>NC_135305.1:129600104-130276707 GCF_048772815.1 Callospermophilus lateralis | reverse complement strand
TGGGGATTTTGTCAAAATGGTCAAGTTTGAGGTTGCAGCTCATAAAGGAAAGAGAATTCAGGAAATCACTACACAACTTACATGGTTGATCAAGAACAGCAGCCTATTCAAAATCCTCCCTGGAATTCAGGGGTTAGAACTTGAGTGCTCTCTATTGCTTGAGGTGACCACTCACATCTTATTATGTATATTCAGGGCCATTTCAGCAGCTCCCCTGGGGACCCGAATCTCAGCAAAACTGCTGTTGCTGGACGCTTCATTAAGCTTCCCAGATGGCAAATAAAATTTAAGGATGTGAGAACTATTTATTTATTTATTTTAGGTTGCAAAAGCAAGATAAGCTCATTGGCAAAAAGAAAGAAACTATCCCCTTCCCCTATGCCCTGATTCTGGCACTGTTAACCGTTATAATTTTTGTGACTTTTTCTCTGGATGTCTATTTTTAAAAAATAGATTTCCCCTCTATGGTGGATAACATGATGCACAATTAGGCTTATTCAGATTTCCCTCAAAGTCTCTGTTTGGAAAATGAGAGAGACGAAGCTCAGGAGCAGGTGACCCTGCTGACCCATCTTTCACGAGCAGGTGACCCTGCTGACCTGTCCTGGAGTGAGATGCATCAGGAGCATGGATCTCCTGCCCCTTCCCGGTCTGAATTCCTGATGGCCTCTGGCAGCCTGGGTGGCTGACTGCTCTAGGCACTTTACCCCTCTGCTGATGGGAAGTAAGATGTTCTCAAAGTGAACCGTGACTGTACCTACGTGTCTTCAGCACTTTACCTTGCACGCCTTTGTTGGAGAATGGTGGACCCAGAATGTGCCTCTGTGCTGGGACGAGCATCTTTCCATCTGTCCTGAGAATAGTCAGGTCCTGTGGCATCTTCTCCTGACCCTCCCTCTGCCCTGGGAGAGTGTGATTTATCTGACAGGTAAGCCTGGGTGGAGCAATGAAGCCTGCTCATCTCTGCCACTCTCCTCTGGCAGGGTGTGGTCCTGTCAGGAGGGGCCCAAGTCCTGGGTAGGACTGCTTGGGGGACCTGGCCCTGTGCTGAGCTCAGGCACAGCCTATGATAGTCCTGCCACTAGAAGGGCAGGAAGTGACCTCTGGGCCTCCCCATAGGGCTCCTGTGTCTCCCACTCACAGGGAGTGCTGGGTATCCTCTAACCCCATCAAGACTTGTTCTGCACCCTCTCGCCCTCCTTGTGCCCAGAGATGCCAATGTGTGGATTGCACCATGCGCATCTCTGTCCTCTGGCTCCCTGTTTCATGTGTCCTGGAGACACGTCCAGGAGAACAGAGGTTGAAAGGGTGGAAGTTGGGTATTTCCCCAGTGCACTGCCCTCAGGAGATATTCCAGACACCCCACCACCACCACCAAAGGCCACAGCTTCTGTCTAAAGGTCCTGTGCACATGACCAGCCTTCTCTGGCTCCAGAAACCTCTCCTATCCTTTCATCTTGCAGCACAGGAGATAGCTAACCTCTCTGCTCACACTGCCCCTGATATGCCACCCATTCTGGTCATAATAAATATTCTTCTTGCCTTTTAAAGCGTCCCTTTATCTATCTGTCTTCAAGTTTTCCAGTCGGAGTGTGCATCTCTTTCCTCCTGGCCCCACCTGGCACTACCTTCAGGAAAACTTATTTTATACTCTGTGCCTCTCGTGCTGTGGGAACAGCCCAAGTCTCAGGCCAGCACAGCCTCAGCCCTGGAGGGAGGGAGGAAGGGATCTGCTGACAGGGGCTCGGGGGACATGTGGGTGGAAGCTCCCTTTACTCCCCTTATTGTTTTCCTCTCATTCTAAAGTGTCCTTTTATTTGATTTTTATTTGTCACAACATCTGAGGCAGCCCGAATTCCTCCCAGTGCCCAAACCAACACATCCTCCTCCAAGAGTGACTTCCAGCTCCATTTCAGGGCAGGTTTGAACTGTGCATGGCTGCTGGCCGGCCGCACTGCCCTTCCCTAGAGACCCCATTTCCCTCCAGCATGAGCTTCTTCACGAGCAGATTACCGTCTGCAGCCAAGTCTTGGGTGACTGCAGCCCTGGATGGACAGACTGACAGCAGCCGTGTGTAAGATCTTGGGCCACAGACAACTGGTGAAGGTGTCCCATAAGCGAGGGTTTGAGGCATATCTGCTTTTCTAAGCCATTGTGATTGAGATAATTTTTTTGAAACAATAAAAAAAAATGAGCTGCCATAGTAGAAGCACAGGAATTTGGGAGTAGCTTAGAAGAGAGCAGGGGTCAGAGGCAGGGGCATTCTGAGTAGCATATTAGAGAAATTCAAGGTGGCCTTGGTGGATTGTGGTGGTCTTGGAAGAGGCATCTGCTTCTGGGTACTGAGAGTTCAGGAGAAAGTGGGAAACATGTCTTGGGAAGCTGGCAGAGGGTGCCCTGTTGCATTTCTGCAGGAACTCAGTATTGCCCTCACCTGTGGGAATGCGGAGAGTAGCGATGTGACTACTGTGCTTGGCTCATCCTGAGCATCGTGCTGAAGGTGCTGTGGATTGGAAAACATATGGGACAAGAGACAAATCAGGAAATGACTGATTAAAAAGGAAGCCAGGTCTCAATGATTTGTAAAATTCTCAGCCTCCTGCTGACAAAGAATGCTAGCATTAAAATGGCCCCCAAGCATGGGAGAGATGCAGGGCACTACCAGGAAAAGACTGCTTAGTGATGACCTGAGGGTCTGGCTTTAAGAACATTGGTAAAGACCTTGGAAAGCACACACATGGTACTGAAGAGGACTGTGCATCACACAAAAGGCCCATCAGAGGGATTGAGCGTCCATCTCTTAATCAAATCACAGGGTTTCTAGGAAGCTTATGGGATTATGGCTTTTGAAGAGATGTTCATGTTTGCAGCTCTTACTTAACAGAGTGAACCTCCGTGGTATTCACAGGAGGTCCATCCAGAGCTAGAGGGAATTATACCTATGGATACACTGTCATCTTGAATTTAAAAGGATAGAGGCAGCATCCAATCAAATCAGCAGTTGTGTCCCTCAAATTGTCAGGGGGCATGCTGAGAGAGCCACACAGACACAAATGCTTGCTTTCTTTTGATCTTCTCCATCAAGGGTGGCACCCGGGGCCGGGGAGGATTAATCAAGTCTCAATAAGGGAACTTCCACAGTGTTCCTGGCTGTATGCCAGAGTGGCTATGGGCCGGTGGCTCCTTTAGGGCTCTCATGTCCTTCCTTTTGCGTAGGAATGTCTATGAAGATTGTTCTTCATCTGCTTGAATGTTGTGGTTGGATGTGTGGCATGGGAGCAGGTGATTCACCTCATCTCAAAAGTCTCACAGTTGAGAAGACCTGGGCGCACCCAGCTCTGTTTAAGATGTCCCATCCCAGCAGCTCCATCAGTCACCCCACCTGGCTTAGATCAGGAGACCCTTTGAGTGGATGCTGTCATGCCATAGTGAGGTGAAACTTTAAGAGGCTATGGAGTAGCCAGGGTCCAGTGACCATATCACATCAGCTGACAGTCTTGAGAATTGTCCAACATAGTTTTTGTGTCTTGTATTTTCCTTTTGGGTCATGAGGAGTGAAGTTTCAGGCTAGAAATTTTTTCCACCAGTTTTGGCTGTGCTTGGCATCATCACCAGCTTCACAGGTGTTAATTCACCCAACCGATTTCCTGGCCTCCCTTTTGCACATCTGGACCACCCTGGAGCCCTGCGGGAGGTAACCCTGGATGCCCCTCTCCTCAGATACTGAACTTTGAACTTGTTTTAATGAATTAAAATTCTGGTCCAGTAATAATTCCTTATCCCAAGCTGCAGTAATTACAAACAGGAATCTGTATTTTCTGTATAATTGGAGGGTTTGCCAAAAAAGGAGCAGGAACTTATGAAAGCTGTTTGACCTAATGTATAAACAAGTGACGCTCAAGTAATTGTTGCTTCTAGTTAGGAAGGAATCTCCAAAGCTCACTAAGAACCTTCTAGAAACTTCCAGGCACTGGGTACCCATTTGTGAGGTCTGGGTCAGTGGATTCTGACTGCTGTTAGGGGAACACAAGCATTCAGATGATAGCAACGTGTGTGAGAGGAGAAGCTGTCAGGTATACTAAATTCCCAGAACCCCAACAGGGGAGGATGGGATCCGAGAGCAAGGCCCACGGAGACTGCAGACAAATCCCTGTCTCTCCAGTGCTTGACTTCCAGGTCACGCTGTGGTCTACGGTAAATGTGAATGTGAATTGAAGAATGTTGACATGATTGAATTTAACGTTTTGGTGTTTGAATGCACATTTGAAATTACTTGGACACTATATGGGAGCATTATACCTATTTTTATTGTAGAAAAACCAAACACAACAGATCTCACAAGATTCCACACACAGAGGCACTGATCAAGTATAACCTATTCACATGATTAATCAATCAAGTCTCACGTCTCATCTCTATGATGTATGAACGGCATCATCTGCAATACTGATCCGACAGCTCACGGACCTGGTTGATCTTAGGCTGAGGGGAAATTACGCTATTGAGCCCAGTCGCTGAGGTGGGATGGGGATGCCCACAGACGGCTGGTATCGGTGTTTCTCCTAATGACTGGGTCTGCTTTCTGCAAGAGCAGGAAGTGGTGTGGGGCCAGGAGTCCTGCCAGATGCCCCGGCTCTGCTGCTTTCATTCTCTGTTCACTCCAACACCTTGGTTTTGTGGTGGTATCTAGACAGTGGAATCTGAAAATGACTGTGGTGTGTGAGACTGTCCCTCACCAAGGTCTGAGGGAGCGGCAGGCCCTCCCCTTCTCCCCTGGAGAAGATCAAACAGACTTGGCTTCCAGTCCTGCTCTGTCACCCTGAGCTGTGTGATATTGGGCAGGTAACTAGGCCTTTCTGGGCCTCCTCATGGGAGTACTGCCCCAGGGCCTACCATGCTGGATTAGGTGAGATGCTTTGGTGGAAGGACCCAGCATACACCAGGTGCTCCCTCCCTTCCCCTGGGTCTGGACAGTGCCCTGGCCACTATTTCTGGGATGACATGTGAGCATCTTGGGGGACTTGATTCTGGCTACCACACTTGGGGGTAATTAGTTCCTCATGAGAGAATACTTTTTGTGTTCCCTCCCCCAGGTTTGGGCTCTCTACTAAGTAAATGTCATGGATCAGCTACAAGGCACAGGAGCGGGTCTCAGAGAAGCAGTGCTGTCCTCTGGCTCATGGGCTTCACCTGTGGGTCCAGAGAGCGGAGGCTTAGCAGGAAGTGGCATTTACGGCTACCTTAGGCCTGGATGCCATGTCTCTGAGGAGGTACAGGGAAGGCAGATTAGTGCTGCGGTTTGAAATGTGAACCCCACACCCCAGTTCTCCTGAGGTCCAGCTCTATGCTTTGCAAAGACTTAACATACACGTAACATTTTTTATGTTTAAATGGCACTGCCTTAAAAAAGTACTAAAATTGTGACCCCATAGAGTCACAACTGGGGAGGATTAGGTGACTTAATACATGTAAAACAAGCTCACCAGCAGATGCCTGAGTGTTAGCTCTTACTGCTCTGTGAAAAAATTAAATAATGGGGATTCCGTGTGGTTAGTTAATTACACTTGCAACAAAATCTGAGCCTTCTTGGGCAATCTTGACATTAATTGGATGGTTTTGTGGTCTTGAACCCACAGCAGAAGCTGGTGAGGGTCACGGGGTGTGGGAGGCTGAAGCTCAATCCCAGTTCCTTATGTTCCCACCAAAGAAATTCACATTTAAAGTCAGACACCAAAAGCCCCAAGAGAACTTCATTATGGGAGAAAGTAAAGTGAAGTGAAGGTGAAGTTAAAGTGAGGCTCAAGCAGAAAGCACTCTGGAGAGAGAGAGCAGGTGGTCGTCAAGCAGAGAACCCCAAGGACCCAGTGCTGTTCCCACACGTGTGACGGGGATGCACTGGAGGGACAGGGACCACCTTCTGCACTCTGCCCATCAGGTCACCAGGTTCTCCTTCAGGTGGCCAGGTGGTGGAGTTGGTGACCTTAGCTGGTCCTCTCCAGAACTGTCATGTGGCCTCCTATTCAGGGGGCCTCATCTACAGGTCAGTCCGTCCTGGGGTCAGTACTGGTCAGGAGTTCTCCTAGTGCCTGTCCCACTAAAGGATCCCCCTTTCTGAGATAGGAAGAGGCACATGGGGCCATGGCTTCTAGTTCTATCTTGACCTTTATGGTCCTGTCAAGAGTTGGTCCCATAAATCCCCTTTTCTTGAAGAATTTCTCCAATTAGCTCATCCTCCTTCTGTTTGCTTACTCTCGAGGTCTGTGTACCCAGGGCTTTCCTACGGGTTATCATCTGCTGTGAGGTATTTACTCATCTGCTCTGGGAGTGTGAGAGCTTGCTCACCTACCCAAACCCAAACAATGAACTAGGAGACAAAAGCCAGGCTTTATACTGACGGTTCTGCATGACGGGGTGTCTGGGTGGCAGGCAGGCCCAGGGCAGTCACAGTCAGTGTTTTATTCCCCAGAGTCCCAGGGTCCCTACCTGGTTCCTCCTTGGGGTGCACAGTCTCCCCAAATGTCACCTAGGTCTTACTGAGTCCAACTGGGTTCTTTGAAGAAGTAAGCCTTTAGTTGTCCTCACCTGCCTTTGTTCTCCTGGGCTGAGAGCATCTTAGGTTTGTCTCTGCCCGTTAGGCTGGCCCTTCCCCCACCTCCTGCTTGTCAGGGCCGTTGACCTGTCACACTCCAGTATTAACTGCTTTTAGCTTTCCACTCTGCCCTCTCCTGCTGCTTTCCTTACATCCCAATTTGACATTCAAGGCTAAGTGCTGTATCTGGAAAATGAACCACCAGACTCTCTCTCTCTCACAAGTCCCCTCTTTTTCTTTGGATAACCTTGGGTCTCCTTTGCATTTTGCTCCTGTACCCTTTAGTATGGCCACCCATCCTTGCCATATTAACTTTTCAAGGTGGAAACTGCCCAGGGTCATGGGTTCACCTGTTTTTAGCAGTTTGTAGAGCTGCCTAGGTCAGGGAGCCCTCGGTAAGACCCTTCCCAACTCGGTTGATGCTTGTCTTCTTTCTAGGTCTTGATTAAAACCAAGTAAGCGAGCTGGAGGTGGTGACTACAAACCCCAGATGAGGAGCCTGAGCAAGGAGCCCTTACCTTGATGGGTGGTAAAGTGGAACATAGCCCGAGCAAATATTCTTTCAGATATTGGTCTTTAGTTTCCATGGTGGGAATTCTTTAGTTTTTCTCAAATAAAGGAGCCCATATAGCAGCTCATAATAATATAGAGCTAGATAATCACAGCAGCAAAAACAAACAAACAACAAAACAAAAAAACAGAAACAGATCAGTCTGCCCACGGAGGAGGGTAGGAAGATTTGTAGGTCTCAAATAGACTCAAAACAAACTTGTGACTCTGAGAGTTCTTTGTGTGAGATTTATCAGGCACTCCTGCATAAAAATCCTTTCTTTCTAAGTAAAACCAGTTTTGCTTACTTTTGGAAGGACTGACATAAATATACATCTCAATTAACCACATGAGGACCATTGTGTTAACTTTTAAATGTCCACGGTGGCTGTGTTCTGCTACATTCTCTTTCCAGGTGTTTAAGGCTAAATTGGTCTAACTATTATTAAGAGTCAGCTGAGACTGGCCAGGAATGGCTCTTGGGAACTCGTGAGAAGACTCTTGGCTCCTTTGGCTTGTTCCTACCATTGTGCCATCTGCCAGGACGGGTCAGGTCTGGCTGACCATGTGTGACTCCCCTTGGAAGCATCAGGGACATTTCCTCCAGCCCTGATCCTTCTTTGGGCAGAAGGTGCACTGATTCTCTAAGGTCCTCTCAATCCCCCTGATGGGGAGGTTGGGTGACCCACTGGAGATTCGGGACCCTTAGTGTGATCCCTGGATCCTGGCTGAGCCTCAAGGGCAAGGGCCAAAATACTGTCTGAGTTTTACTTGGCCATTTTCCTTCCTTGACTTCTGTCTCTAAGTTTTGGATTTAAACATCCAGAAGACTGGTTTCAGAGTCCTGAAGTAGGAGTACTGAGCTTTAACTCTGTGTCTATGATCTTACAGTTCACCCTCCATTTAATGAGGGTCAGCATCAGTACTGGAAGTCACCCTAATGTCCTGTCTGTCCTATAGCTGATGGCATATTGCCTGAAACAAAAACACTAGCAAGGAGAAGTTGTAAAGTTTTACAAGGAAATACAAAATAAGTTAACAAGGAGCAAAAACATATTAAATTTGTATAGTAGCTTTGAACCAATAAACTATATATATATATATATATATATATATATATATATATATATATATATATGTTAGGATTAATGTTTTTTTGATATCTATTTTGCCTCCACAAGATCCATAAATTTATCAACTCAATCACATATGGATTCTTTACAAAATTTACTTTATTTTAAAATTTGTTTGCAACCTTAAATACTTTTTATAATTTACCCAAGCTTTCTTTACTTAGTTTTGTATCATATCCCTTGTTTCTTTCAAGGTCACAGTAATCCTTATAATAAGTCTATCTTTTGAACATAATTTTAAGTGAGTGTAAGTCCAGCCTTCCTTGGAGCCATGCTGACATGGAGTAGGGTGAGGGGCAGAGCCTTATCTCAGGTGCTGTGCTCTTGACAAATAGCACAGTTCAACACTGCATCTGCATCACAAATTGAACAAAGCTGTGAGAGCTCCTAACTCATTTTCGTGAAAAAAATGTAAAAACGTTTCCATGTTCCACATTATCAACCGTTAAACACTCAGGCTTCTCCTCATTATCTTTCAAAAATGCATGTAAATTTCCATCCCAGGGTAAAAAACAACACAAAATATTACATATAATTTACTGATAACAGGTTACCTTTATCCAGTAACAGAACCTTAAATGACGTAAATAAACACCAAACAAATCTGTTATTTTTATATAAATCTGAAGAAGACTTTGCTACAGATAATTTTAGTTTGGAGAACACCAACTTGGTAAATTGCTCTTCTCAGCTTTACGTTGTAAAAGACTTGTATACATAGAGGATATGAATACGTGGAATACACGATACAAGAAGCCAGTAACAGTGTCACATCACACAGATGTGTGGTCCTTCTAGTAACTAAGTTTAACCTTTAAAATAAGATTTAGAGTCCATAGTGCATGATAACTAGAATCACAGGTCTGCATAGGTTAGTGGCACTAGCAAAAAGCAAAGAACAGTCTTAAATCTCACATACTTAGGAAACAGTGTTAATGATCATAAATAGAAAAAAAATAGCATTTACTGGCCACCTTGCCTGTAAACCTATACATGCTTTCATTTTACAAATTTTACAGAACATTTAGACAAGCCTCAGCCAGGCATATTTAATTTCAGATGTATACCTGTCACTAGCTCCATAGATTTATGGTGTCAACTACGTTGTAATAAGTGAAAATAACCATTATTTATTTAATTAGTTGTGGAGTATTCATTTAAAAGACTTTAAAATGAGCACAAACCATAATTCCTTTGAGATTTCATTTCCCTAGTAAATAACACCCAACAGACACCAGAAATTATCTTAATGAAAAATAACAGATCAATGTTTTTGATTTGTTTCATATCAATACATTAAAATTCAACCTTAGAAAATCCCTGAAATAATTTTGGCTGACCGTGCTAATTATAGCCAACTTAATCACATGCACAAATTTTTAGCTTTATCTTTCACAAGTCTTCTGCAACCTACTTAGACATTCTACAACTTGTTTATGTCCTTAGTTTTGCCCTTTTTTTATATTCGACTTTAATACATACAAATATATACTTTAGCATACAAAATTATTCCTCAACCAAACAACATTTCTTTTTCTTTCCAATTTTTCATAATAAAATATATTTTTAACATCCTTCTCTCTCTTTTTTTAGTTTCAAACCCTTTCTTAAATTCATATTCTGAAAAAATCCTCATGAAATTTCTGAACTTAGAAAATTATTCCTTTTTTAATAAGAGGAAATACTTTGTGCTTTTTACAATACAAACTGAGCTAAAATGTTTTATACTCTTTGCATATATAATTGTTTGTTAGAATTTTAATTCTTAGTAACCTTGATTTACTTTAGATCCAGAAGCAAAGCAAACTTATGAAAGCACATTTACCAACTTATGAAAGTACACTTAATAGATTTACCAACTTTTTCATTTACCAACTTAATAGATCCAAGTGTATTTTACCTTATGGAATTTAAGAAGACAATAATACCTAAATTTAAATTTAGTAGTTGATGTTTTAGTATTTTAACTTTGCAAATTGATTAGACTTCTCCTCTAATAAACACATTTATAAATGTTTGCTCCACTTATGTTAAATCTAACTTATTCATTTTTAATCTAGGTTACCCATGAAAACCAAGGTATCATACAAGTCCAATTCACACTTTAAGTCTGTTGTTTCTACCAAAGACAAATTCTTAGAAGCAATGGATATGCTGATTTTTTAGTCCTTTTGGTATAAACCAAGGAGTGGGATAGCTGGGTCAAATGGTGATTCCATTCCGAGTTTTCTGAGGAATCTCTGCACTGCTTTCCAGAGTGGTTGCACCAACTTGCAGTCCCACCAGGAACGTCAGTATTTAAAGCAGCTCAACTCACAATAGCTAAACTATGGAACCAACCTAGGTGTCCTTCAGTAGATGAATGGATAAAGAGAATGTGGTATATATATTCAATGGAATATTAGTCAGCTTTAAAGAAAAATGAAATCATGGCATTTTCCAGTAAATGGATGGAGTTCAAAAATGTCATGTTAAGCTAAATTAATCAATTCCATAAAAACTAAAAGCCAAATGTTTTCTCTGGTACAAAGATGCTAATTTATAATGTAGTAGGTGGGGGGCACTAGAGAAGAATAGAGTTACCTTAGATTAGGTAGAGGGGAATGAAGGGAGGGGAGGGGAGGGGATATGGGGTTAGGAAGGACAGTAGAATGAAACAGACATTATTACCTTATGTACCAATGTGATTCTACAACATACACCATCAGAAAAATGATAAATTATACCCCATCTATGTATGATCTATCAAAGTGCATAAATGCATTCAATTGTCATGTATAACTAATTAAAACAAATTTAAAAATTTAAAAAGCAATGGATGTTACACTTTAAACATATTATAGAAAGGGATGTTTTCTCGATTGGCTGGACACTTAGAAAAATATGTATGTTAGTAATTTCAAAGACATTGTCACACCTGCCAATGTAAATTGACCCTTTAGAAATTAAAATAGAGCCTGTCATAGGTTTTTACAGTATGAGCCAGACATGAGAAGGGCCTGTACAATTGGGAACATTCGGGACAGCCTGTCAGCTCTGGGGAGGCTGAAATCAAAGGTTCAGGCAGCCACTGGGCCTCCATGGGGGCAGATCTACTCCCACTAACCCAGTGTTTTCCTCCTCAGAACTCGACAAAGGAGAAGACCTCTTCCTTTTTCAGTGCTTTTGAGAGCTGAGCCTTGAATAGTTGGTCTCTGAATAAAGAAAGCATGAAAAACTATGCACAGCTAAAAAATAAATAAATAGATAAACTCCAGTTAGTAAAAACAAAACTAACGAGAGTAAAACATATATCTTTAGGTTCTCAGGACCCAAGGTGAATACACCAGGAAAACCATGAGCTCAGAAAAAGGTCAAAGTTTAAAAAAAAAAAAAAAGGGGGGGGGCAGCCTTAATTACTGTGGTAAAGGAGGCCGTCCACATCAGACCCGAGTGCCCTTTTGGATCAGATGAGTCAGCGCAGATATTTAAAGAACAGGAGAGGCCACGAGCTCCTCAGGAAGAAGATCTTACAGAAAAGACTTACGCCTGTGGGATCCTTCTATTTTCCTTCCCTGTCCCTAGGACTCAATTCTTACACACCATCCTTGGTAGGTTCCTGTAACTGAGCTTCCCTTACTGGAGATTTCTTACACTCTGAGCTCTCTGTGTGCTCAGTCCCCATACCTGGGGACTTCTTGGACACTCTGAGTTCTTGCTCCATCTGTCTCTGGTCATTTCTTTTTGGGGAGAAGAAACTGCCCACCAGGACTCTGCACTCAGTTTCTGCCCAGGACACGCCTCCTTCCCACACACTTTCTCTCCCCAATTCCCGACCAACAAGGCCCATTTTCTACCTTGGCTCATGAATGAGTTCACCTGGTTGCTGGTGACTTTATTTGCTTCTGCTGTGCTCCCTGAGACAATGGTCCAGGTGTTTGTAGGGACTCTGTCTGGGACAGGACATCCAGGCAGAGCAAATCTCCCAAAGTGGGGTGGGGCATATCTCTGCTCTCCCCCAGGTTCACACTGCACACAGCCACAGAGATCCAGGAGGAGCCCCCAAGTCCTGAGAAACAAGCTCATCTCTCTAAATCTGAGAATCCACTAAGAGACAAAAGGTAGAGCAAGAGCAAGGCTTTTGACTGGCAGTCTCGCAACACTGGGTGTCTGGGTGAGCAGGTGCCCTCAGAGCAGCCACCGTCAGCCTCTACCCCATGGTGTGCAGGGGTCCCTCCCTGGTGCCTCATTGGCTGAATATGGTGGGTGCACAGTCTAATGTCACCTTGCTCACCTGTCTCCTATAGGGTTATTTAAATAAGTGTACCTTTGTTTGTCCCCACCTCACTGTGCTCTTTGCAGCGGGAAGGCCTTCTTGGACTGAGCGCATCTTAGGTTTGCTCTGGTGGTCAGGCTGGCCCTTCCCCCACCTCCTGCTTGTAGAGGGGTGTGGATCTGGCACACTCAGTGTTAACTGCTTTCGACTCTCCACTCTGCACCCTCCTGCTGCTTTTCTTACCTCCCAGGCAATTTTACATTAAGGCTAAATACTGTATTCTGAATGCACCACCAGACTTTCTGTATCTCACAGCAGTAATTTAAAGGAAACTTTACCAGTGACTTAAAGTCAACCTGCGACTCTCCCGTGCATTCCACGGCTCATTATCTACAACTACATAAGAGTGGGCTCTCAGCTGAGGCTGTGGGCTGTCTGCTGAGATGCTGCTTCTGGCAGTGAGCAGGAGAGAAACAGGCCGAGGGGGACAGCGGGCACCCTGGGCGGGAAGGGAGCAGGAAGGTGAACCCTGAATCCTAGACAGTGGGCACCCTGGGTCCTTTCCCACCCACATGGGATCAGCACCTCCAGGACAGACCAGGAGCAAGCCTCGTGCCTAACCGGACCATGGGTGGCTGTGCATCACAGTGTCTGCTGAGGTCCTGGGGTGGGGATCCTGGGGGAACAGAGGTGGGACTACCTGTTTCTTTCTGCCTCATGGCCTTGGGGTGAGGGTCTGCAGGGCCAGGGGTGTCACACTCACTGTCAGTCAGGCATCTGCCAAGGGAATGTGGGTTAGAACCCAGCTCCTGGGTCTGTTGATGGTGCCAGGCCAAATCCACCTGGCAGTGGGCATCTCTCTCCCCCTCCTCTGCCCTCCTTCTCGAGCACCAAGCTCCTGGACACACACTGGCAGAGACGTGGGGCCCAATGGCCTTAAAAGGCAGATTTGGTCTTCCAGAGTCACTAGAACAGGCTGAGGATCCAGGGGACACCACTCCCATGAGACAAAGTTTCCAGACAGCTCCAGAAACTGAGTCCTTTACAAATGTTGCTCTTTACGGTTTTAGCAGAGAGTTTTTCTCCCAAATGCTCCAGCAAAGCTGAGAATCACACCCTTTGTACCTACTTGTTCAGATAGAGGGTTGGCAAGTGAAGACCGAACAGGAGAGCAGTGGTTGCCTTCAGAAAACTGTGCATAAGAAGATTCCTCGGCAGAGTTGAGCAAGTCTCGATTTTCAGGAGTGCAGTATTGTCAACTTATGGTGCTAACACCATTGGACAAGCAAAGGCCAAAAAGTGAAACTGGACCTCAACATCCCACCTTAAACGAAATTCAACTCATTTATTTACTTTTTTTTTTTTTTTTGCAGTGGTGGGAGTTGAACCAGGGCCTGGCACAGGGGAGCAAGCAGAACCACTGGGCTACCCTCCTGCTCGGGGATCCTAGACCCAAATGTAAAATGTCAAAACAATGTAACTTTTAAAGGAAACAAAATTCTTGGGACTGTTCTTGGTGAATAATTCTCAACTCTGAGGCTGAAAGCAGGATCCATAAAAGAACAGAAAACAAAGATGCACTGGGCTCTGGCCGCAGTCAGAAGGGCTTGCTCTGTGTAAGCAGATGAGAAATGGCAATAAAGTATTGGCAGGCCACACACCTGGCCATCACTAATGGTGGGAAAGCCCTCCAGTGAGAACTTGGGCAAAGAGAAAACCTCACTGAAGAATGTAGATGGCGAACAAGTGTGTGAGGAGAGGTGCTCACCTTGATGGGTCTTGAGGGTATTCAGTGAGTCCAACAGGAAATGAAAAAACCACACACCTGTTGGAATAGGTAGACAAAGACAAGAAAACTGAGCCAATTCCAAGTGCAGATGACAATGTGGAGAAGCCAGGTCTCTTGTGTTGCATGGGTGGGTAGCTGAGGGTTTAGCGACGGGGGTGGGGGTCCAGGCTGGAGGGTGTGATGGCTCACGCTTTGCTGACTGTGTTCGTGGAGGGGAAGGTCATGCCTGTACGTTGGACGTTTTCTGCAGGCACTAAGCATGCTCCAAGCCAAGATCTACATGTGGCAGTTTCATCGACCCAAGCCCTTGGGTCATGGTGTCCCTGCCAGGATTCCTGGTGTCCTGGTGAATTCTGGACTCTGTAAGCTGTGAGCCTTCCCTGAGAAGCTCCCTGGTGTGTCTCAGAGCTGGCACTCCCCATTCAGGAGACCTCCTTGAGCCCTTCTTGGTGCACGCAGTAGGCTCTTGCTTTCCCTCGGAAGCTCTGAACTTAGTTCTTTCTATGACACATGATGAAGGCAGTGACCGGAGGCCCTTTGCAGTTGGGCCTCTCAGAGCCTTTCCCCAACTCCCCTCTAGGGACATCGGTCATGCAATGGGGTGGCAAAGGCAATGTCAGAACTACCAGGGCACATTCCACTGTAGGTCTCTTTCAGGGCCCGGACAGCAGCTGTGTCAGCTGCCCACGGGGCAGACTGGATTTGGAACTAAACAGGGGAGCGAGGGCTTGTCCAGGCACGAGGACCTTCTCCACACATCCCTGGGGCTTCATAAAACCTCCCTAAATTCTATATCGCAGTTTGCAGGAAGCGGTGCTGGGACAAGACGAGGCCCGTCATCTGACGTTCATGACCTTCCACACAAACTTTCAGACAGAGTGTCTTACTTTTTACTAGTGGTATGGTACGACAGGTGTGCGAACCTCCCAGAATTCCCAGAGGGATTCGTCACAGCCACAAAGACAGGGGACGCTGCCTTCAATTTCTGTGAAGTCAATGTCCGTGAGGCGTGTATTTCTGGACAAGGAGCCACACGAGAGGGAAAGCAGTTGATGAGCTGCACTTCCCCTCCTTTCCTCCTCTCCTTGTGACGCTTACAGAAGACTCAAATGTCTCCTTGAAGGACAAAATTTTGACATTTTACCCTCCAATTTGGTTGTCAGTGAGCCTACTTACTTCAAGTAGAGAGCATTCTGACGCAGTAGGAGGGACTGTAGGGAATGACACTCCTGCCTCCCAGGTCTCAGCATGTGGCCTGCTTATGGGGATGATTGCTCCTGAGCCTCAGTACAGAGGGCTGGAAATGGACCTATCCTGATAACCCATGCCAACATGTGCATATCTACCTACCTATCTCTCTCTCTCTCTCTCTCTCTCTCTCTCTCTATCTATCTATCATCTAGCTAAATTTTCCATCCATCTATCCAATCATCTATCCATTCATCCAATTGTCCATCCATCCATCTACCCATCCACTCATTTACTCATTCACTTTTTATCTATCATTTCTCTCTCTCTGTCTCTCTTCCATCCATCTACCCGTTTATCCATCCACCCATTCAACTGTCCATCTATCCATCCATCCATCCACCCATCCATCCATCCATCCATCCACCCATCCACCCATCCATCCACCCATCCATCCAACTATCCATCCATTCATCCATCTACCCATCCAAATGTCCATACATCCATCCATCCATTCATCCATCCATCCATTCATCCATCCATCCACTCATTCACTTTTTATCATCTATCTATCTATCTATCTATCTATCTATCTATCAACTAGCTAAACTTTCCATCCATCTATCCATTCATCCATCCACCCATCCATTCATTCATCCACCCATCCAACTGTCCATCCACCCATCCACCCATCCATCATCCATCCATCCATCCATCCATTCACCCATCCATTCATCTACCCATACATCTATCCACTCATTCACTTTTTACCTATCAATTCTCTATCCAGCATGTATCTATCTATCTATCTATCTATCTATCTATCTATCTATCTATCTATCTATCTTTCATCCACCTACCTAATCTGTCTGTCTAGTCTCTCCATGTTTGTGTACCTTTACAAACATGATTTGAATTGATGCCTCTATTTCTGTCCCAGGTCTGTTCTAGCCTCCCTTATTTGTAACTTGTCTTTCTGAAAACGAGGACTCTGGCTATCATGTCATCCTGTAGACTCACTTATTTGTTCAATCCTAGTGTCAGTTATTCCAACACTGCTGTACAAAGCTTCCTAGATCCAGTCAAAACACAGTTGATAGCTACTCAACCTGGTGCCTTTCTTTCTCCTGTCCTTTTTGTGGCTGGTTTTCATCTGTGATATGGGCAGGATGATCATTCCACATGCCATTTTAAAATCCCCACACTCCGGTTTCTAAAACTCATGCATTTATTTTTAAATGTATGAAATGTTGCTGTGGTTCTCTCCTCCCAGGAGACGTGGCCCCTCTTGCCTATCACACTGAAGAGGTGGAGTGCACTTCTTCCAAATCTCCTGCAGCCCTTCTGTCTCTTGCTTTCTGGTTTATCCTTCCTATAATTATTTTCACCAAACGCAGATGCCTGTGCCTTTTCTCAGATCCACTTCTTTTTCAGGTGGAAGATAATACGGCATTCTGTTATTTGGGTACTTCTCAGTATATCCTGGAAATTACTCCAATTTAGTTCACAGCATTCTGTATTGTCAGCAGTTGCAGGGCCCTTGATTTGCAGATATGCCATCATTCATCCACTGTGCCCTGTATAGACATCTTTATTGTTTCTGGTGTTTTACAAGTGTAAGCATTGCTAAGAGGAGTAACACGTACACATACATTTTCGAGGTGTATCTTCAGGGTGGGTTTCGAGGAGTGAGGTCATTGAGTCAAAAGTTAAGTGCATGAAGGACAGCTAAGCATAGCCCACTTCTCCCGCAGCAGGGGTGGGTCCGTCCACATCCTTGCCATTTACCTATGCAGGTAGGGTCCCAACAGCCTATCCTATGGGATGCACTGGGATAGATCTCAATTTTGCCAGTTATGTGAGAAATATGACCTCAGTGTAGTTTTAATATTCCCAGAACTGGCAGTGAGCTTGACCACTTTTTCTGTGTCTGAGGAACATTTCTGTATCTTTTCCTGTGAGTTTTCTGCTCAGGTGTTACATTAAAGAGTTCAGTCTGAACTTGAGAAATGAAAGTTGCAGGGAAACTTGAATTTCTTTTTCAGCCACGTATAATTCGGTTTAGGTTTCACATGGGGATCTGTGCTTGGCAATGCCCTGAGAACCTCTGCCAGTGGTTGGGAGGGGTCTGGGCAGGGGGCAGGGTAATGTTGAGTTGCAATTGGGCTGAGTTTACAACCTGGAGATGTCCCCCCTGGTTTCTTTTTTTTTTTTTTCCATCTTTCATACATTTGATTCAAGTGAGTTATGCATTTCCAGTCCCCGAGGGGCGCTGAGGACCTGAGAGGTCACAAAGGGCAATGGGAGAGGGAACCACTGAGCTGGATGGTCTCTCACCACACAAAAGCCTCCCAAGGGCTTCAGGAAGTGACGTGGGCAGAATGTGACATCAGGGAGGCAAGGGTCAGTGCTGCCCAGGTGGATGGCCAGAGGAGCCTTCCTGGAGGAGGTGATTTGAAAGGAAGGTGAGCAGGCATTGGCCTGAACCTGGGGTGGGTCTAACGCTGCTCTTGGGACATTAGTCAAATGGAAGCTCCATGCCCTGGAATTTTCAACACTGGACACATTTTGGAGTTTGGAGCTCCTGAGGGCTATTGACTCCTCCTTCATCTTTAATTCCTCTCATGTGTTTCAGAAGTTCTCACAGTTATCACCTTCACCTTCCAGGTGAGGAAACTGCATCTCAGGAAGGTGTGTGGCTTTCCCAGTAGGACAGAGCCAAGGGAGCCGGATCTGACCCAGGTCTTTGCAACCCAGGGTCTGTGGGGAAGCTTGCTACTGTGCTGGGCTCAGAGGTGGCATCACAAGACAGTTAAGCTCGAGTGCTCAGGAGCCTGGACACACACACACACACACACACACACACACACACACGTGATTGAGCAAGGATCACTAATTTGCAGGGGCGTTAGCTAGAGCTCCAGGCTTCCACGCAGTCAATCTTCCTAAGCATGGTGGTAGGGACTTGGATGTTACCCTATTTTCTGTGCTAGGTACTTACTGGCTGGTACTTGTCATAATTATGGATTTCAAGTCCTCATGGTACAGTGGTCACTTTGGCATGTTTTCTGTGAACTCTGAGACAAGAGGCTTCTCTTGGAGCAGTTGGTGACTGTTAATACCTCAACTAAGCTGAGAGTGCACATATATATTTAGTCCATGGGGTTGAATCCTGTCCCCACCTTGTCAGGGCTTCCCTGGCAGACAGAGACTTGACAAAGCTGCTTTCTTATTCAGTCACATGGAGAATGTTTTTTTTATAGCTGTGCTCAGGATTCCCAAGTCAGTGACCCAGAATTCAAACTACACACCCAAGGAGACTGGCCATAAAATCCAGGAAAAGTGATAGTATTGAGGCTGGGAATAAGAGAGTGCCAGTCATTCTTTCCACAAATAGTTCCTAAGAGCCTACGGTGAGCCAAGAATTCTACAGGACCCTGGAGATACAGTGGGAACCAATAAAAATGTGTTCCCTGCTCCAGTGGCACACACATTCTTTCAAGGAAACATTCCCTCCCCTCAAAAGACAAGTGAGTCACTCTAACCTATCCACAATTAGCAACTGAGAACGTTAATTAAACCATCGCCAAAATAAATGCATATATTGGCAAAGTCTGATTTGTGTGCAATTAAGTAACAGCATGCATCATTTATTAAACATTTCATTTATTCATCATTATGTATTCACTTATTAAATATTCATTTGTGCTAGCTGCTCTCCTGAGCACTGATGTTCAGCAAAGACCCCACGGCTGCCTGTCCTTGGCTTGATGGAGTCAAAAGCTCATCCCTGTGCCATTTTTGCTATAGCACAGAGGAAGGACTATTCTGATTGGATAAGCCAGCAATTCTGATGGGATAAGCCAGCAATTCTGATAGGATAAGCCTGTCCACCTGCAGAGCACCTGGGCTCCTCCCACCCCATGTTTGCTGACTGAACTCAGGGCGGTTGCCCAGAGCATTACCACAAGCAGGGGAGGGATCCAGGTGTTAGGTCCTGAGATGCCTCGGGTCTCCACAGCCTTTCCAGATTCTGTAAACAGATTCTGGACCAGGATTCATCACTTGACTTGGGTCTGCCATGTTTGATCATGGATGGATGGTTTCTGGGGACAGTAAGGCATGCAGCTGGGGCTCTCAGGAGAAATGAAAGGCTCCCTTCATTAGGTTGTATGTAGAGGTTTCCTTTAGTGTAGTGGTCTGTCCCACACTCTGCTGTGCCCGGGTACATCTCCAAGTAGACGGAGTCGTCTGCCGCAGCTCTGCTGCAGGCACTGAGACAAGACGGGAGCTGGCGTACTGTCTGTGTTTTAATATTCCTGGCCTGCCAATCAAGTTGCACCTATTGATGAGGACATCTGCCACTTCTCCTGTGCGCCTCTTTATGGATCTGAGCTTATCAATTCCTGAGAATCCCCAAAGATTGACAAGCTCTGTTATTTGGGCAAAACATTATTTTCCACCTATTTTTCATTACCTTTCTACTCCTGCCATAACAAATTACCACAAATGGTGCCTTGGAACAACACAGATTTATGATCTTACAGTTTATCTGAGGTGAGTTTCTCCAGGCTGAAACCAAGAGGTCAGAGGGCTGCACACCTTCCTGGAGGAAATTTGGGGAGAAGCAGTTCCTGTGTCCATTCAGGCCCTGGCTTGTGCTCTGGGCTGAGTATGTGTGTCCTTTTTGGCCTATGGAAGACGCCCTCAGCCCCTGCCTCATGTGTGGTCTCCTTCTGGCTTCTTGAAAGGCAGCCATGGTAACAGAGTCCTGCTCATACCCCGCAGCTCTCCTGAGTCATCTCCTCCAGTCTCCCTGTCTCACTCTAGTCTTCCTCTTCCTTTAAGGCTTCTGCAATTATACTTGTCCTCCACTAGAATGCTGGGTAATCTCTCATGTTTAATTCCATTTGCAAAATTCCTTTTATAGTACAATGCAACATAGTGACAGGTTCCAAGGATTCAGTCATAGGCATTTTTGGGGCAAAATGGAGAGCAGACAGTGCCCTGCTCTGAGTTATTCCATGACGTGTGGAGCAGCAGCTTTCAGGCTATGCCTAATCCTTTGCTGTGCCATCGTATAAACCAGTAGTTTGCTCTGCATCACTCCATTTAGGGTTTAAGGGCTGAGATGGAATATTTCCAGTCCTTGTTTGTACAAGTAAACAACCTCCATCTGACCAGCACCACCCTAAGGCACAGACTGGTAAATAACTCATGTGCCAATTTACCAAACTGAATCAAGGAACACCTGCTTGTGTGGTCATCCCAAACCCTACCAGGAACACCAGGCATGGGAGCTTATCAACCTCACCAGACTCAACATGCTCATCTCAGACCCACCAAAGGAGGAATCTCCTGAGACTGGACAGGTCAGCATCTTGACCCTGTCACCTGACCTTTGACCCTGTCATGAGCCTTGCCCAGGAAATCACCACAGTGGAGAACCACTGAATCTCCCTCCTGTGACTTGAGCAGAGCAGCTTCTCCTGCCCATGATGACCATGCAGGCCCTATGCCAACCTGACATCTCAAGCTGACACTCCAAGGTGACACTGTCAAAAGGCCATCTGTCAGGAACCTCGCCTAGCGTAAGTTCCTGCACTTGGACAGCTCTGCACCCTGAACAAGTTTTCAGGATGGTCCCTAATCTTCTCTGACCACCCTCAGAGACTCTGCTTTCATATCTCTCTGCCTTTGCTCTTGGCTCAGCCTCTGAACTCCTGTGGCTGCCTTAATCCTTTCTGGGCCTTTCTGTAACATACATAAAGTGTGATGTGTGACTTCAGTGTGACAGACATTAGAGATTAAGATTGGAATGAAAGAACTTGTGATCGCCCTTCATATAACTACCAGGAGACCCACACGTACTCAGTGAACTGCCACAAATGAAACTGGTGTGGCCTATGAATCTATTGTCATTTGATAAGTTTTGACACTGTGGAAAGTCACAAATGTGTTTGGTCTATGTTAATGGCAGAGCTCGCTCATGAAAGACAAAGCCTACTGCAAAAGCTAACCAAGATGTCAAGGTTCTGTGGATGGCTAGGGCTGGGGTGGGAGTCTGAGGTCACTGAGCCACCCTCTCACTTGACCTCCTGGTCTCTCACTTGACCTCCTGGTCTCACTTGCACTGGGGACCAGCTGCTAATGGAGCAGACATATTTCTACTCCTCCCATAGAAGACAAAGAGTCCCAGGTCCCCACAGGCCACCCTGGGCTGGCAAGGCCATCAGCAAAGCTCCCCCGACCTGGTTGGAACTGTCTGGTTGGAATCCCAGCACCAGCAGTCACCTGTGATGGGTCATCTAGCTTCTCTCAGCCTTGGTTCCTTCATCTACAGCCTGGGGAGCTTCTAGAACTTACTCTGTGTAAGACTCATGAGGATTTACCAATGACCCCCAGCTGACCAAGTCCTGCTTTCAGGGTGTTCACACCACGGTGGGACATAGGCACAGATGTCAGTAAACCAAGAAGCTAATCTGAAAAGGCAGCAAGCAACATGAGGATTCCAGCAATTGGTGATGGTTATCAGCAGGGTGGGGAGGGAGCTGGTCAGAAAAAGCAATCAGGAGGGAGAACCTCTGTGAGGAGAAGGAGCCAGACTGCACAGGGCTGGGGGAGACGCCAGCAGAGAACCCTGTCAGGTTGCAGCCTGTGGCAGGAGGATTTAAACAAGCGCTCTGTGTGAGAAGGGCTGGGAGCAGGGAAAGGAACAGGCACTTCTGGCTAGGGAGGAGGTGGGAATCTAAGCTGAGCACAGTTCTTATAATTTTCTGTAGGACGGTGGAGCAGGTCACCTGGTCTTGGGTGAGAAACAGGGGAATACTGTCAAATGATTGGCAGCTGGCCCTCTGTAGCATTTGCCGATGTCCATGGTGTAAATACTCCACCAGGGTGACCTCTAGCCCCAACATGTCCTGCAGCTTCAGGGGGGCATGGGGGAGCTGCCTGGGGAGCTGGTGCCGGAGGTGAGATGTAAAAGTTCTGGGAGGAGTTAGGAGAAGTCTGGGTCCCCTCATCATCCAGCCCCACCCGCTGCACACAGCTTTCCAAGGTGCTTTCTTACAGCCTTGCCAGGCATCTGTTGCCGTGTCCCCGTGGCCTGAGCTGTGGTGTTTAGCTGATCTCTCCCAAGGGCAAGGACTTTTTAAAAACCTGGCTATGTTTTCAGACCCAGAAAAATCAGGATTCTGTTAGAAGGAGTCATGGAAGGGTTTTTGACAGAAAACTAGCAGCCCCTGGTGCACAGATGTTCTGGAAGAGGTCAAGACAAAATCCGGTTCTTTCAGGCAGTCTGGCAGGGAGGTGACTGGGATTAAGCAACCCCCACCTGAGAGGGACCTTGTGTCTAGCTCAGAGTTTTTCTGGTTTTAGAGAGGCTGAAGTGGAGCTGACCATGGAAAGGCAGAGGTGAGGCTCTGAGTTCCAGAGTCCTAGAGGTGGACAGGGCTACTTCCTGCCAGTCAGTAAGAATCTGTGTTTCCCACATGACTTTCCAAGGATCCATCGGTGTCTACCTTCCTTTTTCCATCGCTTTAGAGAATTTTACTTTATTTTTTTAAAGTGCTTGTCTGCCCAGTGAATCTGTTTCATTTATGTGCAGTTTTGTGGTCAACTCCTTGATGGATAACTGGTTTAATTTGCCTCTTCTACATGAAAGGCTTATGGTTGCTTACCCTTGGGTTGCCACCTTCCTGACATCCAAGAGCACTGTGCTGAGAAAACCTTTGAAGTGCGTTTTGGGATCTTCTTGTCCTACCTGGACAGCTATCATTTGGTGACAGTTTCCCTGGATTTCTTCTGTAATTGGTGTATATCCTTTAGCCTGATTAATTCTACTAAAAAATAGAGTTCTGTCATGTTTTGGGTGGATTATTTAATGAGAGAAAGAAATGTACTACTTCCCGTTAAAATTTATAACCCGTAATTGTGAAATTAGGTATTTTAATTAGGTGAGATTGCATATTTTCTGAGCCTAAATCTGCAAAACTCCTTCAGATAATTATCTGCACCCTCTCTGTCCTCTTTGCATTTTATTCAGAACCTTATCTGAATGGGTGCCTGTCACTTTGATAATGAGCCTGTTGTAGACAGTGGTTGACTGGCTGTGCCTACGTCTCAGCACAGGACTGGCAGCTTGTTAGACCTCATTAAATATTTGTTGAATTGAATTAAATTTGAAATACTGTATTAAAAATCTGCCAACCTCCAGAGTCCTTAGCAATGATTTTTGTTGTCACTGTGGGAATGTACTTGCCTTCCATTTTTATTAACTATATTGCAACTCTCCCTTTACATGAAAATCAAAACTTTTATCTAGTATTTGTGCTCCTCTGGGTTTAGCCTGAAGGCGATTTCGCCTGTCTTTGGGGGTGGGATGTCAGGTCAATGTCAGGATCCACTTCTCTGGAAGAAAAAGAGACTTTGTGGAGCCATTTTGAATTGCTTAGTATCTAGAAGTTCTAGCCTAAACAGTGCTGGTTCACCAATAATAGCTGTGCTGTGTTCATGGTATACAGTGTAACATTGTAGACAGGGGAGGTGGTGGAAGGACCCAATCAGGCTAAGTAGCATATCCACCTACCACGCCTGTTTTTTCTATTAACAACACGTGAAGGATGTGGAGAGTTGGTGAGGATGTGGAGAGAAGGGAATTTAGACACTGTATCAGTGGGAAGGAGGTGAGTTACTGCAGCCTTTTTGGAAAACAGTTTCCTCAACAAAATAGAGGAGAGTGGAGCTCCCAATGACCAAGCAGAACCCCCTCTGAGACCCAGGCAGAGGACCTGATTCAGTGATGGTATTAAACTGGAAATTTGGGTTGGGAGCAAAGATGAAAGGTATTTTTTTTTTTTTTTGGCAATTTTGAGAAAGACTGGGTTTTTAATGAGTCATGGCAGAAGGTGAAGAAAATCCAAACGTCTCCCGTGCCAGCCCATGACCTGTCTAGGGCACGGCCAAGCCTGGTGTCTGCCCCTTACTCCCGCCTTCCAGCCGTGTGGACCTTCTGCAGGCTCCTGGGACCGCCAACCATGACCCTCTGAATTAATCCTGTTTTCTTATCTATTTAACCCCCCCCGGGGGCCCTCTCTAGAATGCCAGCTTCGAGCAGGCAGGAGCTGTGTCTGTGTCACCCTGGCTGGGAACGGTGTGTGGCCTGGGTAGGCACCTGGTAAATGTCGGCAGGGTGGACGTTCCTCAGCTTCCCGTTAACCCCCGTGCTGAGACCACCTGTGCTAAAGACGGATAAAATAGGTTGATGAACCCCGTCCCCTCTAAGGTTCTCCAGGCCAGACGTCCCCTGTCTGTGCTGCCTGCGTGGCTCACGGTTGTCATGTGGTTCGTCACCGGCTGGAGACCTCAGGAGGCTGGCTTTCGGTTGTGGAGCACTTTGACCTGTTGGCGCCTCTGTTTGGTGGAAGTGTGACCCAGGAGGACCTGCTCCAGCTTTGGGGTTCCTCGGGGGTTTTCTTTTAGGAAAGAGGCGGAGTTGTTAGCGTACAGGAAAGGAATCAGCAACAGCCTCCAACTTCCTGCATCCATCCATCTTGAATGTCTTCCTCTTTAAAATAGGAAATTACTAAGGCACCAGGAAATTCTCCCTTATTTCCATCCCCTTGAGGATTTGTCCAGTGCACAGCCCACCTGCAGGAAGGTTCTGCTCCCTGAAGAAGCGTGAGACGGCGGGTCCTGTAGGCATAGGCCCTCGCCAGGCCTTCTCCCTGCAATTTGCTAGTTCTGTGGGTTTTTTTAATTTTTAACTTTTTTGCTATGGTTCAACTTAAAACTGTGTGTGTGTGTGTGTGTGTGTGAGAGAGAGAGAGAGAGAGAGAGAGAGAGAGAGAGAGAGAGAGAGAGAGAGAGAGAGTAATTGACTACGGCTCTTCTGGGGTCTCCTTCCAAGGCTTCCAGGGCAGCTCTTCCTGCAAAGCCCCCTCCCCTTCCTCCTGGTCTCGCCTCACCCCTGCTTGGAGTACTTTTGAGTTTTATTTGGTTGGCGTGCGTCTATCTCTTGGTGCTCACTAGCCGGTTATAATGACATGTTGGGATGAAGGAAAAGGAGATCATTTGTGGCTTGATAGATAATGAGTCGGGCAGACATCTCTTTTTTTTTTTTTTAAGCAGAAATTCAATAACTCAATTTTGGTGCTTCATAATGCAGAGTAAGAAGCCAGGCAGAGCTGGACGGCCCTGTTCCTGGGGGATGGCTTGCACAGCTCAGTCCATAAGATCTGCTCTCCCCGTCTCCATCACTGGGCAGCTTAATAAAGCCCCTAATAGGATTTTCTGACTGTGAGAACTGCAGACCGTGGGGCAGAGGCAAAGTTGTGCTCATGTGCCATCTGTGTGTCAATTTCACAGGCAATGGCTACTGTGTCAGGAGGTTTTTTGTATCAGCCCAGAATGCACTGCTGGATCTGACGGAGCTGTGAAGCCCGGCAGCTCTCGTGCTTATGATAAATCCAGCTCGGTTTTCACTTCTGCAAGCAACTAAGTCTCAGAACCGAGTCTGCCCTGCGATCACAGTGGTGGAGGTCGGTTGAAAATACAGCTGTCACTCTCAGGCTGCAGGGGGCCGAACTTCCGAGGGGGCTAGGCCCACACTGTGTTCATTAGCCACGCTGGGAAGGCTGAGCGGAGGTGGTGTACCACTGACTTCCCCGGAGACTTTAAAAAAGTTCTGTCAAGAGATAAAGGACAGCTATTTTGGGAGTTAATTATATATTCTCATAGAATAGAGAAACATTGTTCTTTGCTCATTTTTTTTTTATTCTAAAGAAATTGAATTGACATGAGGGAATCGGCAGATCAGGATGTAGACGTCAGTGAGTGACATAATTAATGTCAGGCTTGAAGGAGCAGCTGGCTGCCTGGGCCTTGTAAGACAGCATCACGCGCATGTCACATCTTTTCGAGGGCCTCCATGCAGCAGCTAAGCTATTCATAAGAACGCTGGTAGGTGAGAGGAAACGACAGACTCACTTCTTGTGAGACCAGCTCACAAACTAAAGTGACGGCGGCTCTGCGTTCTCGCCGGCTCTCCCTCCTCCCTCCTCGAGGTGCCAGATTCCAGACTGAATTGCCTTAGAATCCATCTTAGTGCTGTGGGGCGAGACAGATCCCGGATCCTGTTTTTAATTTCACGGCTGGAGAGACAAGGCCCAGAGCACTGTGATAGCTTAACTCAACACATGCTGCTCACTTGGTAGACAGGCTATGACTACATATGACAGAAACTCCAGGAGCCTACACAGATGGGGCTGCTTCTTCACACTTAGCAAGATCTGGAGGTGAGCAGCTGCAGGCCCCAGTTTCTGATTAAAAAAAAAAAAAAAAAAAAAGCAGGAGGCATGGCTTTGGTTCCGGGTCATAGAATGGCTGCTGTCATTCCAACCTTTACAACCTTGTTCCATCAGGGAACTGAGGGACAAGGGGGAACTCTTGTGATATATGTCTCCTTCACCAGGAAAGCAAAGCCATCCCAGGGAGCACAGCCAGGACTTGGGAAAATAAGCATTTACTTGAGAACCTCTGTAGTGGCAGCAGATACAGCACAAGAATTCAGGTGTGATGTTGTGAGCTTCATTGGCTTCTGCATGGCAAGCTTTTAATCCTTGCTCCAAAGTGTCTCAGGCTGACCTCCTTGGGCTGCCTCAGAGGCTCACACGCTGGATCATCCAACCTACTCTGGGAATATGGTACCTGCTAAACCCAGTGCTAAGTGCCAGGGACACAGTAGTGAGCCTTGCACACGTGCCTCTGGGTGCTATAATAATCGTGGCTTTTGAGGACAGCAAATATTACTAGATAATTAAATGGTTAAGTGTCTAATTACAGCTTATGAAGGGGGTAGGGCAGAGCTGTATGGAGGCAGAGTCTCCCCTCCAGGAGTCCAGCTGGCCCAAGTGGTTAAGAGGGAGCAAAGGAAATGGAGAGGCAAGAGTGAGTGATCCTTCTCAAGAGAAAGACAGATGAGTCAGAAAGAATGACACTGTCAAAGAGCCAGGAGGCCACAGGTGGATGTCAGGCCAGACTCGGGCACCCCCGAGTGTCAGCTTTGCCCTGGGAAGTTGCAGGGCGCCATAGGGACGGCTCATTAGGATTCACAGATTAAAGCCTGCGCACACCCTTCGCCTGCGACAACCTCTCCCTTCTCTGGTTGATAACTGTCCGTGTTTGTGGGTATGCCATGGACCCCATCCCGCCTTGCCTGGACCCCAGGGGCTCTCCAGTATCGCCCGGGCTGACCTCATAAAATCCTACAAGATGTTCAGCCACTCCACAATCAACTGGCCCCTGTGGGATCCGACAACCGGATGGAGCCTGCCGAGGAGACATCAGAGGTGCTGAGGTCCCTGGGGAAAGTAGACCCTGCCCTTTCCCAGGAGGCTCATTTATTAGACATCGGTGGAGCTTGGATGGCCCCGATGCTGACTTTCCATCTTTATGGAACGTGATAACTCAACAAGATCAGGCAACAAATCCATGGATGACGGACATCCAGCAGAGACTTAATAAAATGTAGGATGGGCAACGTGCTTGCCAAGGGAAGGGACATGGGCCGTGTTCCATGGAGCTTCAGGTTTTTTCCCCGTGGAGGTCCTGGGCATTGAGCCCGAGGGCTCCCTATCACCTAGCTACACCCCCAGCACTTGTTGGACGGCTTGAGACATGGGTGACGCAGCCATGCTGAGAATTGCCACTGATCACAGAGAGAGATTCTGTGGTCGATAGCTCATCACCACAAAATGGAAAGAGCAGCCAATCAAAACCAGCCTCCACTCTGTGATTCGCGGGTGCTCAGTCCACAAGGCAAGGGTGAGAGGGCACCTCCTGGGCTTGGGCAAGGTCTTCCTGCCGGCCTCACATTTCCCGCGGGGGCTGGCTCAGTTTGCAACCTGTCCTCCTCAGGGAAGGGAGCTGAGACTCAGGGGGAGGGTCTGGGGCTGGTGACTGGTGGCTGCCATTTCCCTCACTTGTTGTCCCCTCCAGACTTTCAGATAGATGTTTCTGGAAACTTGAAGTTGCCAAGGCAGCAAGGGGAGATTCCTGGCTCTAGTCCCCAGATACCGGCTGGTGCAAGTGGTGATATTTCTGGTCTTGGTACAAGAAGTGCGTTTTGCTGAAATATGTGACTGATCCAGTTGCAATGTCTTTAAATGAAAGGAGTCTCCGTTCTCTTTGAAAGGGATCAAAAGCTCAGGAGGGGAAATTACATAACTCAAGTTACGTAAATGCAGAGCCTGTGTGTCCTCCTTTCTTCTCCTGCTCGGTCTCTCTTACAGGACTCATGTGACTGTAGGAAGCACGTTCTGTTCCTTTTGGGTCATGTTGAATGCCTGGTCACTGTTCCGGAGACACGCACTGTACAATGTGAGGAAGTCATTCTCTGCTTGTCTCGGGTGTGTTCAGCTCCCCTCAGAGTGAGCTGTGCAGGCTGATAGGATGAGGGTGCTCCCCGCCAACCCCACAGTGGGTCTGGCCCAGCCCAGCACTCACAGAAGTCCACGTCTCCGCCCTCTGCCAGCCTCGGCTGGAATCGAGTTCTAGAACAAAACAGTGCCAGTGTGTGCTTTGGAAGTGTGTAGCGTGTTCTGTGTGCGGGAGGGAACTCTGCGCTTCCTGCTCATCTCTTAATGCAAAACTAAGACTGCTCTCAAAGCAGCTTCCTGCTTATAAAAATAAAAAGAGTTCTGTAAGGAAAGACCGGAGTTCTGTTAAAGACAGAAAAAAAAAAAAAAAAAAAAAAAAACCCTCTTGATTTAAATATCCTGGTGAACTCTCAGTGTGCAGAAATGGACACAGTGCAGGAACCGTCCTGCTGCAGACAGCAGACCTGCAGACACCGAGACTGGGACTGACGGATGGTGACGGGTTCTGACCCGCAACCTGGCACTGCAGCCACCTCCTGGTTCTGTCCTGGGGTCCTGTGCTGTCAGACAGGGCGATGAGGGGGTTGCTCTGGCCTGATTCACACTGGTGTCCCTGGAAACCGGTGCCTTGAGAAACGAACTGCATCTTCTCCTCTTCCTCCTCTGTCATCTTTTTCTTTTAAACTAATCTATTTTGTGGACTCTGTCTCTGGATTGGAGGTAGGTGGGGATCATGGCTTGAGTGCAGCTGGGGTTTCCATACCGCGGGGCTAGTTCTGTAAACCAGCAGCTACTTGCAATAGTCCTCAACTCAAGGACCGCACCTTGACCATGCCTGGTTTAAAGCATACTTCCAGGGAATCTTGACAGCAGATGCTTTCCCCCTGTGCGTTCTGGAGGATTGAGCTGTATGTCAGAGCCAGCTCCATTCTATGAGCTGCAGAGGGAGCTTCTATGAACTTAGCTTTTTTCCTGAAGTTTGCAAGGTGATGTCATCGGAGAGAAGCTACTGGGGAGAGCCGTAGGTTTCACCTGGTGCATGCATAGTCAATCTAACAGGAGGAATTGTGAGTTTTTGAGAAGATAGAAGACAAGGTATGGGTCACGTCTCAGAGAGGTGACACTCTGGGACACTCAGGAAGGAATGCAAACCCACCTGTGCTGGGAGACTAAGCCAAACAGGGAGCAATGCTCAGAACCACAGCAGCTTTCTCACAGGCTGTGGCTGTGTTCCCTGCCTTGCTCCATCTTAGAAACACGATGCTTCTGCTAAGGGGAAAGGTTTTGGAAAAAAAAAAATGACAGGGCTGGGGATGTGGCTCAAGTGGTAGCGCGCTCGCCTGGCATGCGTGCGGCCCCAGTTCAATTCTCAGCACCACGTACAAACAAAGATGTTGTGTCCGCCGATAACTAAAAAATAAATATTAAAAAATTCTCTCTCTCTCTCTCTCTCTCTCTCTCTCTCTCTCTCTCAAAAAAAAAAAAAAAAAAAAAAAAAAGACAAACTGCTTCAAGTTTGTGGAAATGAGCAGTGGCTATGGCCAGACACTCACTGGTCCACTGTCCAGCAGTGTCCTAGGTTGGCCTTTTCTGTCTTGCCTGGAGAAAGGTTCTAGGGAGGGAGAGACACTCCCCACCCTATGGCAGCTGGAGCCCTCCATACTGGGAGCCCAGCCCAGCTTGGTGTGCACAGGGCTATGGGGACACGTGCTTGCAGACCACAGGGGTTGGCATGCATTTGGTTTTGCTTCCTCCTCTTCTCCTGGCAGAGAGGGCTCAAGAGAGTGAGGCCCTCCCACCCTGGTAGGTTATCGGAGGCAATTCACAAGAGCCACCAACCGGAAGATGCCGCGACTGTCTCTTTCATCTGATGGCTTTAATTTCATTTTTTCCAGGCTATTTAGACACAAAGAAAAATAGATGAGATGATGAAAATCCACAAACATTTGGTTTAGGAAATTGTAGCATCAAAGAGCCAAAGAGTGCCCCCACCCTGGTACCAGCCTCTGTTTACTGTACAGCTGGCCGAGACCAGCATAAAACCCTGCTGGCGCCAAACTCAAATTTCAAAACATCTAATCATTTTCAATATAACTTCAACAGCACATTTTTCATCATGTAGGGCCTTCTTGCTTTGTGTATGCTGAAAACTGTGCCCAGCTCAGCTCATCACAGATGCACCATCTCTAACCCTCAAAGACCGAAGTGGCTTCAGTCCTCTCTGACTCAGAGATTCCCCCTTGCTGCTGGGATGTCACCTGGGCAGGTGAATCCACCCACTCCGGGAGTTCCCTGGACCTCCCCTGCTTCTGGGTGGAGGCCCCTGTGCCAGAACCTCTGGAGTTTCTCACACAGGGAAGGATCCATGCATGGAATCCTGGGTAAGCATTTCACAAATGAAGCTTGAGTGAACTACTGTCCCCTCTTGGTACCCATTTAACCTGATTACCGCCAGATCCCTGAACTCCCTGCAGAGGGGGAGGAGAGACCGAGTCAGAGAGCGCAGGTCTTGTTAGGGTCCCTTTGTTGTCCATCTTTCAGGGCATTCACCGTCTGTCCCTTTCCACCCTCCTTCTGTCCATCTTGTTCCTACCTGGACCTCACGTGGCTCCATGCTTAACTTCTTGCTTAAACATGACCATGGGGTGAAGCAGCCTGGGTTGGAGGGAGGTGCTTCAAGCTTGGGTGGTTCTGTGGCCCAGAGAGCTGGACCTCCTTCTACGTTGGAAAAGCGTCAACTGTGAGACCACTGGGGTCCTCTCCTCCTGTAGGGCAGCTCACATGCCACAGTGTGCCCTTGCCATATCCTTTCCTCAAGTGCCTTGCCAACAAAATGTGGCCTAAAAATTGGTGAAAGCATGTTATTTTCTCATTAAATGACATACATCCTTCTCCTCTGGGCCAATCCACTTCCTTGCTTGACAGTGCTGCCCTATCCTGTCTTCCATTTCTCTCTACTTGTAGCGGTGAGTTGGGGCTGGGGAGGGGGCAAGCGCAAGGTGGTTTTGAATTTGGGAGCCAGCATTGTCATGTACAGGGGTTCAGGGAAACCCTCAAACAGTGAAGAGTGTGAAGATTATTTCAATACAATCCACTCTCCGTGTTTTTCAGAAGATCCATGTCACCTCTGCCTGCTGCTAGCGGTGAATCCCCTTCGCCCAGTGAAGGCTGGCTGCTGACCTCCAGGCTTTGAGGCTGGCTTAGAGAATGCAGAGAGGGCTGGGGCAGCTGCAAGAATTATGGGGATTTTGCCTCATTTTACTTTTTTTATTGAGTCCAGAATGTCAAGTGTCTCCTTGGCAAAGCCATTCAGAGTTGGGCAAGAGAGAGTAAAACTTAGACTTGGTATAGAAGGGGACATTGTCATTAAGGTTGATTTTGTGACTTCTCTGTAATTGCTTTTAGCCAGAAAAAAAAGACCCATCAGCACTAGGAACCCTGTCATCCTTCTCTTCCTGGTGTGCGGTACAAAACCTGGCATGTACAAGATGTTCAGCGGCCACTGCTGAATTAAAAGCTGTTTTTCAGAGTTAAGTGTAGTTTGAGTGTGTTTCAGTGTTTTATGGCCTGCGGCACACTCGATCTTTTTTCTGTTGCTGTAATATCTCATTGTATAAAGTAGTCGATTGGCTTTGAACATGGCTTGGAATATATTGCTCATTAAATCGAGTTCCAGACAAGACACCAAAGATATTGGCCCCAATGCTCCAAAGTAGCACCAAGTCTCAAGGGCATAGTGTAATTATTCATTTGCTAAATAACACAGACACACAATGGCTTAATTACAGAGTTTTGCTACGAAATAGGATTGCAGTGATTTCCACATCAGAGTATCTCATTAATGAGATTTGCTAACTGTTATTGGCAATATTGTGAAATGCCCTCTTCTTTTAAATCATTTTCTAAATTGCTAATGTCATTTGTGGGAGAGGAAAGTTCCCACACACTCTCTGTGGAGGTAAAATGCGTGTGCTTCAGAAAATATTCCATGTTCATTTCTTCCTGGGTGGCAAGATGCAGTGTTGGGAAAACCGTTTGCACTTTTTGGTATTTCTCTGTCTTCACATCTTTGACATTCAAGTGATTACCCAGCAGCCAGAACCCAAACCATGAAGGATCACACCTTTGCCTCCTGGTTCTGCCCCCAGCTGTCTCTGTGGTCAGGTTGAGACAATTAACATTTCTGGGCTCCAGCCCTCAAGTATAACCTTCAACCAAGGATCCAGAGGCAACTTCTAAGTGTTCTGGGCTCTTTCCCAGGCAGCAGAAATACAGGAGCAGGCAGGGTCATTGCCTTCCAGAAGAAAGACAAAAAATGCTTGTACAGAGCTTTACCTGACACCTTTCAGGCTAGGTGTGATTGCATTAGGCTAAAGAATGTGGGCATTGAGTGCAAATGCTTGGGAGTGGCTGCTGTAAGGAGATTGGCAGGAAAGTTCCTCGACACTACAGACATATTAGCAGAAATTGGAATAATAAACAGAAGCCAGTTTAAGAAATTTGGAAGGAGAACACGCCAGGAGGAAGGAATAACTAAGAATCTGGAGATCACTGATCTCTTCTCTCCCACCCCACCCCTGTACTAGGGATTAAATCCAGGAGCTACATCCCCAGATCTTTTGAATTTTTATTTTTAGAAAGGGTCTCTCTAGGTTGCTTAGGACCTTGCTAAATTTCTGAGACTGGCCTTAAACTTGCAGGTCTCCTGCCTCAGCCTCCTGAGCCACTGGGATTACAGGCATGCACCACCATGCCTGGGTAGGATCTCGTTAACCTCTTGAAGTGCCCCCCAGCAATGAAACTCCATAACTTCCATACGTGGCATCTCAACAGAGTGTCCATGTTTCTCCCAGGATAGCCAGATAGGACATCTCCCAGATGTCCCAGGAAATCCACTCTCAGGTGTTTTATTAGGAACTTTGCTCCTAAATGCTTTGTCTTTAACTAAGGGTGCATGTATTTTTAATGCCAGTGTCTTGGTCTCCATTCCTAATATTCCTTATCTGGAATTTCCCCACCCTTCTCCCTCATTCAGTGCACCTGGCCAGGTGACCATAGGACAACACGAAAACCCTCCCATCAGAACTTCCATATCCTTGGATTTTTCCTCTTAATAACTAGAGCTCACCAAGGAGGTGGGTGAGATTTAGGAAGTATATTGCCCTGTTAATGTACTCAGGCCTGAGTAGGAAAGGTGCCTGAATTTGGATGGTGGTGTCCATCATGTCAGACTCTGCTGCTGACTGAGGAGTCCTTCCTGCTTGTCCATCACTGTTCCATGAAGTGGTGGTGGACCCACCGTGACAACCATGGTGGCTCATTCCATTGGTTCATCCTGGACCATGTTGGCCTGGTCTGAGGAAAACCGGAAAGAGCATCAGGAAGGAGGCTCATCCTAGCTGTGTGCCCACTCGCCCCCTCATGGCAGGCAGCTCTGGGTTGACTGGTGGGTCTCGTCACTCATTTCTGCATGTATACTTTCATATCTTCATTCTAAGCACCTTGTCCATGAGGGAAAGTGGGTGCAAGGTCAACCTCAGGAATGCACGATGCTATCCACACGTAATTGCACCCACACTATGCACAGAAGGTTGCACTCATGACTGGTCTGGGACTTCTTCATGCAGAAATGCACAGGATGTGTGTTTTTGCACAATTAGTGAGAGCAAAATGTTTCACTTGCAGCTACTTGAGCTCTCCATCTCTTCTCACTTTCCCCCTGGTCACACCTGCTTTCCTGTGGGGTGACACTGACCCAGGGTGGTTAATTGAGAGATCCATTTAACTCTGATTTTGCAGAAGGCAGCTACGAAGGCCTGACACTGCTGTGCACACAGTAGAGTTACAGGTGGCCCTGGGGGTGTGGCTTCCCAGGTACACATGTTGCTGACTCTGCAGGTTTGTCCATGTTGGGACATGAATATGTGGAGCAGGGGACATGTCAAAACATTACTGTGGTTCATGTCACCCTGCTCTGGAGTGGGGCAGGGAGGACAATATTGTAAAATTGGAAATGAGTGGAGTAGAAGCTCATCCATGGAAAATTCTTGAACATCTTCCAAATCTATAGATCTTCCAAGTCTTGAAGAAACTCAAGAGAACATTGGACAATCCTAGAATTTGCATGATTGTGGAAATAATGGGTTTTTAAGGTGAGACTAGTCTAAACTAAAACATTTCCCAAACAAACAAAAACATATGTTTCCATGAGCCACACCAGAGAGTAAAACAAATATTCTTTCTTTACTCTTTATAGGAAATTGCATTACAAACTTGCTTGAGTGGAAGAGGCCATCAGAGTGAGCACTGAAGAAGGCAGATGATATAGGGAAGCAGGATTATTATGGGAGTGTGTCAGGTAATCAGTTAATAAGAGTATTTGTGCTATTTTTAAAATTTTGTGGCACTTGCAATGTTTACTGAGCTTTTAAATTTTTATACTTTGTTGTGATTTTTTCTAAATATGAATATTGTTTCCATGCCTAATGTTATATTTCTCATGTTATCATATTTTTCATAGAGAACATCACCTTCCCAAAAGTAATTACATGAGTTTCCGTCCCAGTAAGACCTGGGTTTGCCGTGCCTGTGACTGATAGCTCTCTGGGTCGGTTCTCTCATCAGAGAACCGTTTGATGGGCAGGGAGCACCAGGGGAGGTTGGTGGGGTCACCCGGGCTGTGTGGTTGGCAGGGTCTGTGAAGCCCAGTGGGGGCTCCCCCTCCCTCGGGTCTCAGGGGGGCACTCATGTTCCCTCGCTGTCCAGAAGGAAGAACCACCTCTGCTTCAGCTGTCTCCAGAGGCTGGTGTGGCCACGTGAGAGAAGCAGCAACCACCTGCCCAAGGGCCTCAGGTCACCTCCAACAGGGACAGCTTCCAGGGAGGAGCCTGATCATGATCCGCCTCTTGTTTAGAGCTGTGCTGTGTCCCTGACGGCAGGGAAGGCCCCGAGCCTGGAGCCGAGTGTGGACAGAGTGGAGACTCAATGCTTGCTGAGTGTGGGAGTCATGTTGTCAAACCCTGTGACACTTCACCGTGACATTGCTGGGGTAGGCTACGTGGCCAGTCTGCACAGGAAAAGTCATTCAAAGCCATAATTCAGAGTGACATCTCACAGATAATGCTTACATTCAGCTTTTAAAAAAATAAGAGACTGGTGAAATACAAAGTCCTGTCCATTCTATCCTTCATGTTTATCTGCCATCTCTGTCTGATCTAGCCCACCACACTGACATGTGCAAGTACACACAATACACACACGTGTGCACACACAGAGCCACACACTGAAGTGTCCATACACACACACACACACACACACACATACATACTGCCACGGTTGGTATCTGGAATGTCCCCCAGAGGCTCATGTGTTGAAGGCGTGGTCCCCAATGCATCCATGTTCTGAGGTGGGGCTTCTGGGAAGTGATTGGCTCCTAAGGGCTTTGACCTCACCAGTGGGTTAATGATTTGTGGCATTATTGAGAGGAAAACATTGTAAACTGTTGAAGGTGGGACCTAGCTGAAGGAGCAGGTCCTTGGCAGCATGCCCTTGGGGACAGTGTCCTGTCCCTGGCCCCTTCTTCTCTTTCTCTGATCCTGGCTGCCATGAATGGGGAGCTTCTGCCATGATTACAGAATCATGGAGCTGCCAGTCTTGAACTGAATCCTCTGAAGCTGTGGCTCAAATAAATCTTTCTTCCTCTTAAGTTGCTTCTGTCTGGTGTTTGGGCCACAGTAACAGAGAGCTAACACACGTGTCCATGTCTGTGTCCACATCCATAGCCATCCCTTTGCCCGTTCCAGCTGAGGTCGATTGTCACCTCCAAACTCACAGTGCAGCAGGTGTGTGGGCTCATGGTGCCCTCTTCTGTGTCATGTGAACCCGTCAAGATGTTTGTATCCGGATCCATTGGATGTCCAATGAATAGGACTGGGAGGCAAAGGAAGGAGCAGGTGGCCATTTCATTACCAAGAATTAAGGGAGAGGTATTGGTCAACATTCCCGTTGTTTGAAAACATGGATTTGCTAAGTTCAAAGACAAGCTGGCCAAGAACTTCAGCTTGGAGCTCTCTGTGGCCACTGTCTCTTATCGTGAGCTTGGCTGACGAAGTCGGTCAGATGTGAGACGTGGGGTAGGAACTCCTTAGGTTATTTCATGAGGACAACTGACCATTGTACCTTAAGAGAGTCAAATTTCTGATAAATGGGTTTATTAATAACTTCCATAAAAACAAATGAGTTTAATCACTTCAACATAGGAAGTGGTAATTTGAGGGAGTAAGATCTCACACATCTACACTAATTTATTTCTGCTCTATGAATTAAGAGCAAAAAGCAACTAGCCTGATAATCCCTTGGCAGACTAATAAATGAGAAACAGATTTTTTAAAATGGGAAATTGATATAATTAGAAAGCTATTAACTTTTTCCCCTACTCCAGCATCACGGAATAAGTGAGCCACAGGGGACCTATCCTTCAAAATAATTAAATTCCAAAGAAGTTTTTTGGTTTAAGAACTATTTGATTTTTCTAAGTTGCAATACCAAACTATGCATGTTTGGAGATCTCTGTATGTGTGTGGTCTTGCCCCTCTGTGTTTGGGGACCTCCAACATTGTGCAGTCAGGTCCTGCTATGTGCTGAGCCCAGTGCTACTGCTGCGTGGGGTATCTGGTCTGCACAACCGCAGTGGGGTAGCCAGTGGCCACCACCTTCAACAGTGGGGAAACTGAGGCACTCAGAGTTGAGGCTGACTATAGGCTCAGGGTGTGAACCCATGCTCTTAGGTTCTTTAGTCTTCTGTTCTGATGGATAAAGACCAATAAATGGTGGGCACACTGAAAGGGAGAATTGGGTTAAATTTCTGGCAGCACAAGCCAGGCCTGTTGAGGGAGATGGAAGGGAGTGGCCTGGATTGAACCTCAGGTCACCCACTGAGAAAGCTGCCTTGAGCACCAACCAGGATCTAGTTGGCTTCTTCTCAAAGCTCATTTCTGGGAAAGCTTCCTGTGTGCCTTACCTTGCTCAGCTCAGAGAACAGCTCTGCGAGAGGGCTGGTGGCCCCAGCAGAGAAGGCCAGGTATGTGCTCCAAGCAGAAGGCTTATGTCTACATTAATGTATAAATCCATTACGGTATTACTATGAGGTTCTGTTTAGATTCTTATTGTCTACAGCAGGAGAGCAGTGAGACTGCACCCACTGACTCCATCAGGCCAGAACATCAATCCAAATATGTCCCCAACCCTGCCAGGTGATGCTGTCTTATTGTGATGGCATGTCTCAGGTGATGGTGACAGGAAGCCAATGATAAGGTTTTAATAAAAAAAAATACAGAAAGATGAAAGATAGGGAGGGAGGGAGGGAGGGAGGAAGGAAGGAAGAAGGAAGGAAGGAAGGAAGGAAGGAAGGAAGGAAGGAAGGAAGGAAGGAAGGAAGAAGGAAGGAAGGAAGGAAGGCCGGCCAACAATTACCCTGGTTGGGGACTAGGTGACTCAGGTGGCTGGGAAATGTTTGTAGGATTTTATCTTCATCTTTTCACCCAACTGCCTTTTGTGTTGGCTTCAACTGAGTCTCCTCATGTGTTGGAAGATGGCACTTCCACTATCGGGGCATCTGGGAGTTATGGTCCACCTGCCCAGCAGTCCAGGAGAGAGACATATCATACTAGTGAATATCCAGTGGATGTTCTTGATTTTGACAGACAGTGTGGGGGTGGTCTGCCTCCTCCTGAGCTGGTCTGCAACAGAGCCTGCAGGACAGTTGCTGACCATCCTGCGTCTCCACTCTTTGGAGTCTGGAGCTGGCGTCTCCTCGGCTGGACTCTCTGGGTTGAGAGGGAGAGGACCAGTGCCTCACATGGACATAGTGTGCTGTTGCTAGGTGATGGAGGAAGGGATTTATGTGACCAGCAGACAGGAAGGAGGGTGAAGCTTGATCAAAAGGTTGATGCAGAAATGCTAAGGCTAAGTTGCACCTACAGCCCTTGCTGGGTGGGGCAGGATGTGCCTTCTAGTGCCCCCATGGACAGAGAGCATGAAGGGTGTGGAGGAAGCCCTGTGCTCAAGGAGTGTCTCCTGTGCTGAGCTGGTCCAGCCCGGGCAACTCTGGGGCCCTTTGGTTTTGTTGCCAGAGCACAGCAGGAACTTTAGATATGAGGCCACAGAGGATCAGAGTGACTTGTACAAGGTCACACAGGTTGAGGACTGAGCCTGACGGGTACTGCAATCCCTATCTTTTCTCTCCACTATACTTTCCCTTCAAAATAATGAACTGCCTGGGTCTCGGTTCAGACCATTTTATAGAAGCCCTCTAACTGTTCCTGATGAATGAAACAGCTGTTTGGAAGTTGAGGAGTGTTTGGAAGTTGAAAGCACATCATTCTTTCTTTTGTTGGCCCTTGGGAATGGTGCACTCGAGTGCTGGTATCTATGGCTGAGCGTCATTCAGCATCCCTGCAGCTGGCAGCACCCATCCCTACTTCCCATAGGATTTGGTGGTCGATGCTGCTCTGAGAAACATTTTCCAACAGTAATTTGTAGCAGACACTAAGTCCCAGCATTAAGTACAATTTACTTCATCTTTCACTCACCATTTCTGGAAGCCACACATTCGTAAACATCCCGATTTGTGGGTTGGAGCTGAGGAGGCCCCATGGTGGAGTGAGACTCCTATGGAATGCATTGCATAAATGGATCCCAAGTGCAAATTTCTTTGTTTTTTCTCTATTTTTCTGGACACCAGGGTTCTTCATGAGCTGTATCTTAAGAGCATCTTGAATTGTTATTAACATTAGGGGAACAAGAGAGAGCAGAGACAAGTTGTAGACAAGGGACACTAATGTCTTTTCAAAAATGAGCCAGGAGGGTGGGTCTTATTGGCGGTTTAGTTCCATCTCTAGATGAACTGATTGTTCATAAGATTGATAAATAAAATGGTTTGCCTCCTGTGACAACTGTCAAGTATACGTTTTCCCCTGAGGCTTGCTTTCCCTTTTTGTTTTGTAGGTCTGTCTCCCCCGTGATTATGGCCATGTCTGTAACTGCTGGTCCTCATGGCGAATACATAGAGGGAGGAAGACACGTTCCTGCCCAGCTTGGGTGCCAATGCAGGGCAAGTCCCCCCTCCGTCTACCCCACTGGCTGTCACCCTTACTGTTTTCTCACAGGTATGGTTAGAAGGAGAAAGCATAGCTGTGAGCCTTGGTTGGCTGAGCCATGTTGAAGACTTTGATTCTGTTTGTACATAGAAGTGAGGTTTGATTGACATGGAAATGTCTGAGGGTGACAGTCATTGTCACTTTTTCCCTCCCCTTCCTTGGTTCTTTTGAAACTAGGAAACTTTTTCAAATGGAGCCTTCTCTCGGAGGCAGATGGACGTCTTCTTTCCATATAGAGTGGACATGGCTGTTGTCACTCCTAGAGAAGGAACTGAGAGTGGAGCCCTCTCTATACAGGACTGAATGTGACATCTAGGGGTGGATTTGAGTCATTCACATGTGTAACTGTTGTAAAATCTTTCCCCCAGACAAGTCGTGCCTTTGTCCACCAGTTCAGGTATATTTTCACTCGAAGCCCTCCCATGCCCTCTCTGCCAACAGAGATGATGTGAGAGTTGCAATGGTCTCTGCATCTGCTGTTGCTTAGCCTGAGCCACGGGGAGCTCTATAGGCAGTGGACATCAAGTGAGCAGCATCTCCGAGGTTCAACGTGGTCTTCTGGGGAAGGCAGCTGAGTGGCTGCGTCCACAGCTCTTCCCTTGAGTGGAGGGTGACCCTGTGGGCCTCCTTGTCTTCTGTTGGGCAACTAAACACCTGCTTCCAGAAGTGTGCCAGGGGGAGCCACCCCCTAGACTCCTGGGCTGGTCAGCTCTGGGTCCTCCTGCCCTTCTCAGTGTGTTGCTGACACCTCTGGCCATTCTGTATCCTGGGAAGCTCGGGGACTCTTCAAGAGGCCCTCCCACTCTCAGGTTGTGTATCTAGACAACAGTCAGTTCTCCACCTTCCACGCACTCTGCTGGTGAGCACTGGCTAAGGCAGCCACAGTGCCCACTGCAGGTGGTGATGCTGCTTATGAGTCTCACAATTTCGAGCCTCCAGATTTCTACTGCCTCGAAGGACCAGCTGGTCTCAGGGGTCCTTGGAGTCTACCTCACCTGTCCTCTTCATATTTATAGATGTAAAACTGAGATCCAAAGGACGGAAGTGGGTTGTTCAATATTCCCAGACTCTTCATGGCAGGAAGACCCAAAGTTGAACCCCACCTGCAGCCCATCACCAGGGATTTAGGATGGCTGTTTCTTTCCTCATTCATCCCAACAAAGGATGCCAAACACACTTGTGCAGGCTGAGCACCTGAGGAAGGCATGTTTGCATGGTCCAGGTGAGCGCTCCCCACCCCACCCCTGGGACCTGCAGAGCTGGGTCATCCTCACCCTGGGGACTGTGAACCGTAGCCCAGTTCATGTGACATCTCCCCTGAACCTGTCCCCAAGCAGCCTGAATTCTCTTCATGCATCTGAATCATTAGAGCAGCTGTGGATGTTTTCAGTTTGTGTTTAATAAAGTTTGTTGATTTACAAATGACACGGAAAATTTGGCATCCAATTATTTTGACAAATGGATATAGTCACACAAGTAACATCAAAATCAAATTAATGAAGATTTCCCATGCTTTAAAATATCTCCTTGTCCCTTTCCAGACAGTCTCCCCCAACCTGTGGCCTGGGACAAGCATCCACCTTCTTTCCTTCCCAGTAGCATAGACTTGACCGGAGAGACACACAGGTGAAGTCACTCAGCTTGAAGCCTTTCATCTCTGGCTTTTCCACTTGGCACGTTGCCTTTTCCCCAACATTTTTATTAAGGTATAATTAAAAGTACAATTTGGTAATATATATGCATACATACATATATATACCTATATGTGTTCATATGTATATACATGTACATACATTTATATATTTATATATCTGTATCTGTGAAACCACAATCAATGTAGTGAACATATCCTTCACATCCCCAAATTCTCCATATTCCTTTGTAAATCTGACCCTCACCCATCTGCCCATTTCTCACTATCCCAGACAGCCCCAAATCTGCTGTCTATAGATAAGTTTTCACTTTACAGAATTTTCCATCAAGAAGTGAATCACAAAGCGTAGACTACTTTCTTGCAGTACAACTTATCCTTCCATGCGGAGAACTGCCATTTAAAGAGCAAAAATTTTAATTTTAATAAAATCATTGTTACCCAGATTTTGTTAAGTATCTTTTATACTGTATCTAAGACAGGATCTAAACTGTATCTAGACTGTATCTACTTCAGGATTACGAAGATTCTCATACATATTTTTTTTCATGAATTGTTATTGTTTGAGTTTTCACACTTGCGTTTCAGATTCATTTTGAGTTGGTATTTTTCTACAGCACAGAACACGGAGCAAAGCTCATTTTTCTGGATGTGAATATTAAGTCACCTGTGCCTATTTGTGGGAAGGTATATCATCCACTGACCTGCCATTGCAGCTGTTCACAGGCCAGCTGTGAAGGGCCGATGGTTTTAAATTATAGCCTAAGTCAAATATTGCAGAAAATATCCACTAATGATTTGAAGAAAACACAGGCATGATGGGTTTGTACCGCCACCCCCCCCCCCCCGCAGAGCCCACCACCAACCAAAGACCTGGACGTGGTTTCCCCCGCTCTCTGCTCTCCACCAGCCATCCCTTAGGGAGGTCTTGGCGGCAACGCTCCTAAAACAGAGGCAAAGGGGGAAGTCCAAGTCTGGAAAAGATCTAGAAATAATATAAGTGACTCGTGTCCAGAGTGCGCGAAAAACCCTCCAACTTCAACTAAACATGGGGAAATTATGTGACCAGACACTTCCCTGAAGGAGATAAACAGATGGCAAACAAGCACAGAGCCAAGACACTCAGCACCGTGAGTTCTAGGAAACGTGGGTCAGAGCTGAGTGTGAGGCACCGCGCGCCCTCAGAAGGCCTGATGCTCGGACGGGTCTCCCCAGCGCTGGCCACGGTGCAGGCGCTGCCCGCCCGGCACTGCTGACAGGATGAGGAGGCAGCACCACACTCTGGGCCAGTGTCTGGCAGGGTGCAAGGCAGCTTCTTCCCTGCTGTGATCAAAAGACCTGACAAGAACAACATACGGGAGGAAAAGTTCACTTTGGCTCATTGTTTCAGAGGGGTCAGACCTTGGTTGGCCAACTCCATTGCCCTGGGCCTGGGGTGAAGCAGGATATCATGGCAGAGGCCCCCAGAGGAAGAACGCTCAGGCATGACACCAGGAGACTCATGAGGGACACCCCCTCAGCCACCTCCTCCAGTCCCACCCTATCAGCTCACACTCATCACCCCAAGAATGCACGTCAGGGGGTGATCCACCCATTAGGCTACAGCGCTCACAATCCAGTCATTGCACTTCCGAACATTCTCATGCTGTCTCACATGTGAGCTTTTGGGGACACCTCTCCATTAAACCATAACAAGCAGGTTGTTAGAGCCAAACATAATGGCACCCAGTAGCATTGAGGACATGCTTCTTCTTACAAAAATCTGTGGGAGAAAATTTAAAGCTAAGTAACTATTTTAACGAACTTCAATTGAAAGACCAAAGGAACCAAAGCCCAGGAACTCTCATGAGAGAACAGGAATGTGTCCACACAGAAGAGAAACAGGCACAGAGGGAGGAGTGTTTGAGGGAACGCAGCACATGTGAGGAGGAATCTGAATGCACCAAGAGGGGGTTACCATCTCCAGGGCTTGTTCAGTAGCTCAGAGAACCAAGGGGCCCTGAGAACCAACCTGCCTCCTAACCTGACTTGAGGGGGTCTCTGGCCCACGGGTCCCACCTCTGTGTGTGACTCTTGTGGGAGAATCTTTCACAAACCCTGTGTTAATATTGCAATCCATCCAGGCACAGCCTGTGACCCGGGTCTACCAACAGTGTTCCAAGTGCCTTGAGCCACCCTTCCAGCCCCTCCAGGGTCCTCTGAAGGCCACACTTCCATCCAAAGGTAGGAGACAGGGGAAAAGTCACTCTTATTGCACCAGACTGCAGATGCATGAGGTTCCCTGTCTGCAAGGCATGGAATGATATTCAGAGGCCACCATAAGATGCTCACGGAGGTTTAAGAAGCAGCCAGGGAGCAAGACAATGCAGCTGTCATTCATTTCAACAGTCTGATAAGCATGTCATAGAAAACCACCCTGTTCCCAGTTCTCTGGTGGAAGGAGGAGGAGGTGCAGAGACCAGAGACCCCAGGAGGCTGCTTTCCTTTAAAGCACCTCACTTCTCCAAGAGGTAGGGTCACCCTCCTGCAACCTCCCTGTGCTGGGAAGAGTTGGCCTGGCTCACTGTCCCTCCAAGGATTGCTTTTTAACTTTTCCTTTAGTTCAACTGTTTCCCTGGGAAAGAACCTTGCTGTCTAGAAGCCTAAAAGCGCTCTGTTTCAGATATTTGCTTTACCTGAAATGGCCTTGTGGGGGGAAGTCTCTTTCCAGACTTTGATGAGGGGTGTTCAGGCTGTAATGAGAACCAGGCCCTGAGTCAGAAAGAGCAGTTGGCCCCAGCAATTTCTCCCCTTGGGCTCTGGGGACAGACGTGGGGCCTCATTTCTACCACTGGGGCTTCACCCATGGATCTGCGTGTTACAGTAGCCCCTGTGGTTGGGACTGGGTGCTCTCCTCCTCAAGATCCCAGTTCCTGCCTAGGTCAGAGACGAAACCACACTCGGACCCACAATCTGCATCCCACACAGTGGGTTGTGCTTAAATTTTACCAAAGACCTCCAGAGCTGTTCTATATTAACAAAAACAATTTACATTTTTCCAAAGTCAAGTAAAAATCAAATTCAGAAAGAACTATAATTAGCCCCCACCAAAATCAAATGTTTTACTAAGAAAAAAAAATGGGGGAATGAGAGGTGATCTCCCCCAGCTGAGGAACCAGGTCCTTGTCTCTCTCCTGAGGCGGGGAAGGGTTAAAGAAGACAGACATCCATCCCATAAGTCAGGATAATTTCACCACTCTGCAGCTGGAAGGCTCTGCTTTTTTTGTCTGATAAACTTTTAAAATGAAGATATGATTGCTTTTGAGCTTGAGACACTTTATAATTCACACAGCCACCTCTAAGTGAAAGTGAAACATATAATATACTAAAAAGAGGGATATGGGCTTGAATTTGATTTTAAAAACAGTGGGAGGTAAAGTGTTCATGCCATTAAGACATAAATTATCATTTGCATGAGAAGATGAGAGCTTGGTTCTGACAGAGCTGACATTAAATCAGAATTACAGCAATGTTCCCCGAGTCTGGATTTAAGTACCCAGGCGTCCTCTCCTCTCGCTCCCTCCACCCTCCCTATACTGCATGTTCCCATCAACCCACAAATAAAAATGAGCATGGCGAGGGAGACGGGTTTATGATGTTCCGCACAAATGCTTTCCCACTATTTTGACCAAGTCTCAACACGACATTTAAAATCAGAGTAAGTTTGCAGACTTGGTTCTATGGAGTCAACTGCCTGAGAAAACCATGCTGCACAGTCCTGGAGGGAGACGTCCCAGCCTGCTCTAGCCTTCTGTATGAAGCCTTTTCCTCACTGTTTTAAAAAGCTGTTTCTTTAGTACTTTCACATGACACACTGTGTTTTTTCTCATTTTTGGACACCTCTGGTTTTCATGATCTCTCCCCACATATTGACTTAAACCTCAGCATGTGGAACGGACGACCAGGTTACGTTAGCATCTGATGCCAACATGCCAACCCCAAACCAGCACTGCGTGCTATGACAACCTGTGTCCCTGCAGGGCACAGAGGTGACATAAGAAAGCACCCTGCTGCAGAGCGGAACTGTCCAACAAAGAGCCTCCTGTCTGGCCAGACCTTCCTCTGTGCTGTGTCCCTCGGCAGCCACGTGGGGCTGTCCAGCAAGGGAAATGTGGCTGGAGCCGCCAGGGAGCTGGATTTTTATTTTACTTTATTTCATAATTTCTGTTTGAGCATCTACATGTCACTTGTGGGTGCCAGTTGGACAGCAGGGCTCTGGAGACATTTATATCTACCCATTCGCCTGGTGCAGTGGGTGATGTTAAATAGTTACTCCTTGTAATGGCCACATTGTGGTGGAAACTTTGAGCTCAGTCCTCAATATGTCCTTTCTTTCTAATGGAAGCCTATTTTTTTCTCTTTCTGGGGGGAGGCTACCAGGGGTTGAACTCAGGGGCACTTGATCACTGAGCCACACCCCCATCCCTATTTTGTATTTTATTTAGAAACAGAGTCTCACTGAGTTGCCTAGTGTATCACTTTTGCTGAGGCTGGCTTTGAACTTGCGATCCTCCTGCCTTAGCTTCCCCAGCCACTGGGATTACAGGCATGGGCCACTGCACCTGGCTGACCTTCCTTTCTAAATCAGACTTTCCTATGTGCATATACTGTAGGTGTCCACCCAGTGTCTGTCCACCTATCTACGTCTGGTGGTCTGGTTGCAGAACTGTGGTAGAGGAACGTGTTGATTCTGTGATGGCCCATCAGGAGCCTAAGAGACATGCTGAGCAGAATGACCCCAGGGTCTGCCCAGCCCAAGGCAGCTCAGCTTTGTCAGCATCTTCCCCCCAGACACATGACCACAGTGGATTTTGTCACTGATGGTCTTAAGCAGTCCAAATTAGGCAACACCCAAACAAACGACAAAATAGTAATCCTAAATGTGACTTCGTCAACATGATCTAATGGTCTCACCCATCAGAACACAGAGCTCACAGGATGGATTAACAACAACTTTGCATTGTCTGTAAGAAACCACTTTAAAATAAGGACAAACTCCATGACCCCAAGTCTGTGATGTCCTGAAGAAGCCAGAGTGACAGGGACACCGAAAAGACCTGTGGGACTGATGGGGGCGCAGGGAGGTGTGAGGAGATGCAGGGTGGTGGGACCCTGTGAGTGATGCCACCTGTCCTCATGAATTTGGCAAGACCCACAGAGCACTCGGTGCTGAGAAGCCCCCTGTAAACCCTGGAGCCTGTGAGGGCTGCGTCTGAGCAGGCTCCCTGGGACAGTCTCCCTGGGTACCCACGTGCCACTGGTGCCGTTGCTGCTGTGGGGTCACACTGCACCTGGAGGTGGGTGAGCAGGGCACAGCGGGAACCTGTCTCCTTCCACGCAGCTCTTCTGTGAGCCGCAAGGTGTCCCGAGAGGTCCTGTGAGAGAAGATGCGAGAGGGTTCAGAGGTGGAGGAATGGGTTAGAGATTCATTAGTCCCTGCAGGGATTAGCTGGGCACCACTGTAGGCAGGTGGGGTGTGGCTGGAGGAGTGGTCATTGGGGACGTGGCTTTGGGGTTTATATTTTGTCCATAGTGAGGGGAGCTCAAGTATTCCCTCTCTCTCTCTCTCTCTCTCTCTCTCTCTCTCTCTCTCTCTCTCTCTTTCTCTGTTACCTGGGTGCCATGTCCAGAGCTGCTCTCCTCCTCCACACCCTTCCACCATGATGTTCTGCCTCATTGAGGCCCAGAACAATGAAGCTGGCCCTCTATGGACTGAGATCTCTGAAACCATGAGCCCCAGATACACTGTTCCTCCTCTAATTGTTCTCATCAGGTCTTTTGTCACAGCAATGACAAAAATCTGACTAACACATACTCTATAAAATAAAGACTGTGTTAAAATGAACAAACAGCTGGTGTGACAGAACCCAGGGGTGTGGTGTCTGCATCCCGGCCAGCCTCACTCTCCACTCTGCCTGCCCCTGGCTGGGCTTTCCTCCCAGGCAGACTCTCTTCTCGTACAAACTCTGGCCCTTCCAGGGCCCCATCCCTAAAGCTCTAAATCCCAGGAGAGTGAGGTACTGTTTTTGTTTTTGTTTGGTTTGGTTTTTGTATCGGGGGGTTGAATCCGGGGGTGCTTAACCACTGAGCCACATCCCCAACCCTTTTTATTTTTTTTACTTTCAGACAGGGTCTTGCTAACTTGCTTAAGGCCTGGCTAAGTGGCTGAGGCTGACTTTGAACTTGGGATCTTCCTACACAAGCCTCCTGAGCCACTGGGATTATAGGTGTGGGCCACGGAGCCTGGCTGAGAGTTGTACTTGTAACCAGTGGTTCCTAAAGGAGATGTACTGCCTCTGAGGGTCTCCTGGGCATGTCTGTCCAGGTGGGTGGAATGCTCCAAAGAGGCCCTGGGCCCCTCTGTCCCTGCATGTGCACAGAGGGCTGCATTGGCTTAGGAGTTGGAAAGCAGCTCACGCAGCCATCCTAACTGCTGTGCCTGGCCAGTTTATAAATGGACATGCTTCTAGCCTAGGGCAGAGTTGTTCAAAGTACCTGACTCCAGGCTGGGAAATCCGTCTCCAGGTGCCCAGGGACCACTTGCTGAATGTGAGTGAGCTAATCAGAGTGTCTTCAAGCTCTCTGCATACCTCACAGATGGGAGCGCTTACATGAGTCAGGACCGACATGTGGAGGGAGACCTCCGTGATGCCGCCTATTGGAGACTGTTCTTATGATAGCAAATGTAGTCTGAAGATCTAGCCTGAAGTTTCTACAATGTTTTCCAGATGAGATCTTAGAAAGAAAGACCAAAGGCTTCAGCTACAAGTCTTTTGCAGATTTGCTTTAGCAGGCCTTTGGACTTCTCCAGAATGGTGCATCTCATGGAGTCCTGGGGCAGGGAGAGGGCCTTCCACCATGGTGGAGGAGAGTGTCCTGGTCGGAGGCTGGGAAAAATAATTGGAAGGACAATCAATACAAATTTAATTTAAATGAGGCTATTAAGATTTGAATCTCGACATTCTGCTTTTTAGCATTATTAGTTATGTGTGTTCCCAACAATTTCACTAACAACAAATGCAGACAGACCAACAGTGTCATTTAGAAGATCCATTTACCCTGCACACCATGTTCACCCCCCTCCCTTGCTAATCAGTTGCTAAGCGTAATAGCCGTCCTTGGCTGGTAATCACATTTTGAATGTGATTCTCAGCGTGTATTAGGAATAAGTGGTGTGACTTTCCAACAGAGAGACGCATGAGGTTAGGCCATCTGTATGCGATGCCTTCTTACCCCGTGATTTAGAAGGCAGCCTGTCTGTTCCCAGGTGAAGGAGAGCGGTGGCTACCGCTGAGGGTTCAGCTGAGTTCAGATGGATGCAGTGTCTCAGGGGTGATTTCCTCAGGAGAGAAGTCCCACTGCTGCCGTCCAGGGCCTGCAGGGGCACTTGACTCTGAGGTCCAGTCCTGGTGCTGTGAAGACATTTCAGCAACATGGGCCTGCTGGCCAAGGTCCTGGGAAGGTGAACATTGTCCCTGGCTTGGAGCTCTGCAAAATGTGTTGTTAACTCCTAGAGACAAGAACATGTACCTCTCCACCCACTGGCTATTTGGGGTTGTGATTCCTTGTGGTTGCATGTCTGAAGGCAAATAAACACATTAAGCCTAGAGTTAGGTCACTGGACCCCTCCATCTGTCTGTGCCCATCCACCCACATGAGGGTCAACAGTAGATCATGAGAATATGGGCTGCCCACCAAGACCACTGGTCACGGAGACTCAGATTTTGTTTCACTCAATCTAAAACACTCTGTTTCAGGACCCTGGCAGAATCATAAATCCCGACTCCTACTTCCTAACAAGTTAAGCTGTGAAGCGCATTTTGATTTTAATACAGGCTAATGGTGAGTCAGATGGGGTTAAGTCTCTGCAGACTTCTCTGGAAAATGCTCCCCAGTGGACCTGGGAAACCCTGTAGTGCCTCATGAGCACAGCATGGATGCAGTCACACCAGCTCAGCCACCAGAAGGAACATCAACTTCCATTCTGAACCCATCTGTCATCTCCAACCTTTAGGCACCAACTCCATTGCAAACATCATCATAACTGGGAACCCTCATGGTGCTAAAAACTGGTCTGTGGCGCACCCTGTTCTGCTGTGTCCTGAACACGATAAACTCACTTCCCTTTCAGAAAAACAGCTACTCAGGCAATGAGTAGTTTCCCTTCCCTATCCTGAGCAGCCTTTCCCATCTCTCCAAACCAAGCAAGTCTTCAGGAATGATGGGAAGCAACTTTCTTATTATTTGCTATCATTTCATATAAACATCTCAGCTTGTAATTGCTCAGAAGAAATCAACCTTTCCTAACCAAACCCCTGCAGGTGCAGGCATGGGCAGAGCCTCACACTGTGATTCAGGACTGCCCAAGTGGGCAGCATCAGCCAGCCGTGGGGAAGTTAGAAACTACATCCACACAAATACACGTGCAGCTAGAGCAAGTTACCTTAGACTAATTATCCTGCAATGATGGTTTCAACTGGGAGGGTTCTGTCTCCAAGGGGACATGGAGTAGTGTCACCTTGGGATGTTACCGGTATCTAGCAGGTAAGCCAGAAAAGGTGCTTCAACATCAGACTTGCATCGGTCAGCCCTTGACAAAAAGAAGAACAATCTGATCTAAAATGTCAGTGCCCAGACTGACAGCCCTGGTCCTATAAGAAGGAGTTGGAGGCTTTTGTAATTAACATGATGAACCAACCAGGCGATAGGACCAAATTATTGGATTCCCATTAGTGGGAGACGGAGGATTTAATTTCTGTGGCAAAAGAGTGCCTCACTCCAAGATATTTACACACTTCAGGTTTATGAGAGTCTGCAAATCCCTTCCATTGAACTCCTGCCCAGATGAGAAGTGTTGGAGAGACCTCGGGTTAATTGAACATTATAAGAATTCTGATTTGGTTTTTGACCTAAATGGCATACATTGTACCCTTCTACTCGGGAGCTAATTGTTGCTCCCTCACTGGATTCTCCAGCTTCTGGGGCTGGAGGTGTGTCTGTGTGTCTGTGCAACCCAGTGCCCTTGCATTTGGAGGATGCCGGGAATATATACCATTCACCTTGGTTTCTGTTGCCTTCCTTGTATCCTGTCAGACACACGCAGGCACATGTGTAAGTGTGTGTCTCTGTGTGTGTGTGTGTGTGTGTGCATGTGTGTGTGGTGTGTAATTTTTTCCTCTTGGACTAGCTTTAACTTCTTTGTTGTATTGGCATTTAAATAATCACTGGTGATTACGAGAGTCCCCAGGTCACTGGGAGCTGTGATCTTTCTTGGAGAGAGATGGTAATCCCTGTCACTATCCACACTCCGTGGGGAAGGTCACCTTGACTGTCCCTGTCAGTACTGAGTCAGTTGTAACAAGAGCTCCTTTAGAAATCTCAGCATTTCTCTGCCTGCCTTGCCGAGGGACATTACCCAAAGCCATATTCCTTCAGCCATGATCTTTTCCTTGTTATCTTTATGAATTGCTCCAATTTTGAAATTAACAAATATTTATTGAGCTCTGGTTCCCTCACAAAGCGCTGGGGGATTCAGCAATAAACTAGATGTGGTTTTCATCTCCAAGAAGTTGAACACACAGTCTTCTTAGACTTGGGTCTCACCACGGTTCGGACCTCAGGACAGGGAAAGCTGATGCAAGGGCAGGGACGAGAGCTACGCACCCTGAGGCGCTCACCCAGCGCCCCAGAAGACTCGTGGGGACTACCTACTTGCAGAGCCCAACCCACACTGAACTACTCAAGGGTCCAGGGTGGCCTGGATTTGCTAATTTACTCTGAGGCAAAGGAAGGTCTGCCTCTGTTGTGGAGGAGTGGGATTTGACAGGGATGTACTTGGCTGCCAAGATCCTAAAATTCAAACAGCAAAATATTGGAAGGTAGTTGATGGGGAATGAGAGCAAGAAAGAGGAGTGTGAAGTTGGGGTTCGCAGGGTAGGACCCGAAATATGTCTCCTGGAAGACGAAAGTACCTAAGTGATTTTAGTTTGCTGCAGACTCACAGTGGTGCTATCTGTCTATCCTTCTATCCATCCATCTGTCCACCTGTCTATCCATCCATTCATCAGTCTCTCCCTCCACGTGTCCATCTGTCCTTCCATCCATCGGCCTGTCCTTCCATGGCATATTTGCAGAATGCCTACTACCTGCCAATCACTACTAGAACAGCAGGTCTGAACATGACAAGGTCCCTGCCCTCGTGAAACTGTCCCCCCAGCGGGGAGGCACACAGTAAAATAGGTGGAATATGTAGCGTGCTAGGTGCTTGGTTCTCTGGTGAAAAACAAGGCACGGCGGAGGACAGCGAGACCAAGCTGGGTGGAGGGGTTTTGGTAGAGCCATCAGCAAGGACTGACCAGGAAGGGGGGTTGGCCAGGAGACCTGGAGGAGGGAAGGCGGCCCATGGGCACAAGTGAGCTTGGGCCAAGGCCTGACACAGAAACCAGTGGGTGCTGGTAGCGGGGGACACAGGAGGGAGGCCAGAGTGGCCGGGGCAGTGTGAACAGAGGAAGGCCCACAGTGGACTGCAGAGGGGCCTGGGCAGTGCAGGCAAGGGGCTCAGGGTGTCAAGACTGGACAGACAGGAGGGCCTCGACTCAGCTGGGCCAGGTGTGAGTGGGTCGAGGGTTCTGGGTCGAGGAGCAGCACTTAGACGGTAACAGGGTCACTAGGCCCTGCAAGGAGAGAAGGGGGTGGGTGGAGGCAAAGGCAGAAGCAGGAGACTGTTTGGAAAGATGTGGCAATAACCCAGGTGGACAGTGACAGTGCTTGGGCCAGAGAAGAAGGTGGACAGATGAGTGTCACCAGGCTCTTCCTAGAAGCAGACAGTTGATGTCTGGGTCACATCCCCTTAGAGTCACACCCGGGCCTTCTCAGATCCCTGTGGCCATTAGAACCCGTGCCTTCCCAGCCTACCTAAGGCTAGGAACATTCTAGAACACACTGCTGACTTGATTGACATCCAGGAAGCAGGCCAGGCCGGGTGCTCGTTTGCTCTAATGTGCTTCTTGGTTTACCTTGGAAACTAACTGGCTCTGAAGCGATTTTCAGGCACTAATTATGGGAGATGAAGGTTGACAGGTGACAATGTTGTTTTGTGAGTTTCTTTTTTTTAATCAACTCTTTCATCTCCCTCTAAATCCCACCCACTGCCCTGTTTCTTTCTGAAGGCAAAAAAAAGTCTGTTCTCAAAGGAAGATGTCACATGTCCCACGCTCACATAGGGCTTCCGAGGCACCTCTTTCTTATAAATCAAGAACCAGGAGATCAGTAGTTGAGCCACTTTTTTTTTTTTTTTTTTGTCCTTAAACCGTGTTACTTATTCAGAACAGAGCAGCACACGTCATCCTCTGGAATATCCCTGTTCTCCATCAATGCACTAGTGGCATCTTTTGGAATATCTCTATTTTCAGATCTTAAAATTAGAGGATTGTGATCACACACCACAGTGGGTGGGATCACTCTGCCACATCTGCACATGCACAGAACATAGTTTTCCAAACTCATTCCCCCGCACCTTCCCTTCCCCCACCCTGTCTTGCCTCCACCTGATCTGCTTGCTCTACTCTGTTGATTTCCTATTACTATTATTATTATTATTATTATTATTATTATTATTATTACATTATAATAAATAAACTCACAGGTGTGCTCATTGCGGCTGACTTGCAGGTGGACATGGCATACTTTGGCAGATTCCATTCCCCGCTGCTTCCCCAGGGCCCTCCTCCCTTCCTCCCTCAGTCCCCTGCTCTACTCCATTTCCCTCCTATTTTTCATGAGCTCTCCCTTTTATGTTCTGTTCTCTCTCTCTAACTTTCACAGTTGAGAGAAAACACTCGAACTTTGACTTTCTGAGTTTGGTTTATTTCACTTACCAGGTTGTTCTTCTGTCTCATCCATTTAGCCACAAATGACGGGACTCCACTGCTCTTGAGAACCAACTCCATCAGGGACGTGGTCCACGATTTCTTTATCCCTGCGTCTGCTGATGGGCACCTACCTGGACTGGCTCCATAACTGGGCAATTGTGAATTGTGCTGAGATATCATTTAAAAATATTTGCAGATTTACCTACGTCCTGAATTAAAAGCACAGTGCAGAGAACAGCAGCTGGGGATTGGGCTAGTCCCTGTGTCCCCAGACTGCCCTTCTGTATTTGGGAGCCAGCACTGTGGGGGGCAGAGTTGAGAAAGGAATGCTTGGAATAGGAGCCGGGAGGAAACTGCTGTCCCCCACCCCCTGTGTGGACAGGAGCAGGGGAGAAGCTGGCGCCCTCTCCTGGCACCCACCATCCTCAGGGCTTTTTCTCTTGGCCTCACACTTGCCACCTCATGCTGCAAGATGGCAGTCAACAGTCCAGGTACCGTGTCTGCACTCAGGTGTGGTTGGCAACAGGAAGGGAAGAGGTGGTGGTGGTCCTCAGCATGTGTCCCTCACTCAAGTGACAGAGGACCTCCTGGGGGCTGCCAGGGAGTGGCCCTGGCATCTCATTGGCCAGCACTGGTGACACCATGGTAATCCTCCAGGCTCTTTGCTCTCATCTGGTGTCCCTGCTCCCAGGAGGCTGTGAAGTCAGCTCTTGGAGAAGAAAGAGAGGGAGAGAATGGCAGCAGAGGGTCAGTCAGCTCTGCCTAAAATTGTTTACTCTCCTCTTTCAGAGCTGACAGCATCTCCTGAATTCGCGCACTATGGCTTCCCACGGGGACGCTGGGGCACAGGGAGCTGCAGAGCGTGGCCAGGCCCATGCAGCCTGGATGTGGTCAAGCTGACTGGAAACGTGGCCTTGGTGACCTCAGGAGCCCAGACGTTCCACTCTGCTGCCAGAGCAGGGGACCTCCAGCCTTGCTGGACGCCGTCCACAGCACTGGGGGAAGGTGGCAATTCCCCTCCTGGGAACATGTGCACCATCGTGGAGCTGAAGGGTGGGGGTGAGGAGATCCACAGCCAGCAGCCAGGGGTGGCCATGGGACGGGGCCGGCCCCAGCTGTCCACACGGCACTGGGCTCACTGAGCGGAAGCAGCAGGACAGTCAGTCCACAGAGGGAGAGTGGCTGGGCCACTGCCAGGGAGCAGGGCAGCGGGGAGTGAGGACCCCAGGTACGGGGTTTCCTTTGGGTGATGAAACTCTTCTGGAACTAGATGGTTGGGTGTCCTCCGTGATACCACGTCACCCCTGTAAATGGTTTAGAGGTGAATTTCATGTTATGTGTATTTTAGTGCAATTAGAAAAATAAATAAGACAAAGAGAAAGCCCTCCTGTACTCACTGGTCAGTCCTTGAGTGGTCCTCCCTTCATGTCCAGCTGTGGCATCTATTTAGTGTCCACAGGTACCAGCCCCTGCTCTGTGGTAAATGGAGAGTGATAAATTGATTTAAGGGCCACAGGAGGGGTGAAATCACCCGCACTTCTGTAACCCAGGGGCCTGGTATTTCTGTTTCTGTGGATCACTATAACTAGCTGTGAGCCCCGAAATCCTGCGCAGCTAATCCAGGGTAAAAGCGTGTTTTCCTCTGGCGCGTATAAACCCCTGCAGGCATTTTTCTGTGACTCTGCCCACTGTTGGTAAGTTACCCGATGCTGTCCTCGTATCGAACTCCTCCTCCTCCTCCTTCCCTCTCTACTTGGCTTTTCTTCAATTACGCGAGGCCGCCCAGGACACAGAATGGAGCTATATTCATGGGGCCTTCCAAGTAGCCAAGCCCGTTTTTGTAGGCTCCAGGGAAAGCTGCCAATCAACCTAAACCTAGGAGCTGTTTGTACCCTGATGTTATGGTTTGGGAAACCGAGGCACAGATAGGATGGGCAGCGTGCCCAAAGTTATACCTGAAATTCCATGTGGGAGCCTAAGTCCGGGCCAGAGAGTCCACATCAGTTCCCTCAGCCTGACCAGCATCTCTGAGCATGAGTGCCGTGGAAGTCTGGGGAGGCCTGCGGAAACTTCTCTGAGTAAAGTAAAATTATAGCCTTGCTAAAATTATAGTCTTGCCAAGAAAACAATTATAATGACATCAGAGTATTCCTTAAAAGCAGCCTGTGGTACAGTGGTGCATGCAGCTTTAAAGGGAAGACTCAGCCCAGATCTGGTGCCTCCACCACTGCCCCACGCTCGGGACCTGTGGTGCCTGCAAATTTGGCTTTCCAGGGTGTCTGCATCACCAGGAACGGGCACGGGGACTATTATTACTCTGTGAGTATGTGTGTGTGTGTGTGTGTGTGTGTGTGTGTGTGTGTGTGTGTCCATTCATTACTAAAGAACAATGCTAAATCACATTAGAGGTTAGTAAAATCAAGGTACAAATGTTCTCACTGGGCGCAGTGGCACATGCCTGTCATCTCAGCAGCTCAGGAGGCTGAGGCAAGAGGATCCAGAGTTCAAAGCCAGTCTCAGCAACAGCAAGGTCCTAAGCAACTCAGTGAGACCCTGTCTCTAAACAAAATACCAAATAGGGCTGGGGATGTGGCTCAGTGGTCGGGTGTCCCTGAGCTCAATCCCAGGTACAAAAAAAAAAAAAAAAAAAAAATACAGATCTTCTTCCCGGTTCACAGAATCCTCAGACTCCAGGAAGCTCACCTTCTGCAGACCCAGGGTGGGAGCATCTGGCTGCTCTGTACCTGGGGCTCCAGGGTTTTAATTAAGGAGACAGTGGATTGGATTCACCTCAAAACACAGAGCTCAGACCCATGGCATCCCTTCAGTAACTGTTCCCTGTTTACCAACTCTTTCCAAGCTTCAGGGTCTACAGTGACAGGGCTGGAACCACCTGGGTCTATGCTCTCACAGCACCGAGGTCCAGAGGGAGTGGAGGCCTGAGGGAGTGGAGGCCTGAGGGAGTGGAGGCCTGAGGGAGTGGAGTCCTGAGTGAGTGGAGGCAGGTGCAGACTGATTTAATATAATGCAGGGAGAGCAGTGCTTGAGCTCTGCAGGACCAGGTCAGGCCAGCTCTCTGGTCCCCGGGAGGCTGCAGTGGTCTCTGGCTTTCCCCCACTGGACAACCTACAGCATACTTTCTGAGGAACAGAAGTGTTCTTCAAACACACGTCAGATGGCGTCCTCGCCTGCTTGAACTTTCTAGTGGCTTCCTTTATCTCTTGGAAGTTTCCCTCTTCTTAATAATGTCCAAGAAGTTACCTGAGGGTTCACCCCCATCCCTCCCCATCCCTCCTCCCACCTCCTCCACCCCCTGCCTCCGCCTCTGAGCTCTCCCCACCCTAGGACCATTGCACCCCCTTGACAGTCCACCCTGGGTCCCCATCCTTGGGAAGTAAGCTCAGGCTACCTGCCCAGCATGAACTTAAGGACATTGCTAGCTCAGGCAGCATTACCACACTGAACAGGGAGAGTTTAATTGTGACTTAACATCTCTGTGCTTCAGTTTCCCCATTTATACAATTGAGTCAATAAGTCACCTTTTCAGGATTGCGGTGACTGGAAAATGTGTATAAGTCAGCTGTCCTGGTCTCTGCTCAGCATTAGATTCCCCAAAAACATCAGTGACCATCACGGTGAGGGGGGTTTAGAGTGTAACATTTATAGGACCAAAACACGGGGCAGTGCACAGAGACAGCCTCTCACACCTGGTGCCACAGAGCACAGGTGGACATTGAAAGGGAGACCTCTGGTGTTTGGATTCCGGGTGAGGTTTCCTGCACATGGCACAGATTGCTGAGGGTCAAGGTTCCTTTTTCTGCTATCGAGCTGGTGGAGGAGAGCAAGCATGTGAGCCCAGCAAGGTGCTCAGCACAAGATCCAGGAGCGAGAACCAGGCGTGTAGACCAGTGGACAGGGTCAGGTGGAAGGGAACTCGGGACAACTGCAGAACCCCATCCTGCATGAACACGGGGGCTCCGGCCCTGACTCCAGCTCTAATTCCCTGTGGGACTGGGCATCTGAATGGCCAGAACCCCCGATTATTTTAAAACAACCTCAGATCTATTGGGTATGTTTTGTGATATTTTAGAAATTCGTTCATGTGGATCCCACCAACCATCAGTGACAATGTGGATAAAGGGACGTAAGCCCGGCATGGAGGGGAAATACTGCCTCATCCCATTACGTGAGGGACCTGGAAGAGTCAACCTCATAGAAATAGAGGGGAAAAGTGGCTGCCAGTAGCTGTGGGCAGGGATGATGGGGAGATGGTGGTACAGAGGCTCAGTCCCACAAGGAGGAGGGGATCTGGAGTCACCCAGTGGCTGTGGTGGACAACCCACAGTATACAATGGAGATCCCTGAGGTTATTCTGCCTGGAGACTGGGCATCCATCTCTGATCTCACAGGAACACTCCATGCTGTTTGCACATTGAAAAAAAAACTGCCTGATGGTGCATTTTTCAAAACGTCTTCTGTAGCTAAGCACCACTGGGCTGCACTAGAAAAAGTGGTAAGAGGGTCCAGCATATGTCCTCATCACAATAGATACAGAAGTCTGGCAGGAAAGGGATTTTGGGGGTGATGGATATGCTCTGGGCGTTGATGGTAGTGCCGTAACCAGTGAAGCCAAACTACAGGTTCCAGCAAGGAATGATGGGAGATTGGAAGAAATAAAGAATCAACAACACAGATCTTGAAGACAAAACAGCTGGGGTCCAGTGGAGCACTGCTCTCTAGTGGAGAAGCAGGTCTAAAGAATTACACCAGCAATCTTTATTATACATGTCCCTAAATCAGATTAGAGATTTTGCAAGCATTATTCTTTGTATTCATGAAAGTTACAGAGTTAGCCACAGTATGCAGCTATTTCCCCAGTTACATCCTAGAGTTGCACTGTGCAGTGTTAGGAGCCTTGTGCAGCTCAAGAAAGTCCATTGTTTAAAGTTACTAATTCACAGGTAGATTCAGGAGCAGCAGAGCTGGTCAACATTGTGGCTATCTTAGCAAGGAAGTTCCTTCATTCCCAGGAGCTGCCCTGCCTGAGAATAAGGTCGAGGCTGATAAGACTCCAGCATGGAGGATATCTTCATAGCAACCGGGCATCCTGTGCCTTTGCACAGAAACTTTCTCAGTCACCAAGCATGCCACAGCCATGAAGCCATCAGGGACCCCAATCTCAGACTCTGGTCTCCCAGTCACTGTCACGGCTCTCCACACTGTAGCAGCAGTTTCATGGGTGTGCACCTCTTTTCCACAGCCACCAACGTGTACATTCTATATTACAGTTTTTATATGCCAACCATATGTCAGTGGCATGGTATCAAAAATAACATAAAACTAGTTCAAAGGAGCAAGAAAACAAAAATGAAGATCTGCAGCAGCCTTCATGGGGGGGTCTTGGTCGATAGTGACCCCCGTGTCAAGCTCAGAGCAGACTCCAATGCAGCCATGGTAACACCCAGGTGAGGGGTCAGGTGGGGGGTGGTGAAGTGTCCCCACGGGAGGGGGCAGAGCTCTTGCAGTGTTAGTGTTTGTGTTGCCTGATCCTGTCATGTTGCTTTTGGAACCTTGTGCGGGTGGGACCCTAGTCCGTCTTCCTCACCGACTGATACATTAAACAGGGCAGCCAGGCTGACCCACGTTCTCCTGGCCAAGCAGCATAAACCAATCTCTGAATCTAAGGAAGGGAGGGGCTTGAATCCTGGGATGTCCTTCAGGAGATGCTGACAGAAGATTGGTCTACAGGCTGCCTCCTTCCTGCCCATCAGGCATGTGGCTCGGCATTGAGTCTGGTTGTGGGAAGTCACAAGAGGGACCCAAGGGTGGAGAGGGGTCCCTGGTATCAGATTTCAACAATTCCTCCAACTGTAAATCTTCAGTTTATGATAAACTTTGATAACCTTAATCAGTGATTCTCAATAGGGTGACGGGCACCAGGGGACACAAGGCAATGGCTGGAGACATTTTTGCTTTCTCAGTTGAGGGTGGAGGTGTTGCTACTGGCTTTCAGTGTAGACGCCAGGCTGCGTGACATCCTACAGTGCAGAGGATGACCTCCACAGAGACAATGTGGAGAGAGCCTGCTCCGTGTGACCCATGGCCACGGAATATTGTGGACACTCTGGATTACCCCTGTTCTCCAAGAAGGTGGCCCTGGTGTCTGGTGGTGGCCTCAGTGGTCCTGCTGGCTCTCATCTGCCAACACCATCGCCACACATCCTTCATCCACCTGGTGAAGATCAGACCTTTTATTTTTTGGGCAGAAGTTTCATACAGACCCTGAAATCAGACTTCAGAGACCAGCTCTTCCACTGTTCAATGTCAAAGGCACGATGCAGAATCCCATGTATCATACGGCACCACCTTGTATAAAAGGGCTGGGTTGACACCTGTGTTCTGTGGCATCTCCTCCTCTGTGAGCAGACAGAGAAGCCCGAGAAACGGGTTCAAGTGTGACAATGGGATTCAAGGCAGGAGTGCTTCACGTTTGTGTTCTCCTTCTGAATCTATGTTGAAGGGACACAGATGGTTCGTTATTATCCCTCCCACACACATGAGCTGGAAAATTTTAAGTACTTTTTGAATTTATTTATCATGTGCACGGTTTACTGGAAGAAAAAAGTCTGAAGTTTAAAAGAAATCTGCAGGTGGAATTTTAGCAATCAAATCCCTTAAACCAAAACCAAAGCAGAAATCCAAATCCATATGATTTAACCCCCCAAATCACATCATAGCAGAAACATCATTGGGACCTGCACCTCTGTCTCAGAATCCTTTCCATCTCCACTGCTTATCCTGCCTCTCTGAAGACCCCAGTGCCCCAGAGCAGCCCTGGCTACCACCCAGACATCCTGCCCTCGTCATGAGCTCAGGAACGGGGATCTGCATTGGGGACCTTGAGTCTTATGATGCTCATGGTCAAAGACTGTATTTGGAATCTCGATGAAGGACCGAGAGGGGGGTGGTGCCCTGGTACCTTCCAAATCTAACTGCATCTTTGGATGAGATGAGTACGATCTTCCCCTGAAAGCACTTTCCTGTTAAGTTCCCATGGGAGGACAGGAGATGATGGGGACTGTCACACCACAGTCCCCTGGGAGGCTTGCAGCCAGCTCACTGGGTACTTACAGATGAGCCCTGTAGGTCACACGTGGATGTCTACAAACCCAGGTGTCCTGGGAGGACCAGTGGCTTCTACTGAATGCTGAGCCAGTGCGTGGCCAGCGCCAGTAGTCGCAGGGTCCGCTGTTTCTTCCCTGACTTTCCTCATGCTGAAGGCCGAGGGAGGCATGTTGGGGAGCCCACACTCCTGCCTGGAGCTGGGCAGAACTGGATGGAGGCATCTGGTCCAGTTGCTGCAGTGGCCGGCCACTACTTTGAGCAGGGAGGCTGTTGGAAATGTGTGATGGAGGAGAGCAGAAGGCACGGGGCACAGCAGCTCAGAACACTGTCTGTGGATCCTGGGGACACTAGCCTTGGGTCCCTGATGTGCCTCTGACAGGCTGTGAGCACCAGGCAAGTCCATCCACCCCACTGAGCCTCTGTGTCCTCTTCTGTGATGGGGCAGGGCACTGTCTCTGGGGATCTGTCACAGTGCCTGGTGTTCAGTAAGCACAGTGGTAGGAGAAGGACGCGTCTGCTGCCTCCCTGAGCTCTGAGACCCCATGCCTGCCCCACCCAGGTGATGTGGTACAGGTGCAGCCTGCAGGGTGTGCCCAGCGGAGGTGCTTATTCAGTTCACCCAACATCTCTGAATCCAGGCGATTCATTCTCAAGATTAAAACTTGGGGATTTCACTTGACCTGGAAATTTCCAACTTGAGGGTTTAGAAGTTGTGCAGCCTCATCAGGTTGAGCCCCTGCCACAGCCAACCAGAGCAGAGAAGATGTTGCTGCCCCAGACTGGGTGTGCACCCTTTGCTCACAGTGACAGTGACGCCAACAAGGACACATGTTGAACATTAATTATGGACCACAGCGACCTCCTGAGCAGAGGGAGGCAGGTTGGGGAGCAGGAGCCTCTTAGGACAAGATGGTGGCATCTGGGCCTCGGAGAGTGCCCCCCTTTTACGGCTCGGGCCATCCCTTCTCCAGCGCCTCTTGGAAGCCACCAGGAGACCTGATGTCCTCACAAGGTGGCTTGGCTCTTGCTGGCACCGGGTCTTGGCCTCTGGCTGCAGCAGTTGTGTCTTGCACACTGCCATATTGCAGACTGTGCCCATTTTGGTGGCACCTGGAGCTCTTCCTTCTGGGATGCTTGGTTGTGGGGAGCCATGTTTCTGTGGTCACTTAGCCTGCTCCATCTCCCCTGGTTCAGGGAGAGAGAGATTTCTTGGATGGAGCTGACCTGAGTGCCCGCATCTTTCGAGTTTTGCTCTTTCCTGGGAATTGTCTTCCCAGAGCGGGGGACGTGAACTTGGTTCAGAGCCCTTGCTGGCTTGAGTGAAATGGCCCATGGCTGGCCCAGGCTCAGGCAGGACCCACAGCCCATCCTTAGTGAAGGCCAGGAAGTCGATTGCAATTGATGATTAACAATTAGGGAGTCATTTCCATGGAACCCGCTTTGTCCCCACCAGGGCTCGTTCTCATTTCACTGCCAATTGATTCAGCCCTTCTGCCCCCAAATGGCAGCTGATGACCCGGTGATTCCTGCAGGCGCTTCGGTTCCACTGTGACAATGAACCTCTGCGCAAGGAGACTCCAGCCACCTGACCCCGGGGAAGCGCAGGATGGAGTTCATCTTGGAGTGGGGTCCGCGCTTCACCTTAACGGGTCTGCTTTGTGGCCTCCAGTGGATGTCCAGGAGGCCCCCCTCCCTGGGTGGACAGTGCTCCTCCTTCATCTCCCCTATGATTGCAAATGGCACCACCATCCATGCAAATGCCCTGGACACACAGACCAGGGCTTCTCTCAGGCTCTCCTCCCACCTCCCACCACGTCTGGCCCGCCCACAGGTCCTGGAGTCTCCAGTGCATGTAGTACGGGCAGGACTCACCTCCCTTGCCTTCCCCAGCTGCCTCACCTCCCCAGGTGGCCCTTCTCAACTCCAGGACCTTTCTACTCCTGCCACCTTCCAGCTTCCTGAGGATCTGGTCCCCAGAGGTGGCCACAGTCACTCTTTCAGGCCAGACACCATATGTTTTGCGTCTCCTGCTGAAGATTCTCCTTTGACTTTCCCAGCAGTTAGAAGTAAACCAGCATCTGTCATCCATTCCTCTAGATCTCTACTGATGTGCCGCTGCCACGTGCTGCCCTCATTTCTCGCTGCTCTCTCTGTACCTCTCGGTGCTCCAGCCTCCTTTTTGTTTTTTCAGGAACAGCCCAGTTTTTCTCCCACCTCAGGGCCTTTGCACTTGCCAGCAATTCCCTTCTCCCCAGGCCTGGCTTCAGCTTGCAGTCATCCTGGAGTCAATTCACATCATTAATTCCTCACCCGTAGCCTGTTAGCTATTCTGCCTTTTAGTTATTCTCTGTACCTCAAAACTCCATTCTGTCCTTTACTCAGCAGTTTAAAATTGATCCTATTACCTGTTTATTTGCTTACATACCTCTGTCTTTCTCCAGCTGTGTCTTCCATGAAGTTGTGGATCTGGCATGAATTTAACACTCTCTCTTCACAGACTCTGGGTGCAAACTTGGCCTAAGGTGGACATTCTGCATATGTAGGGAAGCATCTGTGCACAGAGGGAGAAGGACCCTTCTAGCCTCCTTAGAGCATCTTGGGTCTCCCTTGACTCTTGAAACTCTCAGCTTGGGCAAGTCTTTGTCTTGCTGGGTTCTAGGGGAGGGGAAGTGGCCTTGGTCTTGGGACATCCTGCTTCTCTGAGGGGACCAGTGCTCCAGGCCCTTGTGTCTCCTGGAGAAGGCTGTAATCCCCTGGGTGCAGGTGGCCATGGTGACCAGGTGCAGGGTGCCTCCCCTGAGGTGGAGCCATTAGGGAAAGCAAGCTGGACAGGTTGTTCCTGGCTGGAGTCTCCAGGGCAGTTGCAGGCAGCAGCTTAAAAAGTGATGCTTTCAATCTAGGATTAGAAATGCTGGCACCAAGGAGGAGCCAAGCTCTGAGGGAAGTGCACAGAGGAGTCTTGGTGACCCTGCAGGGAGGAGTCCTGATGGGGTCTTAGGAGCGGAGCAGGTGGGTGGCGTGTGGAAGAACAAGGAGATGAGTGTACGGAGAAGTCGGGGTGTGGTGCTCAGGACCCACCTGAGCGACCAGGCAATGAAGTGTGTGTGTGTGTGTGTGTGTGTGTGTGCATATGTGTGTGTGTGTGTGTGTGTGTGTGTGTACACCCATGCAATGCTGCTCTACCCCCTGTTTAATTTTCAGGTGCAGGTGGGGCAAGTATTTGGAGATATGATGTATCAGGAAGAAGGGGAGGAATTGTATCTCAGATTCTGTTACAGATTTAGTTTCAATTCATGGCTTGCTAAATAAGGGTGATATTTCTTTCCCTATTTTTTCTTCCCTGTTACACACACACACACACACACACACACACACACATTTTTGCATTTTGTGGTTGTTTAATTGCCCATATCCTCTTCCTCTAACTATGGCTTGCACATTACAGGTTGCTGGTTTAGGGGCAGGGAATAGAGATCAGCTCTGTGAGAATCCTTCAAGCAGAATATTAGAGACCACAGAAGGTTAAGCGGAACAGGATTGGGTTCAAATTCTGGCTCCCCTGTGTGAACCTAGACAGCTCACTATCTCTGCACTGGTTTTCTCTTCTGAAAATTTCAGCAAACTGCAGTCCTACTCATGGCAATGGTGAGGACTCGATGGATCATGGACGTGGTGATCTTCAAACAGAACCATGGACAGGGTTCTGTTGGGTTTATGTGATGAAGGGAATGATGATAACAACTCTGACAAAGACAATGTTGGTGATGTGAGGATGATGATGATGATGATCACAAGGTGACGATGGTGAGGGTGGTGTGGTGGTGATGACCACAGCGTTGGTGATGATGGGGTTGGTGCTGCTGATGGTGGTGATGGGACTCTCATGGACTTTTCCCAGTGATGCCTTTTAAGGTCAGCTGCTCAGTTCTTTTTTCCAGCCTGTGATAATGGCACATGCTGAAGGTCACCTGATATTGCTTCCTGTGAACCAGCAACCCATTCATTACCATGGTAGGTGGCAATCTTTGTGCCCTTTTCAGTTTGTCCAACGTAGCTGGCTCCTGAGGTTCTGACCAACGTCTTTGCCTTCCACTTTAGATTCATCTGCCTGATTGTTTAGGAAGCTATTTAACCTCACCTCGTTACTCTTTTTTTTTTCTTTCGGAACCAGAGATTGAACCCAGAGGTGCTTAACCACTGAGCTACTGAGACACATTTCTAGCCCTTTGTATTTTATTTTATTATTTTTTTTTGAGACAGGGTCTTGTAAGTTGCTGAGGCTGGTCACAAACTTGTGATCCTTCTGCCTCAACCTCCTGAGCAGCTGGGATTGGAAGCCTGCACCACCACACCTGGCTCACCTCATTAGTTTAAAATGTGCAAAGTGAGATTCATAGCATTACAAAGGAGACACAGTGTGCTGAGATGTAATTACCACAATCTGTAAAATAACAACATGCAAAGTTCTTTATTACTGCATTGGTGAGGAGATGTCCTGACAGTCAGATGCTCCTGTTAGTGACTGGAGGAGCCCTTGAGAGTCACTTGAGCCTCCAGACATCAGCATAAATTCCAATCCTATTGTGGTTTCTTTATTCATGAACTTTCAAAGGACAGTTTACTTCCTTAAAATTTACATCCTTAATGGTAAAAAGGAGAGAGAGAAAGAGGCCGAGAGAAGTCTGAGTCAGAAACCTGGTATCTAGAAAGAACCTGTGTGAGGAATCTGAAGGTCAGTGGGTCATCCAATGTGGTGACTCCTTTTGCTTTTGCAAATGGAACCAGAGCTCAACCATCTGCAAGCTGAGTTTTCCTTTCAACAATAAGAGTGATGTGACATCTTTGTGTGCTTTCCTAAGGACATCAAGTCCAGTGTTTTTCCGCGTAGCCTAGGGGATGAACTTCTCGTGTGAAACTGGACGGTGCGGGGGCAAAGTCGCTGGCCACAAGTGGGACTTCAGATGTGCACAATTTAAATATTTTCCCCTCACTTGTACTGGCAATGTGTCAAGTGCTCACCAGCCCAGGTGGGCTGCGTGGACCAGCACAGGTTCTAGAATGTAGAAAGTTCTCGTCATTGTAGAAAGTTCTAGTGCACAGTGCCACTATAACACCCAGGTGGATAAATAACGAAGCTCCACTTAATGCAATGGAGGAAAACAAGAAGAGTTTTGCAGCAAGTGGTTCCATTAATACATATCTCCTTCAGATAGCGTCTGTTTCACTCAGATTTTTTTTTATCACCATGACCAAAATAGCTGACAAGAACAACTTAGAGAAGGAAAAGCTTATTTCAACTCATGGTTTCAGAGATGGCAAACTCCTAGCCAGGCCCAACACGAGGCGGAACATCATGGTGGAAGGATGGGGCAGAGAAAAGTAGCTCAGAATAGAATTATCAGAGAGCAGAGAGAGAGAGAGCTCTGCTCACTAGGGAAAATTCCTCAACACACTAGGAATGGAACCACCCTTAGACCTGGTTATCCTACTCCTCAGATTATATTCAAAGGATTTAAAACAGCATGCTACAGTGACATAACCACATCAATGTTTATAGCAGCACCAGACTGCAGCTCTCATCATCTAATCCTTTCACCTCTGAAATTTCTTGCATCATTGCACATGAGCTTTGGGAGATACCTCACACCTAAACAATCTCTACTCAAGATCCTCGACTTGGTCTCAAAAGATAGAGACAAGAGTGCTGAGACTATTGCTGGTCCTTCCCCTGGTCCTCGACTTTATCAAAGACTGAGATGGGGCCATGAATGTGGTTTGCGTGTTTCCTTGGCTTCTCTCTCCACCTGCAAACAAGAAGGTTCTGTTCAGAGGCCACACATCAAGAGCTCTCAGTTCACACCTGAGCTCATGGCTGTAGCTCACGTCCCCTCTGAACACATCCCCCACACCAGGATTTATGGACATCCCCTGGGAAAGTTTTCTTCAGATCTGGCATCTATGACTGTGCGTTGTCTTGCTCAGGGAGTGATCATGAGCACATGACTGTGCCTTGGTGCTCTCCTCTGAAAATATGGGTTCCCCAATGGCAGTTCTTCCTCGAGGTCTCTGCTTTGGCTTTTTCACCCATCTCATCCTCTTCTCCTCCCACTTGGCTCATGGGAAAACTATATTGGTGACCCTCCTTCCTTGGACCTTCAAACTGGCCTTCCCCTCCCTTGAGCACACCATGGATGCCATGTTTTTCCTATTAACCACGGTATTTCCACGATATCATTTTGAGGAGCTGGTGGACTTTGTGTTACTATTTCTACCTTTATGGATGAGAAACAGAAACTAATGGGTTATTGGTCCCTTGTCACCAGAAAGTTGATGGCATAACTAGGACTTGAGCCTCCCGACCACCTTCACAGCCAGTCCTTGCATCCTGCAGGTGGTGGGGTAAGGGCCAACAGCTGTCTGTCACCAAAAACATGAAGCCTGTGTGCAGATGAGGACCCCGCTGGCGTTTGGGGTGACTGTGAAGAACATACTACCTTTGGGCCAGTACATCTCTCAGCTCAGATTGCAAAGGGCTTTTTTTTTTTTTTTTTTTTTTTTTTTTTTTTAGTCCTTTGGTTGGGACTCTTACTGGCTACAAATAAGAGGACCTGACTGACCAGCTGGAGCACAGGGGGTTGGTATGATGACCCCAAGGCCTCATGGAACTGAGGACAGAGAAGCAGCTGCTGCAGGTCCTCAGATGTTGTGTCCACCTCTCGTCCTGTTTCTGCCTGCCCACCTACATCTCTTTCCCTGCCGTCCAGACTTCTCTGCCCATGTGGGAGACAAAGGCCATCCACCATTCCTGAGTGACTTCTCTTTCTGTCAAGAGCAGAGCCATGGCTGGAATCCATTGCTTTCCTTCCAAACTCTCCAAGGAAAGGGCTCAGGGGCCTGCCTCCTATCAGGGCTCAGCTACGAGAAGGTCACTAGCAGCGAGGTGGGCAGGGTCCTGAGCTCACTATGGCTGCCAGGCAACCAGTGGGCGTTTCCATGAGAGCAAGTGGGTTACCTCACAGGGGCCGAGGCTGACCAGATCTCTCCTGGGCAACACTGAATTCTTCCCTACAGCCACTTCATTACCTTCACCCTCAGTGTTGCTGGAGGTCACATCTCAGGACCCTGGTGTTCAAAGGAGGACATCGATTGCTTCTATGAGTGGTTCCTAGATGTCGCTCAAGTAATTCTGCCAAATAGCTCTGATCATTTTAATTCTGAAAAATCCCTCTATTTTATCCCATTGCCATGTTTTTTGCTCCCTGTCTGCTCTGTACGGACCTGAACTCATGGTTTAAACCAAGGAGTCGCTTTCCTGCCGCCCTCTGCCTGGGGCTGCACAGGCCTCGGAGAACCAAAGGTGCATCTGGTGCCACTTTGACAAGAAAGCTTGGTGGCAACTGGTCTCCATAAATGAACATAAACGTGTTTGAGAGCATCTAACTCAGACTGGTGCAAATAAAGACCTGCATGAACAACATCCGTCGATGCAGGACAGGTCTCAGGCACAACAGCCGATGTAGATGGAAACCAATTTGGAGAAATGACTCTGTTGGTGCCCAAGGTACACAGGAGCTGTCCTTGGGATCTGGGGGAGGTTTGGGTGGAAGATGCAAAAAGGCAGGTGGACATAGAGTGCAGGAGCTCAAGGTCATGGTCTTGGTGGGAAAGAAAAACGTCAGGAAAGCACAACTTGGACCAGACTTTGTTAATATTCACAGCATAAAGTCGCCCTCCTTCTAGACTACTTTTGAGACTGGGGTGAACCTTAGTGGCAGGGTGATTGCCTGCATGCCAGAGGCCCTGGGTTCAACACCAGCACAGGAGGAAAAGGAACCCTTTGGGGAAATCAACCAAGGGTCTCCATCACGGCAGTTGAGGGTCTTCAGTGTGTGGCTGTCTGTGGCCTGTTCTCTGGGTGACCTCATCCCTGGACTATGCTGGCGCAGGGTCTAGAAATTACTCAGGACTTTTCCACACCTTCGTCATTTCCCAGGGCCTTTCCCCCATAAAATAGGAGTCTATTCAACATTTTGAAATTGACCGATTTTAATGAGGTTGACCATGTGGACACGGTCTCATTCTTACTTAAGTAATGATGTTGCTGTGTTCTTTTCCCAAGCAAATACTAATGAGCCCAGCACCAGCCGTAATAAGGTATCCTTAGTGCTATTTTAAATCTATTGCTGGGAGTTGCCAGAGCTAAAACTTTGGTAAATTGACTCTTGCGTTTTCCATTCAATCTTGCTTTTTCCAATTTAATCGAGGAGATTAAATTTAGAAATATTTTTAACCATGAAAAAAAAAGCACTCCCAAAGTTCATTAAAACCCAGTGAATCGTGCTTGCAATATAGATGGATAGGGAGAGAGAGTTAGGGATATTTAACTGGAAGGCAAAATGTTAAAAAGAACACTTCCTAGGTCAATAACCTTCTGATGAAATACAGAGCAAGGAGCCTGGGGGTCACTGGGATGAGTGAGGACCAAGGACCACTGTTGCAGAGGTGAGTCACACAGGAGCAGAACAGCTCACCCACCGATGATGTCAAGAACAGTGTTACATACCGTACAGAGGGGCAAGCTGGTGGGAAACTGGGTGCTAGAGAGACCTGTCACTGTTTGGGGACACATTCTGGCATCAGTTAACATTTCGATGTTAGTCTGTCCTAGGCAGGTGAGAGTCTTCATGTTTAAACTTTCATAAGATTACTCTGGGATTCTCTTGGGTGTGTGTAAAACCATAAAACTGCACAACACAGGACCAAGTAGGCATAGTGCCCACGTAGATATACAGAATTTCAGTCTGAAAGCTGTCTGGAACCAGTGGTCTGATCATTAAGATACTTTGTCACTGTTGCTTTTACAGTTAGAGCAGGCCATGTCCTGTCTGAGCATCTGACACAGCAAAGGGGTGGCACCTCACTAGGGAGGCCACGACAGAGCAGGGTCACCTGGAGCAGCCAGAGTCTGAGCAGGTGATGCCAATTCCTTCTCCTTAGAGGAGGCATCTTCCTGCTGATCTTCAGCAAAACTAACCTGCTCATGGGGCATTTTCTAACATGTACACACTCACACCTCTTTGGCATTTTTTAGCAAAAGGAACATAAAATTTGTGCTTTTATATATTTTTTATTTTTCTTTAAATTAATTCGTCTCTCAGACTTAAAAAAATTAAAATTTCACTCTGTTCTGTTATAGTCTTTACACTCAAAGTCTATAATCCAGGAAATTAAGAGTTTCATGTGTATTACATTTCTTAATATGCATCAAAACATTTTCGTTTTTAAAAATAAAATCCATCTGTATACCAACTGCAATCACCTATTGCTGGTGCTACATATTGCACAGTTGGGAAAACCTTCTAAAGGGCATCTTTCCTGTTTGTTGTTCTGATTTCTGTTTTTTTTCCTTTAATTCTATTTGAATGTGTAAGCTCAGCAGGACCCGTCCCCTCTGTCGCCCTCTCTGTGGGGCTCCAAGTCCTCTAGTTCTGCATGTTTAAGGTACTAGTTCGAGCTGTGCTTTGTTGTAGAACTCTTGAGAGACGTGGGAGACAGCGCTCAATCTGGAGCATCCTCGGTCCTCCTCTAAGTCACTCAGAGAATCTCAAAAGTGCAATTATCAATTCCTTTTAGGGAAAGGAGTGATGAGGCTGTGTTCCCTCATCACAGCTGTTTCCCCAGCCCCGGGGCCAAGCTGAGGTCTGTGTCAGTCACAGGATCTTTAAGGTGGAAGCCAAAATCCCCATTTCTCCGGTGGCAGATGAGGTTGGGCAGAGTACCTCCCTTGTTATTTCAGCCTACTGTTCAGGGTGGAGATTTTTGACTATAGTCATAATCCTGAGATGGCTTTGATAAAAAAGAAATTACATTTTTTGAAGCCTTACTTTAAAATAGAAAAGTTTTAGAGAAAACCCAATTTGATAGGGTCTATTGTCTGGGCTTTGGAAATTAAATTTTGCTAAAGACCAAAGGAGAGTTACCATGTAACCTGCATAGCATCACGGTGTGGAGGCAGCTTCCTATCAACTAGGATCTCCAGGAAATGCACAGGGTACCCGGGGCCAGGTTAAATTTGAATTTCAAGAAACGATGTTGTTGTTATTGGTGGTGTTTATTTCTTGTTTTTTTTTTTTTTTTTTCCCTTTTCATTACCAATACTGCATGAGATGTACTTACACTAAAAAACCATTTGTTGTTTTTTATGCAAGTCACATGCAAGTCTGTGTTTTCTTTCCTAACTCAGGCCAACCTACTTGAAATTCATATATTCTTTAAATAAATAAATCAAATTTTAAATAAATCAAATTTAAATAAATCAAATTCTTTAAATAAATCAAAATTTCTTAAGTATTCGCTCTTCAGAAAGATCTGAACCCAAATGTGGAAGCTCATTTGGAAAGAAACCAGAACCAGTGACGATATCTTGCAGGGGCTGGCTGTCTGGCAATTGATGTCACTTGTCATTCCCACGTCATAGGTACCGATGGGCGACTGCCCATGGTTTCCAGAGAGAAAGCACCTGTGTGCTGGAGCCGCAGTGCCCCAAGGAACTCTCACCTCTGCGGTGCCCTGGGCCCTTTGTTTCCCTTCCACGCACCTGGAGTGGAGCCCAGCCAACCGGAACCACCCACCAACTACCCTGGAGAAGCCACCCCACCGAGGCAGGTGCATACCCATGGAGGGACGCAATCCATGGCAGAAACACACCGAAGTTCTCCTGGGCCCAGCTCCAGAGCTAGATCACTCTGCGAGGTGACACTTAGATGTGCCCTGGTTACTCTTGTGAGTGAAGGTAGAGCCTTTCCTCCAGGAAAGCTGCGGTCAGGTACAGGCGGACCCAGCTCACCAAGCTTACAGCAGTTCTAACCCTTTTCTAGGGAGAGCTGGACTCCGCAGCCAGCCCAGGAACCTGTGTCAAGTGAGGGCCATCACCAAGGTCACAGTTCAGTTTCCACATTAGTGTCCCACATCCTGACAGCCTGAGATGAGTGGTTCTCGTCATGACTGTTCTCAACCCCTACCACAAGGAGTGTCACCTTGGTTCTCCAAAGGTGCAAAAGTCTCATGAGTGCCCGGCAGACAGACCACAGCCTGTGAAGACCCTGCTCCCACGGGGATGCGGAAAGCCATGTGATCCACAGAGAGGGACATGCAGGGGGCAGTCAAGACTCTCTTGAGGCCTCTACGAAGGGCGTATCCCATGAGGACACCTGTGTGTCAGGGACCCTCACTTACCTGGGAAGGTGTGAACTGGAGGAAACTGTGAACTATGACAATCCCACCATAACACGGGCTCCCTTCTTTGTGTCCCAGGTTTGCGCACGCTGTGGGGGACGGACGTGGCATCTGGAGGGGGAAAGTGAGTTAGTGGGCTGGGACTTTGGAGCTCATCCAACAAAAGGAGAAGAAATAAGTGCAAAGTTCTATATTTAGTTCTCAACAAAAAACAAAATGCAGTCACACCCAGGAATAAACAAGTAAACAGACAAATCCCCTTTACAAAGGCAAGGCCTGGGAAACACAAGTGGACAGTGTGTCTAGGTGAAGGGCCCTGGCCATCTTCACCAAGAGCCACTCCACCTGTGCCTTAGTCGCTTTTTAGTCCCTGGGACAAAATATCTGAGAAAAAAAAGACTTAGGAAGAAAGATTGATTTTGGCTTAGGCTTAGAAGTTTCAGTCCATGGTCAGCTGACTCCAAGTGGAAGTGTGTGGAGAGGGAAGCTGCTGACTTCATAGGATCAGGAAGCACAGAGAGAGGAGCTGGCCAGGATAGAGTCCCCCAGCACACCCCTAAGGACTACTCCTTCAACTAGATCCCACCTCCAAATACTGCCATCGAATCTCCAATGCACTGATGAGGTAAGAGCCCTCATGTCCACTCGCTTCTCCAACCTCTGGACACAGCTACTTCATGGACCAAGCCTTCAGCACCCAGGTCTTAGGGGTATGTCCAGATCTAACCCATAACAGCCTATGTCCACTGTTTAAGGAGGCCTCCGCGTGGCTCATACAACACTCAACTGCATCCAGTGGGGCGTGTTTTCCAGAAAGATGTCAAAATACAGCAGGCAGTTTGATTGACGGTAATGTTGGCCGATACTTTGTTTGATTTAATTTGATGTTGGGAACTGAATATCAAAATTAAATGAGAGGCAGGCATAAAGTATATTTAAATGCATTATTTCAAGTAGGAAATTGGGTTTCTCTTTCTCTTGAAGAGAGAGCCAGGCTCCTGCCTGGGAACATCACCTGGGTGCAAGCAGCTTCGATTGTCGGAAATCTGGATGCATCTGGGATCTCCAATCATCCTGGGTCCCCCCCTCTCCCGAGTGCGAGGCATGGGCTGGTTCTCACCCCATTATGCCACTGCTTTCTATTAGCGTTCACTTAAGAAGTGGAAGATTAGTGTCTGCTGGTCTCCATGAAAATCAGGCAACAAATGATGGACCTGACCATGTCACCGTGTCCCCAAATTCCATTGCCCTCAAGGCCAAGGGGTAACACTGGGAACTGGCACATGTTCTGCCAGAGAATGAGTGTTCAGGGTGCGGAGGGCCCTTGAAATCACATTACAGAAGGGACAATTGAAGAAAATGCCAGGGCTCAGTGGCGGAATGAGACAGAAAGAGGGCCCAGGCTTGATGTAAGGGCTGGGGGGAGTGATGGCGGCTTTTCTTAAAGTACCAAAAGGGCCACAGCGAGGATCCGGGAATGGATTTGTTTCTTATATCTCAACCTCTAAAGTGGAAACTGCAGCTCACATGAAGAGAGTAAGATTTCAGAATCAGTCCCAAGTTTTTCAGACTTTAATCCAAATGTGGCTGCATCCGTTTTTAGCTCTTTGAACTTGGGTGAGTTATAGCAACCTGTTGTTATAGTTTAGATACGAGGTGTACCCCAAAAACTCATGTATGAGACGATGCAAAAATGCTCAGAAGTGACATGATTAGGTTATGAGAGCCTCAACCTAATCAGCAGATTCACCCAGAGGCGTGGATTCAGTGGGTGGTTACTGTGGGCAGGTAGGGTGTGGCCGGAGGAGGTGGGTCAGTGGGGACTTGTCTCTGATGTTTATATTCTGACCCTGGTGAGCAGAGCACTCTTTCCTTCCTGGTCGCGATGTCCTGAGCTCCTTTCCTGAGCAATACTCTTGTAGCAGGATGTCCTGCCTCAACTTGGGCCCAGAGCAATGAAGTGGCCGACTGAACCTCTGGAACCATGAGTCAAGACACACGTCTCCTCTCCTACGTTTTTCTTGTCAGGTCCTTTGGTCACAGGGACTGAAAAGATGACTGAGTCACCTTCCTTTCCCTGTTTCTCCCATGTGCAATATGGAGATGGTAAGGCTCTGGGGGCTTTACCTTATGCAAAGGCTATTTCTAAACCTGAGAGTCTAAGGCAAAAATTGACAATGATACAAATGACCCTTTGAAATTTTTTAGCTTAATCTTAAATCGTAAGAATGTGAGTTTTTAAGGTCTCAAAATTCAATAATTAATTAGGTTTTTTTTTCCTCCTGGAATTTGGTCTTTGCTAAATTCTCTGGGTCCTTATAGGTCAGAGTCTAGTTTGAAAGAGGTATCAAAGCCATAACATAGTCGTTTTGTCTTCTTCTCACTCTTTTGGTATACCTAAGTTAGCATTTCTATGCACCTCTCTGTGCACACATGATTGACAGCTTCGTGGGCCCTAGGACTGCCTCAGTAGACAATGGGTTTCCCATTGCCTAGGGGAGCCCCTGGAATGCTGTAGGGGTACAGTGAACGCAGTGGGAAACGTGGTTTCAGAGTGGGTCCCTGCTTGAAGTCTCCTGAAAACTCTCCTATAGACTCCCTTACACTGGAGGTAATCAAAGGCAGAGGGACCCTCTACAGTTAAAGGGGTTTCATTAGGTGGAGACTTTGACTTGAGTACTCAGACACTATTATCTAAGTTCTTTTCTGTTCTCATATGTATTTTTTTTACACACATATTTCCTGAACATTGACTTTTGTCCAGGGTAATGCTGATAAAGTTACAGAGAGGTATACAAAAATGGAATGTCTGTGGCTTCTTCCCTTTGTGGTTTTATGATAGAGATAATGAATGTGATAGTTAATATTTTGGTATATTAGCAGGATGGACTGGTTTATTCCTGTAAAAACCTTAGATATGCAATGTCATTATTTCATTTTTATAGGAGAGGAATGAGAGGTGTAAAGAGGGTAAAAACCTGCAAACTCACCCAGCTGGTGGGCATAGGAGGAGGGAGACCACCCAGCAGGTGGCTCTGAGCCCCTCTCTCCAAACCTGAGCCCAACTTCTCAGCTGTCTTTGGAGGCTGTACAGAAGTGGGTGGTGGGTCTCATGAGCAGCCACAAGTGGCCATGCTACTGACTCATATGGGGGTGAGCAGCTGGTTGACAAGGAGCCTGTTCAAAGTCCATCGCACGCTACTGTTTTCTTCCACAACCTCTGAAGGCAGGTGTCTTCTCTTTGCTGAGTTTCTTTGAGGGTTTTCTTTCATAGGAGATATGACAGAGCCAATTTCCAGATGGGTGATCTTTTCACGACTCTCTTTGGGATGGAGGGATGGATTGACAGTTTTATGGGTGGGTAATTCTATTGTTTGTCCATGAATTGTGGCCTCCGGGACCCAGAAGCCTGTTACACATCATTAGCAGGTACTTTTTTTTCTTTGAAAAAGAAATATAAATAAATTTATGCTGGCCTGGAGGAGTGCCCACTGACTTCTCTCAGCAGTAATTAAATGTCCAGACTTCAGCCGGAAGCTAGAGTGGGCAATAATGAGATGCTAAAGAGCTAATAAAAAGATGCTAGTATGTTTAAGTCTGTCCTGCCCCAGGGAAGCACTTTGTTTTGGAACCTGACTACACTATGAGTGCTCAGGGCCCTGTGTCTCCTGATGGATAAGCTGTCACATGACATTTTAAAACTGCCTTGCTGCTTGCTTAGAAGAGAAAAACACTGGCTTTGAAACAGCATCTGCAGGGCCCCCAGGGCTCAACTGACCAAGATCTCCTAAAGGGTCACCCTGGAAGAGAGGGAGAGATGGAAGTCGGTGTGTTTCCTTAAGGGGGTCCTCTGGAGAGGACACTGAGTTACACCAGCCAAGCCAAATTCAGCTGGGAAGATCCAGGCAGAGACGATGTGGACGGGTCAGGTAGGAAGCGAGGTCAGGCTGGTCTAACAAGCCTCTCTACCGCAATGGACTTCCCTGTTAACAAGTGATAAAAACTCAAAGGTCAGAGAGAGCAGCAGCTGGGGCATGTACTTGAGAAGGGCATTTAAAGTTTGTTGAAAGGTTGGATTTAGGACTTCTCTGGGACTCCAGGACCTTGGCATTTGTCAGATCCGAGCCCTTGGTGTCACCTGCACTCCCAGGCAGCCTCTGTCAGTGTGGTGTCCAGCAGGCTCAGAGATCACAGGCCAGTGGGAAGCTGATGTTTGCTTTTCTCCCTTCCCCAGGGACCCTTGAGGAAACAGACCTGGGTCAAGTGCCCATTTCTGAGAACATAAAGGGGAACGGGCCAGAGGCCAGTGCTCCTCATTCTCAGGAGAACTGAGAAAACAAGGTCCCCCAAGTTCTTTTAGGAAGAGCATGATCAGTCCCTGAGTATTCATAGAAAACCTACCACACGGCGGCCACCACGGCAAATCTCAAGGAGCTCGTATGACACCAAATATCTACTGAGCATCTAAATGTCTTAGTTACCCACACTGTAGCAACTGTGAAAAATAAGCATTTATGAAAAGAGAGTTTCCCTGAGTCAGGAATTGAAGGAAGGTTCGACCGCAGGCTCTGGCTTGGATAGCTCATGAGGGCGCAGTTAAGATGTTCCAGAGGCTGCGGCTGTCACAACTTGTCTGGGGCTGGAAAAATCCACTTTCCATGTGGCTCAGTCCCAGAGGTAAGTTCACGCCATCTGCAAGCCACAGCTACTCACCAATGGGCCTCCACAGGGCCACTTGGGAATGTGTATGACATAAGAGCTTGTGTTCCCCAAGGAGAAAGAGAGAGAGAGAGAGAGAGAGAGAGAGAGAGAGAGAGAGATGCAATGACTTTATATCCTATTTCAAAGCTGCTACAATTTCTGACATATTCTACTTCTGGTCAGCTGGTTGTAAGTCCACCCCGCCCTCCTGGGGGTCACAGAGTGTGCCTGTTCTACCCATATATAAACATACTGACCCTCTCCCCAGATCTCCTGAAGACCTCCTCCTTTTATAAGATCAGAATGTTGGGGTCTAAATTAGGTCCAGGTGCAGATCAGGTCCCTGCCCTGAAGAGTCAATGTTATACTCTGGGGAAGATTGTTTATCCCCGGGGTGTGACCCCTTAGGCGCGGGAAGAGGGTGAGGTTTTGAGTTAGGCTGATCTCAGCTCTGGAGCTGGCTCTGTGACCCCTCTCTGAGGGAACTTGTGTGACATTCTGAGCCTGGTGAGCTGCAGGTCAGTCTTTGTGCTTGATGTGCCCATGTGGCTTGCATGGATTGGGCACTTGGGGGCCAACATGCCAGGCCCTACCTGCCATGCTTCATCCTCGTGACAATACCTGGAGGTGAATCCTGATGTGATCCCATTTTACAGGTGGGAAAATGGAAAGTCCAGGGAAGTGGTTGTCCCTGGGAAGCAGGAGGGTGGGGGGCAGGTCTGGGTTTTGAATCCCAGAAACTGTGCTCTCTCTGCCAAATGAATAGAGTGCTCCAGGTTCCCACTGAGCACATACCATATGAACAGTGAGGTTGGCTATTTCAGGGCACTTTTATTTATTTATTTTTTATCCTTCTGCTCTTGATCGTCCATTGATTGTTACTTGTTTTAAGACCCAAGAGTTTATAGTTATCTCCTGTCAGAGGTGAAGATGTGTCCTTTTTTTTTTGCTAACACATTGAAAATGGCTGAATATAAATCTGCTTATATTAAGAATTAAAGATTCCACTAAGAAATGCTGAAAAAGAAAAACCTAAAATCCTTTTTATTTGTTTGGCCCAAATACATTTGCATCAATAGAGGCAGAGATGAGGGAGAATTCTTCTGAGTAAGTCTTGCTATTTGGAAAAATACCCAGGGAATTTAGTGATTTCCTGGCTTTTTAATGATGCCTGTTGCTTAGATAATGTGGGCACTCAGAAGGTTGTCCTGGCTTTGGAAGCTGGAGGAAATGTAAATCAGAGCTGAGGGAAATGTGGTGGGATCGTAAAGTGCGCTCACCACACAGGGAGGACACTCTGTCAGTTCTATTGTCAGTGAGCAGGCCACCAGCAGAAAATGATTGCTCTATTCTCTTCCCACCCTTTCTTTTTTTCTTTCCTAATTACATCTTCTAAACTGCTGTTTGGATTTAATTTGCTATTGAAAAAGCACCACCACTTATGGACAAAGCAACCATGATAGGAAAATAACACAGATTCCAGTGAGCGGCTTAGATTCTCTGCCTCTTTGAAGTATTGTGTTAACCTCCTTAAAGAGCACCCATCTCGGATAAATAAGTTAACTAGTAAAGTGTCTTTATGTTATTGACTACTTCTAAAACCAAGTGTTCCAAGTCCCATGAGATTTTACTTTTCAAATGAAAGCAGCAGAGCCCAAGCACGGGCTAATAAAAATCAACTGGGGAGGCTTCAGTCTGCCAGCTGCCCTTCTTATTAAACCAAGGGCTTCAACCTTCTAATTTCCTGGTGAAGACGTTACCAAATCCAGAAGGACAAACACACATCCTCCTACATCCATGGGGCTGTGTTCCTGGACCCCTCGTGGGTACTTGGAACTCAGGGTAGTACAGAATGGGTGTATATACTAAGTTCTTTCCTATATATGTGTATCTGTGATAAAATTTCTTTTTCTTGTCTTCTTTGTGTTTTTGTGGGAGCATTTTACATGACAATGGGCTCATTATCCATATTTGCACATGCACAGAACATAACTAATCCATCTAATTTCCCAGGACCTCACTGATCCACCTAATACCCCAGTACCCTTTCTCTTCCCTCCTCCCTCTCCCTGATCTGCTTGCTCTTGTCTACTGATTTTCCTCCTATTACCTTAACTAACATATTTTTTACTTAAAGGAAGGACTTTGTGGCTTCCCTTTGGATTATCTCAATAGTTGACATCACAATTCTTGCATTTTGGGGTCACTATTAAGTAAAATAAGGTAACTTGAACAGAAGCACCATTACCCTGCAGCAGTAGCTCTAATTCCCTGGATTAATGGGCAGGTAGCTTATACAGCGTGGATACATTGGACAAAGGAACGATTTACATCTCAGCAAGACTTAATGGGACACACATAACGAATCACTCTATTCAAAATATAGCACAATTGAAGATTTAAGAATTAGTATTTCTGAAATTTTCCATTTAGAATTTTCAGAAATTGATCAAGGGTAACTGGAACTGCAGAAAGTGAAACCACAGAGAAGGAGAGACCCCTGTCAATCAAATGTCACCCAACCTCCTTTGAATTGCATCATTCAATGAATTTGTAGGTCACAGACCTGATCTCATTTCTTTGGGGTCCATATGTATAAATGCAAATTACTTATCCATTGGCTGAGCTTTCTTAAAATTCACTTGTGGGGTTTGTATATTTCCCTGCACTGTTTATTGACAGGCCGGAGGGTTGGTGATAACAATGTTTAGAAAACCTGCAGGTCTGCAAGCCCTGGTTCCTCTGTGCTTTTACCATCTCCCAGCTGGGCCAGATGGCCCATTGGTCCAGAACAGGGGTCTGTACAGGAGGTTTCTGACTATATAATGGGGTAGTGAAAAGAGAGCAGCCTATATAAACCCTATGACAGGGTCTAGAAGGTGGCAAGCCATTAGTAAGTGTTGATCATCATAATTGTAATTAAATACAGCTTTTCTTCCTAAAGAGATAGAGGAATGGACAACATGGTGTGAGGAGCTTTGCCCCTTTGGTGCTACATGTGATTAGCAAACCATTTAGCAGCTCTGCCTTCAGTTTGCTGTCATGAGCTGTTGCAGCTTGTGGTCCAACTTCCATGGAGTCTGGGACCTGGAATCACATTCATAACTCCCAGGAGGACTCATGTCACCATGCATGCATAGATGGCTTTGTGTAGTTGCAGAGAGGCCATTACATTGGCACATCCCTGGGGCAGCATCCTCTGACCAGAGGAGGATCCCACCAACCCTCCCACCCCCTGTAGCAAAGAGCAAGGGCCCTGTGGTACATTTGGAAACACATGATTCCTGTGGCAATCTGTTTCCTTATTAAGGCTGATTTGCTTAAATGTTCCCAATTCTCTGCCTTTCCCCATATTTTACTGTCTTACTGAAGTTGAAGTAGCATACAGGCAAAACAAACCCAACAACAAAACCCTTGAGTTTTTTTTCTTGCTGAAGAAGATAACCCACCAGGCCAAGTCTGTTCTGCCCTGCTCACCAGTTCACTGAAAAATCAGTGATTTGCATCAATCTATAGCACTCTGGTGCACAAGGCCTCTTAGACCCACACCGCTGCAAATTAGAGAAAAGTAAACATCGTCTCTAATCGAAAGATGTGCTACTTAAGTTAAATCAATGGACCCACATTTCTAGCCTGAATAAAACATGGATCCTTAATAGAGTTATTTCCTCCAGTCAGTCTAATGGGCCCTGTGGCGCTAAGATTGAGCTATAAAGACGGGGCTGCAAGGGCTGTAGTGTGAGAGCCCAGTGGACGAGTGGACAGCTGCAGGGAGTGCATTTGACATCTACTCCAGGGTGGGCGTGGCCAAAGTCAGGACACCTGCAGCACCTCCCCCAGGAAGCAGGGACTCCTTTGGTGTCCACATTTTCGGTCAATGTTTATTTCCCTCAGCAGGGAGAGCAGAGAGCTCAGCTATGGTGTGTGGCCTCAGGGTATGACCTAGAGGCAAAGGGACAAGTGTTGTTTCCGCCTGGCAAACTAAGTGGCAAACTAAGTGGCAAGTTTGCCCTAACCCACATTCCTCCCAAATAAGCAGGCCTGGGGGAATCCATCCAGGCCAAAGCAAATTCCAGAAGGTAGGGTTCAGGGTTACCAGACTAAGCCAGGAGACAAGCCGCTGGTTTTATGTTTTGAGTGTTTCCATTCCCCAGGGCAATTCTCCACTAGGCAGGGTGCAGCCAGACAGACCAGGGCTCACAGAAGGGCACCCAGCATGCATAGATGGCTCTGTGTTCTGAGATCCCTGGACCTTCCTTGGGAGTTAAGGCAGGGGACACAGGTAAGTCAGGGAGGACGGCACCTCTCAAATGTCATAGATTCTGACCTGCACTGGGAGGGAAGAAAGTGGGCGGCCGAGGAAGTTACAGTGACCAAGGGCCATTGCTCTGTGTGCAAAGGGGAATGTGCAAATTCTGAACCAATTCTAGAGAAGTCATTGTTACTATAAGAATTTGTCTATCAGAAAATAAAGTATGCAAGTAGCTGATTTCTGAATAAAACTAAAGAAGGGGTGATGGGATTTTTTTGTACAGATTAGAAATTCAACTAGCATCAGCAAAGGAGGAAGAATTATATTTTGCCCTTTAAATGCAGAAAGAGGGTGTTGAGTACCTGTGTGTACCTGGAGCTGTGTGCACATAAAGTCTTGGTGGGTTAGTCAGTTTTGCACTGCTGTTACCAAAAGACCCAACAATGACAATTTAGAGGAGAAAAATCTTATTTTGGCTCATGGTTTTAGAGGTCTCAGTCCACGTTCAGCCAGCTCCATTGCTCTGGGCCTCAGGTAAGGCAGGTCACTGTGGTGGAAGGACATGGTAGAGGAGGCTGCTCAGCTCACACCAGCCAGGAAGCAGAGACAGACAGGAGGGGGTCAGGGAGAGATGTAGCCCCTGAGGCCATGCCCCCAGTCTGAGTGACACTCTTCTTCCCGCCAGCCCCCACCTGCCTCAGGTACCACCCTGTAGTTCGTTCAAAGTATTAACCCATCAGATGTATTAATTCCACTGACAATTCTGCTCCTGAGTTGAACACCTGCCCAGGTGCCTTTTACCTTTTGCTAGAACTTTTTGTTATTGGCAGCCCCCCAAAAGCCACATGATTGGAACAGGAAAAAGAACTTTCCCTAGAGAAGAGTCAGGGATCCAGGGCATTAAAGACCAGTTGAAGGTCCCTGTTAGAGGTCACGAGAACTTTACTGTTAGAACTTTGGGAGGAATGTTCTAGCATCTCTAAGGATTGTGCAAATGCTGGACTTGGGGGGGGGGAGTTGCTCATGGCCAGAAACAATCCAATCTGGTGCCTTCTGCTCTTTCCTATGACATATAGATTAAGAATTTGTAAACAGCTTCATGATCAATACGTTTGCAGAGAAATCCTTGAAGTCTTGTAAAGCTGTTGTGGACTTTTTTACCAAATAGAGGACAACCTTGTGTCCTTGAAGATAAAAGATGCTGACCAGTTCCATGGGTCATTTTGTAGACTTTGTTGTTATTGGTAAGGTGTGGTTTTTTCCTTCTTGGTGTGTGTCTGTGTGTGGACACATGTTGTAGTCTTAATGTTTTCTTCTCCGGTAACCTTATAATGAAACCTAACCATCAAGGCCATGGTCTTAGAGTTGGAGACTTTCAGAGGTGACTTAGCTCATGAGGGTGAAACCCTCATAAATGCCTTAGTGCCCTTACAAAAATGCCCCAGAGAACTTCCTTTTACCGTGTGACCAGCATGACCATGTCATGTAGGACCCAAGAAGCAGCCTCACCAGATGCTCCATCTGTCTGCACCTTCATCTCCAACTTCCCAGCTTCTAGGAGAGTGAGGGATTTTTGTTGTTTATAGGCCACTCATTTAACAGTATTTTATTACAGCACCTGCATCAATTAAGACAGATGTGCTTCTATGTGGGTTTTGGTCTTTATTTTATTTTGGCTCCATGTTTATTTTACAAAAGAATGAGTTGGTATTGCACACATGAATTTCAGATGCAAGTTATTAAAATACTTCAATCAAATGGCTCAAACAATAAATGTAATTATTAAATGAGTTCACTGAAGATTCTCCAACTAGTGCAACGAGGTGGGTTCCATCAGGACTAAATCTTCGTATTAGACACTTTCCCTGCAGAAGTGGCTCTTTTCTTCCCTTGGACTTATTCAGTTTGCTGCAGGCCTCAGGACAGGTCAACAGGGACATCTCACGGTCCTCCCCATGGAAGGATGCAGAGGGAGCTCCCTTTCCTGATGCCCTCAGAGACATCTCTGGAGTCTGGACAAGAGCTCACATGCTTGCTTTCTGGCCTGACCACAGGCAACTTCAGAGCTCTCTCTACTGGACCCACGGGGAACAGCTGTCTTCCCACGGTAGCTGTGGTCACGGCCAGGGCACTGCGGGCTGTGTACAGGGCTGCCCTCTTGACTTGGTACTTCTGTTGTGACAGAGAACATCCACCCTCCTCCCAGGCAGGAGCCTCCTCATCAGGCAGCTCTCCCATGGCCTCCTGGGGGTGGGGGGCGCAGGAGACACTCTTTCCATCAGTGCTTAGAGCTCCACTCACCCCCACCACTGCTCCACAAGACACAGAAGCTTTTTGCCCAGGGCATCCAGGCAGCGAGGTGACCACCTTTCCACAGAGTCACAGAGAGTGGTGTGCAGGAGCACCCTGGGGTTTAGCCTCTTATTTGTTTCCTTGCAGACAGGGGCCTGCTGCTCCTCGCCTTGGGCCTTGTCCTAAACGGCTCCTCCGACACCCAAAGTCTCAGATCAGCTCAGTCCTTGCGAGTCTCAGCTTCGTATGTTTCATCTCCTGGCTGTCTCTGGACTGATCACATGGTCAGGAGGAGGGATGTGCTGACTGATTGGAGCCACTTGATTACTACCCTGAATCTGGAGTTGGTTTGCAGATACCCAGAGGGTGCACGAGAGAGACAGACTCTTGTGGGAACATTAGGGAGCCTTCTGAGCCCTTGGATGGACACTGGGCATCTCTGGCTGAAGGCACCTGGCCCCACCTACGCATCCCTCCACAGCCAGGCTTACAGTTAATTGTTTCTCCTCGGTGAACCAGGGTCCCATCAGGAGAGCACAATCATAAAAGGTGATTTAAACAGGGAAAGTTCAGCAAGATTACTAGCTGCAACAGGGGATTGGAGTAATGAGGGTTTAGTTACTAAGGAGAGCATCACAGAATATCAGATCAGCAGATATAAGGAGCAGCCAGTGTCTCCAGGGTGAAGACAAATTGTCCTGAGCTTGGACCCTGTGTCCTTGCTCAAGAGGGAGTGGCTATAACTCAGTAGATAACAGAGAAGTTACTGTAGTACCATAACCCAGAACCCACCATGGGAAGATTGCTGGAAATCATCGACCCTCTCTAGGGCCACAGAAACCTGCTCTTGGGGAAGGTCCCATCAGGGGCAGTCTACTGCAAAAGACCCCGTAGAGTTTAGTGGGAGAAGCTGCAACTGCCAGGTGTTACTGGCCACCATGTGCCCTGCAAGACTGGGGCTGCAGAAGTTGTCTACCCTGCAGGGGGTTGGGTGCTAGAGAAGCTGCAGGCTGCTCAGGAGCTGAGCTCAAAGGCCTGGAGTCTGAATAACATAAGTGTCAAACATCTCTCTCATAGTTCAATTAGATAATTCTATGTTCTCTTAAGTGAGGTGAGATTTAATTTAGAAGGCTCCAAGATAAGCTTTCTTAATTGTAAATCTTGGGTATTATTTACATTTAAATATATTTCATATATTTTATATATACTCACATATTTTATTATTGCTCTATAGTTTACATATATTCAGATATGTCTGTGTATACATCTATCTAAAGTTAATATATAGTCTATATATCAACTAATATGTATATATCTATATGTGGAAACTATAAAGCAATCATATAAAATGTGCACATTCATAGACTGCATTAACATTTTGTCAAATAGAAAAGAGTCAAGCTGATTTAAAAGAGCTTCTTAAAAGCATTAACTAAGATTAATCCTGGTATGTGGATTTGGTCGCCATCTTGGATACAGTGCCCAAGTGGCTAAGGATTGGGAATTATATGGGAGAGAATGTGACAACTTGTGTGGAGGATGGCATTTCCATATTGTCTTAATTACACTCCTTATATAGAGATAAGGAAAGATAAATGAGCAAGGTCACCAAGGTCTCAGCGCCTGGCAGCAGTCTGGGGATTAAGGTGTGAACTCAGGGTTGAGACTGAGGAAGTCTATGAAGTTGCAGAATGTCTGCCTTTCCTGGCTGTGTTTCCTTGGGGGCCTTTTGGAACTGTGACATGCATTCTTCTGGGTAAAGGAAGTGGTCCGTGGTGACCCTTGGAATCTGTGTGTGTGAAGTCCAGGATGTGGACCAGCCCCTGGCTTCCCAGGCACACACTGCCCTGTGTGCTATTAGGCCTCTTCTGATCTTTAAGTGTCCAGCCCACCTGCTGGCCTAGCATTTAGTTGGGCAACTGGTTCCTCTGTGGCAGCAATGTTAGTGTCAGGGAGCACTGGGCATAGCATCCATGTATTGAAAATGATTGTTCTGTTTTTCTCTTACACTTCTCTGTCAGAAAGAGGAGAATCAATATCTAATTCCATTGTAAAGGACACAGGGAGCCTTCTACAGGCTGTGGACTGGTTGAAGTAGACCTGCAGGGCTGGAGTGTCGGTGACAGGGATTTCGGACACAGCAATGTGTGCCAGGACATCCATCTGAGGGCCTTCATGATGCACTGCTGTGTTCCTGGGGCTCTGTTTGATCATCTGGAAGACAGAAATCCTCGAGTCAACAGCCTCTTCTCAGTGACCAATGTATCAGCCAGGGGATGTGCCACAAAGCTTTGCAAATGACACATCATGAGTTTTCAGGAAGAATATCTCTTAAATTACAGTTCCTCAAGGGTAGCCCAGGTGCCTCAAGATTTGTACACCAGTTTCTGGTTGTAGAGAACAAACTTTTTAAAAATTGTATGAACACATATAAATTTAGTTGAAGGTGCATTGGAAAATAATGTAAGAATGACAAGAAGCCAGTGAGAGCAGGGATTATTGTTTGAGTGACAGCTGCGTGGTCAGCCATTCCTGGGAATAGAAAGATTTAGCAAGGGAACACTGCCTGGGGGCTAGAAGGATGGAGAGGTCAGATCAGACAAATCACCAAGACTGTTTCTGAGTTTCTGATTTTAAAGTGCCTTGCTAGGCTGTGTTCTTTCTAGTGACTCCTAGAAAAATCTTAAGTCATTTTTGAAACATGGACATGACAGAAACAGTGAAAGTTTCATAGGAGTAATTGATGCTTGGGGAAATGTGACCCAAGAGATGCTGCTGATTTAATTCCTGTGTAGTGGAAGGCAAGGGCTCTTCATTCATCCAACACAAGATCTGCTCATGGCCACATTCTGGGGGAGGCACTGATGGGTAAGGCATAATCTGTGACCTGGAACAGCTCCTGTGGTGTCAGGGGAGGCAACACAGTTTGAAAATCTTTCCCATAAATGTGAGTACAAAGTCTAAAGGAACATAAAAAATTGAGGCCTGAGATTCAGAAAAAAACACAGAGGAGGTGATGTTGGAGATGGATGTTGGATTTAGTGAGAGTTCACTAGCCAGATGAGAACAAGGATGGAAGGTCAGGCAGTGAGACTTGTGGAGAGATTGGAGATGCAAGAACATGATGTGCAAGAGGTGCCTCCTTGCAGATTTACTCAGGGAAGGGGGTCTTGTAAAGGGCCTACTGGGGAAAAGGAGGTGGCCGTGAATGAGGCTGTAAGTATGAGCAGGTCTGCAGAAACTTTGACATGTAGACTGGAATATGGACTCCAGATGGCAGAGATGAGAAACACCACGTGTTACCACCTAGCTGCATGTGCCCATGGCAGACATCACTAACCTATCCCAGCACTTCTTCCTGCTCAAGCCTCTTTCTTCTTGGCTCTCTCTTGCTGCCTAGTTGGACTGCTTAGAAATAGTCATTGAGGCGACATTTCCTATTTCTAGCAGGGTTGGGGGAACTGGAAGAGGTTTTAGTGAGGATCAGAACATGATGCTAATGAGGCCCAGATCTGTTTCACAATGCTCTTTACATTTAAACAAAATACAGCCACTTTTGTCTTTCCAGAGAGACTGGAATCATGTGATCAGGGTGCCTCAGGTTGGAGGTTAAAAAGTGTTGGCTCTTGGGGCCTAATAAAGCTCTCAGACATGCTTTGTTTGCCTTTAAAAATGCTTAATTATTTACCCACATTTAAAAAAAAATAAACTAAGAGTTTCTACATATGCTTCGTGGCAAATCTGGAAACCCCTAAACACTGTGTCGACATTCCCACTGGCAACAGTCAAGCCCACCTGATCAGTGGCTGCTCGTCTGGCTGGGGAACATTCACTGGGGTTGGCCACAGCTGATGGTATTCCTGTCACAGTCCCTCCTTGGTGTCCCTGGAAATGGGTCCTGGGAATCCATCTGGAACCAGAGCTCTCAGTGATCAAGCCCTGAATGCAAAAGACTACATTTGCATAGACCCTCTTCACTTCCTCTGAAGCTTGAGATCCTCTCTACAGGACCCGCAACACTGAGCACAGTGTCTGGGCTATGTGCGTGTGCCGTTAGACTGCACTGCCCAGGGAGTCACAGCAGGGAAAGGGGCTCCAACATGTTCCAGACACTCGGTATTTTCTCCAAATATTGTTGGGTGAGGTTGGTGGCTGGGATGAGAGTGTATATGCCATAGCTACTTCAGTAACCTGCCTCCACCTGCAGAATTTCATACATTTAATTTTAAAACTTTGGCTCCTGCTCCTTGATCCTGATAGTAGTTCATGAAATATTCCTAGAAAGTGGTTATGAAAAAAAAATCACATAAAAATGGCATCAAGTAACTAGATTGAAACATGGACATGACAGAAACAGCGAAAGTTTCACAGGAGTAACTGATGCTTGGGGAATTTTTTTTTCTTATGAAAATCTAGGTTTTTCCATATGGGAACATTTTGAATTAAGGGGTGCTTAAGTTTCCTCCTGGGAGGGTGACTCCTTGGGCCGTGCAGAACAAGAATTTTGAGTCTAGATTCTACTCCAGTCTTTCTCAAGGCCAAAGATGTTCAACATGACATCTTACAACAAGGTTTTCCATGTCCTTATACATGGAGTCGGAAGAGTTCCAGTCCTGGTGCCAATCCCCTTGGTGAGCTGAGACTACAGTGTCTTGAACTGGGAATTCAGGGGCTCAAGCAGACAGGGACACGTGGTAGAGAACAAGAATCAGAGCCCTCTTGGAACAGAACAAGCTGAGAGTGTCTCTTGGGGCTGTAGAAGGGAAAACCAGCAGAAATCGAGGGGGAACAGTGCAAAACCTGCAAGGCACATTGAATTTCAGCGTTTGCATGAGCACCCACCTAAGTTTTCCACCCTCAGCGAGCGCTGGCTCTCTTCCCGCCTTGGCCTTGGTCGGCTCTTGTTTCCAACATCCACTTGGGTCAGGGCTCTGGAGGGGGCTCTGGGGCGCGGTGTCCGCTGTCCCTCTACAGAGGACTCCGGCTGCCTCAGGCAGACTTTTCATGTAAAGAGGTGGTGCAGGCACTTCTCTTTTCCGATCTTACCGTGATTCCTGCTTCCGTTTCCCGCTTTAGGATCCTAGTCACAGTAAAGAGGTTTTAAATCCTTCACCCACGCTGCAAAAGGCAGCCAGGGGCCCTGTTAGGGTGACCTTTTCAGCTCCGTGTGATTTAGGGGCTCGGCATTTTGTCTTCTCCCTTTGTAAATAACAGCCGTCAAAGAGAGGGATCGGGAGCCCAGGTGGCCCTCGGCGCCCACTGGACAACTGTTAAATGACCAGACGAGGCTCTATATGGTCGCCGCGGGGCTGAGTTGCTGGATCCTGTCCTTCACCTTGGAGCTCTTCTTCCTCGGGAGGGGATTGAGTTCTCTCCTGGTGGCTGTGGTAGCTGGCTTTATGTCACCGTGACCAAAACACCCAATGAGGACAGCTTGGAGGGGTGCAGACTTATTTTGGCTCATGGTTTCAGCGGTCTCAGTCCAGGGCCAGCCGGCTCCGCTGCTCTTGGCCTGGGTGAGGCAGAACATGGAGGCAGGGGCGTGGCAGATGGGTGTGGCCGGGGCATGGCAGAGGGGCGTGGCAGAGGGACTTGGCAGTGGGACTTGGCAGAGGAAGGCTGTCATCTCAATGCAGCTGGGAAGCAGAGAGTGAGAGAGACACGGAGCCTCCAGAACACACTCAGTGACCTACCTACTCTAACTAGGTCCCACCTCCAGGAGTCCATTCAGCTAACAATGAATCAATCCATTCTGGATTATCCATGGACGAGGTCAGAGCCCTTAGGAGGCACTCATTGCCTAATAGCCCGGCCTTGGAACCTTGCTGTGTTGCAAGGGTCATATTCCATCACATGAGGATTTGGAGGGACATTCTGGATCCAAACCTTAACAGTAACCTCTGGTAATATTCAGAGACACTGAATCGCCAAGGAATTGCTTCCATTCATTAAAAACCATTTTATTGAGGTACCATTAACATATAAAGAGCCGCACCTGTGTAATGTGTTCCACCTAGTGAGCATGGCAGTCATGAGACTGTCATTGCAGTCTGTGCCATGAATCGTCCCAGGCTCCCTAAGTTTCCTTCTGCCCTCCTTATTATTACTGAGTGATTAGACGCTCTGCATTTCTGGAGAGCCTGGGCTAGGAAGCCAGGTCAGGATAATCACTGCTCTCACATTGGACCATTCCTGGGTGGCCTTCCCAGCACCTGACTGGAGTGGGCTGGACCTGGAGTCTGCACTGGGCTCAGGACTCAGTGGACTTGCTTTTGGGATCCCCCAGCCTCAAGGTGAGGTTCCCCAAGGTCAGGTCAGAGAAGTCTTCCACGTTGGGGGATGCTGTGAACAGAGTGGACCCAATGACTTGGGTTCTCCATTTAGCTTTGCATTCAACACAGTACAGAGCACCTGCCTTCTTCCAGGGTCTGCTGGAGTATGTTGTAGATAAAACTCTACTTGCAAAACTCTCTTAGGGGAGTAGAACAGTAAACTAGGGAAGCATTAAAGTGGAAAAAGGCTACCCTGCAAACTACCTCTGGGATCACAGAGGGCTTGGCTACTTAGAGGGTCGTGCAGAGTTCCAGAGGAGAAAACTCTGATTATTTTTTATCATTAAGATGATAAAGTCTATCAAGCTTTTAAAATGTTAATAAATAAAGCATCCTGCATTTATAATAAACCTTACCTGGGACCCTACCGCAAGAGAAACATCAAGAATATATTTCTGGGGCTGGGGTTGTAGCTCAGTGCAAGAACACTTGCCTAGCATGTGTGAGGCACTGGGATCCATTCTCAGCACTGCATTCAAATAAATAAAATAAAAGTCCATCAACAATTAAAATATAGTTTAATAAAAAATATATTTCTGTGACTTAGATTATTTATGGTGAACCTATTTTAAAATTTTATTTAGGTGCTTTCATCAGCTCTCAATATGCTCAACATTTAGGTTGTTTTCAGTTTATTTTTTCTCACTGAAAACAATGCCTTGATAAATATCCCTGTCACTCCATTTTGCACAAATCCATTTCTGTTTCCTTAGGCAGCACTCTTTGCTTCTCTGTCAATGTGTTTTTATTACATTCTTTTTGAAACTGGTAGAATTTTAAGGACATAACTTGATAAATTATCACAATTTGATATGCCTGTGGGCACACCCCTTGGTTTGACTGAGTACCTTATTGGCACTGTGGAAGTTGCCCTATGGCCCCTGTTTATTGTACCTAGATATTCTTCATTTCCAAAGGAAATTTTAGGATTGATTTTTATATGTGGAATTAGGCTAAAAAGGATAAGTTGTCTATCAGGCTTTTGAAATAAGCTGCTAAATTTTCCTCCAGATTATTTTTTGCCTGTTCATCCAGTTTTTTTCCCACTGTCTCTAATCTCTCTTTTATTCAAAAATATTTTTATCATCAATTTGATAAATAGCATGTCAATAGCATCCAAAGTGCATCCCTTTGGTTATCAAGAGATTAAGCGTTTTTATTTAACAAAAAGTGGGATGTCTCAATGCCCACCAAATGTGCGTGTGTTCCCCTAGGGAGCACATCTTTGTGACTTGAACACCATTTTTGTGAGGAGTTAGCTGTCAATGTCAATATTCTACATAAATTTTCTGATCAATTTAGTGGGATCTGGTGCAGTGGCTGGAGCTGTGCCTGGTACGACTGAAGATAGAAAGAGGGACCTAGAGTAAAATCAAGAGGACTGGAGGGGACTGGGTGTGGGGGACCAGTGACAGGGAGGGACTGGGAATGCGGCGCTGGTGTCTGGCGTGTAAGTCACCAGCTAGATTGGAGATGGAGCGAGGTCGTGAGTGTTGGCCTTTCCCATCAGGAGTCAGGGAAGACTGTTGTCCACGTATGAATCGTGGTGAGTGAGAGCGCGCATCCAGAGGTTTGTGCTTGCAAATGGGCTGTGTGGTGCTATTCCCTAAGGTGGGGATCCCCACCTGCAGCCCAGGCCACTGAAGGTGTTGTGTGTCCTTGATTCAGCCACCAGCTGACCTGGTCCTGGTTTCTTCTCTGTGCACGAGGATGTGGGCACCTGCTGTTTGGGGACTGTACGCCTAGCTGATGTTGGTCTTGTGTCTCCTGCACATGAAGTGATATGACTTCAGAAAGAGGGCTTGTGTTGTCCAGTCTGAACCTGTTCAACTTCGCCACTTAGCCCTTCCCCGAGAAGATGCAGAAGATCACAGTGAGAGTGATATAGTCTCCCTTCTGCTTTGCAAAATCACAATTTGAGGTGATAGCTATAATTACCCCATGTTTTTGTGTATCTCTTAGCACTGTGCCTATCAGGATGTGATTCCCTCCAAAAGCCTGAGAGTTCTGCATATTTTTAAGATTTGTATTTTTGTTTGGAATAAAGCAAGTTTTTAGAATTAAAGGTCAACATTTATGCAACTTTAAATATGATATGAATAAGATGTGATGCACATAAGTTTCTGATCATGGCTATCTGAGCAGGTATGTTAAGGAAAAGACAAGAAATAGGCTGATATTTATCTATGTGCACTTGTGGATTTTCTTGGATATATCTCAAGGTTCTGCCTCCTCCCCAGAGGTTTGGGAATCCACCTTTGTGATGAGCAAAGTGGGCATGACAGTGAACTTCACCACCAGCATTTATCCTCCAAGGTGGGGGTCACTGTTGGCTGCCCAGACTCCCCTGCAGACTGAGATCTTGGGTATGGGTTGGGCCTCTGAAGACCTTTGCATTCCTATTGCCACTTTGAGCTCAGCCCCTGCCAGCCATTCTGCAGGATGAGTCATGATTCTGGGAGATTAGCTGGTCTCTTCCACCATTCCCTTCCTTATGATGATTCTAAGATGACATGGTTGTTATTGGAAAACTGTACTGCTGTGTTGGGCCAGTTCTTCAGGACCTCTTCTGGTCCAATGAGCTTCTAGGACAGATAAGATGAGCCAACCTTCAAGCTACGACCTTAGAACACCTCAAAGGGCCACAAACCCCCTAGAGCACGTGGCTGCAAAGCCCTTCCATGTGTGCGGAGACCACTGGAATGTTTTTAGTTGTACTTTTTCCTAGAGGGATAGGAAACCAAAAGCCAAAAGAAAGTACAGCATGCTCCTGGTGGCCAGGTGTGAGAATCACCTGCAAACTGCAGGGCCAGGGAGGAGAGGAAGGAAAGGGAGGTGCCAGGTAGAGTCTCCAGAGCACTGGGAATTGCCCAGCAGCTCCGCCTCAGGCGAAGTGCTTCAGAGAGCCTCAAGAAAATATGCCTGTTACTTGAACCAGAGACTCATTTTCTCCTTGAAGAGAAACCTTCAGCAGAGCGCTTAGGTAAACAGGCTCCATCTCACTAGAAAAGAGTCGTCTTCATTTCCTTTGATCCTAAGGAGGCCAGGAGAGTAAATTCTCTCTGCAGTAATTCTCTGCAGTGTGTCCTGACACTGCAATGTTTAAGAACACGATCTGTGGCCTGGAGAGGAAAGGAAGGGATTAGAAAAATTCTCAAAGATTTTAAGGCTGGATTTAAATTATCAAACTCAAAATAAAATAAATGCATCGATTTCCAAAGGGTCCTTTTGCAAATAAAAATAAATGGGAGAGCTAGGCCCAGTGGAGCAGACCTGTAATGCCTGTGGCTTGGGAGGTAGAGGCAGGAGGATTACATATTCCAAGCCAGGCTCCGCAACTTAGCAAGGCCCTGAGTAACATAGTGAGACCCTGTCTCAAAATAAAAAAATATTAAAAAAAATGACTGGGGATGTGGCTCAGTGATTAAGTACCCCAGGGTTCAATCCCAGCATCAAAAAATAATACAATAAATAAACAAGAGTATATATGATCTTATATTCCAACCCTAGCTGTTATATAAAATGTGGCAGCCTGTGCCCTCTTCTCCACTTTTCTGGTTTCATTCCCAGTGTACCCAGGAAGTCTTTGTTCTCACCAAGGCCACAGTGTCTAGGGGTTGGGTGTGGCAGGGCTGGCACCTGGAGTGTTGATACTCTTATGTCAACACAACGTGATCCTGATTTCCATGCTCCAAGCAGAATGTTCTGGATGTGTGTTCAACAATTCACCCTTTCCAAGGTCCCCTGGTTGTCAGCTTACAGCAGCTATGTAAAGATAAGGGCCAATGGCCACGTCCACTCCACCATGTGGCACCGACATGATGGAGACTCCCATGGAGTCATGCTGTGCCCTGTTCTTGGAGACATGGAGGTTGGGCTTCCAGGCACCTCAGCTCCTGGGTGGTGGCAGCTTCATAGCCTGCTTCAAGTGCTGGTGGGACCTGCTACTTGCCTTTGAGGTCTTAATACACAAGCAATGCAGGTTAGTTAATTAATAAATTGGACTCAGTTTTGAGCACCTCTCAGACACCAGGCAGTGTTTGCCCTGGACTTGGTGGCACAATAAAGGGCTGGCCCTTGCCATTATCTGTGGTCACACCAAAGATTCAAAGATCAGTGACACTTGCCCTGTCCTATACCCATCCACACCGCATCTCCAAATGTTCTTGAACTCACTGGTGGGATGTTGTCATATGCAGATTCACCTGTGCTCTGAAATACTTTGTGACTTCTCTAATTTTAATAAATTTATTAAAAGGAAATACTCTGATAACCACCAACTGACACCAGTCTGATTTTTTCCATGAATGAGCAAGAAGCTAACACAAAGCTGAAACAAAGAGGTCCACCCCCTGATTAGACTCCCTCTGTATACTGTAGCCCCTAAGGCTGCAGGTTCCCTCTAAGGACCAAGTGCCAGGGAGGCACCCAAGGACCCTGGAACCCAAGAGTGGTCCTGAAAACCAGGTGGATGGAAGGAAAATAGAAACAGGAGTGACCAACACTGTGGGTGCTATTTAACCCTGGGTTCTCATGTCAGCACTTATTGTCCCCCAAGTAGGGGACCCCGGATGCCATTCCTGTGCTTGACCAGGTGCTATGTGAAGGTGTGAGTGGCTGTGAGTCCTTTCAGAGTCTTGTGACATAAAGCAGGTGGGTTTGAAAGTCCAACATGCCAGATGGTTCACCCCATTTACCATTTGAGTCTGTTTCTCATGCGGTGAGAGGATGATATGCACTTCAAGGATATCGAGGGAATCAAGACAACAAAGCCATGGAAAGGGAGGTGACAAAGTGGGAAAGACAGCCTGGACTTGGATCCCTCCTCTGCAGAACACTGTGTGACCACTGGGGAGCCACCCCACCTCTCTGTGCCTTGGATTCGTCTTCTGTACAGGCAGGATATTGATGGTACCTACTTAATTACACCCTGGGTAAATGTCAGATGAGCTGAGCACTTTAGCTGGCTCACAGACTGTTGTCAATCAATGTTCTCAGTGTGACAGGTAGCATAGATGGGATCTAGCTTGTAAGACACCAAGTGGCCGTGGCCTTTTTATCTCAGGTATGAATCGGGAGCCACTGCCATCATTAGATCAGCCAGTCAGCAGACAAGGGCCTGTGGGGGGCATGCTGGTCAGGCACATGTGGAGGGGACACCTGTACAGTTAGTGTACAGAAGAGGAGGACAGAGCCTCCTGTGGGCTGAGGGGAGGGTGGCAATCCTCCTGGGGTGGGAGGAGGCCTCCTCTCCAGTCCGAAGGAGGAGGCTGGACACCGGGAGGTGTGACTTGGGTCAGCTTCCTTGGTCGTTTCCAGGGGAGTATTTTAAAATGAAATGTGATGTGATTTGTGACTTTGAAGAACTGAAAGGTTAAGTAAGAGGTGGCTGTTTCTCTAAAGCTAAAACACGACTCAGTGGAAAAGAAGGTAGAAACAACCCTGAGAAGATTCACGAGTCCAGGGGTTCTGTAATACTGGACAAGAGGCCATGGCCAGTCCTGCCTTAATTTAAGGAAAACTTGTCCCCCAGAAAGAGGGAATGCTCCAGGGGCATTTAGGCCAACTCAAAAGATCACAAACAGAAGGAGATGGGGAAAGTGATGGAGTCGGAAGGAAGACATGCTGAGGGGCTCTGGGCAGGACACAGAGTGGGCTGCTGAGCACGTGCCTAGCTTGAGGGGAGGTGACTGCTGCTCACTAGAGCCCATGATCCAGGAGCCAAGAGCAACAGCACAATCAAACCAGAGCTTCCCTGAGGGGAACGGCCCTCCCTGTGGACCTTCTCTTCCCTCTCCTCCATCCACCGGCCACTAGAGCATGACAGGACTGACTCCTGTGTGACTAAGGCTTGCCCCACCCCCCATTCCAATGACTGCAGCGCTCTCCTTCCATAACCATTTGCAATTCACCAAGAGACTTCACACACTGTGACTTATTCCCTCCAGGTGACAGGTGTGAAATGGGCAAGGGGCAGTCCTCATGATCTCTTCTTCAAGAAGACATAGAAATTGCAGTTTCAGGGGGTGCACTCCCTGGCCCTCACCTCAACCAGGCCTTCCAGGACTTGGTGATGGACACACGTACCCAAACATGTTCTTTGTTTCCAAATCTTAGGTTGCACCAACTAGACCAGCCTTCTGAATTGCAGACACCACAAAGCACTTTTTGTTTGAGAAATTTTATTATAATTAAATTAGATGTGTCCCTAGTGAGTGTGAATTAATTAATCAGAGGTGGAACCCTGGACACGAATCATTTTTTGGAACATCCCCTGGTGATGATAAGCTTGGAAATCATCCATAATATTATCCATATGGAATTATCCATAATCTGCCTGCAGCTGCATTTTGAATGGGGGAAACTGTTTCCATGCTCCACCACAGAATGCTGTCTCCAGGGCCAACAGCCTCCTTTTAGAAAAGAAATGAATGCCTCCTTTTTTTTTTTTTTATGTGTTACAGTCCTATTTCCCTGTGCTATCATTCCTCTGCTCTAGCTCACATGGTTTTTATTTTTATTTTCCTTTTTTTTTACTGCATCTCATCCATCCAGCAATAAATATAGTCATCTATTTCTGAGAGCAAACCTATGTCCCTAGGAGTAACCAGTGAATAACTACAGCCTCCTCCTCTGCTCCAGGCACCAGGGCCTGTTTGTGACTTCTACAAGGGAAATGGGTCACTAATAATGCCCTCACCAGTGTCAGAAATGTTCTTTTCCAATACACCTTCAACCCAAGGCATGGATTTGCTGGTCTGCATCCATCCCTGCATTTGCTCCCAAGAGTTTATGCAAAGGGTTCCGATTCCCCACCTGGAAGGAAGTGGATCAGGTCAAGGCGGACACTGATGCAGAGGGAGGTGGACAGAGCCTCAGAGAGGAGATCCACGCAGTGGTTGTATTTCCTGCCAGTGGAAGGGCTTAGGGAACCTGATGACTTGGCCTGAAACCAAAGGAGCCGGGCACAGGGAAAAACGCAGCCGAGCTGCAGGGAACAGTCAGCCAGGAGCATCTCTCCCATCGGGAAGCAGGACTCAAGATTTGTGGTTTCCAGCTTTGCCACGAAACCATTTGCAACAACTACGATTCACTTTGATGACACCATTTCCACAACTAGTGCTATCAGAGGGTCTGTAAAAGAGAGGTGCCTGTAAACACTTCAGGAGTAAAAGAGAGAAGTCCGCAAACACTGCAGAAGTTAAGTGTTTCCTCTCCTGAGTTTTGGTAACCATTATTTGCTCAAGAAATCAAGTGTCTTGAGGGGATGAATCCCAAGCACGGGGGCACCATGAGGGAGGATGACTGGCTGCCTTGGGGGGTGCATTTCAAGGCAGACACAAGTGGGGACCAGGGCAGAATCCCTTCTCCCGCGGTGCAGCTGCTCAGCAGATTAGATGGGAAGCGTTTATGTTGAATAATGTCTTCTGACTCCACATTGGGTTGGCATTATCTGAGAAGATGAGTTTGCTGCTAATGGCCCTCTGTTCATCTCCCAGCTCAGCAGCTGCTCAGATTACAAAAGACAGAAGAGATGGGCTCATCTATCAGGCCTCCCCAAGTCTTCCGCGATGGGCTTCCTGCCTTTTTCTAGGGTGATTCTGTCACCTTTGGGAGTGCTATGGGACCAGGAGTGAGAAATCTGGGACTTTCCCAAGGCTGACCAAGAGCATCTTTCTAGTATTCCATTTGTCTTAACTTATTGATCACCTAGTCTTTTGAATCACTGGACAGTGACATTAAAAAGAAATCATGTCCTTGTATATAATTATAAACACAGTTGGCAAACGTAGGCAGTAATTATTGCATTAGCCTCATTTTCCAGATGAGTCTCTGGGGCATGATCTCTCAAATATTTGGCCCAGTTCCTTGGTTGCAAGGTGTGGAGCTGGAGGTGAACCCAATCTGTCTTGGCAGGAGATTGCTGCATCTCTTGGTGATGGTGTTTCCCAGGGAGGGCAGGCACTATTCCTGGCTCCTGGTCTTGCAGAGATTTTTATTTGCCTTCCCAGCTCTGACACCATTTCTCCTGGTGGAGGTTTGCCTCTGGACTGGGCTCTCCAAAGCAATAGAGAAAATGTTATTTACTTGTCCTTTCAAATTTTCTGAAGTTATCCATTACTCAGGAGGCTCCCTGGGGCCACCTGCAGCCCCTCTCCAAAGCTCTTTGACTCTGAATAATTGAGAAAACACTACTTTCTCTCTCTTGGTTATAGCAGCTTAAGATGGGAGGAGCTGAGCTCTTGTGGGTAAGGATAGTGATACCAGCACCTTCTTGCTTCTCCCCAGCCCGTGCTGACCAGAGAGGTGGCACAGTGGTACGGGCAGCTCCCCTTTCCTGTGCTCTCATCCACCAACCATAGGCCACCACGTCATTGGCTTTCTAGCAGGACTTTCTAAGCTAGGCTCCATCTGCTGCTGGGCTGTGACCAAAGGATTACAGTTTTCCACTTTTGTCAAAGCAAGTATTTTTGATACTGGGAAAATTCTATTTCACCTACTTGAACAAGCATAACTAATAGGCTCCAAATGGCTATAGGTTTAGTGTCATAATTGTTAACACCCAAATTTTCTCTATCTATAAAAATGTGAGAAACAATTATAGAAAACCTACTGGTCCCTGTGTCTTGGAGCATAACTGTCTGTCATTATGCACCTCCTGGAATGCCTTGAGTGCCAAGCAGCTCTCTATTGTCTTATATGGTGGCAAACCCTGGCTCTTTGGGCCTCTGGCATCCCTTTTTAAATACAAAGGGGGAAAATAACAAGCTTTTTCTCAGATGTTGCTTTAATTAACTTATGTAGCTTGTCCTGTGGAATTTACCATGTAGGATGCCCCTCTTTTTAACACTTCAATGTTTGGGGACTAGATCCAGAAAGCTTGTCTTCCAGAGGACTTGTCTTCTTTTCCCCTGAAGAGTCTCTTGAGTCACTGGACTGTGGCATTAAAAAAAATCTTCATATTTAATCATAAATAAAATTGCAACATATTCTCAAGACAGCGTTGCTGCAGTAATTAACATTCTTGGGAAGCCTCGCCTAGCTGCCTGTGGCTGGGGACACAGATGGCAGAGTGTGGGAGCAGATTCTGTCAAACAGTCATCCATGGGTCAAATTGGGAAGCACCTAGAATTCTTCAAGCACTTTTCAGCAACTGTTAAGTACAAAAGAGGTATAATTTTAAACATCACTTGTAGAAATTATAGAATTAACATCCTAGAGATTTAATGAGTCAGAAGCTTGTGCAAAATCTTAGCAGAAGCCTCTGCTCATTCTACCTCTCTCATGGGCACATGTGACTAGCGTGTCTCTCATGCCAGCACGGGATGCTTAGAGCGTAGTCACAAGATTACCATATGCAAAGAATTCCCAGGAAACACATATCAGTGGCTTATAAAAATAGAAGATAATTTGCTAGAGTCTGTGCTGCTTACATCTCTGGGGGGATTTTCTTAAACAAGTAATTAGTCTAACCATTAATTGTTAATTAGGACAGTCTTTTTGCAAATCCTTTTGGTCTGTCTGGAGAATGGCTAGGAACCACCTGTTGGCTTATTTTTGTCCTCCCTATAGTTGGAAGCTTAAGGAAATAGTAGAGCCTTTTCCTGGGAGGAGTAAACATCTTCTGCTGAAACAGTGGAATTTATTCAACAGCTTTATAGTCAACGTATCTTATTAACCAAACCAAACCTGGAAATTACCACTGATGGGCATGAAAGAGAAATTGCCTCGGAAAAACTTCATGTCAGTGTTGTCAACATCCCATAAACAAAGAATGATGATTTCCATTTCCCTGCATGTAGCAATCCATCTGTCAAATGATCACCATGATGATTCCGGAAAAAACAAACAAACAAACAAAAAAAAAACTGCTCATGTGCACACCAAGGGATAAAATCTACGGGTATTTTGGAAAGTCACAAAACAGAAATGCCTCCTTTAAAAAGCAAGGTGCAGCTGTTGTGGAAAATTCAAAGAAGGAAAAGTCAGAGTGCAAGAGGAAGAGAAAACTCAGGGTGCCTGTAACAAAGTAAAATTATTTATGCAAGAATAGTCTACGTGATCTGAAACACAGTGAGGGATTCCAGATTAAGGAGGTGGTAAAACACACCCATGGCTTACAATCAGGGAGTCTCTCAAACCAGTGATGCCTGAGAGCAGCTCATCAGGGGCTTTGGCAGCTCAGAGAAGCAGAGTATGAGGAAGCAAGGGGAGGTGTCAGTGCCAAGCAAGCAGATGGGGTGGCGTCAGTGTCCTGTGACTCCATGTGGCCAAGGGCCATTCAGAGAAGCTCAGCCACCCTCTTACCTTCCAGCCCTTAGCACCCTCCTGAGTTTTATTGTACTAAAAAGACAAGAAATTCTTCCTCTTTCTAAGGTTTGTGGAACTACCGTGTGAGAGCTGGGTAAAAATCGGGTGTGGCCTTGTGTTTCTTTGGTCCTACAGTATCACCACTGGGATGGAAACTGAGGTGGAGAAAACTAATGCATTTTCAGTTGGCCCAGAGCAGTGGTCTGACTTCAAATGTTTCTCCTCCCAGGGGACCTTGGCAGTACCTGGAAGTACCTTTTATGGGGTGAGGGTGAGTCTTACAGTACACCAACCTCTTCTCCATGGACTCTCATCCCCCAAAAGGAGGAGTTACTGGCCCCAGATGTCCTGAGAAACCCTGGTCTAGAGAATGAAAGCTGGAGATCACGGTGCTTTTCCAAACCAGAGAGGTTGGCCAAAGCCAGCTGGGATGGGCCCTGGGAGCAGCAGCTATTCAAATGCCATTATTCCACTTGACCTTGCCAAAAGGTCTTCTTGATTTTTCTCCACTTGGTCCCTGGACAGCTGGTAAAGGTGCTATGGAAATCCATTTCTGAAATCAAAGAACTAAGGAAAACAGGGCAAGTCACTCAAAGGATAGGGAGCAGGTCCCCTCCCCTGGGCAGCACTGAAGGAGGAGGCAGCCAGAATTACCTGGGCTGGGAACCCAGTGGAGGAAGGGTACAGCCTGCTGCTGTTGCCATGACAACCAGGTGGTACAGGAAGGGAGCTTAGGGTTGCACGTGATAAGGTCTCACCAGAACTGCTTCCAGAGGTTTCCTTTGACTCTTCATAGTGAAGAGATGGAGGCTCATCTACAGCAGGCAGGATGATGTAACTTGTCCTTAGCTTCAGCATGGACAATGTTACCCAAACAGGGAGCCCCTGCAGGTTGATATGCTCCGATTGTTTCCAGCTACTTAGGACCAGACTTGAATCCATCCCTTGTTCTTTTTTCCCCCAAAAGTCAATTTAAAGCAAACAAGATCTGTACTATGCAGAATCTACCCCGATGCTGGAGAAGATCTAAATTGACTTCTTGAGGCCCCTTCTCTGGAGGTCAGGGATCTTTATCCCCTTAAATGTGTTCAGAATTTTAGTGGCTGAGTTGATCAATTATTGATTGGAAAAAACAATTTGCTTCCCTACAACAGGTAGATAAAATCCCTTTCTTCATCACACTCTTGGGCTAATCCTGAAGTAGGTTCTAGACTCCCTCCCTCCAGGAGCCTGTGGCCCCTTATCTCGTAGGGTGGGTGGTGACATTACACAGTCAGACACAGGACCACAACTGTGGCACGAGGTGGGCAGTTTCCATGGCCCAGGTGTATGAGAGTCCAGGTGTATGCATGGAGTGGCAGTAGTCCTAGGTGAGAGCCAGACTTTAAACTCACAGCTACGTAAAACTTGAGAAAAGACCAGAAGAGAAAACTCAGGAAATCTTTCTTTTCTGGGGTGAACAGCATGTTTGGCAAGCCACAGAGATGTAAAAGGCTTCTTTCCACTTTCTACATGGCTCTCTAGGACCACAGCTGTGTTTACCCAGCTCCCACATGGTAATTCCACAAACCTTAGAAAGAGGAAGAACTTCTTGTCTTTTTAGTACAATAAAACTCAGGAGGGTGCTAAGGGCTGGAAGGTAAGAGAAGGCGCTTTACTTCAAGGTCATTCAACAAGGTGGGCTCCTTTCATCTGGACTTGATGGAACGGGCATGAGGTTTTTTCCTCCATCCCAGTAATACTTCCATTCTTCATCCTCTGCATAGACACATCATGAATGGCTCTTAAATTAGAGGTTTTCCTGTACATACTAGGGAATGCGTGGATTCACTGGATGAGGCCTGGGGCTGGAGCATCTTTAAATGAAAGCATGTGGGTGGCAGGAGCTGGGGGTGGTGGCTCCATGCTGACTCTGCTACTGGCGGAGTTTACAGCAACCATGACCCACCAGGAGTCACCTGGAGCAGGCAAACCTCCAGGCTACTATTTCATGTGAAAGCCACCCTGACCTCGCCTAGTCCTGTGTTTGTGTCTTAGCTGGGATCTTAAAAGATTGACTCTCATGGAGGATCTTGTCATTTGACGCCTTATTTGCTTTGGGAACCCTCTTCCTGGTCTTTGCATAACTGATTCCTTTCTGTCACTTCTCTTCAGCTCAGGTGCTCAGTGTTCTGAGGCCTCCCCAGGAGTATCCCTAACTCCCATGGGCCCACTACTCTGTTCCCAGCTTCTCATTATGTAACACTTTCTGAAATAAACTTGTGATGTTTAATTTTAGAAAAAAGTGATATATTTCTACATATTATATATATTTACATGCTATACTATAGATTCTGTATTAATGTAAACTCTATGATATTTGTGAATATAAACATGTTTTGTGCTATACCCATTATGGTATATGAGTATACACATATATATTGTGTGTATACATTTGATGGATGAATAAATCTTCACATTAAGCATCAATGGTTGCTTAAAAAAAAAAAAGCAGATACAGCTGAATTTTCATTCTTGCCAAACAGTAACTATCATACCAGAGGGATTGAACCTGAGTCAAATCTAATTTCCAGAATCACCTGCCCAATTGTGAAAAATAACAAAGTCAGAGAAATGGCAGGTTCTAGCTGAGGAGTATCCTACAAGCCAAAGGGCTTAGGGTTTTTTGACAGATAGATTTAAGGAAATTAAAGGGATTAAGGAGAAATTCTTGATTAAAAGTGAAGTAAAGGTACTTTTTTCCTTCTGTGTTTCATGAAAAGTAGGCAGGATGTCACTATTTTGAATAGATATGTATAGTGAGTGCTATAGTTGCAAAAAAAAAAGATTCAAGGAAGTGGTTCATAAATCTCAAAATAGTAATGGCTTTATTTTTGTGGAAGTTGTGCAAATGAAAGGGGCTTATGGGGTAACTGGAAAAATTCTACTAGCTTGACCTTGCTAAGGCTCATTTTATAATAACTTGTTGAACCCCAAATGAGATTTGTGTTTGCTTCCATATCTGCTTTTGTTAAAAAATAAAACAATTACAAGTTGTCAAAGAGAAAACCATACAACATTACGTGGAAAACTGCAAATTATTTTTAGAGATATTAAATAAAACCTTAAGAAATGAAAAGATGTGAAACCATGTTCATGGATAGGAAATTTATCTCTGTACTCACAATAAATATTCCAGGGTACTTTTATTTTATAGTGATAAACAAGCTGATTTAGAAGCTTACATAGAAATATACACTTTGTGTGTGTATGTGTGTGTGTGTGTGTGTGCACGCACACACACACATGCATTGGGCACCAATCCCAGGGCCTTGTACACACTCACCAAATACTCTGCCACTGAACTACACTCAGCCCCAACACCAAAATGTAGTAGAACTAGAGTAACCTAAACAATATCAAGGAAGAAAAAATTGGAAGTGAGCTGATATTGAGATAAACAGGGTAACAATCCAACCTGCGGTGTATGGTAAAAATCAAATGGAGAAATGACACTGGATTGAACATCTTGGAATAGACCCACAACAACATGGTCGATTTAAAAGAAAAGTGGCATGGAAGCCATTCAATGCAGAAAGGGGGCATATTATCACAAAATGGTACAAGGATCACAGTATTCATAGGACTGAACGGCAACCACACTGCATGTCTCATTTACCAAAATATTAATTTGAGATGATGCAAGAGATAAAGGTAAAATATGAAACTAGAATAAAGTTCCTAGAGCAAAATATGGGGGTTCTCTCTGAAATTCCGGGGCTAGCAAAGAGGTTCTACCAGCACACAAAATCAGTAACTATAAAAGAAAAAATACATCGAATTTCATAAAATCTTTAAATATTCTGCTCCATGAAGTACATTATTATGCAAATAAGCAGGCAAGGCACTGATGTGGAGAATTTATTTGCAAAGCATATACCTAACAAAGGGATTCTATTCAGACACAAATTAACTTTTTTAACCCAATAACAAAATATTAACCATCCAATGTTTAGAAAAAAATGTTGCCCAAAAGAAAGATATAAAAATTGTAGGAAACAGAAGAAAATGTCTCAACATTATTCATTAGAAAAAATCTGTACTGAAAATATGAAATGGCACTGCACACCCACCAGGGTGAATAAGATGAGGATAGATAGAATCTGAACGCTGGTGAGGTGTCTAGTACCTGAAACCAGGGGTAACAGGGCATCCCTGGTTTGAAGAAAGCCCTGAACAGTTTCTTACAATATTAAATATTCAATGAGTTTCTGATCCTATAATTGTATTCCCAGGTATTTACCCCCCCAAAAAATGAAAGCACGTTTATTGGAAGACCTATGCAAGAATGTTCAGATCAACTACATCTGTAACACCCCAAGAAAGAAGAGCCCAAGGAATCATGACAGTATCAAGTAATAAACAACCATGGCATAGAACAGACATGGAGTATACTGCTAAACATTAAGGAAACAGATGGGCTGCTGATAAGATGTATCAGTTATCTCTTGCTGCATAACAAATTACCCCAAGATATTTTGCAACATTCGTGCGACTTCTAAGAATAACCACAAAATAAATGGTTGCTTTCATAGCCCAGGGATTTGGAAGCATCTCTCCCTGGTTGCCACACACAAGGCTGCAGGGATATTGTCAACCCAGACTGCAGTCACTGAAGTTGGATATAGAGCTGAAGAATATACTTCCAAACTGGCAACGTTGTGGTAGGCCCCAGTTCCTCCCCAGGGGGATGTTGGTGCATGCTCACCCCAAAACACTTGGCTCTCCCCAGAATGAGCAACCCCAGAGAGCCAGGCAGAAAGGGGAGGCCTTTGGAGACCTGCTCACAAGACTCATACAGTGTTGCTACTGTTGAGCACCAGCAGACAGCCAAGTGTGACTCCTTCATGAAGACAGGAATCAGCTGCTATTAGAGGAAGAGAATTCTGCACAAGTATCCTCTGGCATAGTTTTACCTTGCTGGGCGTGACAACAGCCATGGTGGGATAAGGTGTGAGTTAGACCACACACCCTTCCAATATTCACTGAACACTACAAAAAGGTCCCTGTCTCTCACTACACAATTATATCCTCCAATTCTCAAATAGAAAGGTAACATCAGGAGGAACTTATCTTTTCTGTACCTGAACTAGAAACAGGCCAGCTTTGTGGAGAGGAGAGTCCAATGACCTCTGCAGGCAAGGTGGGTGATGACAGCCTAAGAGAATGGGTTTAATGCAGGAGGAGCAGAGCCAGACGCCAGCATGGATTCCGTTCCTGCCACTGCAGGGTTTCCACGGTTGAGTTGTTGGCAGGTTTACATGCCAGGCATGGGGAAAGCTGTGGCTTTGGTACCCTTGGTTTCACATGGGGCCAGCTGGGGCAGGGGTGGCCAGACCCAGTTCCTGGATTGCTACATCTGGCTGCAAGTGGATTCATGCCCCTTTTTCCATGTGCCACAGCAGTACTATTTTCATGTGGCTAGACAGAGAAGAATTGCATGACCCTTTCTTAGCGAAGCTGGTCTCCTCCCTCCTGGCCCCGCTGAGGGTCCTCCCTGGTTGCCAGGCTCCTGTGCTGGTTCTGAGTAGAACATTCCACCGGCATCCTCACAGTCTGTTGTGACTCACCGAGGCCTGGAACCCAAGGTGGGCCTGTGGGGGGCTTCGGGTCTAAACGTTGCCCTCCTGGTTCATCCCAGGGAAACAGGCAGGAATTGGGTTGGGTTAGTGGAGACTTAAACCATGTTTCTGGCTTTCCTTGGGAGACAGCTTAGGTGCTGGTAGATTGTTTTTATACTAAGAGGTAAATATGATTTAAGATGTGAAAAAAGGCAGCCCAATGATTTTCTGCCTGGGTGGAGAACACTGTGAGATTTACACCATCTTATTTATCATGGCCACAGAGGTACAAGGAGACCTCGGGTTTCCTGCACAGAGCCTTCTGAATCTCAAGAAGTCAGAAGCTCCACGAGGTCCCTCCAGAGAGTTAGACTTCTGTTCAAGGTGCTCTTACATCTTACATTCAAAGTGTGATCCAGTCATTAGAAGATTAAGAAAAATAGAGCTCTCTAATTATGAGTGTGTAGAGCCCCAAATCCATTAAAAATGGCAAGAGGCAAGAAGGAAAACAAGGGAGGGGTCCCCAGGAAAGGTTTGCATGGGAACGCTTTCATTTAGGGACATCCCAGAGTGAGCCTAAGAGCTGAAGAATAGGGGAGCCCCCAAGGACCCGAATGACCAGAAGGGGGACTCTCACCACTCCGCGCTCCCAGGAAAGACCCTGCTTCTCGAAGGGTTAGCGTCCCTTGTGGAAACTTTGATGCAGTGACATGTTTGCCCCCATCTTTCAGCAAGTAAAACTGAGACCAGGGCAAAAGACAGGTATCTGATGATCAAAGAAAAGGGAATGGTAGATAACATTCCCCACCACACAACCCCAAGCAATCACACCGAGCATGGCTCTCTTCCTGCTTCTGGTCACTTCTGGTCATGTAGGAATAGAAGAAAGGAAACCTAAAATCTCTAAATGGATAAGACACCCCCACTCCCCTGAGCACCAGCTCTGCGGATTTCCTCCTCTCAGGAGGAGTTCTCCGCCCCCCACCTGTTCTGTTTCTTAAATAAAATTTACCTTTTTCTCTTGCCTTGGCATGCCTTGGGTGTTTAATCCTCAACACCAGGGAAATGAGGACCTGATTCTCATTTTTAAGACCCAGTATCAATGGGGATCCTGGGTCACAGCTAAGAACTGAATACAAAGAGTGGATCAGAAAATGTCCAGTAGCTGGATAATCAGTGAAGTGCGGCTCTGGAAAAGCCGATTTCTGTTGCTAAGGTGAACACTTGTTTAAAAACAGTGGAAGCAGAAAGGATAGTAGCAGATGGACACTAGCCATTAGACGCTGGGACAGGATGCTGTCCTGGCCTGACTGCATTGCCCCCTCTTCATGCTTTCTCTGAAAAAAAAAGCAAGCAATTTCCCTAAGGCCACTCTGACCCTCTCCTGGCTAACATCAACAGGATGTGCTACCTTCCTTGCCAAAACCCCCTGTTTTCTGCAGGGCTATACCCAGGGCCTCCATGCCCATGAGAAGAACCCAACTTACCCCAAAGTGGGGCTTTTGTGACTTTACACAGGCCAAAGACTCCAGGACTCAGAAGACAGGATAATTAAAAGCAAAGATCACTGACCCTAAAATTGGATGCAGTCCTGCTGTCAACCAAAAGAGGTTGTACCTGGGTGGGACTCTCTGGAAACTTCCCTCAGACCCTCAACACAACTAGGAAAACTAGGGGCCACATGGTCACCTTCCTCTCTGAGAAGATCCACTCTTACCCTTGAGATAAACTTTGCTAGACTTTTACTAAGTTTTAAGTCTTGCCTGAATTTTTTTTCATGCAAGAGCACAAGAATCAATAACAAAAAGCAATGTTCTGTAACAGAATGATAGGAAATTGAATTACATTTCCTATTATGTTATATTATTATATATTAATAGATATATTATTATATACTAATAGATAGACATCTATGTACATGTACATCACATATATCTATGTGTACATTATATTGTTATATTTTGCTTGAAACAAAACACTTAGATTTCCCAATAAAATATCTAACCCAAGGTAGAATTTTATAATCAGAAAAGTTCTGTTTTGAAAATGAGATGCAAAGTTTACTAGAAAATTTGGGGATACTAGCCTCTGCCAGCAGCATGTGTGAAACCCCTGGAAATCCACTGAATGCAGAGACAGGCCAGGAGTGAATGGAGGAGACACTGCCCTAAAGCACCTGAAAACTTCAGCATGTTGATCTCAAGCTGAGACCAAAAACTAAAGGGCTGGAGGAGGAGTGGGGGGGGGGGGAATGGACAGCAGAACCAAACTAAGAACAGTCTCCCTTAAGGAAACCAGATCCTTGCCCATAAGAACAAAGAAGGAAAAGAATTGGGAAAATAGGTTGTTACTTCTGTCCCCTGGAGAAGGCTCAGTGACTTAAAGGGGCAAGCAGCTAGGCAGGCACAAGGGAGCCCAGCAGAGTTCCAATGTAAGCTTGGGCTAGATGTCTTCCTGCCCCACCATTCCAGGGGGTCTGGGCAGAGAGCTGAGGCATCTCTTGAAGATCAAACCTGAGGAAGGATGTCAAGCAGGGTGGGATCACTCAGTATTTAATCTGGATTGGGTTTCTTTCTTTTTACTCAAATTCACTAGCAAAAAATATATCAGCTTTTATGAGAATCCTTTGTAGACATATTACTTAATGCTTTCTCCTTTTATTTAATGTGGGAAGTGGGGTATAAAGGACAAAAATTAACATTTCAAAAGTAGGGACAACCCTCCCTTGCCTTTTTGGTGATTGCTTAGCAACAACTTGTCTTTATCTTGGTCTGAGGTCTACTTTTTGCTCAGTGAAGGACATTTGAAAAGGTGCTAAAAGATAACAAGCAACACACCCTGAAGGTTTTGCTTGGAATGTGGACATTCACACCTTGACCTGCATCCCATGGCCACATCTAATCACAATGAGGGAAGGAATTAAGTCGAAAGTCAATGGGATGAAATGTATGTGCTGTCTGCTGCCAAGAACAAATAATCTAACTACCCATGGTAGTTAACAATCAATCATTAGCTTCCCTGTCATCACCACCATCATCACCATTAACTTCATCATCATAATCACCACCATTCCATCATCCTCACCACCATCATCCCCATCACCATTATGACCATAACCATCATCACCACACTATCACCATCATCCTCACCACCACCATTCTATCACCATCATCACCATTGTCACTATCACCTTCATGATCCCCAACACCACCTTTACCATCAGCATCAGCATCAGCATCACCATCACCATCTTCATCTTGTCACCATTTCCTCAGTGAAAGAAGATACCATAGTTGAAAGAACGAACAAGGCTTGTGGGATCCGAGAAAATGCCCATTTTTTGAGGAACAGCTCTACTTATTTATAGAGCTGGGGGTGGTTTGACAGTTATGACAGTTTAACAGTTTAATGGTTTGACAGTTGGCAAGGGGTGCTTTCTGATTGGTGGGTAAGGATCATGTGAGTCAGCAGGGCTAGTCTGATTGGTGGGTAAGGATCATGTGAGTCAGCAGGGCTAGTCTGATTGGTGGGTAAGGATCATGTGAGCCAGCAGGGCTAGTCTGATTGGTGGGTAAGGATCATGTGAGCCAGCAGGGCTCACCATTGGACGACTCTTCTCAGGGGGGATGAGAAAGTTAGTCTTTGGAGTTGGGGCGACTCCCAACATTAGTGACCGCTCTTTTTCTCTAAATCACATTCATTTCCAAGAGTAGCTTTTCTGATAATCACTTCCATTCCTTAACCATTGTCTCAAATGCCACCATTTTTCACAAAACCTGGGCACTTGCTTATTTCCTCTGGCACTCCGTGTGGCTTAGATCATATGTCCCTGTCCTATATTAGATTTGTGACTGAGTTTAATTTGCCTCCTCTCACTGGTGAGCTTTTAAAGATAGAGTTGACTGCTCACTCATCTTTGCGAACCCTGCATGCACATCTTAAATCCTAAATTCTCTGTTCAAAACAGTAACACCATGTTTTGAACAGTGAATTTAGGATTTAAGGTGGAAAAGTCAGAATTTGTGTTTTTACCTATGGAGTGGAAAATGGGGATTTTAAACAGCAAGTGTGGTTCATGCTGCTTATGAACACAGCTATGCTTCCTTCAGCTTCTTATTTTTTCCTCCCCCACCAATAAATACTTAAAATCTTTAAAAACATTCTCCAATGATGCAAAACCATGCCATCCAACCATATCACTGTGTGGACATGTATTTTACTAAATGCAAATGTACAAGGGGCACTGCACTTGAGGTTATTAATACCCACACTCTTCTCTACTTCCTTTTAATTCCTGGTATTAACCTCATCTTAAGCATCGATCAAAAACACCTCACTTCAGCCTGCAGCCACCCAAACCCCATACGCTCATCGTCAGAAGTGCAACTGAAGTGATTCTGCAATCTGTATATGGGGTAAAAATGGGAGTTCATATCCCACTTGAATCAAAGTGTGAAATATGATATATCAAGAACTATGTAATGTTTTGAACAACCTACAATAAAAATTAATTTAAAAAAAAAAAAAGAAGACAAATGGATGACCCCATCTGCAACAGAGCGACAATGAATGCTGATGAGTTGCAAACACACATAAGTGTATTTTTAGCCATATTGAAATTCACAGCTACAAGATACCAGAGACCACGAATGCAACATTGTGCATAACTTCCTCTGTATAAATGCAAGCCCGTCCCTCTTCCTTCAGGAATCAGCTCCTCTTTCATGCTGCCAGGTTCTACCTCTCCTAGGTCCCCTCAGAGACTCTCCCACCTGTGCTGCTGCCTCTTTCCCACCAGGGGGATGTCAAAGCCCCTCCAGGAAGGCTCTTGTTGATGGTAGACCTGATAACTAGGCCAACAGGTAGTTCTCATCATGAACTGATAATGGAATAATACACAGGCTGATGAACAGTACAAACCCCATTGTTTGCTTTAATGGAAAGTTCATACTGCTCTTCAGGAGCAGAATGCTACTCTTGGCGATGCCTGAGAAGGTCCCTCCCCAGCTGGCCATGGTCATCCAGATCAGTGTGTGTCTGGGTGTGTACAGGCCAAGCAGAGCCGGGCTTAGGGTAAGACCAAGCACAGGGTCAGATTCTGCTGTTGCCTTCATTTTTGAGATTTTGTTCTTCTAAGATAATTTTTCATTCAGTTTGATTTTTAAACTACTATATAATGGTATTGTTTATCTAGATGAGTGAGTTTTTGACACGCCCTTTTACTTTGGGGCCTGGGCCTGGTTGCTCATCCCCACTGCCCCAGACCCTGGCCATTAATCACAGCAGTGTGTGGGAGACACAGTGGGCAGCAGTTGGACCCTCGTGTCTTCCTGGAGAGGCTGCCAGGGGAAGCTCACCTTGAGCTGTCTGGGCTGAGAGGAAGGGGCCAGGCTCCCAGGTCCCTCTCCTGCGTCCCTTATGACCACACTCATTGCACCAGGTCAGAATCTCCCTCCCTGGGCCTCTGGTTCAGTGTGTAGCCCTGAGTGGCCTCTGTGTGCTGACCCCAGATGGATGGGGTGGGCGGCATGGAAGGAGCAGGAGGTGGGGCATGTCCAGGTGTTCCTGAGGTGACCTAGGGGGAGGCCGGGACTCCTCAGGAGGCCACTGGTGGAGCCCTGCAGGCACAGGGTGGTCGGGAAGGATATGATGATATCTTCTCTAAAGTTCTCTGCTTTGGTTTATGTGTGTGTGGCCCAGTTTCCAACTGTGATCTACAGTTTTATGGTGGAATCTTGCCTGTGAGTGGAACAGACCAGGGACTGTGCTAACCTAGGCCAGCAGGTCAGGGAAAAACAGCGCCATGAGGATACCCTGGAAGGGGGCCTCCCAAGAGAGGCTGTGGTTGTCACATGTGTCCTCTCTGGCCCCTCCTGTCCCCAGCTGAGGTTGCCCCCACTTTATCATGTGTCCCTGCATCCGAGCAGTCACAGGAGCAGGGTCCCTTGGAGGTTGGAGGTGGGGGGAGCCAGCTCCTGCTTAGCATTTTTAGACGCCTCCTCCCCCGTCTCCTTGGCCTATTCTGGAGTCTCTAGGGAAGGTGACGCTGCACCTGGCACTTGCTTGATGATGCAAGGGTCACACAGATGTGCCTGGACCACATCTACCATGGGCTTGTGGAGACCTATGACCAGCACTCCAGCCCTCTGGCCCCCAGGCGATGCTGTCTCCACTGACCCAATGGCGATGACCACTGGCTGTGACCTGGACATGGAGGATGGGGCTGCCGGGCTGTGGGGTTCAGAGACAGGCGACTCAGCATCTCTTTATGTCACCTGCAAAACACTGGCTGGAGGAGGGGCTGGGGCCATTTTAAATGTTAAAATTGATTCAAACCTCAAAGCTGAAGTGCCCAGACCCTTCTGTGCAAGTACGAAAGTTGATGTGAAGACCCTCACGTCTGCCCCCCACTGAGGAGGGGGGAGAAGAGGGACTGGGCAGGAGAAGGGAGCTGAGATGCCCAGGCAGGTCCTGAAACCCTCCCACACTCAGGAGTCTCAGTCCCAGCACCGTGTCAGATGGCCATGAGCTGGAGGAGGGAGAGCCGGGGAGCACACTCTCACGAGCGAGTGAAGAAGTCATTAGAACTTCATCTGAGAAATGAGGTGGTTGGTTCTCAAGTCTGCCTCCAGCAAGCAAAGCTCCATCCTGCCCAGTGCTGGTGGCAGTGGCCTGGGTCGTCTCTGGGAGGAAGCCAGAGTGCCATTTTAATTCCCTGTGACTGGGGGAGACACTCACATGGGAAGCAGTGTGGGGGTGGCTGCCAGCTGTTCCAATGAGCAATGCCTGGGGTCGGCCATTCCCGTCCTTCCCATCTACTCTGTTAAACCCAAGAGGTGCGTAAAGTCTGGAACATTTGATGGTCCTAAATTATGTGCTCTCCTTCTGTCATGGAGCGATGGTTTAATGCGATCCCTGCGCTGGGCATGCAGTGAAGCCGCCAGGGGCGGAGTTGTCACAGTGCATTGCTCCCCTGGGTGAGTGGCCACTTGGCAGGGCTATGGGTATAACACAGGAATGGTCTGGGCGCTGACGTTGGCAGGAGTGCCGAGGAAGGAGGGATGTCTCTGGGCTGGAAAACAGTTATTTGTATTTACGCTTAGTGAAGGAAGCTTGGAGCTTTCACAGGGCCATTTCCCAAGTTGACAACGAGGTGCTGACACTTCTGGTATGTTCTCCATATAAACATCCAGCCCATGGTGACCTAGAGCAACCTCTCCTGACACAGGGAGGTGAAGAAGTCAGCCATTCATCTTTGCACACCCGGGGTCACGTCTGCTTCTGGTGGCCTTTCATTTGAACTGTCCACCTTCCCATCCTGGAAAGACAACTCAATGTGCCTAGCGGGCAATGCTCTGGGTATTGCATTTTTAGAGTCTTGGGGAAGTTCATTTAAACCTTATCTATCTTCTCCAACTGTCTTAAAGATTTTAAATTTTCACACTTCATATCTCAGCTCCTTTGTGAAACCCCTGATGCTGCCTTTTGATGATAATAGAATATTCAACTGGAAGGTTTTCCACAAGAAAGGTTATTGTTTTGCATGCCAATAAGGTGGACAGTTTCTGGTTTGGCTCATCAGTCTCCCAGGTCCCCAAGGACCCAAGCTCTTCTCATCCTTCTACTACACCCATGGTGTTTTGGTTGATCCTATGTATTTGTCTTCTCTCCTCATGGTCACAAAATGGCTGTCAAAGCTCCTCAAATCACATTCTCACCTATTTATATTCTGAGGCAGAAAATGAAGACAATTTTTTACTTTGTTCCCTTTAGTGTGTGTGTGTGTGTGTGTGTGTGTGTGTGTGTGTGTGTGTAAAAGCTTTATAGAATCCTCCATCAATCCTTCATCCTTCTTCAGTCACATTGGGTCACCTGTCATTGGCATCTATGTTCAACAACTATTATGGGATGTGGGATGTGTCACCAAGGACAAGGGGCCTGTGGCAGGCCCTGGGAAAGACCTTTTAATCCTGGTCTCTCCGGAGAGAGATCATCGATTAAATTGCATCAGTCAACATCTCCGCTGTGAATTTACTCCAACCACTTCCTTCTGGAAGCATCTGAGGTTCTGACGGGGTGGGGGAAGGGATTGGGAGCAGTAAAACAACAAGGGGTGAGGGGTGCAAGAAGAGTCCCTGGCCAGGACCTTCACCTGATGGATGGGAGAACAAGGAGGTGCAGAATTGCTGCCCAAGACTGTCCCCATCCAGAACACAGGCCTGCTGTGCTCGACAGGTACAAAAATGGTCTTGAAAACATTCACTGGAACTCATCAGGAGCAATCCCATAATTAGAGAATCCAGACTGATATCTGATAAAGAGAGGAGGCAGGAGACAGGGGGCAGCATCCTGGGGTAGCACCAGGGGACGTTCAGCGGGGCCTGGACTCGGGGACACCCACGCCTGCTCCTCAGCCCTTTGTCTCCTGGTCCTGAAACTCAGGCTGGCCTGGCTCCCTGGGGGTGCAGCTCTGGGCTGGATGAACCCTCCATGAACAGGAAGGAGGAGGCAGGAGGGGCGTTTGGAGCAGGCCCCGGGGAGCCCAGCCAGGATCCTGGCTCTCCACTGCTGGGGAGCTCCCAGTCTCTGGCCAGGGAGGAAAGTAGCACTGCTCACAAAATCAACATCAGTCACATTTGTGCCATGCCCTGTGACATTCCTTGACCTCAGCATTGATCCCCGTGACCCTGTGGGTGGGCCTTCCTGGGCCCCATTTTAGAGATGAGGAGGCGGAGAGGTGGGGAAGTTGATCCATGTCCACTTCCCTGAGGAGGACTCAGGGCCCCGCAGTGTGGCCCTTGGCCCCCGGGTGCTGCCCAGAACCTGTGCCAGGGACAGAGTCAACATGGGTTTCAGGCTCTGAGCTCAGACATGTGGGTGAGGCCCCTGAAGGGTAGGGGATCCCAGTGTCCCCATCAGTTCTGCTCTGGAGGGTGAAGGGCATCAGAATCTGGTGCAGGATGTCCTGGCCAGAGGGCACCCACTGTGCAGAGAGCAGGAGCCGTGTCCATCTCATGATCGTGATGACCTGTGGTCTCAGCATAGCCTGGGGTGGCCGCATCTCTCTTCACGTTATCAGCCCATCAGTTCATGTGTCCTGATGTCCAATTCACGACAGTTAAGAGGGTCTGTTATAAGTTCGACTAAATGTGGTGAGCAGATCCAAGTGAGCAGGAGCAGAGGGCCAGAACATTACAGTGTCTTAAAGCAAAATAAACCCAGGGGCAGGTCCCCACTTGTGTCCATCCAGAGGATAAGGGAGGTTCTTCACTATCAAGTCATTGAGTGAGTTGGTTTCTAGCCTCTGTCAATCTTATTTAAATGATTGTAGCTACAACTCGGTAAAAATCACATTTCTTTTCAAAATTTAATAGTTCAAACTTTAATAAACGCGCTCTGGGTCCCTTGGTCCTGAAGCACTTGGCTGACTGGCCAGCCCCCGGGACCTCTTTGGCCAGGATATAGGCCAGGCTGCAAACAGAGGGGCTCGGCTTCCCCTGGTCAGCTGGTGCTTGTTGTCCTCCGAGGTGCTTGGAGCTGGTGTCCCTTCCAGAAGGACTGGCTCTCTTTTCTTGGAGCTTTGACTGCCACAATAGCAAGGGGACTGAGGGGTCCTGCGCCCTCCATGAGCACCTGGGGGAATGCGTATGCGTGGAGGCGGGAATGCGCGTGTGCATGCACACCTGAGGCTCACCCCTGCCCACACAGCGTGCCCACCTCATTTCCTGCCTGGGAGGCTGAAGTCTCAGGGTCTAATGTTTGAATTCCCATTTCACAGCTGCCTGGGAAAGGCCAGCACAACTGCAGAGTCACAGAAGCCCCGTGACACGGTCCCCCGGTTGGAAAACCCCAGCTGCCCCTGCAGGCTGCTCCTCAGGGGCACAGCTGAGCCTCTGTGGCTGGAGCTCTCGGGTGGCCTTCTCCCAACATTGCTGCCCAAAGTAGAGCTGCAGCCAGCGCACACTAGTGTTTCCCTTCAGGTCTGATACCTGCTCCCCATTCTGGTCTGGAGACCCAGTTTCCCTAGGCTGAAAATGAACCTTAGTAAATGTTGGAACTGCAAAGCTTCCTCTCCTCAGAACGAAATTGTTCTCCTGGTTAATGGGAAGGACTGAGAAGGAAATGGAGTTCCTCACCTGGGATTCCGAGGACCTGGGAACACCACTCAGTTGGCACATGGCCACGTGGAGTCCTCACATTTGGGCTGGTATCACGTACAGTGAACGGAACTGACATTTTTTTTTTTTTCATAACACCAAGGTCATATGAGTGTTTTAGGCCAAAACAGTAAATTTGAGGGGCTGTTGCTGCAACCCCATGAAATAGTGAACTGGAGGTTTAGTAGCCACCAACCTGTGCCACAGGCTCACACAATGGGGTCCTCTGTCCCTTTAGCAACAAATTTTAAGTCAAGAAGTCCGTATGTCCTTAATCACAGCCTCCAACATCTCAACCGTCTCCTAAACAAGAGTCAGTACCGCAGCAGGCAGCAGAGCCTCCAGGAGGTGTTCCAGGTGACGCTGAGCAACGGTGACAAACCAAGGCCTGTGAACCAGACCTGCCACCGCTGGGGACTCTGGGGTCTTCTTCAGACTGGGTTGGAGATGTTAGGGAAAGAGTGTCCACACCAGGACCCCAGACTTCCCTCCCATGGCTTCCTGGGGATTATCCTGGAGCTAGCTTTCAGTTCTCTCTTGTAGGTCCTAGAACGTTCTAGAAGCCTGTGTCCCCACACTGTCTCTCCCTCCTTCCTCCACGTAGCATTTACTATTGTTATCATTTTAAGCAACACTAATGACTTTTGCTATAGCCATCATAATACCACATTACTATATAGAATGTTTACATCAATTCAAATTATCCCCCAACACACCCACTTTGCTTAAATGTGTGTATTTTAAGAGAAAACGACATCTATGCTACAAATTACCCACCATTATCACTTTCTATAAGAGGAAAGTATGACATAAAAACAGCCTTGGCATAAAAGTGTTGTATTTTGATTATTTTAAATTTTACATTTATTTTCTGATTGACAAATAATAATGATAGCTATTCATGGGGTCAGGGTGGCAATTTGGCATGTGTATATTCTGTGCAACAATGGACTCAGAACCTTTAGGTTATCCATCACCAATTTATCCTGGGCTTGTGATGAGGACTTTGGTAATCCCACGTTCCTGATGCTCTGATGTGTAGCATAGGGTGCTGCTAACTGTAAGCACTGTGGTGTCCCAGTGCAAGTTGTGTCTCTGTGCTGTTAACTCCTATCTCCATGTCTTTCCCTGACCCACAACCTTCCCAGCCTGTAGTAACCACTGTTCTGCCCTGTGCTTCTATGACTCAGCTTTCTCAGAGTCCAAGTAGGATTAAAAGCAAGCAGTATTTGCCTTTGTGTCTGGTTTATTTCATGGATCCTTATGATCCAAATTGCTGCAGATGATAGGATTTTACTCTTCTTTATTGGTGACTAGTATTCTGTTGTGTATCTGTATCACGTTTCCCTTCCATTCACTTGTCAGTGGACATTTAGGGGAGTCCATTTGTTGGTTGTCCTGAATAGTGTCGCAGTAAACATGGGGGTAGGAATGTCTGTTTGAGTTACTGATGGCGCATCCTTTGTATGGATGCGGCGTAGTGTGATTGCTGGATCATGTGATAGTTATGTTTAAAATTTTTGAACATAGATTTTACTGTCTGCTTGAGGCTTCAGAGCAGAAATACCTGTTCTGAGGCTAAAATACCTCTGACTGCTTCCTCTCAGTATAAGGAGGTGAGTTTCGGCAGGAGCACACGGAGACTTGCCCATTGTGCATCTGAAAATAGCCACTTCATGACTGCTCTCCTGATGTTACCAGCTTCAGTTCAGGACACAGAGAACCATTTGCCTTACCATGAGCAGCCCCAGGAGCAGCATTCCTTGCTTTATTTCTGACATCACTGGATGCCCATGGGGTGAGCAGCTTCAGCCCCAAGAAATTGGTCATGATTGGTCAAAATGATCATAGGATCTTATCCCCCTGGGTAAGGGATCCTGATGGAGCACAGATCCCAGCTCTGGCCACTAAGAAACATGGAGAGGCCCTCTGGGAGTTGTTGCAAGTTTTTTATTACAGAATAAAACAAAGGCAATAGGAGGAAGACTGTGCTTTCTTTACTTCTACCCTTTTTAAGTCTGCACAGTAAGGTGGTGATGCCTGGAGTCCTGGCAGCCGTCATGGTACTCTGAGTAAGCACTGTGCTGAGGTTGGAGGGCTGGAAGGGTGGAGACAGCCTGGGACGTTGGTGACACCTCTGACTTTCTAAACCAATATGGAACTCACCTCCAACATCTTATTAAACAAACACCGAGGATTCCTATGGCTGCAGGACTTGCTTAGGAAATGACTGCCATCCCATTCCATTCATTCCCTTAGACATTCATTCATCCATTCATAAAATACCTACTGATTGCCTACTCTGCCTAAATCACCACCTGCTGTTGGGATACCACAGCTACAACCAGACATGAACTTTGCTATGGTCTGTAGAGGCTGTCATTGTACCTTCCTGCCCCCGCTGTTGATGTGGATGGTCCCTTTCCCCCGTGGAGAAGAAAGAAAGTGACAACTACTCACTGTGCAAAGGCCTGTCTTATTAGATTTAAACAGCTCCAGCTAAGAGGGGGCTCGGACAAGGATGGCACAGAATATAAGAAGTTTGAAAAGGAAAGGACAGGGCAGGACAGAAGCGGCAGCTGTGACCCTCGTCTCCTGACAGCTCCATTAGAGCCTCGCTCCTTTTCCAGATGGGGCTTCAGGAGCAGGGGTCCCTCCCCAGGCTGGAACACCCACCAGTGGGTGAAGGGGCACACGGCAGTGAGCTACCCGTCAGGACCCGTGGATGGAGGCAACCAAACCTGCAGGCAGGTGATCACCCAGGACTCTCTCTGTGTGTCCAGAGTCTGTTTCCACCACCAGGAGCAGTGTGGCCCGGAGGAGCAACCATTTAAGGAGCTCTGCCTCCGTGTTTTCATGATTGTTTGTAGGACCAGCTGACCTTTGCTCTAGGTTTGTTTCCTCTGGGGAAGAGGGTGTGGAGTCTCCCCTCCTTTGGGGAAGAAAGGAGGTTATTGGCTGGGGCACTTCTCTGGGCTGTGTGAATGCAGAAAATTGAGGCTAAACAAGAAGGGAGGTGGACACAATTCCCAGACAGGGCTGCTGGTTTGTTTTGACAGTTTTGTGGTTTCCCATAACTGCCTGCTGCAGCCATTACCTGTATTTATGTTCGGATTGAACTGGCAGGACGGAGTCTCAGGAGCCAGCAATTTCTCTGCTGTAAATGGAGGACAGCACCCGACATCTCAGACTTGTACAGGTGTCTGCATTGGTGGATCAACAACACAAAGAATTTGGGGGGAAATGTATCAGAAATGAGACCCATCCTAATGAGAATTGCTGGGGATGGGAGGCTCCTATCATTTATCAGGTTAGTTAGAGACGGAAACGAGGCTGCAGGGTTTGTTCTGCTCCTGCAGCGTGGCTGGTGAAATGAGAAGGGACGTCAGGGGAGTGCTGGGCTGGCTGCTTCTCATTTCTTCCATCTTCTGATATTGCTGGGAGGATTCTACCAGCACAGGGCTAGAAATAAACATTGCACTCATTTAACATGGGAAACAAAAGCAAAGTTATGAGTCAGAGGTATTTTAGCCTCAGAACAATAACGCGATGGATCCAGTCAAATGCAACTGACTCCAACAGCCAGACATAAGTTTTATCTGCATGAATCACAGCCACCCTACAAATGGACCCTATGGTGTGCTGAGCTAGAGGGAGACAACTGGTAGACTGGATGCCCTGGCCTCTGGGTTTGTGATTGAAACTGTCCTGGGCTTCTTTGTGGTCATTGGTGAACTGACGTGGATGACAGATACTGTGAGATATTTCCAGAGTCCCCCAGTTAATCTACAAGAAGGCTAAAATTTCACTTATGTGCTAAGATTGGAATGGCCGCCAGCCACTGACTGGACCCACATGTGTGCTTTGGGGCAAATTTGGAGGCAATTTGCTGAACATTAAAAGTATAATCGATAATGTTTCCACATGCACAATAGCACTTAGAGGAGCATCTGGGACTGAGCCACCTCACATCTGTCCAACCACCATTATTCAGATGTGATGGGCCCAACAGGCCTGTGGACATGGCCACATGTCAACCCGGGTGGAAATTAAGTCAGAATTTTGCCCAAGAGAGATTTCTGCATAGATAATGGACTCAGATAACAGAGTCTAGTTCTAGAAGGCACACAGAATGGAAATAAGAACATGTAAAGTTAAAAAAAAATGGTTTCAGTTCACAAAGACCCCACCCGCCCCCCTGGAGAGCCCATTCCCTCATCCAGGGCCAGGATTCTTCACTTCCCCTGGAACTTGAGGCACTTCTCAATTTGCCTGTGAGCAATGGAGTTTGAGTTTCTCTAGAAGGGATTTCCCCCTCACACCAGGGGCAACTTGAAAGCATCAGAAGGTGAAGTCAGGCATATTATTCTGGGAAGTGATAGATCTTCTCGTGGTTCTCTAAAGCTAAAAATAAAGGTGAAACTCTGTAGCCTGCATTCTTTTGATTTCTGACTTCATTGTAGGCCAGTGTTTTCCTTCTGCAACCACTTACCAAGTGATTACCTAAGGAGGCTGCAGGTGGAAGACCCCGTTAGCCTCCCAAGCCAGAGATGTTACAACATGTCCCTAAGGGAGGGAACTGGAAGATCTCAGCTACCTCAGTATCCAGCTTCCTGATCTTCTCAGTCCCTAAGACTCAGGTCCACAATGGCAGACTCTCCATGGGGCCCACACTGATGCTTCCAGAAGCCCAAGGAAAGAAACCAATGTTGTTGGGAGGCTGAGAATGCAGAGCTGCTGCTAAGAATTTGGGAAGTGTCCTGAAGTGCCACCCACTGGGGACACGTGGGTGGCAGCCTGCTATAGGTAGACTATGACACCCAGAGGCAGCTCTCTATTTCACCCTAATTATGCTAGTCTATTATAAATGCAGGATTCAATGAAAGAAAGCAATCACAGCCTATGCTTCATGGTTTACCTTAAGTAAATATATTTAAAGGGAAACTTTCTTTCACTACCAGAAAAAGCAAACTTAGTATCTCACCCACAGAAGCAACCCATCCCAGAAAGTTATTAAATCTCTCCCTCAGATAATACTAAACCCTATTCAGATCTGCTTGCCTGCGGAAGGCCTCAGCCTGTGACCTGCTTTCCCTTTGCTGAATTGAAGATTTTTTTAGTGGAAGAGAGGCTTTACAGAGGTAGCACTGGAATCAAAAGACTTTCTCCTTGGAGTCCCAGGAGTCATTGAAAGGGAGCTGCTAGGGAAATCGCCTAATGAGTCACTTTTTAAAAAGTCATGAACTGTGATAGCAACTGGAACTGCTCACACACTGCACAGCACTGTGAGACCAGCATTTTATGGAACAGAGTGGATGTGGCTAGTCGAGACACTCTGTAATTAATTCCTGAGCAATAAGATGACTTGGGACAAGGTTCTCTCTGATAACTCATTCTTCTCTAATAAAGTCTCTTCCTTGTCAGACCTCAAATCAGGCTTCTTCAAGTGTTGGAGAATTGCTTTCAATCTTTAGATAATTGTACTATATAACATATCCTAAGACTCATCGCAAAAAACAAGTCTTTTCAAAGCAGTTAGATTGAATCTTGTGGGTTGACCTTACTGACTTTTTCTAATGAATGTGATACAGTGGAAGTAATAGAACATCACTTCTGACATGGATATAAAAATACTGTGGTTTCTGTTTTGAGGGCTCATTCCTTCAGTTGCTCACTCTGAGGAAATCAGGATGCCGGGTTGTGAGCTGCATGATGGAGAGGGCATGAGTCTCTGAGCCCAAGGAGGTTTCCGGGCCATAGGCGATGGGGAACTGAGGTCCTCAGGGCAACAGCCTGTGGGAAAGGAGCCCACTGTAATACTGAGTGATTTTGGTGACCCTTCAGGTGAGATTTGACCCACAGTCAGTAGCATGGCTTTGCCTCCAGAGCCCTGAAGTCAGAAGAGCTCCAGAAAGAGTCTGTGTGTGATTACCGACCCACGAAACGGAATGCGTGTCGTGTCAGGTTGCTAAAGCAAACAGGAAGGGCAGTCACCCAAACACTGAACACGAACCTGTGGCCTCTGAATACACCATGCAGGTCACTCACCTTTGACCTCACCTGCAGAGTTTCTTTTTTCATGTTTAATTTACATCTTCTTTTTTTCCCCTAAGATGAGATGCCCCTATAAAAACAAGGACTTGCAGCATGTAGCTCTCTTGCAGTCTGTGTGGCAGTCTTACTGACCACAGTCAGTGTCCTCGGAGATACCTTGTGTCTCTTTATGTGACTGCATTAATTTGGCAATTTATCACTGAAAATAATGTGCTTTTAAATTACTTTCATTTCTTATAACATGCAAAGTCAATACTGTTGGTCAGAACCCCATTCCTTTTCTCTCATTGCCCCATTTCTCTCTTTCTTTTCCTATTTATCTTTCCCTGTGGTTGGATCCTGAAAGTAATCACAGGACATTGTGGGAAATTGAATTCTAAAGCATTTTTTAAAATAGCACTTTTCTAAGTTTCCCCTGATAAAATGGCAGTGCTTTTAACTCCTTGTTGATGGATTCAGAAGTTTTCTCTTAGGACTACTCTTTGATGTGTTCTAGAAAGAGATGGTCATGGCAGGAGCCAGAAGATGAAGCTCAGTAGTGGAGCACTTGCCTTGCATGCGTGAGGCCCTGAGAGCTATATCTAGCACTGAGAAACAAAAACAGAGTCGATAATAGAATGAAGAATTTTAATAATTTTCAGCTTACGTAGCAGAGTTAAGAAGAAGTAACAACTTTTACAAATAAAAATGGAATCTTCACATAAATGTGTATACGCATACACACAAATGATCTTTAGTATGGAAATTGCATTTACCTCAAACATTAAGTATTAGCCAGTCGATGTATGCAATTAACTCTGCTGTTTCCAAGACAGGCATTCCATGTCCCATGCTTCCACAAGAGTCCCCGTAACTTAGTAGTGAATTAAGAACTAAGAAAAACAAAATTAATGTTAAATCAGGAAGGATGATGACAATGACAAGAACTTTCATGGAGATGTCTAGACAGTCACCATTCACAGCTTCCTGGGACCCACCAGCAGATTCATCACCTGAACCCCTACCTCTGTCTGCCCACAGGGTGGGTCACAGGGACACCATAGGACTCTTTGGGACAACCACAAGATTCCATTATTGTTCATTTGCCCCCTGTCTGTGCATGCCATCACTCCCTGTTTATGGGAGCAAGAGAAGGGCTGTTTTCCCTGCACACATTCATTGGCTGCAAACCTGAGAAATGTGGTAGATGAGCTTGTGAGAGTTTCCTTGGAGATGACATGTATGTGATTCCTGACCTCTCTTCTCCAAGGATGGCTCTGCTTATTCTCCCCTATATCCTGGCAACAATTTAAAAGGCAATGCTCATATTGAGTAATTTATTGAGTAGTTACCATGTGCCAGGAATTCCTCTAAGAGCTTTGTATTTACACATTCCATCTTAACACAGAAACAGCCCTGCAAAGCAGTAATTCTGTTTCCCCTCAGATACTGACAATGAAGCAGGGAAAATCTTCATGACTCCTCATGCCACATGGCCCACAGGCCACAGAGGGACTCTTGAGCCCTGTTCACATATTTCCAGACAGACAAATATAGCCCCTTCTCTCTTCTTGGAAGAAAACCTGACCTTGTACTTGGGCTTGGGTGCTGGAGCAGACTGCTAGGCCAATACCTGTCTATCACTCATTGATGTGCAATTTTGTCCCTTAGTTTATCACTTGTAAATGAAGAATCATTGAGATCAACTGTGAATTCTTGTCACATAGTAAGGACTACATAATTGTCACCATCACCATCACCACTACCACCACTAGTATCATCAAGATCATTACCATCACCATCATCATCATCACTACCACCATCATAACCATCACCATCATCACCACCACCATCATAACCATCACCATCACCATCATCATCACCACCACCATCACCATCATCTTCACCACCACCATATGATCATCACCATCACCACCATCATTGCCATCATCATGTTTATTTTTCTCCTTCTCAGAGTTACTACACTAAATTGTTCAAATGATATTGTCTTAGTTCATGCTGCCATGACAAATCACTGTAGATGTGGTGGCTGAAATGATGAACACTTCTTTTCTTACAGTTCTGGAAGCTGGAAATACGAGGCCAGGCTGCCATCATTGTTCAGTCATGGTGAGGGCTCTTTTCTAGGTGGCAAGCTTCTTCTTGCTGTGTCCTCCCTGGAGGAAAGAGGGTGAGCCCGCTCTCCACCTCTCCTTATGAATGCTCCATGCTTATCAGGAAGGCTCCACCTCTTCACCTCCCATGTCCCCACTCCAAACCATCACAGTGGGGCCAGGACTCCAACAGATGGTGGGGAGGACACAGCATTCAGCACTCTGCAGCCTCCTTCCTGGAGAAGAGTCTCCTACTTCCCTTATTTAACATTTCCACCACCCAGACTTCCTAACAGCCTTCTTGCTTAGTTTATATACATTTTTCTTCTTGTTAGCTTTTCTCTGTCCCTCCTGTCAAGCACAAGCTCTGGAAGGCAGGGGTTTTCATCTGTATCTGCATGTCTGGAACAAGGCCCCACACAGAGTAGGTTCTCCTTCAACCTCTGGGGGGTGGGTTTGACACAATGCTGGGAGCTCACTCATGTCACTCACAGTCAGACTTAGATGGGGCCCCTCACTGGACTTTGCCCAAGAGTCACTCCTTGCATGCAGTGAGCTCTGGGGCAGCCACTGGGTCCTGCTGAGAAACACTTTCTTCCTCCTGGCAGCAGATCCCTGGTACCATCAGCCTTCCTTTGGCTACATCCAGTAACCCCCAAATGACCATTTTACTACCAGCTATTAATTTTGCTGCCCACTTTACAGAGCTGTTAGAGGAAAATGCCTTGAGCAGCAAGATTTCCAACCTGGGGCTCCAGGTCCACAGTTAATTCAAGTGACAGGTTCACAGCCTGCCATCTGGGTGACCTTACACTGATTTCTAGGAAGCAAGATGGTGGCTATAAGACCTTATGGAAATAACACTGGGTACTCTGAAGTCAAGGAAGGGGACTTCCCAGGTGGGAGGAGGCTTAGCACTTCTGGGCTTGATGGTGTGAAGAGTGTTGTGAAATGGAAACTTTGCCTCATGCCCACTGGGAAGGAGCACTCAAGACGGGGTTTGAGGATCACATGATCTTGAACTTGAGGAGTGAGGAAGATGGGGCCAGCCCCTGCTCTTCCAGCCCCCAACCCCCAGCTCCAACTGTCTCCTCTGTAAGTCAGCCTCTCCCATTTGGTCTGCCGTGTGGAGCAGGGCCAAGGACACAGCCCGTGCCTTCAGTCTCAGGGACTAGGCAGAGCTGAGAATTAGGAGTTGTAGGAGCAGCAACCACTCATGGTGCTGCATCCTCACAGCCCTGAGAACAGTTGCAAATCCAATTAACTAGCAGTAATTCCAACCATTATTCATGCACGATTCCTAGTCAATTAATATGATCTGTGGTCAATACAAATTTTGCCAAGTGGAAGAGGAAAAGATTTGATTGAGCCAAGAAATGAAGATTGGATGTTTTTAAACTAATTTAAGATAATCAACCTTTGGGAAAATTTGATTCGTTGGCATATAAATAATATTGAAATGATCATGACATAAAAACAGAAGGCAATAATGGTGTACGGTGTTCCTGCCTGCTCTACTCAATAGCATCACCAGGTCTCAGAAGCACCTGTCCAGCGTTAGTGCCGGTTGAGGCCAGGGTTCTACAGGTCCCCAGCATGGGCATCTTGACATGTGGGCTGCAAATCCAACTTCAGTCTCTTTCAATTGTCTTGTTTTTGTCTCCATGGGTTCAGATTTTAAACTCTGCTCTCTGGGGGATGCAGTTTAGGTGTCTTTAAATCACGAGGCATGCAGTTCATGAGCTGGAAGCCATATGTGATTCTTCTTGTGGGGGAATCTGACATTGGATGCTTGGTACTTGATGTTCATAATTGAGAGAAACTGCACTCTTTGTAAAAATATGGGGGTCTAAAATCACCTACCTATGATAAAAAATGGCTCTGACTTGCAAAGTGTCTTTTGGTACATAAACAGAGGAATTTCATAAGCCCATTCCCAATTGCCCATTTCGTCATCAGTAGAGTCTGACAACTAGTTGACAACTTATCACTTGTCTTGTTATTATAAAACCTGAGAAGCCCCCAACTCCAACTGTATGGACCTTCAGCTTTTAGGAAATGAGCCCCAGTTACTTCAGGTGTTATTCTGGGGGAGGAGGAGGCAGGGGGTTCTCTCCACTCATTACCAAAATACATAGGCCTGGGGATACAGCTCAGTGTTTAAGAGCCCCTGGTTCCACCCCCAGTGCCAACACAATCAAACAAAAAAAGTATATTGACCTGAGTGTCCTCTCTACCTTGTCTTTGGGATCCACTCAGTGATCCTTGGTTTTCCCATTTTCCAGATGAGGGCACTGAGGCTGGGAAAGGGCAAGGAAGTTCCCTGGTTTGAGGTAAGTGAGTGGTAAGGTCAGGATTTATACCCAAACTTTCTAAATCCAGGCTGGAGATGTTGAGCCTGAGGTTATCTAATGTCTGGCTGCCATGTAGACTTAAGATGTCACCTCTTCCCTTTCCACCCAAGCACAGAGGGTCAGAGAGTAGAAGATTAAAGACAATTAGCTTTTTCCTAGTGTATAAAGGATCCAAGAAATAAAATCATCATTCACATTATTACATGTATGGTTTTTTTCATATTTTTCCAACCTTACAAAGATGTTCTTTTTGGTTCTTCAAACACGGTAAGAGATTAGTACCTAGATGTTTGGTTAGGTTTTCATTGTTGTAGCCAAGTTACCAGAGAAGACCAATGGAAAAGAGAAAAGGTTTATTTTGGATCGTGCTTTCAGAGTATCAGTCCATGGTCAGTTGGCTCCATTGCTCTGGGCCCAGAGTGAGGCAGGATACCATGGCTGCAGGGCGTGGTGGGGGAACACAGCTCAGGTTGTGGCCACTAGGAGGCAGACAAAGCTCTGCTCACCAGAGACAAAACACAAACCCAAAGGCATGTCCCCAGTGACCCGCCTCCTCCAGCCAGGCCCTACCTGTCCACAGGTACCACTCAGTGAATCCATATCCATGGATTTGATTGGAGCTTTTATAATGCACTCATTTCACCTCTGAACGGTCATGCACAAGAGCTTTAGGGAGAGGCCTCAGATCCAAACTGTGACACTGGGTGACCTCATGGAGAATAACAGAACCGGAAGTTTCCTCTAGAAGAAGGGTCAATAGTGTAGCTATTACACCAGGCCTTGCTGGGGCCTGCAGGGCAGAAGCTCCACATTCTAACATCCTGCAGGCATAGGAAGAATATCTCAGCCTTATGCATATTTATATCAAATAGCAGAGTAAATATCACACCCCCCCTTCCCAGTTAACTTAATGTGCCAACAAGTAAATGTCCCATAAAGAAAAAGAAATGATTTTTTTTCCTACCACGAAAGCTTTTATATTTGCAAACATTTAGATACCTAATAGAGCAGGTCATAAAGTGAGTTTGGTGCATTTTCTTGACAGAGGTTTTACAAGGTTTTAAAAGGACTTTGGGTGGTGTGCAGCGTTCAACGTTTTACTCTATTACGTTCTGATGCCTGTTTATTTGGTGAGTTACTCTAGTAGCAGGGAATTTTCATAAATATTTGGTGTGTTGGGGTGAAAACAAACCACTAATAGATCTCCCAGCCAATAACTGGGATGTGATGACGATTATTCTTTTAAAGATGCCTGACATTTTTAAGAATGGGGCTTTGAGTCACACTCCAAGGCACAGTGCCTGGTACTCTGGTTGGAAGCGGTGTGAGCTGCAGGTCCAAACCCACTTTCCATCAGGGGTTCAGTGCAGAGGGGTCCTGTGGCAGGGGAGGGATTCTACCCCTTACCTTCCCAGGGTTGCAATCCCTTCCTCTTCTGGCTCCATTGTCCTGGAACTGAAGAGCCTCTGCTGGGTCCTGCAGGGTCATGGGGAGTGGAGAGGGCTGAGGGACATGTGCATGGGCTGGAAGTGGTGCTCACGGTCTGCACATCCTAGGGGGCAAACCCCGTGACCTGCCTCTATCAACTGTGGCGGACACCTGTGCACCAGGGAGGATGGGCACTGGGCTGGACCACCACAGGTCAGCTTATCTTGTCATGTCCAGCCACACGTTGGGAGAGTGCCCTGTGTTGAGAACTGATGGCCCAGACCACTTTCAATTGCAAACGGGGCCACATGTTTCTCCTGTTCATGTTGGAAACCTACGGCCTACATTCGCCTCTGCCCAGGGCTGTGTTCCTTCAAGATCTCTGTTCCAAGAACAAGGAAGATCAAAGCATTTCATGGTTTTCTAAAAGAAGTTCTGCCTCTGTGTGTAGGCAGAATGCTTCTCCCCAACACTATGGTTGGGGGGGGGCAAAATGGGGTGGGGAGTCCATGCATTGTTCATGGGGGGCACACGTAGGTTGTAACATTGCTCATTCTGAGGCCCATCTGAGAATTCAACCCAATGTTTTCTCAAAGCCCAGAAGTTAATTCGTTGTTAATTGGTTTTAGAGAAGGTTCACCTAGAGCATTGGTTCAGAGCAAACTTTGCTACCAAAGTCATTGAACCACATAATTTAAACTAATAGCTGGGTTTGGGAGGGCTTGATTGCTGAGTGGGCAGCTGTTGGGTTGAACAGGAGGCTTCCCCGAAAGTGTGTTTTATTCTGCAGGTGACATTATCTGGTTGGAACAGGATTTTCCACGGATGTAGTCCAACCAACAGCACCAGACCTCCCTCCTCCCCAGCTGGCCTTCAGCCGAGGCGTGGCATGGACATCCTTCTTTCCTGTCCTTCCTGTGTCTCTTTGAGCATTTCTTTCTTCTCTACTACATGAATGTCAGACACTGAGCTAAGCACCAAGAAGACCAAGACAAATTATATGTGGTCTTGACCTCATGGGCAACATCAGCTAGATTTCTCTTTTAAGGAAAGATGTTAAAATTTGACTTAAGACAAAAAGTGGGGGGCTGTTGACTGATGCAGCTAAACCACTTGGGAGTGTGGTGGTTAGGGATGCAGGTACAGTTGGATCCAGGGGCTTTTCCTTTCATGGTTTTGGTGTGTCCCTCCAGCTCACTCCCTGGGGTCACCTCTGTTCCTACACAGGGACCTCCTCAGTGACATCACTCTGTCAGGCACTTTGGGCAACACTGGGTTCACATTTTGCTTGTTGGTTTTGTTTTTTTGTTTTGCCAGAGTTTCCACCAAGACCTGGGAGTCATCTGATTGTGACCTGGTTAGTGTCCCAGGCTCTGCACAGACCTGCCAGGCGAGGCAGCGGCTCTCGGTGCTCAGGCTCCCGTGCTCACCCACAGACCACACTGCACAGGCCACAGCACAGTCTCACAGCCCTCCCCGGCTCAGTGCACCCTTCTGTTAACTGCACGGGAAACACAGTCTGTACCTCAGCCAGGCCTGGATGGGGGCCCATTTCTTCAGTGAAAGCCACTCGATACCCACATAATGAAATGTGTTCAGTGTCCCCATCATTGTGGATATTTCCCTAGTTCCACATTCACAAAGCAGAATGACACAGCCCCTGGGCTTCATGGGGACAAATAGGACCCCCAGTGGTTTGGGCCCTTCTGTGGTCTGGTTTGCACACGTCTCATCCCGGGCCTCTCCTACAGGGAAGTGCGGCCGACCAGGCTTTTGCTTTGCTTGATGGCTTTTCCATGGCTGCCCATATGCACAGGAGACCCCGAAGCCTCTCCAGGTGCCCTGGGGCGTCTGCAGCCAGGGGTGATACAGGGGCACTGGGCAGGTGTCCCTTGGCTTGTTCTGTCCTCCTCTGCTGCTGGCTTTGGGTGGATGAATATCTTCTCATCTCTCCCCTCTGTGGTGTGGAGTGGTGTCCAAGTGGCCGGCTTGTGCTCTCCAATGGTCACCCAGGATTGTGCTGTCTGACCAGGAATTCGTCCTGCCTTCCTGGGGCTGCCCAGCTCCTGCGGGCAGCTCCTGCCCAGGTCCTGCGGTGGCCAGGAGGTCTGCTGTGAGACTCTCATCACTGAGACATGGCGTCCAGCACCACGTCCAGGGAATGCTGGCTACCCACCTCCATGCCGGCTCCTAGTGTATAAAGGATCCAAGCAATAAAATCATCATTAACATTATTACACGTATGATTTTTTTCATATTTTTCCAACCTTACAAAGATGTTCTTTTTGGTTCCTGGCAGAAGCCTCCCTTGTGAGGAGTGTGAAAAACATCAAAGCAATCCCTCCGCTGCCTGGCGGTGAGACCAGGGACAGTTCCATCCACTTTGACTCTCTTTACTCTTCAGAACTCCTAATCATCAACCTTGATTTTATTTGTGGATTTATTTTTGGTATTTTGGTCCTGGGGATTGATTCCAGGGGAGCTCTACCACTGAGCCACCCGCCCCAGGCCTTTTTACTTTATTTGAAGGCACAGCCTCACTCACTTGCAGAAGCTGGCCTCCAAGTTGCCATCCTCCTACCTCAGCCTCCTGAGTCACTGGGGTTATAGGCATGCTCCGCCATCAGCAATAAATCCCTCTTTTAAAGGTTCTTGTGAATTGGGGTGCTGCATGCCATCTTCATTATGAATGAATCCTTATTTCAGACTGAACCGCAGGATGTTCGTGAGTTTCCACTTCAGTCTTACATCATTAATTTGATATCTAGATATTAAACGTTTACAATATCTTGCTTGAAGTTGTTTTGAAATGGATTCTCTCCGGGAGGCTGGGGAAGAGGGTTGCACCAGATCACCGTGTGTGGTTTTATAACTTCACTTTCTTACCTGTGAGCTGACTCTGCTATGGTGAACTTAGATTTCCATTCACCAAATTCCACCTGGATGGGGGACAGAACAAGGGCAATAATGGCCACACACTGCAGGGACAGGACCCCTTCAGGACCACCTCAGAGGCTTGTTCATATCACTGCTTACTCAACACTAGGAGGCATCTTTTAAATTACTGGCAGGGGAAGAGTGCCTGTTGTTTGAGCAGTGTGCAACCTGTGTGGCTGAAGAGGGTGGCATTTCTAGTGCTTCCATGCTAAGCCTTACCTCGTTATGACCTTCTGAGGCTAGTCCTCGTGTTGGGACCTAGTGAGCAGCAAGGAGCACTCCATTGACTTAAATGTCAGATGTTACCATTAATGGGCAGCAAACGAGCACATATCACCAACTGAGTTCAGATACCGACAAGTGATCAGTGGAGGATTCCTCAGTGAGCTTTGAGACAGGCGGCGAGGTCCATGTGGACATTTCAAAGGCTATTCCTGATGACCAGTGAGACCCCCTTCCCTGCTGGAGGCCAGGAGGGAGCCAGGTGGGGCAGCAGAGCATGGGTGGTGGGTTCATAGAACAGAGCTGGCGCCCGGCTCCATCCCACCTCCAGCAGGAGGTGTGCAGAGGACCAGCCCCAAGCCCAGGCCAGGAAAGGTAGTTCTGCCTGCAGAACTGGGCACGTGTCCCCCGCAGTGAGCTGGCTTAGTGAGCAGGTGCCGGCTGCGTACTGGGAAAGCCAGGGCAGCCGAGTGGCTGAGAGGAGAGGAGGGCTGTGCCCGAGAAGCAGGACTGGACGGTGGCCCTATGCTGGGGACTGATGTGGCACAATGCATAGGACCTGTTGAGACTCCCCTGGAGACGGGAACTCCGACCCAGGCATGTTGCAAAAGGAATCCTGCCCAAGGTAGCGGAGAACAAGATCAGAGGACCCCATCTCCTTGTGGGGCAGAAGCTGAGGGGAAAGGGCAGGAGCAGTCACAGAGACAAGTCCCCTCTGGTTCCAAGAGAACCTGGGTGGGGGGCCCAGAGAGGGCACAGGGCCAGGACAGGTCACCTGGGAAGTACAGAGATGACCTGCACTGAGGCAGCCTTGTGGGAAGGGACTGGGCGCCCCAGGTCACATGGGAGGGACAGTTAGGAATAAACATCACCCTGCATTCAAGCTTGAAATCCACCTCCTCCAGGAAGTCTCCCGGGGCCTCCCATCCTCTCCATTCACTCCCCGAATGTCAGGTGTAGACTGTTTGGCTTACTGAGTTAAAATTAGCTGCTCAAATTTAATAATCAATGTACTTCATTGAGCCTAAAACGCCATCAATTGTAAGTTACCATCTTATTTTATATCAGGATCTGCAGTTACTTTTTTTTTTTTTTTTTTTTTTTTTTACATTTGCCTAATTTCTCTCCTCAGTTACTGTGAATTCTTAGAGAACAGGAACCATGATTTGTTTTTGGTCAACATATGTTAACTGGTAAATTCATGGATAAGGGATTATTTCAACTACAAGAAGGAAGCCCATTTGAAGGAAATACCAAACATTTTGAGAAATTTCCATCATTTCATTGTGAAGATCCACTCTTCAAGAAAATAAATAAATTAAAAAAAAAAAAAAACAAACAGCATGAACTGGTGCACTTGAAAGAGGGGCAGTTACAATTTTGCAGATTGAAATAACTCAATCAGTTTTGCTGATTTAAAATTTTATTCACGCACACGCATGCACGCTCCCAGGATCTGGGGGCTGGAAGTTCCCGGCTGTGGTCAGCACTGAGACCCAGGAGGCCTAGCAGTGTGGCCCCGGGTCTGGAGCTGGAGTCAGGGCTGTGGATTCCGCTGGAGTCGAGGGCCAGAGGAGCACCTTGCAGGGACTTTTTAGACTAAATTGGATCACGGCTCGGCTTTTTTTTGTTGGAATAGGATTCAGCTTAGCTTCCAAAATGGTTTGTGCCAGTGTCCTCCCTCTGTCCTTGTTGGTGTCTGAAGGAAAACCAGCTCACGATGATCAAAGAGGCCATTTGGGAGGAGGTGAGAGCCCCTCGTCTGCCCCACCTTGCGCACTCCATGAGATGCCAGCTCACTGAAGGCGCAGTGTTTTGTCAGAATGAACGAGCCGGGCACAAACGGATTCTAAACAGTGCAAATTTAAACTTCGGATATGAATTCATTTAGATGGGTCTTCTTCAGCCCCTTAAAATAACTGTCTATCTTGTCTGTCCCACAGGGACCCTTCCTCCACGTTTATGACCTTAAATCAGAAAATCATGATGATCAAGGTATAAATATTTAGTCCCTGATTCCTTGTTTCATTTTCTTTATTCCTAAGTAGATCAGAGTTGGAAGGAAAGCCAGGCATTCTAAGGGAAGAGAAAAACCAAGAGCAAGCACAGAAGGAAAGGCCTGTGCGTTTGTTCTGTTCACCTCGACTGGCTTGATATCAATCTCTATTCAGTCTGATAAATACACAGGTTCCTCTGTACCAAAGAGCACACTCAGCAGGCTCCGGAAGCCAAGGCACGGGGTCTCATAATGTGCATTTCCTACCTCAAAGATCTGCTTATTGGCTACACTCTGCACACCAGACATGGGGATCAACCAATAGGTCTAAACATGCTCACAGCACATGATAGTTAATAACCCAGACATAAATAAGTACGATCTGCATTTTCTGGATGGAATCCAAAACGGTTTGTGCCTGTGGTGTCTCTTGTCCTTCCATTCAGACAAAGGAAGGGTCTTGGCTGTTGAATCAAGGGATGCTCTTAGCACAGCCATTCGAGGGACTCCTGCACCCCCTCCCCAGGCTCATCTTGAACAATTCCAAGAACAGTTTGTTGCACTCACCTCATAGAAAACAGTACTGCTGAAAAATAGGGATATTTGAAACATATACAAGCTTTACACTCACTCAATTCACAATTTACTGGACAAAGTTAAAAGAAAAACTACAAGAATGATTGCTATTTCTCTTCTCTTTCCCTCCCTTCCTTCCTTCTTTCCTCCCTTCAGTCCCTGATTATCCAAGAAAGAGAGAGAGCACAGAGACAGGAAGAACACAAGGCAGGAATGGGGAACGGTGTTTAGCTATAATATTTATTTAGTATATATTTTAATGATACAGTAATAACTGAGTGATGGTGAACTAGTAGACATTGTGATTATAGCTTTTTCTGAGCTATCTCACTAATTCTATTATGATCGTACCCATCTTACAGTGGAGAGAACTTGATCTGTCTCAGGTCACAGAACCAGCACTAGCCAGGGCAGGTGAGTCCTGGGCTCTCTGACTCTGCCGTGCTCTTCTCTGAGCCAGAGGAAACAGAAATGGTCCCTCTACAGCAGGAGCTGGGGGCAGGGACCAGGGGGACGGTGTGGGTGTGGTCTGCCACTCAGAAGAGTGTCTAAAGGAGACGCGGGCATTATCTGCCACAGAGAGTGCTGTCATTAGCAGCCACCCTGAAGGATGTGGTGAAGCAGCTGGTGGTCCTTAAGCCCCCTGGAAGCATATGCCCAGTCCCAAACAACAAAGTCTGCAGAGAGCTGGAAATCAATATTTGTCAAGCGGTATAATTATATGTAGCTAGCACAAGTACATAGACATATGTTCATGTGTTACAAGTGTTCATTTGGAAAATGTAAGCCTTTGAAACATACCAGTTCCTGTATCCTGTATGGGGATTTCACCATCTTAAAAAAAAAAAAAAAGAAAGAAAGCATTTCAGGGCTGGGGCTCAGTGGTAGAGCACTGACCTAGCATGTGCGAGGCCCTGGGTTCAATTCTCAGCACCACATAAAAATAAATGAATAAAATAAAATAAAAGTCCATCAACAACTAAATTGTATATAAATATAACTTTAAAAAAGAATTAGTCCCGTTATTCCTTAAAAAAAAAAAAAAAAGGCTTTCATGACATAAAAAGGAATTTCCCCAGCGCACATCACCCTGGGATGGGCTGATTCCCTATGAAGTTGCTGACCCTGTGACAAGGACCATGAGCCAAGGATGGGGCATCAGTTCCAGGGAGCCCAGGGAAGCTGCTGGGGCCAGTGTTTGTTGGTCCAATAGCATCCTGTGTCCAACCACACACAAACTCGGGGGACCCCCACTTAGAAGATGTGCCCTCCTCAGCCACCTGTTCTCTGGAGCAAAGCCTTCTTTTCCATCTTGAGGTGAGGGGGAAGCTCCCTCTCCAGCAGGTGGGGAGTGGTCAGAGTAGAGTGCACAGGAGAAGGAGTGAGGAGGTCACTGATCCACAGGCAGAGTGGACATGGCTTCTGCGCCAATCCTGCAGCCCAGCTCTGGGGATGCCACATTCCAGGGGCAGAGATGGAGCTGCCCAGCTTTGTGGCTGCCAGGCTCAGGGATGGCCACCTGCACCTGTGCACAATGGGATTCGAAGCAACCCTGGCCTCAGCAGGAGATGTTGGTCCCTGCACCAGGGCACCCAGCGGTACCCCACAGTATCCCTCGGTACCCCATCCACCCACCTTGTGACATCTCTTGCTTACACATCAATATGTTTGGTGAGCTCCATTTTAACTGGAGAGAAGGTCGTCCCTCTTGTTTGGATGTTACTTCAAAATAAAGAAAACCTTGACCACAGCTACTGTGGCTCAAAAACTGCCTGTTGAACGCTGGTGGCTCTTCAATGTGTTTTAAAGTGACAGTTTTTCCCAGGTCTGAAGGAACAACGTAGCCAGAGTACATGGTTGCTTCTGAGCCTGACCACACAGTTTGATACAATCACTGAACAGTTCAACCTTTTTCTTCCAAAACTCTATAGGTCTCAGTTTCTGTTCAATCTTTCTCTGAGCAAAACTATAGAAGGTGCTATTCTGGTTTCTAAAGTGGGACATTAGCCTTAGCGTCAAATGTTTTCTAAATGATGTGTTAGTTACATTCTCTGAAGCTCAGCATTTTTTTTTTTTTGTCAGCCAGATACATTGAAGAGATTCACATCTCCCTGAGGATGTTAACTGTCCCCTGGTGAGATGGCATGTGGGACTTTGCCAGCATCAAACCCCTCTCCACCTGCTCACCACAGGGTCTCATTCATGAGATGGAAGCCTCCGTGCCCCATTTATTCTCAGGTCACCCACAGAAAACTTAAAACCTGTGTCCTTCCCAGAGCTTCCAATTTGCCTGCTCATATCTACAAAATAAATTCATGGTTTTCACCCCAGAGTTCTTTTTCCATAAGCCCCATGCATTTAAACACCGTTGAATACACTATTTTTTCTGAGTTGAACAATGTGAATGGTCCCAGCGGTTTTGGGTGACTTCATCGGGAATTCAGTTGTTTCTCTACTCTGACCACACCCATAAAATATTTTTAATTTTTTACCCACATCAAATGTGCCACCAGCCATAAAAGTACCCCTGGAAAATAATGCACATAAATTAACAGGACCAAAATCTCTAATTAGAGAAGGAAATGTTTGCTTTGTCTTCAAACAATCTTTTCCATTTGACAGAAACAAGTAGCCCATCACAGTCTAAGTCAACATCAATTATAGAATAACCAATTATTTGCAAGGAAGCCATACAAAAGCAGATTCTGGATTTCTGTGGAGGCTAGAGTGAATACATGACAGTTGATGAGAACCAATTTTTTAAGTCTCTTATAGGTGTCCCTGGTGGCAAGTGATTTATTAGTCCAAATAATGCAACATATAATGAAATAGATCGTCTTCCCAAAAAATATTACGGTCCATTAGGTGGGATAACTGTAGGTCTAAATGTGAAATCTCTCTTTGTGGATAAGCTCATGGGCACTGTGGGTGACGTGTTCACACTGTCTTGCCAAAGGAGTGTCACAAGCTCATAATTAAAGGAGCTACTGGGGATGATTACAGCAGAAAACAATGATGATTACAGAGGAAAACAAGGGAGAACAAACTTTGGGAGGGGCACGGGGGCTCAACAGCACACACAATGTCTCAGGGGTGCTTCTGTCCTGTGTCTGAGGGAGTTTGAGGTATGATTCTTTATGCATGGAGCAAGATGATGAAATAGTAAGAACTGGAGACTTCCGCATGCCAGTCTGCAGTAAGTAGAACAACTAACTAGCCCAGAAGTCAGCAAGGCGGTAGAAGAACTGAGTTACAGGTGAACTAGCCTCGCAGACAGCTGCTGGTCCCCCCACCTGCCAGCAGAGTGGGTCCCCGCCAGGCCCCATGGAGCAGTCTCCAGGCTGGAACACATGCAGGGAACACTTCACCTAAGGCCTGTGAGACTCTTGGAGCTTGTCCCTGTCACAGGGACTATTAGACTATGAAGACCACCATGACCCACCTGTAGCACTCCTCAAGCTTTCTGGAAGTAGAAATGGCGGAGGTGACATTTGGGTGGGGAGGGATAAAGAATGATAATGACGTTTCTGGGTGCTTCTTCTGGGCTGAAGAAAGGAAACAGACAGCCTGGGGGTGAGACCCGGGCAATGGGGAGGTCATGACTTGTCAAATGTGAATACAGAAGAAGCCTAGGAAAGCTCAAATCCACCATAATGGGGAGCCCCATAGAGGGCGCGGGATTGCTCAGGGGCTGTGGGGAGAGCTCGTGTTTCCCTTTCAATGTCAAGGACAGCATGACCACAGGGCCACATGGATTGTATGTCCGCAACCCTGGGTACATAACACAATGCACCTTCTAGACTGCAAACGCCACGTGTGACAGGCAGAGTCTACATTTATCACTGTTATTATGTTCCCATTTTCTGGACATGGCCTGGTTGGAAGGACAAAGAGAGGAAGTTATGTTACTGGGTCCAGGACCACCCAATGGGAGCTGGGACCACAAGCTCTGGAGAAGACACAGCTGTGGCTGAGCACCTGGCCTGAGGGAGAGAGCAAAGGGTGGACACTTCCTTCTCCCACCTTGCCATCTCCCATCTCCCATTCCTCCTGCTGTCTCCTGGTAGAGCAGGGCATGGGTGGGGAAGAGCTGCGGGCTGGCAGACATGTCACCATCCCATGTGCCCCGTGAACAGCACATGCAGCAGAGACCTGGCAAAGAAGCAGGCTGTGTCACTGACTGCGGTTTGGGGAGGACCCCAGGGAAGCGTCCTCCACATAGCAGGCTGGGTAGCCTTGGGCACACCAGAATCCCAACAGTCACACCCCTTTCCATTTGGGAGAAGTCGAGGTATCAGAGTCCTTCACTGGTTTCACACAATCTATCGCCAGAGGAAAAGAAGGGTTTTCTAAAAAAGCATATTTAATTAAGATTCTCATGTTAGAGAAGGTTTTTGTAAATGAGATGACTGACATGACTTGTGTTCAATGACCTCTGTGTGTGAGAGGTCATGCCACCTCCATCTGTGGACTGGGCAAACGGAAAATGAACGCTGACCTCCGCAGAGTGCCCAGTACAGAACCAGAAGCAGAAATATTCTTTTTGTTTTTATTATAAAAACATTGGCTTGGGTTAAAAACAAGCAGCAGAAATCATTTCTAAATCCTCCCACACCCTCCCCTCATCTTCGGATCATCTCTGTGGAGCTACTCCACCTCGGATTTGCATTTTCTATGAAGAGAAAGTAAGAAACTTCCACAGTCTGACACGGCTGAGCTCAAACACTGGGTGTGCAGGGCTAGCTGACATTTGCCAATCCCTTACCCACCTTTATTTAGATAGAGGTAAGGATTTCAGATAGAGAAAGAAGACAAGGAAAATGTTACTTGTGTTAATCTTATTTTCTCAGCTATGCCAGCAAGTTTGCATTCTCCACTTAACAAAAACAACAGGGCTTAATTAGAAATATTTTTCTCAGCAGGTCTGATAGGAGACAGATATATTATGTATGTATTCTAACACACACAAATATTAGAATTAGAGCAGAAGGTAATTATAGAAGTTCTTGCTTCCTACAGTTTTACTTTCCATGGGTTTGGCTATCCACAGTCAATATGCAATTTCAGCATACCAATTGTCAAATAGATTATTTGTGAGTTTTAAATTGTGTCTAGCTATCTATAGCAAAGAAATCTGCACCATCCCTGTCCCTCCTCAGTCATGAATCAATGCTTTGTCCAATATATCCATGATGTATATGCTACCCACCCGTTAGTCATTTAGTGGCCATGTTGATTTCCAGATCAACTGCTCTCATATCACAGGACAGTCAAGTGTTCAAGTAACACTTATCTTATTTGGTGATGGCCCCAAAGAGCAAGAACAGTGAGATTGGCAATTCAGATAGGCCAAAGAGAAGCTCTAAAGTATTTTCTAAAGGTGAAAATTATTGACTATAAAAGCAAAGAAAAACATTCCCATGCTGAAGCTCTTTGGTAAGAATGAATCTTTAATCCATGAAATTGTGAAGAAGAATAAAGAAATACAAGCTAGTTTTGCTGTCACACATCAAGCTGCAAGTCATGGCTACTGTGTGTGATAAGTATTTAGTAAAGTTGGAAAACATCTTAAGTTTGTGTGTATACACAAACACACACACACATATGATAAGTTTGCATATATGCTATATAAAATGTGTGTATATATATGATATGTATATTAAAAAGCATAGCATTTTTCATAGTTTCAAGCATCCAGTGTGGTCTAGCAATGTATCCCTGTGGATAAGGGGGAGCTACTGTATATATATTTAAGACAAGCACTCTTGTTACATAAAACTGTATTTTTTGCATGGGTAAACACTGACCAATTCATTAGATATGTTATTCAGTTGCCAGAGCCCAAAATACTTTCTCAAGTGTTAAGTCTCTGGGCTGAAATGTTCCAATGGCTGCTGTTTTCCTGAAAATCAATGGTGCTCCTGTCGCCCCTGTTCCTGTGTGCTCTCTCCTTGACCTGCAACCAGATGCTCATTACTGGGCTGGAAACAGGTGGATGCCTATGTTCAGAAAGGACCAGCTGAAATGGTCCCCCATTTCCATCCACCGGGCACCTTCCTGAAGACCCCCTCTGGTCCCCTCGTTTAAGTGTTTCCTTGACACTGATTACAGCTCCAGCTACTCTCAATAAAGAAATTCTATTAAAAATCCCAGTTAAACTACTATCCTTTTACATTCCCACAATGTTTAAGTAATGCCAATGGCTCTCAAAATACTTTCGGCGGCTTGCTTTGCAGCCCATCTGCAGATGCCTCTCCCACTGTTCATCCTGCTGGACACTCAAGAGCTCACAGCCTGGGAAGCTGCCAACCAAGTCATTCCAGAAATCACTTCGGCTCACTCTTTTTAAAAAGGTGAGCAACTCACGGCAATAGAAATTCTGTCAAGAGCCCCATTCTATCAAGAGAATGGAGAACAGCGAGGCCCTTCAAACACAATTGCTTTCCTCTCCTGTCACCGTACAGAAAGGGTGAATTGTGCCAAATGTGTGTGTCCCAAGAATAGACCCCACGAGGGAGCTAAGCCAGACTTCATGACAGAAAGAAGAAGCCACATCGGAGGGGGAAAGAGAAATAAGGAGCCTGGTATTTTTATGCAGCCTCCCTATGTGATCTTTGGGTTTAGGAGCTTCTAGTTTCTGGGCTTTAAATGCAAAGAGAGATTATCGATGCCTCCTGTGCGTGCTCATGGTGAGGAGGAAGACACATGGGCAGGTAGGCTCTCAGGGGATGTCATTTGGCCTTGCACTCTCTGCTGGCTGCTCAAGGGTACCAGGCCTTCTTTCCCCCAGGAGACTGTTCTCAGGCTCATTTCCTTCTTATGATTTCCAAAACCCCAACACATCCCTCTCTGCACCCTCTTAAGAGCCACCACGGGACAATCTGTGTTCCCACTCTGATGTCATTACCAACTTGCTCTGCAACTCAGGTTTTTGACTTGCAGATTTCCACCCTTTATCAGCAGGGAGCTGACATCCATCCTCCCTGACATGGAGTTAGGTAACTGATTCTCAATTTGTTGACTGAATCCCTGCAAACATAACCAGGCATTCATTCAGAAAGCATTTTCGGTATCACATATGCAAAGATGTAATATCCAGACAGTCCCAGATGTAGGCTTTTCTGACTTTATCATGGTGCCAAATTGAAGTGCATTCAGTGTAAACACTACTTTGAATCTTCTCTTTTCCTCGACCAGCAATATGTAGTCTGATACTCTCTCACAATGCTAGATGGTGGATGGGGGTGACTTCCGGTCAGCTCCATGGTCAACAGGGGAAGCAACCAGTTCTCTACAGTGTATTGCATTGCTAATCCACAATGCTTGGTCAATTACATGAATTAAATTCACTTCAATTTAGGATGATTTTAGCTTGCAGGACGTAACCCCATTCTAAGTCAGTAAATCTGTATTTCCCAGGCAAAGTCTTTTATAATGGCTTATTTCAGGAAAAGGAGATACATCCCAGAGAGGATACTCAGCCCAAATGCTGTCATCCCACCTGTCCTTACCCTTGGAAGACTAGAATCATCTCTTCTTCAACACCCACTCACCAGAACTTACCTGCACACATACAATCTCCTCAGCCCCGTTCTGTGTGGCAACAATTGGAACCAACTTGGAGTCACTACCTCCACGTGAATGCATGGAATCCACATGGAGTTGGGAGAGTAGATGGACTTGGGTTTTACTTCTCCAATCTATTCACTATTGATGAGGTTAGTTGGGATAAGAAATGGCATCACTAAACCACAATGTTCCCTTTTGCAAAATTGAAATAATTCTACCTCCATTGCAGAGTGGTTGTGAGGGTTAAATCCGACGATATGGTAGGAGAACTTCATCAGAGAAATAGGCACCCAAAATTCTCAAGGAGGGACAGCTGTGACAGTCACACCTGAAACTCCATGAGGTCCAGAACTGAATTTTCTCTCACTACTGATAATTTTTTAGGCTACAGATTTAAATGAGATAAAAATGCAGTTTCATTTAAGTAGAAGTCTGGGTTGTAGCCATGGTTGTCAGGAGAGCCATAAGGGACCCAAACCCTTGCCATTTGGGGAGCTCGGCCATTCCTGGGCAGTCTTCAGGATACCACTGGGTAAAGCTGGTGCTCTGCCATGTCCCTTGTGGCCAGCAGAGAGTGGACATCAAGGCAGGAGGACCTGCTCTTTCTTTAAAAACTGTGTAATTCAGAAGATGCCTACAAAGGGGAACCCACTCATTGAACTGTATCTGGCTTCAAGGTGTTGGAAAGTACTGTGCTCTGGTCAGCTGGTTGAAAATATCTATTCTGTTGCTGTTTTGTTTGTTTGTTTGTTTGTTTGGTTTTTTTTGGTGTGTGTGTGGGGGGGGTGCTGCAGAATGAAGGCAAGGCCGTGTGCATACAAGTCAAGCTCTAGACCATCCTGCGCTCTCCTCAATCTGGCAATGAAGCTTTGAATTGAGGTCAGCATCCTGCTCTCTATAGTCCACTGTTGCCACCTAGTACATTCACAGTGTTGGGAAGCCACTGCCTCCATCCAGTTTCAAAATATTTTCATCCCTTAAAAAGAAATGGTGCCCAATAAGCACCGCAGCCCTGATTCCTCCCCTACTCAGCCCCTGGCAGCAGGAGTCTGTCCTCTGTTTCTGGAATTACCTATTCCGGATATTTCATATGAATGAAATCACAAATTACATGACCTTTGGTATCTGGCTTCTTTGACTTGACATTGGAAAATATTATTTTTCACTCAAAAACAACCAACCCAATTTTTAAAAATAGGCTAAAACCTGACTGCACATTTCTCCAAAGAAGACATACAAGTGACTAATAGGTATTTTGGGGGAAAAGAAAAAGGTTCCGCATATCTACTCCCCAGGGAAATGCAAATCAGAACCAAGGGTTTTTGGAATACAGTGAATCATTGAGCACGAAAGCTTTATTTGCAAAGATGGGGAACCTTGAGCCCCTGTTCTTCCATGGTTGCCCTGACTGCAAGGTCCGGCCCTTCAGCGCTAGCGGCAGGATTGGCAGGGGCAGAGATGGCTTTCCTAACATGGTCCAGGGGAATCCTAGGGAATAATTACACAGGAACCCCTCCTCACCACCCAGGTATCTTCCCGCTGTCCACGTGACCATGCGAGGTGACGTACTGCCACGAGAACATGATGCTCTGAAAGAACCAGCTGAGTAACACACAGCTCCATACTGAGAAAGCTCCTTCCAAACTATAAGACTGTAGTCGAGAAGGAAATGAAACATGAAGGTCCGTGCCTTGTGGAAGGAAAGGAACAGCCATCAGTGATCTGAGCCCAACCTCCACGAGACTCCGCAGTCAACTCTGCTTTCTTAACTGACCAGAAAAGGTGCTTTGTGTGAGAATAAATGTGTGTGTGCATGTGTGTGCATGTGTGTGCATGTGCGCGTGTGGGTGTGCATGGGTGTGAGCCTGCGTGCCTGTGTGCAGGGGTGTGTTTCTGCAAATAAGTCCCGATTCCTAGGTGATTCATAAATTCTCACCCTTGGTCATTAGCGCACAGTCTTTTTCATTTTCCATATTATTAATCATTGCTTCTCTAAATTTAGAAAAATGATTTTAAAAATAAGGATGACACCCACAGCGGTGTGCTGCCATTTCCGTTGAATGGGCACAGTCGTTCTTGTTGCAAAAAGTATGTAACCGGGGGACTGAACTGTTCATCTGTCAACTCCGTGAGATGTAGCCCATTTATAACTTTCACACAGCTGATTACCTACAGCTCCCTCCTTGCACTCTTCCAAACGCCCCCGCCCCAAGGATAAGCAGTTATTTCTCTGTTCTAATTATAAGGTGCTTCTGGGGCCTTTGCTTTGGGTATTTTGCGGGATCACTTGGTTTCAGATGCCTTGAGGTACCCTGCTGGCTCGGGAGAACTAGGGGAGAGGTCGGGTCTCCTGGTTTTGTGGAGTGCATAGGGCAGTGGAAGGCCGGCATGCCTGGGCAGGTTGGACAGTGCCCTGTAAGGCTGGGTTCACACCTGGGGTTAATGCTGGGTGACTGTAGGCTGATCTGCAATGTGCACCGTGTTTATATAGAAGAGGTGACACAGACCAACAGATCCTCCCCTAGAACAACATAAAATGTAAAATTTGACGTTCAATTTGCAGTGAATTATTTATTTTAATTGACGATGGCAGTAACACATGCGCAGGAGGCACGGTGAAGTCTCTATGCAGGAAAGAGCAGATGGAGCTCATTGGCTGCCACCAGCTCACCTATTTGTCTTGTGTGTGCACTGAGGACATTTAAGGGCTCACATTCTCCAAAGAGAAAACAAACTGGTTGAGCAGCCAATGGAAGTGCCTTTGTTCCTCAGGACGTGGAGGCCACGTGTTTGTCTGTAGAGTCACTCACGCCCTGGGGGATCGGTGTTGAGGTTCTCCCACCTGCTGAGCCAGGGAGAGGGGAGCCCAGGCTGTGAGAGCTGGAGCCCATTGGGGCTCCTGGCTCCCATGCCCCACATCGATCAGTCCTCGGAACAGTCACCCAGCATTAACCCCTGACCCCTCAGCACCAGGACAAATGCATATGTAGGGGCCTTGTTGTTGGCTCCAGATCTGGAGGACCTCCTGGGCAACACCCCTGGGCACCTTCCTGGGCACCAACCCTGGGCAGGTCTGTCTCAGCAGCTTCTCTTACCTTGAGGCTTCTTGAGGGTCAGGCTCAGCTTCCACACACCCTATAGGTGGGTCGACGGAGGATCTGGCTTCCTGGACAGTCAACCACTGAGTGACACCTAGGGAAAGTCAGGGAACAGCTCCTGAAAGGAGACCAGCTGGTCTGTTTGACTTGTGTCACTCCTGTCTCTTCAGAAGTGATCTCAGAAAGAGGCAATGGTATCCAGAGGATCCCAGATTAACACTCCCCAGGACGGTTGCTGGCTCCCTGGTGACACCCTGCTGCTGTGTCCTGGCTCTGCCCTTCCCTCCGACCTCGCTCCCTGCTCTGCCCCTGGCTCACTGACCTGCCATGCGGTGTCTAGAGCCATTTCCTGCCATGCTTTGTGCTCAGAGCACCAGTCCTACTCAACCTTCTGGCTACACCCTTGGGCTTCCCAGGCTCCATGTTCCTTTCACAGAGAAGCTTCCTCAACCATCTCTATCCCGAAAAGCTATCCAGGTGACCAGGTGGAACATGGAGGACCTTTAGGGCAGTGAGCCACTCTGTGACACCACAGTAGTCACCGCACACTTGTCTAAATGCACAGAATGTGGGACAGTGAGGAGTGAACCCTGATGCAGCCTGGGGGTCTCAGGTGACAATGACAGTCAGTGCAGGCACAGTCTGGGGGGAGGGGGTTGCTGGGAGTGGGAGGCTGGGCACAAGTCAGGGAAAGGGAGGTACAGAAATTCTCATGTCTTTCTTTCTGTTTCTCTATAAGTATTTTATAACAAAAATAAAAAATAAAAACCAAAATAGCAACAAAAAGAGGTTCCCATCTGGTGTTAAACATTTTCCAATTTCGAGAGGTCATTGGGGTAATTTTCTGTCAAACCACCCCATGCTGAACTCCGAGTCAGCAGCCACTGTGGTGAGCAGCAGGTGTGACCCCACACTCACCCTTTCTTGGTCACCCTGCTTGACAAGGACCTCTCCTTCCTCCTGCTGAAACAGGACATCAGTAGGTTTGTATTTGCTTCTGAAGCTTGAACTTGGAATTGCTGTCAATTAGTAAATGTCATTAAAGAGAAGTTTAAGAAGTGCTTGCTCTCTGGAGCTCACCCTCTCCTGCCACTCTTGGAAATCCTGCCATTGTCACCCTGAACAGGAGTGTGCTAGCCTGAAGGATGACTAGCTCCATGTCCATGGGACACTGTTCCCTCTGCAGAGAGCCAGCACCAACTGTCAGACCCCTGGTGAGGCCACTCCACCTCTGGTGACTACATGAACCCATCTCATCTGAGGCCAAATCAAATTCCCAATCCATAGAATTTGGAAAAAGTAAATAGTTCTATCTAGAGCTGTTCTGTTTTCAGATTCTATCATCTGTTAGGCAGGAAAGGTTATGGACATGCATGATAAAAATCTGTGGAATAAACGAATCAGTAATTACAAAAACTCACAGAACCTACAAAAACTACAGCACAGGAGGCCAAGACAGGAAAATCACAAGTTCAAAGCCAGCCTCAGCAACTTAGTGAGAGCCAGTTTTAAAATAAATAAGGGAAGAGCCAGGCACAGTGGTTGCACATCTGTAATCCCAGCAACTTGGAAGGCTGAGGCAGGAGGATTACTAGTTCAAAGCCAGCCTCAGCAATGGTGAGGCAGCAAGAAATTCAATGAGACCCTGTCTCTAAACAAAATACCAAAAAAAGGGCTGTGGATGTGGCACAGTGGCCAAGTGTCCTGAGTTCAATCCCCAGGACCCCCCCTCAAAAAAAAAAAAAAAAAGAAATAAAAGGACTGGGGATGTGGCTCAGTGGTTAAGTGCCCCTGGGTTAAAACCTTGGTACAAAAAAAAAAAGAAGAAGAAGAAAAGAAACTTACAAAACCAGCTATTCATGTGCTCATATATACTTATTTTTACCCACCATAGGCACTGCAGATAGTATACATATGAAATCCCTGCTGATGCAAATTAAGGAAGCAGAACTCTCTCTGTTAAAACATCCACTTCATTGGTAGGATTCTATAGATATTGCTTTACTGAAATTATTGGCATAGATATTTCCAATTGGGAGGAATCCAAGTCATTATCAACTCCAGGATCCAGCTTCTAGCAGAGAGGCTTGGGGATGTAGTCAAGGTCATGCTGGCAGCAGCCATAGTTGGGTCTCAGAACCTGGACCCAAGGTCAGGGAAAATCCACGTGCTGAGGAGCAGGGCAGCTGCCCTGGTTTCCTGGGAGAAGAAGGTAGCACCTTGCCCCCTGGGGAAATGCATTTTGGGGAAACTTGCAGGTGAAGAGGGCGGCTGTGTTGGTGGTGGTGGTGCAAGGGCCGTGGTGGGGCCATGGCTCATGGGAGGTCCTGGTGCAGAATGTGGTGATACTAAGGAGAGGGGCGATGGGCATCCCCATCACCACAGGAATGTGGACAGAGCGCCCTCCTCTCTTCTGTTGTCTTAGCAACTTCAACAAACACCAACTGATGCTAACAAGCAGGTGCATCAGTATCATTGTGAGAGAATTAAAAAGCTACCAAAAAGGAAAAACAAAACCCAAGTGTTTACCTATTGATTTTATAAGTTCTTAATATGTCACCAGTAATCATCGAGTCTTCTAATGCTCTGGTAACTTCTTGCATCTCTTTCTGACTCAACATCTTTAGAAGTTTTTCACTCTTTCTGCACTTTCTTTTTTTAATCAGGAGAAGGAATTCTGATAATTCATGTCCTGAAGAAGGAAATCATACAACCCTGCAGCACGATCAAGATTATGCTAATAAAAACAATTATCTCCAACCTTTAGGGTTGTGATAGATGTTTTTACATTTCTCATTTTAACCTTTCACAATAAAGGCAACAGAGAAGATGGACGTAGAAATGCCAACTGCACACTCCTATAGTGCATGTTTGTTGAAAAGCTATGTGGTTTAAAAAATAACACAATAAAACTTTTCAAAGAGAGCTCACAGCCTAATTGATATAAATTGCAGCCATCTGCTTAAGATTCTTGGGGAAGGGGGCTTAACATTTCTAAAAGGCAATTTCTCTGGCGGGGCTGCTTTGTGTCCTTACTTGATGACATCTAATGGCAAGCCCCATTCCTACCTCTGGAACCACACGACTGTGTAACCAGCTTGTGGTCACCTCATGGTGGCCCTCTGCAGGAGGCAGAGGCCATCTGGTCATAGATGACAGTGCCATGCTTGGATTTAGGGCCGCTGAGGTCCCTGGGTAATAAACTATTGATCTCAACTTGGGAGTCATATTTGGAAGGGCCTGGCCGGCCTGGGAGGATGTTAAAGTGATTTGTGGAGCTGCAGCAGAGATGGTGCACAGAGCCACAGGTTTAAATGACTTCCACTGGGACAGATTGATCTCAGTGCAAAAGGGATCAAGAGGGGGTTGAGAGGCTAGACTGCGCACCACCATGGACGACCCCCAAAACTCCACCCCTGGAAATCAGAGGAGCCTGGTCTGACTCGTTGCTTTTGCATGTTATATTTGAGTTGAAATTTCACTTTTTCTGCCTCTGGGAAATATTATTTGAAAATACAACAGGTCCAGCAACCCGCCGGCGTGGTGTCGCGTCGCCCTGGCTAGAGCAGGGGCCGAACAGAGCCGCCGCCTGCGCCCGGAACAGGTCCAGCGACCTGCCGGCGTGGTTGTCAAGAAACCCCAATTGGAGTAGGGGCAAAGCAGATCCTCCACCCGCGTCCGCAAGGTAGGCAGGCCTGTGACAGACTGGAGGAACAGCCCCAGCGGCCTGCCGGCGTGGTAGACACGTCACACCACTTGGGGGAGGGGCAGAGCAGAGCAGAGCCGCTCCCCGAGCCCGCATCAGGCCCAGCGGCCCACCGCATGGCAGCCACATCACCCCATTTGGAGTAGGGGCAGAACAGAGCCGCCGCCCGAGCCTGCAAGGTAGACAGACTTGCGACCGACCGGCGGAACAGGCCCAGCGGTCTACTGGTGTGGTAGACACGTCACACAAATTGGAGGAGGGGCAGAGCAGAGCTGCCGCCCGAGCCTGCAAGGTAGGCAGACCCGCGTCCGACCGGCGGATCAGGCCCAGCAGCCTGCTGGTGTGGTAGACACGTCACCCGTCATCCCAATTGGAGTAGGGGCAGGGCAGAGCCTTCTCCCGCGGTCGCAGCAGGCCCAGCGGCCCAACAGCGTCGTAGCCACGTCAACCCAATTGGAGCAGGGACAGAGCAGAGCCGCCACCCGCGCCCAGATCAGGTCTAGCGACCTGCCGGCGTAGTAGTCAAGACACCCCAATTGGAGTAGGGGCAAAGCAGATCCTCCACCTGCGTCCGCAAGGTAGGCAGGCCTGTGACAGACTGGCGGAACAGGCCCAGCGGCCTGCCGGCGTGGTAGACACGTCACACCACTTGGGGGAGGGGCAGAGCAGAGCAGAGCCGCTCCCCGAGCCCGCATCAGGCCCAGCGGCCCGCCGGCGTGGCAGCCACATCACCCCATTTGGAGTAGGGGCAGAGCAGAGCCGCCACCCAAGCCTGCAAGGTAGACAGACTTGCGACCGACCGGCGAAACAGGCCCAGCGGTCTACTGGTGTGGTAGACACGTCACACCAATTGGAGGAGGGGCAGAGCTGAGCCACCTCCTGAGCCCGCATGGGAGGCAGACCTGCGACCTACCGACGGATCAGGCCCAGCGGCATGCTGGTGTGGTAGACACGCCACCCGTCACCCCAATTGGAGTAGGGGCAGAGCAGAGCCTTCGCCCACGGTCGGAGCAGGCCCAGCGGCCCGACAGCGTCGTAGTCATGTCAACCCAATTGGAGCAGGGACAGAGCAGAGCCGCCACCCGCGCCCAGAACAGGTCCAGCGACCTGCCGGCGTAGTAGTCACGACACCCCAATTGGAGTAGGGGCAGAGCAGATCCTCCACCCGAGCCCGCATGATAGGCAGGCCTGTGACAGACTGGCGGAACAGGCCCAGCGGCCTACCGGCGTGGTAGACACGTCACACCACTTGGGGGAGGGGCAGAGCAGAGCCGCAGCCCGCGCCCAGAACAGGCCCAGCAACCTGCCGGCGTGGTAGTCACGACAACCCAATTGGAGAAGGGGCAGAGCAGAGCCGCCGCCCGCGCCTGCAAGGTAGTCAGATTCACGACTAACTGGCAGAACAGGCCCAGGGGTTCACGGACGTGGTAGACACGTCACACCAATTGGAGGAAGGGCAGAGCAGAGCCGCTGCCCGCGCCTCCAAGGTAGGCAGACCGGCGACCGACCGGCAGAACAGTCCCAGTGGCCCGCCAGCATGGTAGACAGATCACCCCAATTGGAGGAGGAGCAGAGCAGCCGCCCGCCCCTGCAAGGGAGACTTTTCAACTATACAAGAGCAATATAAATATATAGGGGGGAAATTTCAAAAACACAACAGTTTCACCAAGCAGAAAGAAACACGAGCAATATGAAAAGACAAGGAAAGAAAGGACCACAAGCAATGCAGGTCAACTCAACTTTAGAAGAGGTAATAGCTGCAGCAGATGGAATGTCAGATAAAGAATTCAGGATATACATGCTGCAGATGATCTGGAGTCTCAAGGAAGACATTAGACAGCAAAATCAGACAATGAAAGATCACTTGGACCACTTCGACAATGTGTTACATAAACAAATCCAAGAAGCAAAAGATCAACTATACAGGGAGATAGAGGTAATAAAAAACAAACAAACAGAAATCCTAGAAATGCAGGAAGCAATAAACCAACTTAAAAACTCAATTGAGAACACTACCAGCAGAGTGGAACACTTAGAAGATAGAACATCAGACAATGAAGACAAAGTATTTCAACATGAAAAGAACATAGACAGCTCAGCAAAACTGTTAAGAAACCATGAGCAGAACATCCAAGAAATATGGGATAATATAAAGAGACCAAACTTAAGAGTCATTGGGATACAGGAAGGTATAGAGGTCCAAACCAAAGGAATGAGCCACCTATTCAATGAAATAATACGAGAAAACTTCCCAGACTTGAAGAATGAGGCAGAATCCCAAATCCTAGAAGCATACAGGACGCCGAATGTGCAAAATCATAAGAGATCCACACCTAGACACATTATAATGAAGATGCCCAACATACAGAATAAGGAGAGAATTTTAAAAGCTACAAGAGAAAGGAAGCAGATTACATTTAGGGGTAAACCAATCAGGATAACAGCTGATCTTTCAACACAGACTCTGAAAGCTAGAAGATCCTGGAATAACATATTTCAAAAACTGAAAGAAAATGGGTTCCAACCAAGAATCATGTATCCAGCAAAATTAAGCTTCAGGATGGAAGATGAAATTAAAACCTTCCACGATAAACAAAAGTTAAAAGAATTTGCAGCTAGAAAACCATGTCTTCAAAACATCCTCGGCAAAACATTACAGGAAGAGGAAATGGAAAATAACAATGAAAACCAACAGTGGGAGGTAGGACAGTAAAGGGGGGAAAAATAATCAAAAAGGAAAACAAACCATGTTTAGTAACATAAATAAACAAATATGGCTGGAAGAACAACCCATATCTCAATAATAACCCTAAATGTTAATGGCTTAAACTCACCAATCAAGAGACACAGGCTAGTAGAATGGATCACAAAACAAGACCCAACAATATGCTGCCTACAGGAGACGCATTTGATAGGAAAGACATACATAGACTTAAGGTGAAAGGTTGGGAAAAATCATATCACTCATATGGACTTCGGAAACAAGCAGGAGTGTCCATACTCATATCAAATAAAATAGATTTCAAGCCAAAGTTAATCAAAAGGGATAAAGAGGGACACTACATACTGCTCAAGGGAACCATACACCAACAAGACATAACTATCATAAATATATATGCCCCAAACAATGGTGCAGCTATGTTCATCAAACAAACTCTTCTCAAGTTTAAGAGTCTAATAGACCAACATACAATAATCATGGGAGACTTCAACACACCTCTCTCACCACTAGACAGATCTTCCAAACAAAAGTTGAATAAGGAAACTATAGAACTCAATAACACAATTAATAACCTAGACTTAATTGATATATATATATATAGAATATACCACCCAACATCAAGCAGTTACACTTTTTTCTCAGCAGCACATGGATCCTTCTCAAGAATAGATCATATATTATGTCACAGGGCAACTCTTAGACAATATAAAGGAGTGGAGATAATACCATGCATCTTATCTGATCATAATGGAATGAAACTGAAAATCAACGATAAAAGAAGGAAGGAAAAAACATGCATCACTTGGAGAATGAACAATTGGTTACTAAATGATCAATGGGTTATAGAAGACATCAAGGAGGAAATTAAAAAATTCTTAGAGATAAATGAAAGCACAGACACAACATATCGGAATCTATGGGACACATTAAAAGCAGTTCTAAGAGGAAAATTCATTGCTTGGAGTTCATTTCTTAAAAAAAGAAAAAACCAACAAATAAATGATCTCATACTCATCTCAAAATCCTAGAAAAAAGAAGAGCAAAACAACAGCAAAAGAAGTAGAAGGCAAGAAATTATTAAAATCAGAGCTGAAATTAATGAAATCGAAACAAAAGAAACAATTGAAAAGATTGACTAAACTAAAAGTTGGTTCTTTGAAAAAATAAATAAAATCGACAGACCCTTAGCCATGCTAACGAAGAGAAGAAGAGAGAGAAATCAAATTACTAGCATACGGGATGAAAAAGGCAATATCACAACAGACACTTCAGAAATACAGAAGATAATCAGAAACTATTTTGAATCCTTATACTCCAATAAAATAGAAGATAGTGAAGGCATCGATAAATTTCTTAAGTCATATGACCTGCCCAGATTAAGGCAGGAGGATATAGACAACCTAAACAGACCAATATCAATTGAGGAAATAGAAGAAACCATCAAAAGACTACCAACTAAGAAAAGCCCAGGACCGGATGGGTATACAGCAGAGTTTTACAAAACCTTTAAAGAGGAACTAATACCAATACTTTTCAAGCTATTTCAGGAAATAGAAAAAGAGGGAGAACTTCCAAATTCATTCTACGAGGCCAACATCACCCTGATTCCTAAACCAGACAAAGACACCTCAAAGAAAGAAAACTACAGACCAATATCTCTAATGAACCTAGATGCAAAAATCCTCAATAAAATTCTGGCAAATCGGATTCAAAAACATATCAAAAAAATTGTGCACCATGATCAAGTAGGATTCATCCCTGGGATGCAAGGCTGGTTCAATATACGGAAATCAATTAATGTTATTCACCACATCAATAGACTTAAAAATAAGAACCATATGATCATCTCGATAGATGCAGAAAAAGCATTCGACAAAGTACAGCATCCCTTTATGTTCAAAACGCTAGAAAAACTAGGGATAACAGGAACTTACCTCAACATTGTAAAAGCAATCTATGCTAAGCCTCAGGCAAGCATCATTCTGAATGGAGAAAAATTGAAGGCATTCCCTCTAAAATCAGGAACAAGACAGGGATGCCCTCTCTCACCACTTCTGTTCAACATAGTTCTCGAAACACTGGCCAGAGCAATTAGACAGACGAAAGAAATTAAAGGCATAAAAATAGGAAAAGAAGAACTTAAATTATCACTATTTGCAGATGACATGATTCTATACCTAGCAGACCCAAAAGGGTCTACAAAGAAACTATTAGAGCTAATAAATGAATTCAGCAAAGTGGCAGGATATAAAATCAACACGTATAAATCAAAGGCATTCCTGTATATCAGCGACAAATCCTCTGAAATGGAAATGAGGACAACCACTCCATTCACAATATCCCCCCCAAAAATAAAATACTTAGGAATCAACCTAACAAAAGAGGTGAAAGACTTATACAATGAAAACTACAGAACCCTAAAGAGAGAAATAGAAGAAGATCTTAGAAGATGGAAAAATATACCCTGTTCATGGATAGGCAGAACTAACATCATCAAAATGACGATATTACCAAAAGTTCTCTATAGGTTTAATGCAATGCCAATCAAAATCCCAATGGCATTTCTTATAGAAATAGAGAAAGCAATCATGAAATTCATATGGAAAAATAAAAGACCCAGAATAGCAAAAACAATGCTAAGCAGGAAGGGTGAATCAGGCGGTATAGCGATACCAGACTTCAAACTATACTACAGAGCAATAGTAACAAAAACAGCATGGTACTGGTACCAAAACAGGCGGGTGGACCAATGGTACAGAGTAGAGGACACAGAAACCAATCCACAAAACTACAACTATCTTATATTTGATAAAGGGGCTAAAAGCATGCAATGGAGGAAGGATAGCATCTTCAACAAATGGTGCTGGGAAAACTGGAAATCCATATGCAACAAAATGAAACTGAATCCCTTTCTCTCGCCATGCACAAAAGTTAACTCAAAATGGATCAAGGAGCTTGATATCAAATCAGAGACACGGCATCTGATAGAAGAAAAAGTCGGCTACGATCTACATACTGTGGGGTCGGGCTCCAAATTCCTCAATAGGACACCCATAGCACAACAGTTAATAACTAGAATCAACAAATGGGACTTATTCAAACTAAAAAGTTTTTTCTCAGTAAAAGAAACAATAAGAGAGGTAAATAGGGAGCCTACATCCTGGGAACAAATCTTTACTCCTCACACTTCAGATAGAGCCCTAATATCCAGAGTATACAAAGAACTCAAAAAATTAGACAACAAGATAACAAATAACCCAATCAACAAATGGGCCAAAGACATGAACAGACACTTCTCAGAGGAGGACATACAATCAATCAACAAGTACATGAAAAAATGCTCACCATTCCTAGCAGTCAGAGAAATGCAAATCAAAACCACCCTAAGATACCATCTCACTCCAGTAAGACTGGCAGCCATTATGAAGTCAAACAACAACAAGTGCTGGCGAGGATGCGGGGAAAAGGGTACACTTGTTCATTGTTGGTGGGACTGCAAATTGGTGCAGCCAATCTGGAAAGCAGTATGGAGATTTCTTGGAAAGCTGGGAATGGAACCACCATTTGACCCAGCTATTCCCCTTCTCGGTCTATTCCCTAAAGACCTAAATAGAGCATGCTACAGGGACACTGCTACATCGATGTTCATAGCAGCACAATTCACAATAGCAAGACTGTGGAACCAACCTAGATGCCCTTCAATAGACGAATGGATAAAAAAATGTGGCATTTATACACAATGGAGTATTACTCTGCATTAAGAAATGACAAAATCATAGAATTTGGAGGGAAATGGATGGCATTAGAGCAGATTATGCTAAGTGAAGCCAGCCAATCCCTAAAAAACAAATGCCAAATGTCTTCTTTGATATAAGGAGAGTAACTAAGAACAGAGTAGGGACGAAGAGCATGAGAAGAAGATTAACATTAAACAGGGACGAGAGGTGGGAGGGAAAGGGAGGGAGAAGGGAAATTGCATGGAAATGGAAGGAGACCCTTAGGGTTATACAAAATTACATATAAGAGGTAGCGAGGGGAAAGGGAAAAATAATACAAGGGGGAGATATGAACTGCAGTAGAGTGGGTAGAGAGAAAAGAGGGGAGGGGAGGGGAGGGGAGGGGGATAGTAAAGGATAGGAAAGGCAGCAGAATACAACAGACCCTAGTATGGCAATATATAAATCAATGGAAGTGTAACTGATGTGATTCTGCAATTTGTATACGGGGTAAAAATGGGAGTTCATAACCCACTTGAATCAAAGTGTGAAATATGATATATCAAGAACTATGTAATGTTTTGAACAACCAACAATAAAAAAAAAAGAAAATACATTTGCTCAGAAACCAAAGGTATTACTGCTGTTGTTGTTGGGGGTGGAGGGGGGACTATGGTACTCTATACTTTTAGGATTATAATTGAGAAAAGTTACCAAAATACAAGCTGTTCTGATTCTTTGTATGTGTAGGGGGGGTTATTTGTACCTTTAATTCCTATTTTTCTCTTTAAAAAATAAGTCAGTAAATCCCGATTGTTCCAAAGTCCATGTAGTTAAACACCTTTAAAAGGAGAATTCAGACATGTTTTTAAAAGAAAAAAAAAACTTGTCTTCAGCTGGAAAAGCAGGCAGCAAGGGTCTCGTCCCACAGGGCCTTGTTCTCATAGCTACCCACTTGTCATTGTGATTCAGTCTGATGGGAAATGACACCCTTCCCCACTGTCATTAGTTCACGTCACTTTAAATTCTCTCAGGCTGGGGCACATGAGTCACAGACACTCACAGACTCTCGTGAAGGAGGGCCGCAAGACTCCCGCATGTGTGGTGTGTGTGCGCAGGAAGCCTGAAGTTGCAGAGGATCATCAGCAGTCCAGCCAGCCACCTGTCCAGGAAGACTTCAGAGACTTGACCTGGAAGGAAGGAGCCACCGGTTTCCCACCATGACGACTGCCAAGCTATAGGAATGCTTCACCGTTCCATTTACAGGGTCTAAATATTAAACTGCCAAAGTTGTAATTGTGGTTGTTTCTCCAGCCTGAGACAAACACCTGAAGCTTTTTTTAATGACTGTGAAATATGGCTTGTCATTAAATGACCAGATGTGATAAGACCTAGAAAACCTGAAAGAGTTTGAGCATGAAATAACCATTTTTAACACAAAGCAATTTCCTCCCCAGCCATCGAGCAGAGGAGTTCAGATTTTCTTGAAATAATTCCATCTCTATACTTCAGAAGCAAACTTGGCTAAAGATATTCCTATTATAACAGTCCCCGCTTATTCAGTTTTCCTTTCTGCAGTTTCAATTACCTGCAGTCATCCAAAGTCTGAAATACTCAATGGAAAATTTCAGAAATAAACAATTCATAAGTCTTAAGTTTCATGCCATTCTGCCATTCTGAATTGCGGGATGTAATCTGATATCATCTAACTCCATCCTGCTCCGTGATGTATCCCTTAGTCCATTGTATCCACACTATATACACTACCCACCCATTAGTCACTCAATGGCTATCTTGGTTATCAGAGTAACTGTCACAGTATTGCACTGTTCACATAACTCTTATTTTACTTCGTACTGGTCCCAATTCACAGGAGTAGTAATGCTGTCAACTGCCATCTACTAAAAATAAGGCTTAAAGTACTTCCCTTATGTATCATCCTTCATGATCCCCAAAAGAGTAAGCAGAGTAGAATAAGAAATCTGAGAGAAAACATATTCACATAACTTTTATTACAGTATATTGTAATTGTTTTCTACTTTTATTATGTTATTGTCATTAATCTCTTAATGTCTCTAACTTACAAATTAAACTTGATCATAGATATTTATGTATAGGAAAACACACAGCATGTATCTGTGTTGATATGGGTCTGTATAGATGTGTGTGTGTGTGTGTGTGTGTGTGTGTGTGTGTGTGTGTGTTAGGTACTATCTGCATTTTCAGGCACCCACTGGAGTTTTTGGAGTGCATCCCCTTCAGATAAGGGGTGGAGGCCACTATGTCAACTCTTACAAACCTTATGTTATGTTTTGCTCCGAGGGCCTTCCTGTGCCTTTACGGAGGTCACTCCAATAGAGACAAGTAGCTCTCTTCTTCAGATTGGATGAATAAAGGAAATCAATCTGGGTAAAATAGGTTGAGACTTAAAATGTTTAAATAGCAATTACTCTTATCTACATTGCCCTTCCTCTTTGAGTGCAAAGTCAATTTGGAAATCAATTTATTTTTCTAAGATGCTCTTCTAAAGCAGGCATGGTGGTGCACACCTGTAGGCCCAGTGACTTGGGAGGCCGAGGCAGGAGGACAGTGTGTTGAGTTTGGCAAATAAGTGAGATTCTATCTTAAAACATTTTTTAAAAACTTAATATAAAAGGTGTTTTTCTACTTCTTCCTCAGCTTCTCCTACACTTCCAGGAAATGTTGCTAAAAGTCCTCAAGCCCAGGGTCTTTCCATAGCTGTGCTGCCTCTTGTGTCTTTAAGGGTCAATTCCCCCTTTCTGCTGTCTGCTCTCCCCAGCCCCAGGAGACAATGAGCCAAACCCAAGCCAGGCACAACCACCTTGCTCCCTTTAATTCAGGGTGAGGCCCATGCATGTCCAGCAAGGCTGGCTGGGGTCATTGGGGATGATTCCTTCTTTTTCTTTCTTTTTTTTTTTTGGTGGGGGGGTACCAGGGATTGAGCCACATTGCCAGCTCTTTTCTGTATTTTAGAGACAGGGTCTCACTGAGTTGCTTAGGGCCTCACTAAATTGCTGAGACTGGCCTTGAACACATGATCCTCATGCCTCAGCCTCCCGAGATGCTGGGATTACAGGTGTGTGCCACTGCTCCATTCTGATTTTCTTCTTGATACACGGAAAACAATCCCTGCAGAGCTGAAGGCCTGCTGCTGCCTCCACGTCCCTCCCTGCTGTGCTCACAGTCTTGGAGGACAAGACTCCTGACCATGAGGTGGTCCATTGTATGCATGGACCAAAATTCATTGACCTGCTCAATAGTTGATGGGCATGTGAGTGTTTCTACCTTGTGGCTGTTGTGGACCATGCTGCGTGTTAGATTTTGTTGGCTCATCTCTTCTCAGTTATCATTAAGACTATTTTTTTATTCATATTTTAAAAAATTTTTATTGTTCAAAGTAAAAAAAAAGGAATCATAATGTCATTTTCACAGTTATTTTTGTTATTATTGTTGTGGGACTTAAGAGGTGATGCATATAAAACTCCTCAGAGCCCTTAGACTCTTGTTTGGCATGAAGTTGATGCTCAATTCGTGTGTGCAGTGGGCATCATCAGCACCAGCCTGAAGACTTTGTCCGCCTCTCACGATGTCCTGAATATGACACCCATCTGCTCTGCAGCATCTTGAATGGAAACCAAACCTGAAGATGGAGATGGCTCTGTCTGTCAGTGACTGGTGAAAACTGGGGCCTCTGCAGGGCTGCAACTTCAAGGACCCCGTTAGGGACATCTCCTTGCCTTTCAGATTCCAACTCTCCTTGAGTTGAGGGACTGTGGCTCTCCACTGGCTTTCAAAGAGCCAGAATAGGGGTTGGCTGGATTTAGGCTCCCAGAAGGGTCTAACTAGAAACCCCCATGTCATGAACTTAGGAGAGATTTTTGGAGATGAAGAAGTTGACTTTCCCACTTGAGCACCTCTATTTGGTAGAGTTGGGCTACCCAGGAGGCCAACTTGGTCAGTGATAGGAATTGGGCAGACAGGAAATCAGAGCCAGGAACACAGTTGGTCTTAAAGTGATGTTCTATCCTGTTTAGAAGGAACTATCTTCTTATATCCTAAATCTCTATAGCATCAGGAATTGTTTTAAAAGCAAGCTTTAAAAAAAATCCAGTTACTCACGATGGACATCTGTTTTCCTTTCATGTAAAATATGTTGCTCTTATTTGTCAATTAAGGGCTGATGGAGCTCTCCTCAGTGCTATCAGTCTTAAGGCTCCTGTAGGTTTTGCTTATGATACAAAAGTACTATCAAGGCTCCAGCTATTATTGCCTGTATATTCTAGGTATCAGGAAAGTAAAACAATAGGACCCAAGTCTCACCATTTCTGGATAGTCACCTACAACACCTTGCATTTATACTGCATCGTTGGAGGGGTGCTGTGCTCTGGAAGCCATCAAGGAGACTGTCTTTTAACAGAGCAATGACAAATGATGTCCAAGAGGTGTTTAGTTGATTCCAGTGTGCCTGTTCAAATTGGACCCCAAAGAGTTGATTTTTCATCTTATCCTTATTCAGATGGGACACAGAAAAGAGCTTTGAATTGTTCTCATGAGGGAGAATTCAAGAAAACTATTTTACATACACACAAAGGTGCAAAGAAAACTCTATACTGTTGAACCCTGCAGGACTGGAGGTCAACATGTACAGGTGATTTTCTACTATGTAGGTGACCTGAAGATTTAGGATTTGTGTAAACAGATCTGCTTACTGCATTTGAATTTGGAAATAGACTGCTGCTCTTGGCAGCTAGAACTTGCAATGTGGCTGCTCTTTCCTGTATCGAGCAAGAGGCACCAGAAGTAACTTGCCATTTAGCTGGTCCCAGAGACCTCAGCCCTGCAGGCCAGAAGAAGGGGCAGACACCAATCTGGACTGCAGAATATGAGCGAGGTTCTCACTCTGACAAATGAGGCACATGGCTCCGGAGTCATCTCTCTGGACGCTGGAAATAGTACCAGATGGTGCCTGGACTGGATTTCTGCTAGCAGACATTTCCCCCCCCCTATATCTGATAAAGAGCAGAAGTGTGCAGAGGCTGCTGGAACTAATAAAGTCTTGCCATGGAGACGTGCACAGTCAAGCAACCGTCTCCTCAAGACAGCTCACTGATGAGCAGTATTACCACGCAGAGAAGTTGGTCCCGAAATCCTGCTCCAAAATGACAAAGTGCAAGAAAAGCACTTTTGCCCTTGACAACACTGTAGATGGTACTCCATTAAGCTCCTGTGTTAAAGTATTCGGAAAATATTCAGCGTCAGCCCTGTGATGCCGTGGCCTGGGTTGTGGTTGGGGAGTGTTGGAGAGGGAGCCACCCATAGGTGGAGGATCCAGGAGCTGCTGTTCATTCTGCATCCCCAAATACACGCAGTCCGTTGAAGCAAGCTTTGAGTTGGTTTGAGTTCTTCTTAATTATAAACATATATAGGCTCACTGCAGAAAATATGTGTGGAAGTGTGAAGTTGAGGATGTAAAACATCCCAACAGGGAAGCTAATATAAACATGTGTGTGTGTGTGTGTGTGTGTACGTGTGTGTGTGCATGTGCACGTGTATGTGTGTGTTCTCCCCCTGCAGCTCACAGTTCCCTGTACCTTCAGGTCAGAGGAACTGAGCCTAGAGTCTGGGATATCCAGGAGAAGTCGGCTCCCTGCACTTGCTAAAGGTGGCAATTCTGAATAAACCTGGGAAGCCCAGCAGTCGTGGTGCACGGGAAGGGGTCCCCCAGGCTTCATCATGTGCCCTGAAAGCACTGGGCTGCTTGATGGCAGACCTGATCTTCCTCCAGCATGGAATGACCTGAGCACCTGCAGTAACAAAGCGGGGTGTGCCCTTTCCAAATGTGCTAATGAACACCAGTTGTTGAGACAGATAAGCAAGCTCAGGACGGCCTGAGCTTAATTGATTCACTGGCTAGGAAATTAAGGCCCTCAGCAGAGTGACACACAGTGGATACCAGGTGGGACCTTCTTCGAGGGCTTTTTAGGAGAAGAGATCCAGGTAACAGACTGGAACAAACCGATACAGAGGGTGGCGCTGGCCCGCCCAGGCTCTGGTGGGTGGGTTTCCTGGCAGGGCGCCCTTCCTGTTTCTCTCTGCCTGAGAGGGTTCCATAACACAACAGCCTGACATCTAGGATTTCTGTGCTTGAAGCCACAGGGCTGCTGTGCAGCTGGGGGAAGCTTGTGTTCCAGATTCCAGGTTCTAGAACCCAGAAGATAAAGCCAGACAGGACATCTGTCCCAGTGAGTGCTAGAATGCCTTGGATGAGTCCTCAGATACCTGGGAGCCTTTGGCAGAGACAGAGAGTCCCACCCACGTCAACGTCTTCTCCCACTTCCCAGACTTGCCTGCAGCTGAATCAGAAGTCCTTTGATTCCTTTTGGAGAACAAATGTCATCTGTCACTTCTGTTGGGAGAAAGTGCTTAATGCTGGTGTGTCTTTCCCATCTGTCTCTCTTTCCCCTCCCTGGGAGGATCCCATGGGCCCCTTCTCCAAGGCAGAAGGTGGCTGTGGGGACCAAGCGCAGGTGCATGGGTGGAAACCTCTGCAATTCTAAGGCCCTGGGATTCCTCGCTGTGTCACGGTAGCTGTGGACAAACACCCCTGTGAATCCGGAATGCATCTCCTCTGTGCCCTCCCCAAAGCCTGCTCCAGGAAAAATAAAAATGTCCGTTTTTTTAGACCACACAATCTAGGAATAGAATCTCTGTGTTCCTGCCCAAGGCTACTGTGGAAGAGGCAGAAATGTTAGTCACCAGAATCTAAAATAGACTCAGTTCATTCACAGTGGCTCAATTCCCAGCTCAGATGGAGGGCTGCAGCTCTCGGGGCTCACGGTGATGGATGATGTGCATGTGGACTAAGTAGATTCCATAAATCATAAGAAAGTTTTACTGACTCCACTGTGACTAGGGCTTGAGCCAGAGCCTGACATTTCACACATCCTAAATTAAGAATAATGGGTCCTTCTTTGATCATTTACCCAATAGGGATGATAAAAAAGCAGAGCTGAAAGGACTTTCAAAATGATCCTGATGAATCCCTATAGTGTAATCCAAATATTTATTATATGTTCCTTGGACTGTGATGGGCCTGGGAATAAAGGGACAAATGGGACCCTGGACACTCCCTCAAGGAGCTTCTACTTGCAGTACAACTAACACAGCAGCTGGACATTTAAAGATGCAGACGCTGGACTCACGTAAAGGGCGTGGGGCTCGGGAGATGGTGTTCAGCTCATCCTGGGGTCCAGAGGAGACCTCTTAAGGAATGACAAGCCAGGTGGATGATGAGGGATGTCAGGAAAACCAATACAGGGAGATGCTCCAAGCACAGTGACTGTGAAGAGTGAGCCTGGGGAGCACAGGCCCAGTGCCCTCTGTTGCAGAAGGGTCTCAGTTCTTCCTGTGTGGACCTCTGTGGCACTTAGTTGGATATTGCTGGAGGGAAGCTGGGGAAACGGCAGTGTAGGCCACTGGGTACCATCGACCATAAGGAGAATCTAACTCCATGAGAGTGGGCTGCATTCTAGGTCCCTGGTAAATGATAAATTGTTTCAAGGGCTCGGAAGGCATGCATTCAATGAGCGGGTTTGGGGGAAGGTCTCTTGGTGAGGTGTACGAAAACAGGCAAGTTAATACAGACACATGGAGGGGTCACGTTCTCCTAACGACATTAGTGACCCGGGTGCTCAGTTGGAGTGCATCCAGGAGGCTGAAGATGCCCATTGGGAGGACAGTCAGGCTCTCTGGATTGTGCCTGTTAAGGGGCTAATGACTTCATACATGAAAACCAACCCACAAGAGAGAGAGAAATGATTGCTGCTGAGACACCTGGAGTCGCAGGTTTCACATGGGGAGAGGCACCAGACTGGAGCTCAGGAAGAGTTCCAGCCAAAAATAAAGAGTGAATTGCTGCAGGGAGGGCCTGCTGGTTAGCACAGGGCACACTGAGGCATTTGGACCTGGCCTTCTGATACCACCTGGGGGGACAGAGGCCTCGGCCAAGCACAGGAGTGGAGAAGGCAAGGAGGTAGACACACTTCTGCAGCAGAGAGTCCTGATGGAAGAAGAAGCTCAGGGCTCAGAAAGCTTAGCCACAGCTGCTCTGTGGGGGCATCCCAGGCAGGAGCTATTGTGCCACCTTAGAACACAGACATGTCAAGTTGAGGAACCCCAATGGTTTCCCCCAGAGAGCAGAGTGTTATTCTGAGTTCATGTTTCCCTACGCTTTGCTTTTACACATCTATGCTTCTTCTTACTGAGACATAATATAGTCACCCTGGGCAAGTAGCAAGATGGTATGGAGGGGCATCTCTGATGATCTATCAATGGACAGATTCTCAAATAGTGTGCTTGAATCTTGGTATTAAATGCCAAATATTGGTTTCAAATATTGGAATATTTCCAATAAGAAAAAGAAAATCATTGTAAGAAATATTGTAATCACCTGGTTGAATATTAAATCTGTGTTGAGATGGAACGTTATGTGTTTCCAAATACGGTGTAGAACATCATCTGGTGGTTGGTATCCTCAATACATGAAGAACTCTAGCTAATGAAAAAACAGAGCAAAGAATAGATGCAGACCACTTATTAAAGAAGACATAAAATTGGACAGAATTCTTGAGCTGTTCCAATAACAAAGCACACCAAAAAGACCTTCTAAACTGATGTGATTATTAAGTTATATGCAATATTTCACACGTGGATAATGATCCACCTTGGTAAAGAGATCATATATTAGTGCAAACTGCTGAAGACATAGTCCATTAGTACAAACTCCCCATATGGACCTTCAAGAGCCTTAACAATGTATAACTTTTAATTCATCTTATTTTTATATTAACTCACATATTAGATATGTTTCAGTTCCAACATAATCATTGCTAGATTGTTTCAATAACGAAAATCAGGGACAAACTAAATAACTCACGGATGAATCGCCTGAGTACCAAGGCTGCTAACTAGAGATCACGAGGACAGATTAGCTGATGGACTTTTCCTCCGTGGCCATCCCAATGATTTAAATTAAAGTTCTGGCACTTGCAGGATTTAGAAATGGGCTTTTAAGGTCAACTCTGGGTTGATGACTTGCCTTGGAAGACCAGCATGTCCAGCCGCACTGCCAGCTAAGATGGTAGAGGTGGTTCACAGTTGGAAACAGTGCCCCCTGCGGCCTGTATAGGCATCCCCCCCAACTCCATCCAGCAGTCCTCCATCTGAATCCAGTTGTTCCCTTCATCTGTCTGAGCCTGTAGGTAAATGAGTTCATGGTCCCTGGGTTGTATAAAAATCAGCTCCTAAACATAATTTAATATCAGCCAACCAGGAAGAAATGACAGTGCTGAAAATATTTACTAATAAGATAGGCACGGCATAAAAAGCATCCAATGTGTTATGGATCATTATTTATAATCTGATTGCTTTCTTGGTCCACAATTGACAGAACCAAAGACTAGACCATTCACAGCAAAATCTGATGATTTGCCTCTGAGTATTAGACCAGCCGGTGACTTTGAGTTTCTTCTCTCTGCTCCTCTGCACTTTCCAAATGTTCGGCAGAGCCCACCTCTGCCCTCTCCCTCTGCACTCAGCTCACCTGGGCTTTACCCAGACCGGTGCTTGTCTTGGGCTGCTCCCATCTGCAGTGACATCACAGGACACCCCCCACCACCACTGTGGATACAGCTGAGAGCAAGGCTTGCTGGCCCCTCCTACTGTCTCCTCCTGACCTCTGTGGAGTTCAGCCCTCAGCTGCTCCACCACTGATCCACCTTCACACCAGGCTGCTCCACACAGAACCCCGACAGGTGTGAAGATCACCCCTGGGAGACATTTTTGTAATGAAGACAGAGTGGCACCCAGGAGGGAGGCTTAGGGAAAGAAGGAAAGAACATGTAAAGAGATTGTCATGCACTCTGCTCCATGAGTCTTGCTGGGGAATTTGCCACAGCCCTTCTAGGGGCACATGATGTGGTCCTCTGGCTCTAGAGCCCCCAGGGTGGTGTTTTCCATCTAATGTTGGCACTGAGATCCGACCTCCCTGCTTTAAGAACACACAGCTCAGAGAGCGTTGGGCCCTGAGAGAAGCGGAACAGTGACTTCGCATGTTGCTCCTTGGATGGGATTGCATGCTGATGAGCTGGAACTGCGGGGGGTACATTTACCTGCCCTGACCCCTGCATGCCAGAAGATGTGCTGTGGCATTCAGGAGAATAAGAAAAATATCAAAATGAATAAATTTTACTCCCCTCTATGGAAAACACTTTAAGACACCTTAGTATCAGTTTTTAATCACAGGAGAAAGTTCTTTTGAATTAGACACAACATCTCCCACTCTCCAAAAGTACTGTATACCAAAAACAAGTGATTTCTTTTGGCCAGCACACTAAAAGGGACCCATTGCTCTGTAGGCTCTCTCCTCACCCTTGCTCTGGAAACAGAGACAGCCACATTTCTGTGTGTCCATGGAGGAGGGATCCCTGCAGCAGCCTGCATGCTGGTTCCTCTCATTTCCAAGTAGCTTGGGTCAGTAGTGTGCTTCACCAGCTGTCAGCAAGGACAGTTGAGAAATCACTTCAGGAATAAAAAAAAGAAGAAGAAGAAGAAGAAAGAAAGAAAGAAAAGAAAGAAAGAAAGAAAGAAAGAAAGAAAGAAAGAAAGAAAGAAAGAAAGAAAGAAAGAAAGAAAGAAAAGAAAGAGAGAAATACCAGTGTTTATTTGGAGCTTGAGTGCTGGGGTGTTCTGCTCAGATAGCAGGGCTCAGGGGCATCGAGCATTGGCCCAAGAAGATGCACTTCTTTTAGGATGACATAAAGGAAAAGAGAGAAAACCTTCCTAAATGCCAGCTCTACACAGGAGGCCTGAAATAGTGGGTTTATAATTTTATCCCATGTTTCTCATTTAAAGTGAGAGATGCTAACCACACACACATGCACACACTATGCATGGCAGTGCCAGCCACATCAGGGAGGAGCAGAGGCCCTCTGGCAGCTGTCACCTCCAGGTTCACCAGGGGCTTGGGAAGTCTCCCCTCTGCTGTCCTCATACCTCCACTCATTTGTGTTCCCTGCTTGGGTCTACAGAGCCATGGATGTGTGATCCCAATATGCTTTGAACATGCTTTGTTGAGGGAGCTGAGTGGATGGAACAAGACACAGCCCTGGCACCCACCAAGGTGCCCACCAGCTGATGAAGGTGTGCCCCACCTTGGGACACCAATCAGCCATGAGAAATGAAAACAGGTCTTGTGCAACAGCCTCGGGGCACCGCAGGTTACTGCATTCAGTGAAAGGAGCCAGGCGCAGGATGACAAGCCCGCAGGATGACAAGCCCGCATGTTGTCACCCTGTGGGACCTGAACAAGCCTGTGTCATGAAGTGAGTACAGAGTGAAGGCCAGGTAGAATGGAGGGCAGAAAAAGTAGATGCAGGAGGTGACATTGAAGGTGCTCAGTTCTAGGGAGGTTAGAGCAAGGGGTTCTAGTGGGCCACTCCCAACAGGCTGACGGAACAGATCGATAATGTCCTTATACCTCCAGAACCTTGGAAGGAAGGATTTGGAAGGTTTTCCTCATAAAGTCATGATGAACATCCAAGGAGATAGATGGTTGACCTGATCTCAACTGTACACAATGTGTGGCATTGAATATTGAATTCACATGGGGCACCTTCAATATCTACAACATCTAATGGTCTTTTGTATGAGTTTAAAAATATCTGTCAAGTGAAAAAAGTTAAGAATTGTTGAGGGCAGAAGAGCCCTGCATCTATAGACAGCAAGCCCATGCTCCCTCCCTGAGGACCACGGGTGGCGGTGTTGGGTGACCAGGCTGGCAGCTGCTCCCTGTGTCTGCTGTTCCTCTAGCCAGTGAGTGCTGGAGTTTCCAGGCTCTGTGAGGCTGCACAGCTCTTTGCTGGAAGAAAAGGGGTCGGTAAGGGCTCCAAACACGCACTCTCCTCCCTGATAGTTCTCACAGTACTGTGGCTATCTTATGAGAAGATATTCCCCACATTGCCATGTCATGGATGTGGTGTTTGTACAGTCAACAGAAAAGCATCTCTGTGTTGATTTTTGTAAGTTAAATTGCCACAGGTAGAGCCCACATAAAAAATTCTCTGGACTCATTAATAATGTTTAAGAGTCTAATAGGGCCCTAAGGCTAAAACGTTGGAGAATCACTGTTTTAGGGCTAAATGAGAAGTTTAAGTGGGCTGTGGTGCTACACACCAGGTACTGGGGAGCCTGCGAGAGGAGGAACACTTGAGCTCAAGGTTTTAGATCACCCTGGGCAACATAGCCAGACGCCATCTCAAAAACAAACAAACAAACAAAACCTTCTTTGAGTGCCTTTCTCTGAAAGCAAGCTTTCTGAGCATTCTGAGATGCTGTTAATTTGCATTTATGGCAATACGTTATTCACCATGAGAGTGCTTCACCTAACGAGCAGGCTCTCACTGAGAGGAGCAGACGTACCCACTCGTGTGTACACACACAGCTATTGGCAGTTCTGCTCTCTGGCCTCCTGGTGTGAACACCTGCTGTCCCTCCTTATGTCAGCAGAACTGCTCATCCTGTTTCCTGCCTCTGCAGATGTTAGGGATGATGTCACAGTGAACCTCGGTCTTTGACTTGACTAGATTGAGAGGTGTCTGGGAAATCGGAAAGCATACTTCTGGGTATGTCTTGGAGGGTCCAGAGAAGATTGAGGAGGGCGTCAGTAGAATTAGTGCAGAAGCCCAGCCTTGTCTGGGCAGCACTGTCTCATTGACTGGTGGTCCAGAGGGCACAGAAAGTCAGGGGAGGAGACCCTCCATCAGCCCAGAAGCACTCTTCTGGAGCTGGTTTGTCCTCACTGCTGCTACCACTGGACCTCAGGTTCCTGTTCTTTGGCCTTGGAACGTGGATTTGCAGGAGCAGGATTCCAGGGACTTCTAGGTCCTGGGCCTCAGACTGGCCCTGCATCCTTGGCCCCTCCCATTCTGATGCTCCCAGCTTTGTGGATTGGGCAGCAGCTAGTTTCCCTGCCTCTGTGGCCTGCAGGTGGTCAGCATGGGACCTCCTCAGCCTCTTGACACGGGCACCAACCTGGTAAGTCCTTTCACAATGATACACATCCTGTTGATTCTTTATCCTCTGGAGAACCATGATGGATACAGGCAGAAGAAACCAGTGCACATCCCCAGAAGATGAAGCACTGGGCCTGAGGATCTGGCCATGAGGTTTCTTATACTGTGAAAGACAAACTTCAAGTTCCTGCTGTGGACCATGAGCCCAGTAGGCACTGACCCCTGCTCCCCTTACCAGCCCCTTGGCTCTGGTGCCCTCTGGGTGTTGTAAGACACCTGGTCCCCAGGTATATGAAGGGTTGACAGGACTTTGCCCCCTTGTTATAGAGTCGATGGTTGAAAATGCAGTTCTGGCCACTTCCACGAGCTGTTTATCCCTGCAGCAGGTTGCACGGGCCTGAAGCTTAGAATGGCTTTCTCCATCAGTGCTCAGAAGTCAGCAGGAAACATTTTAAGCCAAGAGGCACACTATCTGTATTTCTAGAGACTTATATTTGGCCTAGAAGTCATAGTCTCCTTATAGTTGCATTTTATTTTTATTTAATTAGAAGAGTTTTAATTTAGATTTTCTAATAAAATTTCTAGAAACTTAGATGAATGGGGAATTGATGCAACTTAAAGGCCATTGGATTTCCACTGGTTGAACTGGTCTTCAGGGTCCTCTGTCTTCCTGGCCAACTTCACCTGTATTTTGTGCTGATAAAATCCACTCACCTCTATAGGGAAGTCTTTTGATGCTCATATCTAGTCTCATAAAACAAAGCCTTGAGTCCTGAGGTCCCCAAATGGCCTGGTTTGAGTCTTCAATCTGAATTTCTGTACTTGTGAAGTGGAGTACATTTCACCTGGCCCTGTTCTTGTGCCCTTGTTTATGAATTCATATTTCTCTGCCCATCCAGCAGGAACACTAGGGCAGCTACTCATCCCCTAAAGAGACTGGGACACCTTTTCCCTGCAGTCCACGCAGCTCATCACGCCCCAGCCCTGCTTGCCTGTGCACCCAGGCCCCGATGCTCTGCTCCTGGCACCTTACCCGCTTCTCCTGAGCTCCCCCATCCCTTCCCTGAGTACATGGAGACTCTCACCTGCAGGAGCCACGTGGGTGCCACCCCAGCCTGCCCCTGTCCTCACTAGTGACCACTCCACTCCAGGTGTGCAGACCTTGGCCCTGGGGCTGTAAGTGGAACCCAGCAACCACTGGGAGTGTGTGTGTTGGGGTCCAGGTGAACAGCCTTGATCTGCAGCTCTGATCAAGAGCAAATCCAGGAGATACTGCAAAGTGGATACGGGGATTCAGGCCTGTCTCTCCTGGGAGGGGAGCAGGAAACACCTCCCTGGAGTTGTGTATGGGTGACATCTGTGTTCTCTAAATCTGGTAGCCTGAGTGGCAGGCACTAACTAAATAGAGGTGAAGCAATGAAGGAAGCTGGACTCTTCAGAGTCACCTTCCCCTGGGAGGCTGGGGTGGACAGGGAAGCCGTTTGATCTGAATCCAGACAGTGCCACACACTCAGTTCTTGGGCTGGAGCTGTGTGGCTTTCCTCCTGCTGCTGCCCACGTCATGGGTGGGAATGGGTCACCTGGAGGGCTCATGGGCATGGTGTGCAGGCCTGGGAATTTGCTTCTGTGAAATCTGTATAATTATTACAGGCAATTACAGGGGCAGCATCCCTCCTCGGAAAAGCCAACACCTGAAATGCTCCAAAGTCTGGAGCGTTGTGCACCAGCAAGATGCCACAAGTACAGAATCCCACCCCATGGAATGCTTCATGTACAGAATTATTAAAGATACTCTATTAAATTACCATCAGTCTATGGTATAAGATGTATGTGAAACTAATCGATTTTCTGTTTGAATTGGGTCCTATCCCAAGATATCTCATTATGCATACACAAATATTCTAAAACACAAAAAAAATCTAAACTTTGAAATATTTTGGTTCCAAGCATTTCATAGATATGATTTTTGCGTCACAGTTATATATAATTACATTCTGAAATTACCTAATTTGTATATAACAGGTATTTCTTGTGTCCTAAACATAAATCAACCACTTTGTTTTTAATCTAACACAATATGGATAAAAAGGCAGCATTGTCTTATCCTAAGGTCTATTTTGCCTTCTTAAAGGGATTTTCAAGAATTAATTCAGTGGCACTATTTCCTCAGATGCTAACGTTAGAATCAAAACCCTTGTCCAGGGGGCTGGGCTTTGGCTCAGTGGTGGAGCACTTGCCCTGCACACCTGAGGTCCTGGGCTCCATCCCCTGCTCTGCAAAACAAACAAACAACACCTGCCAAGATGGCGAGCCTCCACTCCATTCATGATGCACGTAATATGTGTAAAATATAGGAATTTTAGATAGATAGCAACTTGACCAGATATCCAACTCATCTCTACGCCTTGCTCCCAGTATCTTGTTACAACAAAGAGAAAAGAAAGAAAGAAAGAAAAAAAAGAAAAAGAAAAACTGCACTCAGACCCCATCATAATTGTGAGACCAGCTCTAAAGCACAAGCTTAGCAAAACCGTCCCCCCAGAGGCTGCCAGGTGCAGACACTCCATGGTAAGTGGGGAAGGTGGTGTGATGCCCAGCTGCCCCAGGTGGTGCAGGACATTGGACTCACCTGCTCTGTACTGGAGACTGGTTTCCTCCACCAACAAAACGCATCCTACAGATTTCAGAGAACAGCCCCCTCCACGATGGGGTGGGAACTCGGCTGGGAACAGTCTTCCCTAAACCATTCAATAAGGCAGCAAGCAGCAGACGGCAGCCCAGCCCTGAGAAGGTGGGTGGAGTGAGGGGAAGGAAGTCGGCCATCAGCAGAAACCACAGGGCCAGCTGCATGCTGTCTGTCAGATGGGGGCAGTCAGCGGCAGGGTTGATGGGCACCTGCTTTCCCTTCTTTGGGGAAATTGCTGGGTCATGTGACAATCCGATGCTTAACATACTAAGGAACTGCTAAGCCATTTTTGATAGCCACTGCCCCAGGTTACATACCCACCAGCAAGGTGCGAGGTTTCCCATCTCCCCACTCATTCACCAACACTGCTCCCTCCCTCCCTCCCTGTCTCCCTCCCTCCCTCCCTGTCTCCCTCCCTCCCTCCCTGTCTCCCTCCCTCCCAGTCTCCCTCCCTCCCAGTCTCCCTCCCTCCCAGGACAGCACCTGTCTCCTATCTGCTGAGCTGGAAGTCCAGCAGGAGGCTAAACTGAGGCCCAGGCTGGAGCAGCTGTGCCACAGCAACTGTCAGGGGAGATGTGACGAAGCTTTTTAAGTTGTCTGAAGAGAAAGAAGGGAAATAGCTCTGGGGACACAGGATTCTTTCATTTGATGACATCTCCTTTATGACCATCCACAGCAGAGTCTCAGAAGTAAGAGCTAGTCAGACTTACAAGAACCAGTTTGAGCTGCTTAGTTAGGAGTGTCCACATCTATGAATATCCAATCTCCACACCCAGACCTGTCTTCTTCTCCACACTGCAACTTGTGTTCTTGTCCCAAGCACCAGCCTCCTTCCACAAGTGCCTCACAGTCATGATGAATTTAGGAAATAGAGCAGAGGAGACTCAAAGGATAAGAAAGTGTGAAGAATCAATCATGAAAAATGGAACCAGTCTCTCTCCTTGACAGTGACCTATGGAGGAGTGGAGGGGCATGGTTGTGTGGGAGGGAGCATGGTGGACACGTGTAGACATTGTTATTTCATTGTTCTCCAGTGGAGATTTTGCCTGAGACTTATGGAGACCACGGCTTTGGCAGATGCTGCAAGATACAATTTGACAAGTGGATTTATGAGTCCTTGTGCCCATGCTGTATTGCTTTGGGATTGCTTTGGCATCAAGGAAGAGCTTTTCCCATGTGAATCCCTAAGTACAGTCATGGAGCTGACTGCACTCTTGGATGTTCTGGTCATATCCATCAACAATCTTCTCCTTTCCACTGAGGACCATTTGTTTGGGATTTCCAGAAACCTGTTCCCAAAGAACTTGGATTGGTGAGAAGATGTGGGAAGATGCCCCCACTGTGCTGACCAGTGGAGAAGAGGCTCAGGTGGAGGCTGCCCACTGGGCAGTTTGGATTCCATCACTGGGGAGTCTTTTCACAGAAAGGTGAGTGCTGAGTGCCATAGCCTGAGTCCGAATGACACATGGCATTTTTGCTAGAACAGAGTGGTTGAGAGGTGACGCCAGCAAGCCATTGAGATGAAAATGGTTATGTTAAGCTGTGTATATTAGACCCCTGCTGTCTACCTCAGCCTGCTACTTTGGAGTTCTTGCGGAAATTCCTGGAGAGTTCCCATTGGTTGGGGAAGTGCAGGAAGCGGGATTTCCGGTTGTTTGTTGCTGGAGGAGCCGCGTGGCATTCGGGAGTGTGCTAGTGGAGTTCAGAAATAAAGTTCATTTCTGCTTCAGTGGCTCGTGATTTGTGCCCAGCCAGACTGTGGCATTTGGTGGCCTGTATGGGGAACACCTGAAGCTCGGAATTAAGTGAAATTGCTCGCCCCTGAGGGAAGGCGAGAGAATGCATGACCATTTCAAAAAACAATGTGTTCTTGTTTTGATTTGTTTATTTTTGTTTCAAGCTTCCTATCCCTAGAACTTTCTCAGGCAAACTGGGAAAAATGGTTGGCTCAAGGTTTGAAGTTGTTTGCCCCTGAGGAAGAATAGCCAAAACACTGGCCGTTCCAACAAGCCACTCAAACACTTCGAGGTCTAGGAGTGGCAACAAATCCCCATAGAAGTGCAATGGAATTAGATTGGAAGAATCCTGAAGGATGTGAAGGAACTATACAGCCATATGTATTGGATCATCTTCCTATAAATTTTTGGGGACGAGATGTCCTAGATCAATTAGGTTTTTCATTAACAAATAACATCAATCCAAATGCACCCACTATTAGGACTAGACAAGGTTTTAGGAAAGAAAAAAGATTAGGAGAACAAGAACAAGGTATAGCAGCACCAATTCAAATAGATCAAGGAATAAATAGACATGGATTGGGATTTCAGAAGGGGTCACTGAGACAATAAAAATTACTTGGAAATCAGTTAAGACCAGTATGTGTTCCTCAGTGGCCCCTGACTAAAGAAAAGATACAAGCAGCCCATGACCTGGTCAAACAACAAGTATCGGAGGGACATATACAACCTTCTATATCTCCCCATAATACTCCCATTTTTGTCATTAAAAAGAAATCTGGTAAATGGAGGTTATTGCAAGATTTAAGAGCCATTAATAATGAGATGGTTATTATGGGACCTGATCAATCAGGGATTCCTCAATTGTCTGCTTTGCCAAAAACCTGGTATGTTTTAGCTATAGATATTAAAGATTGTTTTTTTTCAATTCCAATTCATTCTGAGGATAGTCCAAGTTTTGCATTTACTATCCTTGCACTGAATCATGAAGATCCTGATCAGAGCTATGAATGGAAAGTACTCTCTCAAGGGATGGCTAACAGCCGACCCATGTGTCAAATTTATGTTAACAAAGCAATCCAACCACTTAGAAATCAAAATCCTGAACTACAAATATTTCACTATATGGATGATATATTATTAGCACATAAAGATAAAAACACATTGCTAGAATGTTATGCCACACTTGCAAACTTATTAAAAAAATATAATGTAGAGATAGCAATAGATAAAGTACAATTAAAATTTCTGATTAATTATTTAGGAGTTCTATTATCCTCAACCATGATCTGACCACCAAAAATTCAAATACGAGTAGATCAACTCAAATCACTTAACGACTTTCAAAAGTTATTAGGAGACATAAATTGGATAAGGCCTTATCTAGGCATACCAACAGGAGAGTTGGGACCTTTATTTGATATCCTAAAAGGTCCAACAGATCCAAATTCACCCCGCATGTTAACGCCTGAAGCAAGAAAGGCATTAAAAATTATTGAAGCATATATGGAAAATATGCATTTGGATAGAATTGGTATAAGTTTGCCTTTATTATTTATTGTAATATCAACAAAAAATATTCCTACAGGAGTATTTTGGCAATTATTGTGGATACATTTATCATATTCTTCTAACACTGTTCTTACTAGGTATCCTGAGGCTGTAGGACAATTAATACTCAAAGGAATAAAAGCAGATAAGGGAGTGTTTGGAATTTCTCCCAATAAAATTATTACTCCATATACTATGGATCAAATTGATGAGTTAGCTAATGAGTTAAATACTTGGGCAATAATCATGGGTAAATCTAATGTTTCATTTGATAATCACTTACCATCTAATCTTTTGTTGTCTTTTTGGTCTTCGCATCCTGTAGTTTTTCCAAAAATGACAAGAAAAACAACTATCATGAATGCTCCAAATATATTCACTGATGGGTCAAATAATGGGACAGCAGCAGTAGTTACCCCTGATCAAACTTTTACATTTTTAGTACCCAAACAATCAGCTCAAAATGTAGAGCTTAATGCAGTATTACAAGTTTTTGTGATGTTTAAAGATTCTGTATTTAATTTATTTTCCGATAGTCAGTATATAGTTAATGCTATAGTATCCCTTGAAGTTGCTGGTAGAATTTTTCCTTCCTCTACTGTTTTCTCTTTGTTTTCCACTATACAAAGTCTAATCTGGGACAGAAAAGATCCGTTCTTTATAGGACATATCAGGGCACATACAGGATTGCCTGGAGCCCTTAGTTTGGGCAATGATTTAGCAGATAAAACTACACATGACATACATATTTTCTCTACAATAGAAGAAACTACAAATTTTCATAAAAGGTTCCATGTCAATGCTAATACTTTACAAAAACATTTTAAAATAACTAAGGAACAAGCTAGACAAATAATAAAACAATGTCAAAATTGTGTGACCTTTTTACCACAAATTAATCTTGGAGTCAATCCTAGAGGATTGATACCTAACCATATTTGGCAGATGGACATCACACACTTGCTAGAATTTGGAAAATTAAAATATTTGCATGTTACAGTTGATACTTCTTCTGGATTTTTGATGGACTCCCTTCATGCCAGAGAAAAAACTAAAGATATTATAGCTCATTGCTTATAAAATTTTGCCACTGTGGGCGTTCCAAAACAGTTAAAAACAGATAATGGTCCTGGTTATACTTCTACCTCTTTTAAACAATTTTGCTCATCATTTGGCATTACTCACATAATAGGAATTCCATACAATCCACAGGGACAAGGCATAGTTGAAAGAGCTCATCAAACTATTAAAATGTACTTATTAAAGCAAATAGAGAGAATTGGGAAGGGGTATATATCCCCCAAAGATAAACTTAAAATAACCCTTTTTACCCTAAACTTTTTAAATTTGAATTCATCAGGGCTTAGTGCTGCAGAAAGACATGTGTGTCCAAAAAATTTACATAATCCCAAGGTACTTTGGAAGGATATTCTAACAGGACAATGGAAAGGTCCTGACCCAGTAATTGTCTGGAGTCAGGGTTCTGTTTGTGTGTTTCCACAGGGAGAACAGCAGCCGATTTGGATTCCAGAGAGACTAACCTAAGTGATTTCTACAGACCAAAAAGAAGATGATTTGACTCAAATCCATAACAGCTGATATCCAGAGCTCCAGCTTGGCTATTCTTATATCTGCAGCAGTAATTCTCCCACACATGGAGGCTAATGAATAATGAACACCATTAAGGCCTATTTCAAATGTAAAAAACCTTGAGGTTGCTTGTGAGAATACCTTCAGACCCATTATGCAAGTTACAGGAAAAAGGATGGGATATCCAAATAAGAGGCAAATGCAGGTGGTAACCAGAATGCTTTTTTCAATATCTATTTTATTATTGCCTTTTCCCACATCATGAAGTTCTATTTAATTTTTTGAGCTCATACAGACCTAGGTTAATGTTTTTCTGATCAGTTCCATTTTTTGACTGTGGAGTTTTTAAACATTGCAATGGAGCTTTCACCTGTGAAAAGCTACAAGGCCTTTACTTTTATGTTATGTGTTGAATGTATTGTGTTATGTGTGCACACTTCTGTTTTGTGTTGTATGTCTGTATGTGCATATATCCATATATCATATATGATGAGTGCTCATGAAAAAAATGTATCCAATTTTTTTTTATTCACGTGATTTAAATGGTTTAATTTAAATTGGGTAAACAGCTGTTGAGGATTGTTTTAATATGTGAACAAATAAGGAGGTTAACAGATCTGTTTGTTTACTTTCACCGTTCCTTTTCATTATATTTAATAATTCTGTTCAGGATAATGTAAATTGTTCAGAAAATTGTTTTCTTAGTGCCTGCTGGAATGATACATAATTTTTTTTAGCCATCATTGCCAGAATTTCTATCTTTATCCCAGTGCCAGTGAAGACAAAGATAAAACCAAACTACAGCATCTACAATAGCTATCACAACAAACTGTATAAACTGATGCATCAATGAATAATGTAACTCAACAAGTGATGCTCAATCAAGGAGTCGATTTACTTTGGGAGGAAATGGACATATTGATGAATTCCTCTGCTTTGAACTGCTTGCAGAACTTGCCTGAACTATGTATCACTTGTATGCATTGTGAACTATCTGTTGGTGCAGCAAATTGTGGTAGTGCTGGTAAATCTTTGCTGATGGTGTCACCGGTGGTATAATTTTTCCAAAGGAGCCATCAATTGGCTTGGTGTCATGGCATTTCTGTATCCTCCTCCCTTCTGCTAGTGATGGTCTAAAATTTGGGGGCCAACAGAGGTGAGGCAAAGAACCTCACCCCCCACACTGTTGCAAAGGCCTATCCACAAGTATGGCTGTATGCTGGACCGGTAGTCAGTGATGGGTATGATCCAATTGCAGTGGTACCAACCTAAGACAGGAGGCTGATGCCTTGAGGTCAGCTCATCTGATGATGGGTAAGGACCATATGTAGTATTAGAAAGCCTAACAGGCACAGTCCCTAAGCCACATGCTTGTTGTTTAATTAAACAGAAGTGGGGAAATGCTGAGAGCCATAGCGGAGTCTGAATGATGCATGGCATTTTTGCTAGAATGAAGTGGTTGAGAGGTGATGCCAGCAAGCCATTGAGATGATAATGGTTATGTGAAGCTGTGTATATTAGACCCCTGCAGTCTGCCTCAGCCTGCTACTTTGGATTCCTGGAGAGTTCCCATTGGTTGGGGAAGTGTGGGAGGCAGGATTTCTGGTTGTTGGTTGCTGGAGGAGCCGCGTGGCATTCAGGAGAGTTCTCAGGGAGCATGTGTGGAGTGTGTTGGTGGAGTTCAGAAATAAAGTTTGTTCCTGCTTCAGTGGCTCATGATTTGTGCCCAGCCAGACTGCGGCAGGTGAGCAGCTCACGGAGGAGTTCTGATTAATCCCCAGGCAGAGGACCTAGACAACAAGCTGGGATTGGCAGAAAGATGCCTTTCTTCTCCCTGCTGAGCTACACTAAGAGCAGACAGGCCTGATCCATCCAGCATGGAACCCAAACCCAGACTCAAGACACCTGACCACCAAGGCAGTGGGCCTCCAAACACAGGAAGGATGAAACACAAAGCAAGAGCTTCCTCACCAGACCACTGAGGGTCTACCCCCTCTGCCTCCCCCAAGCTCTTGGTCTATGGAAAGGCTCCTGGACTGGTCCCCAAGCCACACTGTTGGAATGGGACCAAGCAAATTCCCCTTCCTCATTCATGATAGAGTCCCATGTGGGGAGGAAGAACTGGAGGTTGTGGAAAAGCTTCAGTAACATTAGAACAGAAAGAGCACACAGCTTTAAGAGGCAAGAGAAGACACATTTTACCGAGGATTTATTGAGGGAAACAAGTGGGATTTTGAATAAATTCCTTACACAGCCCAGACCCTGTCCCCACAGATGAGGTTGCTTCTCTGGGAGGACGTCAGGGTCTGTTTTCTCTTTCCACGGCTGAGCAGAGGATCCCTAACTGTTGTCTTTGATCCTCATCTATTTTAGACACTGAAGGAATCAGGAAGAGAAACCCGGGAGAGGGTTAAAAAAGAAATGGAACAGTAAAAGTGTGGTGGGTGATCAGCGTGAGGAAGGAACCTGTTCAGAGACCCCCGCTGGCAGTCCGCTGTGGCGCTGGCTTAGAGACCTCACAGGGAGGCTGTGTGGGTCAGGACCCCTGGAACCAGGTAGGCAGCTTCCCCTGCTCCCTTCATGCCTCTCATGCAGAGGAGGAATGGGGACTCTGTGCTTCTGGAGGCCAAGGGGACTCCTCTGCACTTCAGATGAGACTTTATCATTACCATCAACAGCAAAGAGACGTCTATAATCAATGTCCTCATAAATATTCAACATTCAGAAACCAGACACCAAAGAAAGCTCTCAAAACATCCACAGGGCTGCCTGGCTGCTCCTTGGAGATTTCTCTCTTGTGTTACCAGCATGGAAATTAAACATCTTAAATTAGCAAAAAAAAAAAAAAAAAAAAATAGACCGACCCCAAATATAAACAATTCACTCTAAAACCAATGGATTCCAGAGGTTAGCTTCTGATTATTAAGGAAGCTTCTTTGAGCCACCTTACTCTCTCTCTCTTTCTCTCTCTTTCTCTCTTTCTCTTTTTTTTTCTTTTTTCTTTCTGTGTTCTCTTCAGGGGTTGGTACCAGGCTTCTTTCTAATCAGTAATTGTTTTTTTTTTTCCCACACACACTTTAGTCTTTATGTGTGAATAAATGTTCGGAAGTTAATTTTTAACTTATATGCAGACCACCCACAAACTGCTTAAACAAAGGCTTGTTGGTATGAAAATATGCTCCACGAACATCAGCTATTATTACCATCATGAGTGCGCTGTGGGAAACAGCCACATAGCAGGTGCAGTGGTGCATACCTGTAATCCCAGCATCTGGGGAGGCTGAGGCAAGAGGATCGTGAGTTCAAAGCCAGCCTCAGCAATTTAGTGAGACCCTAAGCAACTCAGAGAGACCCTGTCTTTATATAAAATATAAAAAGGACTAAGGATGTGGCTCAGTGGTTAAGCATACCTGGGTTCAAGCCTCAGTACCAAAAAAAAAAAAAAAAAACAGCCACATCTACCATCTACTAAATCCCTTTCTCCAAACCCTTGTTGACTACTCCCACATCAAGGAATGCTGAACTTAAAACCTGATTTACAGAAACAAATACAAACCAGGACTTGGCTTCCTCCGATGGAAATTTTGGGAACTGAGGACAAGCGGGAGGACTTGCAGAGGGTGAGCTGGGAGCTCACACATTCCAAAATTCCATTATGTTGGTGATTCATTTTTCACATTGGCTTTAAAATTGCGGAGCCTCGTCTCCATGCATCTCCTTTGTCAGGATGCCTTGTGGGGGCTGTTCTTGGCTCAGAAGCCTCCCCAGCTCTGTCATCCAGCAGGGAACTACCTTCAAGCCTCACAGGCCTCCTGGAACTATTCAGACCCACTCCACAGTGCCCACTGCTTTCAAGATCTCTTCCTTGTGGCCAAGAACGCCTCCTTACTAGGCAGGGGGTGGGCACAGACACCGTGTCCTCACCGGACTCCCTGCCCTGCAGCTCCATGATCCACGCTTTCCCCAAAGAAGATTTTTTCTTGCCCACATCTCTCAACCCTTCTGCGTTTTGCAAAAGGGTTGATGATGGCTTTGAGCATTACTGAATCACTTCTCTCAGGTTGGAAGACGCACACTGGGGATTTTTGATGTTGACATCTGGCTTCACATGTGTAACTCGAAAGGCTCCTTGAAGCACCCATTATAAATCTCAGTTCCTCGGCCTGGACCCAGGGTCTGTTTAATCCTCCCAATGAGACTGGCTTGGACCAGAGCTAAGGGGAGCCATGGGAGACTTGGAATCTTTCATCTTGCCTGGCTCATGGCCTAGGACTGGGTAGCTCCTTAATGGCGGCATGGTTTCAATGCCCAAGGGCTTTCTGTTTGTTCCTATTTTGTTTTAACTCATTAATTCTCAACTCTTGGAGGGGCATAGCTTTGACTTTAAAGCATTCTATTTACAAATTCGTGCAAACTGTAGAATATATGGTTGACTAAAGGTTTCAAGAGTAATTTTGACCAGGAATCATTTTCCTCCTTTGTGTATACTATGGAAATGAAATTGTGTATGTAACATATGCTGCTATTGCCAAATGCACAAAAACTTGTGTGGAAGTATTCTAAAATAAATGAAATGCTATCCCTGTGCGCCAATGCACTCCATCCTGATAGATGAGAAAAAAAAAATTCTGCAAATGACTGATGATTTAAAGCATTATGACCATGTAATTATAATTTTAAAACTAATGCCTACCAAACCCTGATGATCCATGAAATAATTTCCTAAGACTACATCAGAGCCTTTAACCCCCACAGCAACACTAGGAGGGGAGGGCTATCATGGCCTCTTGGTTTGTGGATGAAGAGACCTACAGAGAAGTGAGCCTCTTGCCTAAAGTGAAGCCCGTGAGAGAATTAGATGTCACACCCAGACAAGTCCTATCTACAAGCTAAGGGTGGTCACCAAGTTGCCCACCACATGCTCAACAGAATAGGGCTATTTCTGGGGACAGACTGGGATCCAAGGAGGGACTGGGACCTCATGCTGAGCTGTGCAGCAGGTGGAGCTTGGTGAGCCTGAGCTCAGAGTCACCATTCCTCACTGGGGTGAGCACTTGGTGTGTCTCAGGCAGCCTTCCAAGTCAGGCCCTAGTGTAGTACACAGCAAGACAAGCCTCTGTGAATGTGTGCTGTAGCTGGCGAGGTGAACTACTGGCAGACAAACCATCCAGAGGATGGCAAATGGGAAGCAGATGGTGGGGAAATGACAGAAAAATCCAAAAGGCCCTGCCCCTGGGGACCTTCCCGTCACTGTCCAGTGGCTGGGAGGCCTTCGCCCTAATGCCCCAGGAGGTCTTGTCTGAGGACCTGGACTGCAAGTCTTCTGCTGAGTGGGCAGAGGGAAGGCCTGGGGCTGGCCTGCGAGTGAAGGAGAAGAGTAGAAAATGAGAAGTAGAAGATGGACCTTGACCACAGGCCTCGATCACAGGGCCTCGACCATGGGGCCTCAACCTGCTCAGTGTCAACAAAGGATCTCGAGTGTGGGCTGTGGGAAATGGAGAACAGAGACATTTTCAAGTAAAGCTGAGACCAGGTGGGACTCTGCACCCTGAGGGAGGAACAGTGACCCAGAACTGGCTCTGCGAGTTTGATATATAGGGTCTCACAATCAGGAAGTTAAACTGGAGGGGCACTGTAAATTGTGCAAGGCTTTTGGGGAAATCTCATAAAAATCAAAAGGAGATCAGGAAAGGAAAGAGATCAAGCGGTTGGAGGCAGGCAGGAAGGGGTAAGTGCCAGGGAGTGATATTGTCCAAATTATATTGTTATATCATGTGCCTGAATGAATATATGACAATAAGTCCCACATTATGTACGACTCTAATGCACCAATTAAAAAAAAGTGGGCGGGGTGAGAGTTTTCTTTGTGCACTAAAACTTTACGAGACTACCAACATTTCTGTGGCTGTCCTGCTGCACCTAGGAAGCCCATTGTCCTGGAACCTCTGATACCTGTTGGCATCAGAGCCCTGAGTCAAGGCTGATACCATCTTCACCTTTTGGCACCGAGTGTTTCCCAGGCTTGGCTTTTGCCAGCAGGATAAGCCGATGGCCGGAGCTCATTTGCTCTCCAGATCATTCTAAGCAGAATGGAAAGCTACAAGGGAGTTTGGGGCATGAGAGTTATATGATTCGATTTATGCTTTAAATTAACCTTTTTGCCACACAGTAGAGAGTAGATTATGGGAATATGTGTACAGCTAGGGTCATAGACAGGTAGATAGGTGTAGATCTGAGAAAGAAAGAAAGGTGGGTGGGTTGGCACGTTGGAGATGTGGCCTGCATTTAAGTGGCCTTGGATATTTCTTTGTAGGTTCATCTTCTCTTGCCTCAGCAGGCAGGTGATGCCAGGGAAATTCTGCAAAGGATGTGGCTTTAAGCTCTAAAACCCCAATCATAAAAGTACACTTATCAGCCTGGTGGGATTGAAGGTAAGGCCTTTTTGCAAGAGAAATTCTAAGACTCGTTTTTAATTCTTCAGCATCAATTTCCCTGACAATCAGGTTACCTCCTCAGAGGTGAAAGACATGTTCAGAAGCTAATTTTTAAAGTCGTGAAACTGCACAGTTACTAGTTTCACCTACAAACCTCTTTGAAAAGATATTTATTTTGGTTCCAAAAAATATTTTGTCTCTATTCACCATTAAGAAACCATAATAGGACATATAAACAGGAAAGCCAAAGAAACTTAGAGAGATGGACCAATGTTGATTTAGATACCGATGTAGCATAGATTTAAGGTAGATACAGATATTAGGATAAATGTAGATGTGCGTGTAGGTATGGAACAGACACAGAGAAGGTATAGTCATAGATTTGGAATATACATATGTATGAATGTAGATAAAGAAGACAGATGATAAGATAGATAAATGGGAATGTGGGAAAGAGATACAGAACAGGTACAGACGTGTAGCTATATAAAATGTATCATATACAACACAGATTTGGATGTAGAAAAAGAAGACAGATTAGATAGATAGATCTACCCATAGATGGATCCATAGATTGATTGATAGGTAGATAATGTGCTGCAGATTGTGTAGAAACGTGGACATAAAAGTTAAATGGTTTTCGTGCTCTTTAGCTCAGCCGTTAATCTGCCTGACTCACACACAGGTCCTGAAAATAAACTAGATAAAACTAGAAAAAGGTGAAATTCTCAGCTACAATGATCAATTACCAAAATTCTCAAAAGGTAAATAAAAAGAAAAGGCTGTGCTTGGCACGAAATCACTGTTTCAATGATCCTAAAAGACTCAGAACCCCCTGGGGCCAGGCAGGGGAAGAATAGTCCACTGGGATCTTCTGTTACTGCCTCACCCCGTGTTATTTTCCTGGACCAGGCATCGAGGTCTTTCTCCATCAGAAGGGCCATCTCACACTGCATTGTGCTCAACTAGTAGAGAATTCTCCTCCCTGGCCCTGAGCAGCATGGTCTCTGTCCTCCAGAGAGAGGAGCCCACAGCTCATCGGAGATAGGAAGTAAGTGTGCCTGGCATTTCACCCCAAACCCTCTTGTGAACATCTTCCTCTGTGTGCTCCTCCAGGTGGGGCTGTACCTGCTTGCATTGCTTCAAAGGTGCCAGGAGAAAACATATGTATCTCTAAAGGCACCCAAATGTCCAGCCTCGAGGAGAATGCGTTACATCCCAACCCCACATTCCGGATGCACAACTGTACTCCTTCAGTTCAGCTCTGTGGCTTGCTAGGAAGATGTTGGAACCCTCCAGTCCTCCAAATTCCCCTTGTGGAAGTTGGCCCTGTGTGAGGTCAGAGGTTCTAGAGGCAGAGAGTTTCACAGGAGGCCTTAGAAGAAAGTGCCAGTAGCAGAAATGCAGAAGGTTATCCAGAAAGTTCTTCCAGGGCAAACCCCAGCTCCGGAGGCCAGAGGGTGCAGCTGAAGATGAAGTAATCACTTGGAGAAATTGTTGATATTCATTTTAGACAATATTTATAAAATGCTATCTGTTTAGCTCCTGAATTGGTAGAAATGTGGAGAACATTGATATTTTTATTTTCATTTTTCTTACATGGACATCTAGGCTTGAAATAAAAGGCTTTGTTCCAAGGGTTGTAGATGCTAAGAGTCAGAGAATAAATGTCACCCCACCCTGCTTGATGTCCTGGGCCTCCTCCCCTAAGCTGTGCCCTCCTCCCTCTATGGGTCTCTCCATAGGGGGTTCCACGTGTGTCCACATTGAAAACACATTGTGGGCCTTCAAAAGCAAGCAGACTCCTAAAACAGGCATCACACAAGGCCAAAGAGAGATTCCAACATGGGGCTTCATGCAAACCTGAAGGTGCCTGATCCTCAGGGCTTTGGGAAGTGACACACGTGCAGTCTAAAGTAAAGTAAGCTTTTTTATTTTAACAAAGTCTTTTACAAAGTCCGGGAAAATCCAGGAAACTTCGAGGAATTGGCTATTTCTGTCAGTGGAAACTAATTCATAGTCTTGAAGACTCAGAAGGTAGTAAAGTATTGGGTTTGAAATAATACAGGACTGATATATGTTATTGTCATTAATCAGCAGTAAGTCTTTGTTATTTATGTTTGCCTTTCAAATAGTAAAGGCTTTCTGTATAGTAGAATGTATTTTATTATATTTATGGAATATGGTATATATACACACACACACATATTTATATAAAGATATTAGTTTAACTGAATTAACTGACAGGCTTTCAGTTCTAACAAATTATTCTGTGTGTCTGGCAACTAGTAGGTGCTTCATAATGCATCCTTGCTGTGCGTCCTCTGTGTGCTGAGAGTTCAGCCAATGCTGGGGATGCAGCAGCAGATCACACCTACAGTGTCCCTGGGAGCTGGTGGCCTGGGGGAGGGGATGTGAAGACAGACAGTGCTGCCTGTTAGTGCAGCACTTCTCAGGCTGTGACAGATGCAGAACAAGGTGGAGGACAGTGGAAGAGCTCACACTAGTCAGCTTGGCGCACAGAAAGCCTCTCCCACAGGGGACATTTGAATGCCACCTGAAGGACAGGAGGGAGAATCCCATGTGGGATCCGGGGAGAGTACTTTCTGCAGAGTTAATGGGAAATGAAAAACTGAGCTAGGAGCATGCTTACTGCATTTGAGGAACAGCCAGGAGGCCAGGGAGAGAAAGAGGGGAGAGAGGGAGGGAGGCAGAGGACAGAAAGGAGGGCAAGGCAAGGAGGTGGAGAAAGACCATGGATTGCAAACCGGTGCATTTGGTTGGCTCACCCCCTTCCTGGAAGCCTTCTCCCAGAGTAAGGAGGAAGCTTAACGACATTCCTAAAACATCTCTCCTGCACATTTGGGGATCTCTTTGACCCTTTTATCTTTTTAATTGCATTCCTTAGGTTACAATGGCTGTCTACAATGAAAAACCCAGTTAACCCATCCTCTAGAACATTCCTGAGCACGTTGTATGATAGTTACAATTGTTGGATACATAACAAAAAATACAAAGGTAGGAAAAATTGAGATTTGCCCACAAATCATTGGTTTGTCAAGAAATCAGGCTCTTCCTCTTTTCAGTCTACATCTCTTAATATTCTGACTTTCTGGTCACTCTTGTCTCCTCATGGTTACAGAATGGCTGCTGCGATTCCAGACATCATTTCACACTTGACTACATCCAGTCAATAATGAGAGGAGTGCAAAAGCTAACCTTCTCTTTATGTAGCTTTCTCTTTGTAGAGAGAGAAAACATTTCCCAGAAGTTGGTAGCATATCTTCCTTGTTACTTATTGGCTAGAGTCAGACCACCTGAGGAAATACAAATAGAATGGTGCTCTTCTGACTGGTTTGTTCTGATTAGGGATTAGTCCTTCAAGCCACCATTCAGCCACTTACATTGTGCCCAGTATTTTCCTAAGTGCTTCATCTAGAATCAATCATTTATTCCATACTACAACTTTCATCGGGTAGGAAAGTATTAGTGTAACTAACTTGCTCCTAAGAGAAGGAAATAAATAAACCCAGGGAGGCCTGTCTGCAGGTGCGTGTGCCCAGAGGACGTGCCCAGAGGAGCAGACCTCCATGACCAATGGGGTAAAAGCAAAGGTGTCCACATATAAAGGTCACATTTCCAAGGGAGGTAACTACATCTGCCAGGTTAACTCAAAACCAATTAAAAACTAAAACCCTGGATTGGAATTGCTAAGCCCTCGGGGAAATTGTGCAGTGAGGCCCATGGAAGCCGAAAGTAAGCAGACTCCTGGCCCAGCCATTGCCCCTCTAGAACATTCCTGAGCACATTCATAGCAGGACTACTCATAGGAGCCAGAGGTTAGTGACTCTCCAGAGCCCATCAGGAGCCAGGTGGGTAAATTGTAGAATATTTACAGGGATCTGCAACACAGTGACATGACCCAGGTTATCACAAGGCAGACAGTGAGCAAGTAGTTCTCGAAAGCTTCACGTTGAGTGAGAAACACCAGCACTTTCCAAGGCTCCAGCAAGCAAAGCTCATTTATGCTGGGAGACGTGAGAACGGGGTTGATTTGGGGAAGGCTGGTGAGTGTGGAGAAGATAGGCAGGAGCCTGCCATGAGCGCTCTCTACGTTTTAGGAGGTCGATGTCTGCAATACTGTCACTGATAATGAACCTGGACACTCTTGCTTGCTGCCTGGGTTGCCTGAGACGGACTGGAGGATCCCAGATGAGTCTTTCTATAGAAAAAGTGAAAGAAAGGCAGGGCTGGATTCATACGTTCAGATATACTACAAGATTCTGAAACTGAACTTTCTCTGAGTTTCATCTTGCACTTGGACCCCCACCCCTCAAAAAAAAAAAAAAAAAAAAAAAAACCCAATGCTCCATTAAAGCAAATTGTAATATTAGAGAAAAGATAAAGACAGAAGCAACCTTGCTTTTGGGACAGCTCTGAGGCTCATGTCTGGACTGGGGTCACCAGGAGATGAGCTGTCACACCTGCAGACCCCAGAGCCTGATTCCCAGGACAGAGGGTTTCCAGAGCCCTCTGTCTGAGATGCCCCTTGGCTCCCACTGTCTCCATCATAAACAGTATTAAGAACAACCTGCGACCTCAGGTGCATTCCTGGTGGTCTCTGGCTGAGTCCTGGATACCTTCTCTTTGGTCCTTTCTCTTTCTTTGTCTTCTGAGCAATTTTGCAGATCTATGACATTTGCTTTTCATTCATTCTAACAGTTGCATCTCCAAATGAGATGGTAATAAAGCAATTGTCTCTTTGGAATTAGTCTCCTTCTTCACTCAGGTGATCCCAGGTGGAGCAGAAGAGTCATTCTGCCCTTGAAAAGAGGGAGGAGGTGCCTTTGCTCCAGAGCTCTGCTGGTAACCATCACAGTGAACACCAGGCCCCATGTCTGCAGCTGGAGATTGGGCTGCTGGGAACAAGTGTCCCTCACAGAATCTGACTCAAGGCCATTGATCTCCATGCAGGGCTAACGAGTACCCAAGGAGGCTCAGGAGAAGGGGCTCTTCAGGTCAGAGTTGACCACCTTTGAAGAAATGGCTGCTATGGAGGCTAAGTGTGTGCACCCCCCAGATACGCATTTCAATATGTCCCAGATCTCAAAATGCTCCCCAGACCCTTGGCCCAGCAACTGGGTTCTAGATAATTATCCTGCAAAGTAATTGGATCAGTGTTCCAAGATTAAATGTCACTGCATATTCATCTAAGGGATTATGTGGTCTGCCTAAGGATAACAAAATCAAATCAATGTTGTAGGAAGACACTAATAACATGGATATGTTTATGGTCACCGTTAAATTTGTAAAAGGCAGAGAGGCAGCACAGACCAGTTATTTAAAAGCATTATTTTTCTTAAATGGGGCAGTAAGTGAAAATACAATCATGAAGGTGATAGGTTTCAGGTGATTTTTATGTGTTAATTGTTTTCTATGAGGAATATTAGGTTGTCTGTAGTCAGAAAAAAATACATAAGATTTTTTGCATTTCTCGAGAATGTAGTTGGGAATTCTAAGCTGTGTGCCTTAGTGTCTCAATGAGGCCTCGGGATAGGTAACTTGCAAGTTTGTGTTTCTCCCTTTTTCAAAACAAATTCTCCTTCCTATGCCAATTGGTTAAGAGAAGTATTCAAGAATTCTGTCTGCATAAATTATATTCCTATTTTATTATAGCTATGGGTAAAAGTAATTTCACATTAGCCAATATTTGACTAAGAAGATGAAGTACGATTAGATGCGTTTATCACTGTGGTTTTCAGTCATTGCAAATGAGAGGCACCGAAAACCACAATCATCTCAAAAAGGAAAAGTAAATCAGGCAGTGGATTACCAGAGAATGATCTAGAATAACTTGGTGTCTGTTTGTCATCAAACTCAGGTTCCAAACTGGATTAATTGTGCCCTTTAATAGCCGATTTAATCCCAAGGTTTGATCTGAAAGTTGCAATGAAAACAAACAAAAATACTTTGCTTCCCTGTTTTCATTTCTTTTGTAAGTGAAACGTGGTAGAAGGTTTTCCTGAGTGTGGGTAGGAAGTAGCCCACGGTTAGGAGTTGCTGTGGAATTCCATCTCCACAATACCCTGCCCGGCACCTGGTAAAGTGCCTGCCACGTGGTACCCACTCTGCCAGTATCGCTGGCTGGCTGGCTGGTGGAGCTGCTTCTATTTGTCAAGTGTTGCTTCTGCAAGTTTTCTACTTGGTGACTTCATTAGCATGAGCAGCTTGCAGATGTAGACACACAAAGAGCAGGAATGTTCTGAGATGAGATTAGAAATAAGATGTTGTAAATGTGTATAGAGGAATATGCTTTGAGGAGAGACAAGGAAAAGAACTTCTTATTAGACCTTTTACAGAGGGCAGAATGGAAATTAGAGAGCTTAAGTTTCTTGCAGAGGTCACGTTCAGATGTCATCTCAGGGAAGGGGCTTTGCCTGTCATTACTGAGACCTCAATGCTGAGAACAGCCCACACTGCAGCCCTGTGCCTAGTATTCATAAAGGGAGTGCTGAACGCATGCTTCAGGTTTCCTTCCCCTGACATGATTGACACGTGGCATCCCACAAGTCTTTGTCATAGGAAGCTACCCCCAGCCATCGCTGTGATATATAGTGGCACGGCTGGCCTGCACCCACCAGATTCCAGTAGCGTCTTACCCAGTTGTGAAAACCAAAAATGCTTCCTGACATTGCCGCATGTCTGTGGGATGGTCAGAGGAGGCACAAACGGGGCCCGTGAAGCAGTGTCCATTCATTAGACTGGAAAATCTGATTTGTTCGTCAGTTTTCTCCAAGTCCGCATCTCCTGGTCTGACCCATACCCTCACTGTGGGAACTGCTCTAAAGCTATCGCAGGTGGCTGCCATGGTCTGGCATTTAGGAAGGCACAGAGGCTGGGGTCCTTCCATGAGGCAGTCCAGGAAGCCACACAGGGCTCCGGCCAGCAGGTGGGCCTCGCTGTGACTGTGCCTGGAGCAGGAGTGCTTGTGGAGTTTACCTCCTGTGCACCCCTCCAGGAAAGAACGAAGCCACAAAGAAGCCAGAGCAGCTGTGCGTTCATTCAGTCCGAATTTTGAGTCAGAGAAATCTGGTGCCTGAAGGTGACTTCTGCTTTGACTTTGGCCAGCGTGCCACATGGGGTCCCACACAAGTAAGTTTTGGAAGGAGCTTCACATGGGCCTTCCATAACTCCCTGGTGTCACATTCGCCTCCCAAGTCTTTTGGGTGAATATCGGTCACTGTTCTCCAAGTGCTGTGGGGAAGTTGCCTGTTTACCCATTTGGTCCCCTTCCCGCATCATCAGTCCAATCCCACTCCCCCCAGACGACTGGAATTCTGGAGTGCTCTCTGCTCACTGCAGAACAAATCTACAGTGATGAGGATGGTGGCAACTTGAAGGTCCCCAAATGGATCATTTAAAGAAATGATCTACGCAGACAAAGAATTTCACTGCAAATTCAGAAACACTTTGAATCTAATCATTTGACAGTATTGCCTATGAACAGGCAGCTAAAACCACCTGTGGAAGGAAATGCCTCCCCAAAATGTGCATATTAGAACAGGGGCAAGGCTTGGGCACATGGGTGGCACCACTTAGGGGCCTCAACCAGCAGTGGTGGGTCCCTCTGCAGACCCAGACCTGCGGCTTCTCCAGCTTTCCTGCCCAGGGAGAGCTTCTGGCCTCTCAGCCTCATAGCAGCGTCCTCCAAGATGGCCCAAACTAGAGGGCCAGGAAGTGCTTGGTCAGCCTGGGTCAGGGGTGGGGTCCCCCAGGTGTGAGTAGGTGTGAGAGAGCATGGGGGGCAATGGGTGGTGACTTTGGAGACCAGCTGGCCAGGTCTCTCCTACCCTCTCCCCAGCTCCCATGTGTATGGTGCCTCCCGGATCAATCCTCAATTCCAGCCCCAAAGGCTCCTCTTCCTCCTCCTGAACCTGCTGCTTCCTTAGTGGATCTCCTGAAGGGGTATTGGGACCCCAGTCTCTCCCTCCAACTTTCTTCTTCTTGACCAGCATGAGGTGAACAGGTTTCCTCTGCCAGGACATTCTGGGTCACCGTAGACCCCAAAACAATAGGGCCAAGTGACCATGGATGGAGACCTCTGAAACCCTGAGTCTAAATCAATCTTTGCTCCTTACAAAGTTGTTATCTCAGTTGTTTTAACAGAATGACTAACACACGGGAACACATTTCTATTGGCCAGTAGTAATGAAACAAGTCCCAGTTAATCGGAACTTCTCTCCACGGGTAACACTCTCCCCAATTTTTATCAAAGGCAAAGGTATTTCTTTTAGCCATCTCTGTTTTGTGGAGCTGTGGCTGGGGGCCGATGCCCTGGCTGATATTGGAAGGACTGGCTCCCTCCATCTCCCTTGGAGATGCTTATTATTTACTTCATCTCCAGTGCAGCAGGGTGCAAGGAAAATGAGATCATCTTTCTGCGAGTCTCTTGCAACAAGAAAGAAGGAAAATCAATATGTGTGATCATCATTCTTCTCCATCCCCAGCAAATAGGTGGAGGGTTCGGATTCATCTCTGCTGGCGAAAATTGGATTATAAATGTTGGGGAAGCCAAAAGCAAATTTGAGACCAAAATATGTTTTTCCCTTCATGGCTGAATGGCCCGCTGAGGGGTTACAATTTCACATGCTACAGTTTTAAGAATGTAAGGTTGGTTCCTGGGCCTGTGTTTTCTGGGTTTTTATTCTTATCTTTCAACAATTATTAAAGTTATAGTATGTCATCTTTCTCTCATGGAGGTGTTTGTAGATGGGATGTGGAAGGAAAGCATGGGATTACATAGAGAAAGGAATATTTCCTGGTGTAGCCTTGCCACCCCTTAAAAAACACAAAGAACCCCGGGTGCAGTGGTGCACGCCTGTGATCCCAGCAACTCGGGAGGCTGAGGCAGGAGGATCGCAAGTTCAAGGTCAGTTTCAGCAACAACTTGTCTTGATATAAAAGAGCTGGTGATGTATCTCAGTTTAAAGCACCCTGAGTTCCAACCTCCACGGTACTGCAGAAAATAAAATAAAATGATAATAATAAATAAATAAATATGCAAAAATCATTGCTAAAATCAGGTACCTATGAATATGTATGAATTGGCTTGGCTCCCAGAGCCCTCAACTCTCTGTCCATGAATGAATCCCACAAAGCCTGAATCAAGCAAGCAAAGTTTAACTGGGCCTGGATGCGAGGCCAAAGGATGAACAGCAGGTGGACAAGTGGGCAGCATGCAGAGGACCAGCAGGTTGTATTCATAGAGCACTGGGGCCCCCTGACCTGCACGTGTGGCCCCAGCACCTGGGGCATCCTCCAGGTTCACTGTTGGTGATATCAGCACAGACCACATGGGCATCCATGGTGCTCCAAGTCTACATCAGTGTGTGAGTTTCTGAGAGAATGAGGGAAAGGCACTTGCTGTCATTTGGAGAGCTTGAGGCTTTTCTGGGAAGACAAGCCAGAGACAGGCTGTGTGGATTCATCAGTTGCTCTTTTTTTAAAAAAAAAAAAATTATTATTTTTAATTAGGTATATATGACAGCAGCATTCATTTTGATTCATTGAAACCATTGCAGCACAACTTTACCACTTAGCTACAGCCTTGTCTCCACCCCCTCCAACACTTCCTGCTCCATCCACCTCTGCGTAAGCCATTCACGCTATTTATGGCACCCTTTCTTGGTCCCACCTGTATGTAAGTTATGGGAGCCCATTATGTGGAAGCAGTTTTTGCCTTTCTCTTGCTAGGGCTGGAATGGCACCTGATTAAGGCAGGACTTGACAGGACTGTGATGTTGCAGCCTGTGGACTCTGAGCAGAGCAAGACCCTGCCCCCAAAATGCATGCACACAGAAGGAGACCAATATGAACATAGCACCATGATGATCTAATGAGGATCAGGGGCGATTCCAGCACACTCAGGTACACTGTGGCACCACCTGTGCTGGCTGCAGCAGGCGGATCACCTCCCCTGTGGTTACTGCAGAGGCCTCTGCACTGGAAACCTAGCTGGAGATAGGCAGCGGCTGCTTAGGAGCAGACTTCTCACAGTTGAATCTAGTCCACAACAGCCCATCTGCCCATAGGGACCGTGATGCCATTTTATTAGAATATAGTACTCAATCCACTGTGTTCTGATTCCAGCGCTTCACAAATGGTGGAGCCACTGTGGTTTCCTTGAGTTTCTCCATTTAATGGCCCAAAGGTCATTCCCAGCCCAACAGCTATACACTGTGTGCACACGCCATGGTACACAGGAGTGTATCTCTTCTCACCACCTGCGTCAGCCAGGAACGGGAGGTGCAGAGCCCAGGGCAGGTCTCCTGGTGCATTCGGATTCACAGCCAGTATCCTTCAAAAGTTGTGGTCTGCCTTCTTAGGACATACAGCGCTAACCCCAGTGACTGATCCACAAGCTCCTTCCAACAAAAAAATGAATGGATCACAGAGCCCCATTTGTGCAGGCTGCTGTGAGCTCAAAAGGATGAGGGCAGGAGCAGAGGGGTGTTCCCAGCACCCTGTGACCTACTGCAATGCACCTGATGGCCTTGTAACATCCTTGCTTCTGTCATCCACCTATGTTTGAGAAATATTTTCTCTGCTGCCTATCTCTAAGGCATCCTGTAAAAGAAGCAGAACTTGTTGGTGACTTGTCACATCCAGGGCTTCTGTGGCTGTAAGGACATCATCAAGAGGAGCAGGACAGAGATCCATCTCCCAAACAAATGACCTGCGTAGGGTGGGATTGCATGTCCAGTTATAGTTCATTTTTAACCTATTATTATTATTATTATTTGCATTATAATTCTCATTACACTTATAAAGCACATTTTTTCATATCTCTGGTTGTATATAAAGTATGTTGACATCAATTTGTGTCTTCATACATGTACTTGGATAATGATGTCTATCATTTTTTATTCACATCCTGAGCTGGAACCGATACTAAATATCATCAGGCAAACTTGAGGAGGTTGGTGAGGACAAACCTTGGTGACAGGGAGCATTCAAGGGCTGGGGACAGCATTCGAGGGTGACACAGCAGACTTGATTACATGAACACAGCATGTGGGGTCATAGGGGGACTAGAAGATTTGAAACAGTTCACTGCTGTAAAGCAATGACCACTGAATTAGAACAGGCTAGGAAACCCGATATGAATATGGAAATACAGTGTTGTACTTTTTGAATAGCACATGGTGCTCTCCTACTGTGAGAGCAGAACACACATCTTTGACCGACAGCACTTTGAAGGCAAGAGGGAGACTTTTTGTTCTCATTATTTTCACAGAACTCATTTGTGGAGTTACCTTGACATCCGTTAACAAGGTTTCAAACTTCCTATGTCTTATTTATCAAGCTGCTTCTGTGTTCTAAGTGCCTTTCTTTGGAAATCAAGAGTAAAATTTTCCTTATTTTTGATCTATCACCCTGCCCTCAAGAGTTAGAGCCTTTAAGAAAATTATGGCAGAACTGCCCTGTGATCCAGGCCCATGAAGACGGTAATTCACATGAGCTAAATTGGCCTTGAACTCCGACTACAGGAGATTCATTCATTCATTCATCATGATTCCCAGGAGGAGGCTGGCCCCCTTCCAGTCCCTGGGGATACAGTGGTGAATGGGACCACTGAGGACTCTCCCACTGACATGCAGCTCAACTTGTAAAGCAGGCATTCTGTGAATGAAACATGGGGACAGGCCAGTTCATACAAATGCTGAGGTGGAGAGCCTGCCTCTGTGATGGAGAGACCCTAGAATGGGGTGGGCAGGACACAGGTGCAGGTATTACGGTGCAGGCAGATAGGGTCTAGGAGGTGACAAATGAGGAATTCTTCTTCTAAGGAGGAAAGATAAATAAAGAGCCCAACTGTGTGCAGCAAGGTCAGGAAGGGGAGCAGCAAGGTCACTGGTCCCAGAGAGGATTGGCACTCGCTGGTTCCAGAGTGAATGGCAGGCTCCAATGTTGGAACACAGTGACTTCCCACTTCCTTCAGCATCAAACAGCTGCTTATTGATAAGGCAGCTTTTAGGTATCCAAGGATTATGCTCAGAAAATGCAGATGGATCAGTTCTCTTCTATTTCCTGTCCCCAGTCCATCTACTGATGGGCTTAGGAATGCAGGGTTCTTCCCCCAAGCCACCAGTCACCTCCTGGACTTTGGCAAAGTGTCTAAAAGACTCTTATATAGAATCTTTTTTTTTTCCCTGCCAAGAACTGCTCATATGCACACCCTGCTCCCTGGGACAGTCACAGCAGAACAGAGCCAGGATTGTGCTACCACAGGTGTAAGCTATTTGCAATTGTATAGGAAATTGCAATTTTTTTTTCTATTAGTATCTGGGGTAATCAAGTGTTCATTTTCCTAAACTGGAGAAAAGAATGGCTTCTTGGAGTGAGATTTGTTCTTTGCAACATACTTCGTTAGGAGGGAACATATGTTTCTGAAAAATGCTGGTGTAAATATGGATCTGAGGAAAAATTTAATTACACAAATGTAAAAGAAAAGAAAGTCATTCAGCCAAACTAGAATGACTGTAATATGTCGTTCTGTATCTTTACTATTTTATAAAAATTGTGATGCAATCATTCAACATTCAACACTGATATATGGTTTTATAATTTTTTTCAAATTTTAATATGCATAATTTTGATACGAGAAAAATTTTACATCTATATTTTGGACATAATTTGTTTACACATCCCTTTATCTGGAGGGGGGGGTTCTGATATTTGGTACTTACATAGAACATTTGTGGAATTTGTAGCAGAAATCATGGCAGCAGCCAGCTCTGTGGATGGGACACCCTTGACTCTGCAGTGCTGGGCCCCCGGTCCTGGATGCTGAAGCACTCTGAGGTCAAGGAGCTGGAACTACAAGGCCAGGTGGTGGCATGAGGGTGACACCTGATTGGGTGTGAGACATTTTTTTTCTTTTTTTTTTGGTGGGGAGTGGGTTCCAGGGATTGAACTCAGAGGCACTCAGCCAATGAGCCACTTCCCCAGCCTTTTTTATTTTATATAGTGACAGGGTCTCACTGAGTTGTTAGGGCCTCACTTTTGCTGAGGCTGGCTTTGAACTCGCCATCCTCCTGCCTCAGCCTCCCTAGCCACTGGGATTACAGGCGTGTGCCACGGCACCCATGAATCATTTCTGAACTTTGCTTAACATCAGCAGGAGGATGTGATGCTTTATACAGGTGTTGGTGCCATCCCAATCACAGTGTTTGGATCACGGTGTCTGGAGCAGGCTCCAGCTGGGGATAGTCCTTGGTCCTGGGGCTCAGGTCTTCCTGTCCTACCTGATCCTCTCCCTTCTTTCCTATTCTTTCTGCTCTGCCTCATACCCAAGTTCCCTGGGCACTTCCTTTCCCAGCACCGCTTCCAGATCCGGTTGTCCCCGTTGATATTGCTGTGGCTTATTTTCATGCCAAACATTTTAAGGTACCTAATTCTCAATGGTTCTTGTGAAGTGATCCTCCTCTGGTTTCTCTCCTATTCCTCTTGGTCCTACTGAAATAGTGATTTTGGTGGCTGCCATCATTGAAGACTCGCCCTCTGGCTTCTATTGAATCCTCACCAGTTCAGGGTTGTAATCTTCTCCTTATCCACCTGGAAACTCAAATTGGGGGTTGGAAGAGATGAGCCCTGAGTCACAAGTCCTGAATAGCAGAGTTTGCACTCAAACCCAGCTTGGACTCACACCAGATTCAGGGCTCTCACAGTTGCATTAAATTGCTCACCCCTTATTAGTGCTAATTTTGCATATTTTCAGGATAAAGTTCTGGCTTATGGCATGTAAGGCATGCAACTAATTGCTAAACTCATTGGCCATTGCTGAAATTGTAAAAGCATCTTTTAAGAAGTCTAAATGATATCATTATGGCCTTTGATAGGATGCTAAAAGGGAGGGTGGGGGAAAGAGGGAGAGTAATAAAGAGAAAAATCATGCAAATGTAAAACATAAATCAAAGGAAATAAATGCTGTGGCACGGATGATACCTCTCCCATCCCCAGTTCTTACACAGGCGCACAAACTGGATCTCGTCCTTCTTCTTCCCAAGACTGTTTGAAGGTGGCTGGGTAGCTCTGTGATGGGGCAGTGTCTGAGGGAGCACACAGGCTGCACCTGCCATGGGGTGTCTCTTTAACTCTGGCTTCTCTCCAGTCCTGCCTCCCAACACCTCCACCTCCCCGGACCCCAAGCCTTCATCAGCATCATGAGTAGTCAGTCACTGCTATGAGTGGATTCCCTGATTACGGATTCACCTGCTCACTAAAGTGCATCTGTAGCTACGAAATCCATATTCAATACACTCTGAGAACCATTCAAAGACATGCAGAATGGCAAAAAATTGGAGTTGCCCGTGAACATATTCCAGCTCAGGTCAAGGAAAGTGGTGCTCAGCCCTTCTGTGGATTCAGACTATAAGCACATTCCCACCCCACAATCCACCCAGTGGCATGCAGGTCAAGACTTTGAGCTTTCGTGGTTGGTTTTTCTCTTCAGGAGCCCCCAGGAAAAGGGCTGAAGTGGCATCTAGAGTCCCTACGCATGGGAGACTGTGACAGGCCTCATTGAGCAAAGGCAGGAGCTCAATGAGGCTGCAGACGCTGCTCAGTCACAAAGACTGGCTGGAGCTCCACGCTCATGAAGCAGCGTTCCTTCAACAAGATGGCTTTGAACAGAAACCCGCATAAAACCGGGGTGTGCACTGGAATTTTGAAGCAATGTAACCCAAGGTGCCCAGGAACCTGGTCCTCTATTTCCCCTGGGGGCACTTACTAATCCAGTGTTCTCTGAGACTTCTTAGAGTGTAACCACTGCAGACAGTGAGGATCCACTCTCCTCGGAGTCTGTTCATCCTGGTCCAGTTCCATCTTGCAGCTCAGCTGCTAGTTAGCTGCACCTGTGCCTCTGAGTGCCCTGCACTATCTGTCTGGGTTCCCTTCCCTCTGAGTGAGGGGCTGTCTTCATTTGCCTGTGATTGACAGCCCAGTGTCTGGCCCGCCCCTTTCTTCCAGTGTGGGCATCTTGACTGTGTCTGAGGGTCCTCCCTAGCTCTGTGGGATACACGGGTGTCCATCCTGATCCCCACCTTCCTATGGAGAGGGCAGGGAAATGGGGCTGGGGTCTGAACTAACCTGGGTCACTCAGGAATGTGAATCTTGAGTTGCACAGACTGACACACACATGGGGCTCTTTGACCAAGTCCACCTGTGTTCTACATCCCCAGGGCTGATATTTCAGTTTCTAGTCTTTCCAAGGCCCACTTTATCTATTTAATTCTGATGCAATGACAAACGTCACGTGCTTTATAAAGCAACCCCCCCCACACACACACTTTTTGTTGTTATTTTCTACAGAAGACTCAGCTGAGCGCCCCCTTCTGTGGAATTTTCCTGCCATCCCCTCTGTTGGCTGATGGCATGTCCCCTCCCCTTCACCCCGACACTCACCTCCCACAGGAACACGTGGGGGCCTTTCACTGGGATCTCGTTTCTGTCTCCTGAAGCCCCTGGTGTGGAGGGAGCAGGGAGACCCAGCAATCCTCCTCAACCTGCCAGATGGCAAGGCTCACCCAGATCAAAAGGAAGTGCACAGACACGGGAAAACTGGAGATGGATTCGGAAGCCATTAATGAGAAGTGTCACATGAAAGTCTGTCTGGGATGAGATTCTTGTCATGGTAAAGCAGTCAGCCTCCTGGCAGCTTTGGGGTGAGAGGGAAGCATAGGAAAAGCCTCGGCCCATAAAGCTGGGGCTTCCCGCCTCACCCCAAAGTGCTTCCACACTGTCACAGGATGCCACGGTGCATCTCCATGTGGGTGAACATGATTTAAAAAGCTCTGCTTTCAGAACTATTTTTGGTTTACAGAAAATTGTGCATGAGGTACAGACAGTCCCCACAGGTCCATCTCCCTCCCTGAAACAGTGGCCCCTGTCATTAATGTCCTGCATCCCTGTGGAACATCTGTCACCATCAATGAGTGGATATTGGTATGCTGCTGCTGACTGGCTCCATTGTTTACCCCAAGATCACACCTGGGCAAGGGGCGTGGCCAACACTTACTGTCCTGTGTCCACCCCCTCACTGTGATGCCCAGTAGTGCCCCTGCCCTTGAGGACCTCTGAGCTCCACCTGTCCTCCCGACACCGACAGCCACAAGGGTTCCTCACCTCTGCCAGAGGCTGGTCCACAATGACCTGTATTTGGCTCGATATAGATGGAGCTTTTCCAGATCAGCCTCTTTCAAGAAGCACTATGCAGATAAGGCTCCGTGTCTTCCTGTAGCTTGGTAGCTCATAAAAAAAAAAAAAAAAAAAAAAAAAAAAAAAAAAAAAAAACTCCATTCTGGTCTACGTGTATTTGTTTTATAATAATAACTGACTCTCTGTTAACTTTCTGTTGTTGGGGTAATTCCTCTAAGTGTCTCTTTCAGGTCATAATTGCTTGCACAGAATAAATGAACCGGAAATGAACATTCAAAAACTATAAATTTAAAAATGATGCAGAACACACTAGAACAGGGTCGAACAAATGGAACAAGACAAAAAGGAGAAGAAAATACTGAACTAATTACAGTTAACAAAGAAGTTTTGTTTCTGTTGTATGCGTGTATGAGGATGTGGGGGCACAGACCCTGACACAGATCTTTCTCCCTGGGTATTTTTTACTGTGGGTCATAGTCAAAACTTTCACAATCAACTCTTCTGGTCTGTAGCTTGAAATACTGAAAGTTCATATTGGAATCAGAGGAAAGAAAAATGTGGAAAGAAGGAAAAAACCAGAAAACAGAGAAAAGCCACATGTGGTAGATATTGATTCAGAAAACATTATTCATGTAGCATTATAAAAATTATTAATTAAAATCAATATTATTAAATATACAGTAATTACCATTTTACATGTTTGAAATATTTTGCAAAGATTAATAATATTCTGTAAAGTGGCATTATTATTATTATTATTATTATTATTATTATTATTATTATTTTGCAGATGAGATCCTTTATGTTCAGAGACTACCTCCCCAGTTCCCATGGGGTGTGTTTGCTGGATTTCAACTCAGATAAAGCACCTGTTTTCTTTGTTTTATCACATCTCAAAAATGAAGGGAATTAATTGTCAGTAGGTTAAGAATACCCAACTCCAGTATCCTGTTGCTCAGAAGGCAGCAGATTTGCCTCTTGAAGGAGGGGTGACAGATGGCTTTCCCCCTGGGCAGGGTCTGATGCCACCATGAGGGGAAGAGCCCAGTGTTCACGGGCTGAGCTGGGTGCTTCGAGGGACCCGCAGTCCACAGCACAGACTGGGAGCAGGAACCCTGCACCATCTGTTTCCGTCTGCCCTTCTTTGAATCATCCAGTCATTCCATGGATCACTGTCGAGCCCGTGGCAGAGCCCTCTGAACAAGGGCACAGCATAGGACAAGAGACACAGTTGCTGTCCCCCTGGAGCCCACAGTCACATGGTAAGAGGCCCAACAGAGCCAACAGCACAGACAGAAGTGCTGCCAGGTCTGGAGGAGGTGAAGTTGAGATGGAGCTCCCCTGGGGAGCTACCAGAGACCTCTGCTGTGCAGAGACCACGTCTGCAAAGATCCCCAGACAGAGGGGGTGAGCTTCCCACCATCTGCACACAGGGCTGTGTGCCGGGCCCCACCCTGCCCTCACAGATCTTCACCCGAATGCTTAGTCCTGCTTCTCTTTAGATCTGGAAAGAGAGAACTCTGAGGAGCCAGCAGGGCATTGGGTAGTGGTGAGGGGCTCCTTTCTTTCCCCACAGTCTACATTCAGTTCTCTTGGGGTCGCTTACACTGAGAATTCCTTGTTTTCTTATCAATCGTGTACGTATTACCTCAATTCATAAAGTGCTTGGATAACACTTTGTTGGAACTTATAGTTCTAGAAGAAGTGTGGACAAAACATTTCTGCCCCTTTGGTTTCTCTGTGGATGCCAGACAAGATTTCTACATCAATCTATAAGGGGAAAAAAAAGCTATCAGTTCTTTGAGATGCTGTTCAATTGTGGTCTCATAATTCAGTGATCTAGGAATAATAAAGTAATGAACACTTCTTTGATCACTTGTTTCTGCCCTGATGGTCTGGAGTGGTCACCATGGAAACCAGATAATGCCCACCTGACCATCAGTGGATGCAGATGTGGAGGTACGAGGGCAACGCAGGGCCAAGAGCAATGGAGCCCCTGTGGACGACCCTGGGAATCAGGGCTGTGCCGAGGCTGAATGTTTTTCTCATTGCACTGGGAGATGTGCTGTCAGCTTTCCATCCCTGTGACAACGTGTTTGAGATATAATTTGTAAAGACAGAGGACTTAATTGGGATGATGATCTCTGTCCATGGTCAGTTGCCTAAGTGGCTTTTGAGCCTGTGGTGGGATAGAACATCATGGTGTAGATTAAGGTGTGGAACAAGGCTGCCCCTCCCCTGGGGAGAGAGAGAAAAGGAGTAGGGGTCCCCTATCCCCTTTGGGGGCAAACCCCCAGTGACCTAACTTTTTTCCATAGTCCCCACCTCCGAGGTTCCTCACCTCAGAGCACCACACAGACAGGGACCAAACCTTCAGATTATGGTCTTTGGGGAATATTCCAGAACTAACCATGGAGGAGAAGATGCCAGAGTCCTTTTGGGAACAGCAACAGCTTCTGGGCTTGTGGCTGCAGAGTGAACTCGTGGGCCACTGCCTGGCACACACCGCCACCTGCCCACTCATTCAAAATGGGCTCTCAAAGAAAGAGTGGCCTTTAGGACACCCACCAAGAAGTCACGCTGGACAGCTCCAAGCAGGGCAGTCCCCTCTGTGAGGAAACTCAGGCCCACCTACAGGGTTGGGAAAATTCGATAATGGAAAATTTATGTCATTGCTATTTGGGGAAATTTTTCATTGAAGCTATAAATTTGGAATTTTTCTAGTGTATTCCCTCTGTTTAACTCAATGTTTCTGATGGAGTGTTCAAAAAGAAATAGAAAGTTGTGCTGGTCATCTCCCAGTGCAAGCAGAGGGCTCTGCTCATTTTTAGGGGGAAGAAGGTAATTGAAAATTTATCAATCTGACAGATGCATGAAAGAGTAACATTTCTCCAAAGCTGATATTGTTCTTTTTTTCTTTTTAGTCTGTATTTTAACAATGGTAATTAGGTATCATTTTAGACATGATTCAAATATGAAGTAATGGACAGTTTAGCACACTTAATGGGAAGTCTTTAATCATTTGAAATCCATCTCAGTATATATTAAGGCATTTTCCATTTTAATCACAGTTTTCACTGTTTTAAGAAATTTCTTCACCACTTAAAGAAATTGCCTGAGTGGCAGTACAATAAATTGGCAGGTTTTTGAAAGGCGATTAGCAACATGTATCAAAACATTTAAAGATGCATTTGTCCTTGGTGTCCGCAGCCTGACTCTGAGGCACACGCCTGAGGACGTGGGGTCAATGGCGAGGGTGCTGGTCTTCTCTGGCTTCTGGAGAGCATCCACTCTCTTCTGACACTGGACCACCGGTCTCCTCAGGGAACGCCCCCACTCTCAGTCTGTCCAGGTGGGTTGCCTTGTCCCAGTCCCACTCCAGCTGTGTCCCAGAACTGAGACAATCAGCACTTGCTATCTCTTAGTCCCCAGCTCAGGTTTGGAGATATGACTTAATTCCACTCTGTGTCGCTCAGGTCCACCACAATTCAGGGAGTATAGTGAAAAGTACAGGGATCTGAATTGTCGTTCACTGGGTGTTGTTGTGTCTTATCATCCACCGTCCTGGAGAAGTGTCAGACGTGAAGGACTGTGCCCTGCCATCTGGCTTCTGCTGAAGTTAATGACAAATCCAAGGATAGCAGTGCTGAGTGTGTAGGACACCCCTCTGGGATGTCAGCTCCTTAGTGACAGTGGCTATACCTGGATCCCTGGACTTGTCAATTTATTGTATCTCCACATCCAGAAACTTACCACATGCTCAGCCAATACTGCTGGAATTCCACCACGAAGCAAGTGGTCTTCTGAATTTGTTAACTGAGCACCTGGGTCCACCCATTCCAGAAGCCACCCAACCAAGGTTTCCAAGTCATGTGGTTCAAAATACGCTTTCCTCTTATAAGCCAATTTGAGTTGTGTTTTATATGAATCAAACATTCCTAATATTAATGGAATCCAAAGGTATGTTTTCAGTGACATTTTTCAGTTTTCTGTCACTTGTGTATTTTAGGATTGCTAGATGGGAAACAAGCCTGTCTATTTGCAGAGATAGCCACAATCTGAGGGCTCTGAGACACCATGTGCTCAATGAGAATGAAATGCATGGTCTCCTGGTTTTCCTTTCCCTACAGTTCCAGACACCCATGAAGGGAATCACAGGTGGCCTGAGGTCCCCTGCAGCCCAAGAGTTGGTGTACGGCCTGACTCCAACCTTCCCTTAGACTCCATGCCACTAGCTCCCAAGAGCCCAAGGGCAGGATCTCAGGCTTCACTTCAATTGTTCCACCCACAAGATCCTTCAAGGGGCAAGGATGCTTTCCAAGACTGAACCTCCATTCAGATCCAGTTCAGGAAACCTGTCATAATAGAAAACTAGAATCATCAGTGTTAACCAAGGAACTCTCCGTGTCTACAAAAGCAATGAATTGTTCATGTCTATTTCCATATTACGTAGCATCTGACTGGGCAGCACATGACAATCAAATAGTGCTGAGTTGGTCAACCAATATTTATGAACTACATGCAGGGTGCTTCCTCCTGAGCCAGGCAGGAGACTCTGATGAACCAGGCACACGCAAGCTTGAATCTCCAGGTCCTCATGGTCATGGGGAGGTGAGAGGCAGGGGCACATAATCAGAAAATTACCTCCAGGTAATGGTGGGATGAATGAAGGGAACCAACAGGGAGCAGGCTGGAGAGCAAGCAGCAGGAAGGAGCCACCTTCATAGGCCAGGAACAGAAGGAGCCAGTCAGGTGCAGAGCTCAGCCAGGGTGATCCAGGCTGAGGAAAAGGCTGGGGCAGGAGCCCAGCCAGGGGAAGGAAAAAGAGGGTCCAGGACCCAATGTCCACAGAAGCCCATCCAGTGTATATGTGCTACTAGACAGCTGTATACACTTTGTATAATTGTTCAGTTATGGTCAAATTATTGCCCTCCCCAACTCATCTATTCAGGTCTTACTCACTCACATGACTCTCTTTGGAGATAAGACCTTCAGGGGGAAAATTATGGTGAAACAAGTTCATGTGAGCATTACCCTAATCAATAGGTATCCTCCTAAGAAGCAAGAGAGGTGTCAGAGGCCACTCTCCCCTTATGCAAACACCAAAAAAGAGCCACCAGGATGCAGCAAGAAGGTGGTTGTCTGCAAGCCAGGAAGAGAAACCTCACCAGATATCAGATCGGATAGCACCTTCTTGGATTTCCAGCATCCGGAAGCATGAAGAATAAGTTTCTACCATTTAAGCTACTGATTATGATCTGTGGTATTATCTCATGGCAGCTCAAACTGATGAATCATATAGCTGACTCTATACATGCATGCATGTGTGTGTGTATGTGTGTGTGTGTGTATGTGTATGTGTGTGTGTGTGAGTATGCGTAATTACTGTATCAAGTGAATAAAGTTAACCAGCAGACTCCATCTTGAAATAAAGGTCCTTTATAAAGCAGGCATTAGCAAATAAGGACAAGAAAATCTGACCCAACGCTACTTTTGCAAACATAGCTCCCTGAGAACACAGACAGGCTTGCTTTGAATGAACTGTCCGTGTCTATTTCCACATTATATGCCTAGCATGTTAAGAAGTCATATCAGAGTCAGGGAGCCACAAAGCCAAAGCCATCTACCATTCTTCTCTTTACAAGAACAATTTGCTGTTCCTGCTCTAAAATATTAGCCCATGTAATAAGCTGATGAACCATCTTTAGTTTATTTTTCCTTTTCTATTCTCGAAATCAAAATACACTACTTACATAATTTAAGAGCATCTACACATAAACAAGCACTGATTGAGGCGATGCATCAAAAGCATTCAGAATAGATTTAACTCATGTATGAAATATTCAAAGAAATAGCTTGAACACGCTGCATAAATAGTAAATGAGATTATCTGATCGTGATTGCTATTCCTTTTTACCCCGTTTCACAGGAATAAATCATTGGTAAACAAAGTGGTGTTTCTCCAAGTCCCAGCAGCATTTATTGTTCTCTGAGAAATCTAATCACTGCAGATTTTTTCTTCGCTATCCTTCAATATTCTCTCATTTAAAGGTCAATGTGAGCTCCCATTACATAGTCCCTGACAATAACCATTCTTAAAAATATCCTTCTGACCTAATAAAGTTGCTTGTAGGCCTCTGGCTAGGAGTTGGAGGCAATGCTAATCGACTGTAGACCAAGCAAAGGCTAGGCTAGAAGGTCTCACGGTGGCACCGCTGCCCTTACAGCCACACTCCAGTGACCTGGGAAACGGTGTCCTGACCAGTGCTACTTTTGGGATGTGCCAAGCAGCTCCTCCTCTTCCCCAGGGCTCACTTCTGAGAAGCTTCGAGATGCCCACAGATTCCTAACTAAGCCAAAACCCGAAGAAGGACGTGAAATCCAGAGGTGATGGGGAATCAGCGAGGCACACTCCACTCCCACATGATGTGCTGTTTTGCCACAGAACAAATCTACCTCTGGGAAAAACCAGGAGAGTTGGAGATGTATTTTAAAAGCCCTGTGTTTTGACATCGGGGACCCACTGGGACAGCCTGTATTGAGCGGCAAAGAGGCCGGAAGGATGAGAAACTTACTGGGGTGAGACGGACATTTTTGTTTCTTCCCTCCAGAGAGTTACTGGCTCTGAGCAGCGCTGGACACGGGGTGGAGAAGTCAAACAGATCCTTGCAGGAAATATAAAGCAGGCAGGGTTTAGGTCCTCCCCAGAGACTAGAAAATAAAAACGGAATGTGGGGCTGCCCAGCAATGAGGACAGGAAGAGCCAAGGCCTGGAGAGAAGGGACATGGACAGAGGGGCTCAGCTCGGCCTCACCTTGCTGATGCAGCTGGCAGCGCCTACAGGGTGAGAGCAAGACACTCTGCAGAGGCTCCTGTGGGTGCTGGGAAGGGGGCAGGCCAGCAGGAGATGCACAGGAGAAATGCACTGTGGAACTTCCAAGGCTTTGACAAACTGCTCATCTTCTTGGCCTAGAGACAGGGGCTCAGGGAAAGAAGCTCCTGCAAGGCCAACTGGATTTGTCATGGGAGGTGGATTGTGCTGATGCTGCATCCAGAGCCAGGCCCAGGCTCCCGGCCTTTGGTTCTCGGTCTTTCACTTAGCGTGGAGGTACTCGTTCTGTGACATCTCTCGACAGCATCAGGAGGACATCTGAGCCGTGACACTGCTCTGAAGCTGCTGTGCTGTGCAGCCCATGAGCTGTAGGAGCTGCATGTCATAGGAGCACACTGGGTGGGACCTGGCTTCTAGATGCAGTTGAATAAAACTGTGTTTGCATACCAGCCTGTAGCTTTCTCCAAGTGAAGCGACTCTCCTGACTCGGTTTCCTTGTCTACGACGTGGAGCTAATGGAATATCTACTTCACAGGGCAGTTGCAAAGATTGGATGCACTGAGACCTGTTTAACAGCAGAAGGGTCCTCTGCACTTAGAAATCTTTGCAGATGACAGACAGATTTACCACTAACCTTAAGCAGATGAAGTACTATCATGTGATTTTAAGCAATGTTGATTTATGGCATGATAGAACAAGGATTTACACGTAAGAAAGAAACTTCTAAGATGGCAATCAGAGAAAGTTTCCTTGAACATTGCATGCCTATAATTCCCTCTGTCCCAAGAATCCATAGCACCAGCTGCAGGTGACAGGTATTAGATTGTAATAAACATGGATATATTTCATGGTTTTCTGGCAAATATTTAACAACAGAAAAACAGGCATGTGTCTGTGAGTTGTCTGTAAATAGTACTGATGCAAATGAAATGTAAAATGGTATTTGTGATTAATAACAGAGGTGAATATCATTTATTAGAACTCCCTCTAGCCCCTCAGTACCCAGTGTTTCTGCTGATTTTTGCTGAACCATGGTCTGACCAGTGGATTTCATCTCAGTCTGTTCTTCGCATTAAACTTACTGTGGTTAAATCGGATAAGTGATCTACTTTTGAACTATTTTAAGCTTTATATGATTATGTTCACTGTATGGAACCTTCTTCAGCCTCTGCACTGCTCACCGTGGGAGGACCATCTTTTTTACTGTTGGAATAATTGCAGAAGTTGGGATGTTGTTTAGTTTTACATCATTTAATAATGGCTATATTTAACAATAAGCTCATAATTTAAAAAAAAATAGCCTCCACGAGTCTGGCAGGAGCTGAGTTTCAGCACACCACTGCTACCAGCCTCTCCCAAGTCTTTATTCTGAAATATGAGAAGCCTTAGGTGCAGAAATGGCTGTGAAATCTTTTATTACCTCCATTAGTTTGAAAAGGGGTTTGTGTAATCCTCTTTGATTGTGTATAAATCACCCCTACTTTCTGCCTGGTTCTGCATGGTCTCCATAAAAGAAAGCCAGACTCTGAGCCCTAATTATACATTAACAAGCACAAATTAATGGTGGCACAGAAAAGCTTTTCTATTGGCCAGATTGATCATGGGATTCTGGGGAACTCTGCTGATGATGTTGGATAAGCACTTCCCCCAATGCCCAGTGACTAGAGCATAGTACATCATGTCAACTCCATTATGTGTCTGAAAAGGTCCCTGGGCACAGCCCTCATTTCAGATGTTGAAAGTAGAAAACTGCTGTTTCCTGAAGTCAAATGGTCTCAATTCAAATCCCACATAAGCTACTTCTGAAGCAAATGAACAGTGCATGCCTTAACTTCCTCCTACATAAAATGGGGACAGATCAGCTGTGGCTGAGTACTTACCACAGTATGGCACCTAGGAAGCCAACAGGAGGGCCAGCTTAGCTACTATACCAAGGCCAGTATGAATCTGTAGGCCACTACCAAATGGGAAATCAGAGAAATGTTAACACACAGGAGCTCCCTAAACAGATGTTGGCGGAAACAAGGGAATGAACAAGATAGGGTGAGGCACCCAAGAGCTAGCAAAAGGGGAAGCAGCAACTGCCCCAAACAGAAAGGGCAGGGGGATTAGCCTGTCCCCAGGACCCCAGGATGCCCCCTTGGGGGCTGTGGCCATCCTCAGAGAAAGGCAGGAATCTGGGAAGGTGGCCTGGCAGCCAGGAGATAGGGAGGACGATGCTCTGACCTGTCTTCTCCCTGGCCAGCAGTCCTCCTGTGGCCTCCGGTTGGTTCAACATGCCTGGAAGTCAGCAGGCCGGGAAGTCAGGTTCAATGGGACCAAGGGGTTAGCATCCTGGAAGGGGCAGGGCAGGGTGCAGAGCAGGTCAGCAGAAGCAGGACAAAAAGCATCTAGCAAAGAGGACCACTCTGGAAGCTCACAAGCTGTAATGGGTAAGAAAAGGGGCAGAGCTGTCTCAGCAGAGCCTCAGTCTCCCTGCGAAGCATCAAGTGACACCTAGTTGCCTTCAACTTGTGACAAACTCTCACACAGTTGTGATCTGGTTTTGCAACACAGACAGAAATGATATCCTCATTTTAAAAGTGAACAAGAATTATTAGCTCTCTGGGATTATCCTGAGGCTATAAACCTAACAAATTATTGCCATTTAAGTTCTTAAAGTCTTCTAACACACTTCTACAAGAGAGGTATTGATCTGTATTTTTCCAATAGACAATGAAGTAGGGAAATATTAATGGACAAGGGCCACCATTACCCATGGTGCAAGGTTTGCCTGACAATTAGAGAATTCTTGGACATGCCCAGGGAATTTAGCAGAGGGTTTGAGAGCACATGTCTTGAGTGTGTTTGCCTTTGGCTCAGCAGGATGTGCTGAGGGCAAGTGGTAGTCCATGCTCTCTCCTGCTTGCTAGCCCTGCCTCCTGGGGAGCTGTCCAGTGCAGGACACAAACAGCAAACCAAGACATAGGGACCCTTGGGTGACATACGGGGAAGGTGCTGGGGGCTGGGGCACATCATTTCAGGGCATTCCAAATGTCTTTTCCAGTAAAGTGGTATTTCAGCAGGGACCTAAGGAAAGCAAGCCTGGTGGATATTTCAAGGGAACAGTGTTCCCAATCAAGTCAGACCTAAGGAAAATTCTGGTTTTTTTTTTTTTTTTTTTGTTTTTTGCTTTTTAAGTACTCCCTATATGATCATGAGCAAGTAGCTGGGTCTTATAGGGTCCATTTCCACATTAACACAATATAGATAAAAACACAGCATTCAAAGAGCTATTGCAAAGGTTAAATAGCACCTGAGATGTAAAATGCCTATGTATTGTACTTATTATATCACACCTACCTAAGAATTGGGAATTCTGTTACTATTTTTAGTACTCAAAGACTAAAATGCTTTGCTTTTTGCATATCACAGATTTGCACCCAATCCCATAATGCCTAAAAGCTTTACCTTGTGGGATACTACACCTTGTGACAAATAATCCAATTCTAATATCATGCACTTTATTTGTTTCCAGAATTTTAGTTTGAACAGAATTGAAATAAAACAGACCATCATAAATGCCCTGCTGGAAATTTTATTTTCTCTGGACATATAATGGAAGTCTGGGTTGGAAAAAACTAAAAACATGTTTATAGCTACTTATTTATATCATTGATAGACCCCATTCTTTCTAACCATTTCCTTGTATCTAAATGAATAAAAGAAATGACATCATTTGTGTAAGTGGCAAGGGACCTTTTTGACAAGTCCCTTGAATTGCTGTGTGTTTCTTCTGAGAGTCTCATGTTTTGTCGGGGAAGCATGTGGGAAGAACACCTTGTCTTGTTTTACAACCTTCTTTGTAGAATGTGAAAGCAAGTCTTCTCAACCTCTGTGAAAGCAGCTCTGGTGTGTATGGGATGCTTTGTTACAATTTGAATATCTATTCTTTTGTTTTGAGAGATTTTGGAATGTATTAATAGCAAACAAGTTTCAGTGTAATTATACCCTGCTTAGATGTATCACTCAGATCTAAAAACAAAAACAACAACAACAACAGCAAAAAAAAAAAAAAACCAATTGAGTACAGTAGCATCATGAGGAATTATTGTTTCCTTTTCAGTGTGGTAAACTGCTACGGACTGAAATATAAATGCATAATTGTGGTCCCAGAATTGACAGATGTTATAGTTTTCCAGTAGATACCAGGTATATGGGAAGGAACGTAAACTCTCAGGGTTGAGGGTGTAGCTCAGGGGTAGGGTGAGCGCAGAGCACAGGAGGGACCCTGGGTTCCATCTCCAGCACTGTGTGACATGAGCCTCAGCCTGGGGCGCCTGGGACTGTGCTTCTGGTCTTCAGCGATCGTCACCAGGCCACTGAGACCTGCTCCTTAAGACATGGACTTCACAACTGGGCTGGAGCCTTAGAAGAATGAACTTGGTAAATTGATCATTAGGCCAGGTGAGCCAAGTCTGCTGCACAGGAAGGGCTATAGCCGTGTCCCTTAGCTCTGCCAGCAAGTCAAACCTCAGCTCTGAATTACAAATTCAGGAAGAAGACCAAAGCTAGGAAAAAGCAAATCTAAGTTAGTGTACAACTTTGCCAGTTAGACTTGGGGCATGTTCCCTGGCTGATGTGCGGGTATTGCTCTCATTAAATTGATCAGTTCCATATGCGAAGGAGGCCTCCTAAGTCCACTGCTGCCTGGTCTCAGCACGTCTCCTGTTCCCGTTCCCTGTGGGCTCCCTGGGGACTCTAAATAGAATCATGAAAATCTGTTTAGCAACATAATGAAAAGAAAACCAAGTTTGACTTGCAAACCAATTGCCTTTGCTATGAACAGAAATAAAGCAATTTACTATTTTTTTTTTTAACTGAAAGAACTACTCTTCTTTGTCAGTTCCAATTATATGCTGAAAGAGGAAAGACAGAGCTGTATCTTTGGGGAAGGGCGCAGTCAACTTGAGGGCCTGTGTTTTCAGTGAATGAAACCATTCAATAAATATACATGTAAATGGGGGGAAAGCCAGGGCTTTTTCTTTACCCATTCTTTGTATTTGAATAAACCACACACTTCTTCATTGATGTATATTGGGGTCTTTTTTGTTATAGCAGCCACCATGCTCTGCACCACTATTAGATGGAGCAAGGCCAGTCCTTGAACCTGCAGAGCTGGGAGCTGAATCTGGAACACACCGGCGGCTGTGGTCACTCCGTCTGTGCTCCAGGGTCCTAGAATCAGGTGCAGCTGAGCATCTTGGCCTTCTGAAAGATGATGCCGCATGCATGGATGATCGTGAGCACATAGATTTCAGGAACTTAGAGAAGATAGAAATTATGGTATGTGTTCTTCTCCCTCTGCCTGAAACTGGATGAAATCACACCCACTGATTAGTCAGCTTTTCCTCATTAGGACCAAAATACCTGACATAAGCAACTTAAAAGAGGAAAGTGCAGTTTTGGCTCACGGTTTCAGAGGTTTTCTGACGGTGGTCAGAGGGCTCCAAGGCAGAAACCTCAGGGATGAAGGGTGTGGGAGAGGACGGCTGCTCTGGTCATGGCAGCTGGAAGGAGAAAGAGAGAGAGAGAGAGAGAGAGAGAGAGAGAGAGAGAGAGAGAGAGAGAGAGAGAGAGAGAGGAGAGAAGGAGCCTGAGACAGCCCTAAAGATCACACCCTTCTACTAGGTACAGCCCCCTCGAGTTTCTACCACCTCCTAACCATGTGTCCAGTTATGAATCCCTCAATGGGCTAATCCACTGGTGGGGTCAGAGCCCTCATGATCCAAGCACTCACTCCCCAAAGCCCAGGTCTAAACATTACTGCACGGAGGGACCAGCCTTCAGTACAGGAGCCTTTGGAGGACACTTCTTCTGAAACCTAAAGCCCTCTCACTGTGCTTGCTAGTCTTGTAGTCTTTTAGCCCAGACCTCTGTCTCCCACACACAAAGGCACGGCTATGAGACAAAAGAATTATCTCCATTTCAACCCTCCTTCAGTACTGGTTACTTCCAGGAGAATCTACCCAGGTGCTGTGGGGTTTGAAAACTTTCTCATTTTCCTCATTAGCAAAGGTAAGCTCACACCTGGTCTTGGGGGATAGTGTTTAGTATCCTCAGCAAGGATTTTATACTACTGAGTCATGTCATAGTGTTTTACAGTTTTCTTCTAGATCCTTCAGATTTGGATCAGAGAAGCAGAACTGAAGTGAACCACAGAATGAAGAAAGTGCTACAGCAGCAGGACTTGGTACCTGAGGTCCTCTGCAGGGACCTTCTGTTCTCCCACTTGCAGGTGACCTTCGCAGCTGTGTGGAGATGCTGCAGGTATTTGGTGGACAGAAGACAGGGTGCCGCTATGCATTCTACACTGTGGGGACAGATGGCCTCCAGGGAGGACAGCCAGGCCATTGCGTCAGCCCGTTGGAGGTGGGGAGCACTGCCTCCCACAACCTGGTGAGAAGATAATCACAGAGAGCAGTGATCTTTTACTGTTGTTTCTAGGGGCCAGAGGATGGGACAAGAGCTGCCGGCAGAGCATGAAGAATGTTCTGGAAGCTTTGACACCTCAGGATCTGCTCCTCAGCACACCTTATGGTGCTGCCCTGCAGAGCACATGGCTTTTTGTGAATAGGGTCTTGTCTCTGCACTTCATTCAAGTTCTTCCTGGTCAAGGCTGAGTCTGTTCCACATGGGGAAAGGCGTTCCTGGGATATACCTGAAGGCTCACCAGCTCCGGGGTGCAGCTCAGGGGTGCAGTCCAACCGCCACAGTCATTGTCCTCATGGCAAGTTGAATGGGCTCTCCCATGATGGTGCAAGATAAAGCTCCTGTGGGTTCATCAGCTCTCCATCACTGTAACAAAACACTAGAGATAATCCAGCGATAAAGGGAAAAGGTTGAGTTGACCCCTTTGCTTTGGGCTTGTGGTGAGACAGAACATCATGACAGAAGTGCAGGGCATCCCCAAACCATTACCTCATGGCCAGGGAGAGAAAGGGAGAAAGAGGAAGGGGCTAGGGTCCACAACCCCCATCAAGAGAATGGCCTCAATGACCAAGGCCTCCTTCAAAGCTCCACCTTCCAAAGGCTCCACCACCTTCCAAAGGCTCCACCACCTTCCAGCAGTTGGTCCAGGGACCAAGCCTTTGACACGTGACCTTAGGGGATGCTCCAGATCAGAGGGAGCCTTTTTTAAATAAATAAAATTAAGCTAAACAAATAACTATATGAAATCAATTTACCCATAAAGGTAAAAACTAAGATGTAGAAGACATGATGTTGAAAAAGCTGTCAAAATCTGTTAGCAGTACGTAAATTACGTGATGCGAGACATTGACTCCACCCTGGATGTCCTTACTGGCCTTGGGTTAACATCAAGTGTCTCTCTGGGTGTGACCACAGCCACACCCACTCATCCTGTATGTTGGAGTGACTGTTGGGAGCAGCCATGAGCCTACGTAATCAAAGCTATTTTTCATAACTTTCTCACAGACAGAAAGGGAGTTGATTGTAGACAATGAGATGTATGTGGGAATTGTTGAATTATACTTTGAGGAAAAATGGTCCTGGTTGAGTTGATAATGGAGAGAGAGAGAGAGAGAGAGAGAGAGAGAGAGAGAGAGAGAGAGAAGAAAAATGTTCAAGAGTGTTCTATGTCACCAAGCCTCTAGAGCAGCCATTCTCAAATGGGGCAAGTTTGTCCCCTTGGGAAAATTGGGAAACTTTGGTCATGACCCCTGGGTGCCGGGGAGAGACTTCTACTAGCCACTAGTGAGTAGAGCCCAGCGTCCTGCAGGTCACAGGACAGACCATGCAACAACTGTCCAGCTCCGGCTCCACAGAGCTCAGGTGGAAGTGGTCTAAACTGTGCAGGGTTTTTATGCTTGAGGGAGATGTGACCCTGTGAGAATTGAAAGGCAAAAACTGCTGTAAAGTGTGCTCCTGCCGGTGGTCATCCCTGCTCCAAGTCCTGGTAAACACAGCCAGGTTTCTGTTTATTACCAAGAAACTCAGGGCGCTCCTCCCTACAAATAATTTAAATTTGGAGCACCTTGAGGTGGTGGTCATCAGTGGTGGGTGAAAGTGCCCCTAGTGAATTGTCCTCAGAAGCTCTAAATTGCTGCATAGAGGGGGAAAGGTTAGTTTTTAAAGATTGATCTGGGCAATAGGTAGGGATTACTAATTGCAGCTTTTCCCAATGCCTCTAAATTGCAAATCAATGCTCTTTGTTCTCTGCTTTCATAAATTAACATTTTAAGGAGTATAAAAAAATCCATACTTGAAAAATTTTCATAAAAATCAAGTTCAATTCTTAAAATCTTTGCACCACTAATATCAGGAATTTTCAGAAAGTTGAAAGCGGAGCATGATAAACATCGTAAGAAAATCTGCACTCGCCTGCCCAAATGTTACTATTTTTCCATCCACGGGATAATTTTATGGAAAAAATAGCTCACAGAAATGCTCTGAAATTATTAACTAATCACACACATGTACAATGCTTCTTCTGAATGTACTTTTAGAGGGAAAACATAAATGAAAAATCCCGAGACTTTTCTCCATCACAGGTCAGTTTGACATTCACAAATATTTTCAAACAGACCTTCCTTAGGGGAAAACCACCAGTGCGCATCCTCCCAGGCCCTGTAGGAAGCATCCTGAATTATGCATAATCTGAGACTGGGAAGAAGCCCCTGGTACCTTCTGGCACAGGAGACTATGGAGGGGCTGAGGGAGCTATCCTCTCTGGGCAGCTCCCTGTGGCTCCTGGAGGCGGCTATGAGGCTTGGACACCTATAATGAACTGATTTGTCCCAGCTCCCCAGGACAAGGCAGCAACATGTAAAACAACTGAGCTGCAGTGAGATGGGCCCCTGGGCATAGGGTTGCCGCCTCCTGGTCCCTTAAGTGTTGTCCTTGCTGTGCGGGACCAAGGCTTCAGAGACACCCTGTCTTTATCTGTCTTCCTCTCGCTACCTCGAGAGTGTCAAACTGCATCTGAGAGCAGCCACAAGGCTGTGGTCAGCTCAGTGGGGCCTGGCCTGGGCACCTCAGGAGTGGAATGAGAAAGGACCCATAGTGGACATCTGAGGTTTGCAAACCCACAAATGAAGGAAATAGGATGAGACCCTGGCAAGCAGCACCCCTTACGTGGGCTAATCTCAAAGGCAGTGGGTTCCAGGGGAGATCATATGAGGAGAGGAGAGGGGCTGACTGTACAGAAACAGCGATGACTGGAAGCTGTGGAACTACAGAGATGAGTCGCAGGCAGCAGTTGCCATGGAGAACTAACTGGGGCCAGGTCTCACGTTCTTCCTGACAATTCTCTCAGCATGCAGTAGCATGGGTCCCACCGTGACCAAGCACCTGGTACAAGGGTTTTACCTGCACAACTTCATTCCCTCCTCCTCCTGCTTTCAGACTCTGGCATGAGGCAAGCTGCTTAACTTTTGCCTGGCTTTGCTTTCTATAAATAAGACCATCACACCAGCTTTTATAATTGAGGTTATTTAAAATATATATAACAGAGAATGACAGAAATATTGCCAAACCACACCTGTTTTGCCCAGTGTGCCTCTGCCAGTTGCTAAAACAACAGGTCTTGTGAGACAGTGAGTTTAATCAGAAGCAAGGAGATGGGTGGCAGGTTGTGAATCCACACCCCCCTGAGGACAGGGTTTAGGAATATTTACCCCATGGAGAAGCAGGTTGTCCAAGGCATGGGGGAGGTGATGGGGTGAGGATTTGAAGTGATTGGCGGTCTGCGCCTGTTTGATCAATCCTCACACACTTCAGAGGACATGTTCAGAAAGTGGCAGCAGCGGCATGATTTGTGGATGGAGGATTGGGTCATCTGACACTTGTGTAGGCCCCAGTGCAGGATCTGGGTGGTTTCAACTGGTTTGAGATGGACAAAAGCAGCCTGCAGGTTCTGCAAAGACAACTTAGGAGAACCTCCTCATCATGCAGGAGATAATAACATATTCCTTAGCTATGGGACCTTCAGAGTTGATGATTTGACCAAATTATATCATAATTATATCATGTACCTATGAATACATAGCAGCAAATCCCACTGTTATGTATAATTAAAAGGCATCAATAAAAAAGTGAAGAAGTAAAATAAAATAAAAATGTGTTTTCAAGATGTAAAAATAAAATAGAATAAAGTCAACTACGCAAGGGCATTTTGTAGGGTCTGGAGGGCTGATCCAGGTTTCCCTGTTCCTCATACCTGAACTCAAAGTGCCTTAGTCAACAGAAAACTGCTCTTTCCTCAAGACAGCAAGTCCTAGGTAGGACAGAGAACAGGCTAAGGAGCCAGTCCATTCAGGGACTCCCTGGGGCCAAAGAACATAATCCCTCAGAGTGAAAGGAACTCTCCCAACAACTTTTTAAAAATTCTCTACACTTTAAAAGGCAAAGGCAGAGCCCCAAGAGGCTGGCCACCCCCCCTGGGTGCAGAGCTCCAGAGAAGTCCCGCCTGGAGAGAGCTGGAGAGAGGGCAATTCTTCTGAACGCATTAGCGTCTATTAAATAGATTGACTTATACATCTTTAAACTTCCCCTAAGCAAAGCCCAGGCCTAGATAGCATCATCATCGAATTCTACCAAGTACTTCAGATGAATTTGTATCTTTTCTCTCTAAAACCTTCCAAAAAGCAGAGGAGACAGGAACATTTCCTAACTCAAAGTATAAAGCTGAGTTCTCCTGAGGCCACAGCCAGGCAGAGCCTTTGAGAAACTGATGTGATTTTTGAGAAACCAGCTTTTACCTCAGAGCAAATCCTGTCCAAGGAAGGGGGCACGGCCCTTGTCCTTGGGAAGACCCACAGAGCACTCCTAGGCACATACCCACCCTGCTGAGTTGTTTATCTACAAATAATAGGAGAGATCTGCTGTGCCAGGTGTCCCTGACTCAGTCAGGCTAGGTGAGGACCCATAGCAACCCCCTAGCAACCTCTAATCAGCATGAGACAGGTAAAATACCTGGGATGCCAGATGACCCCCCAGTAGTTTATGATGGTTGATAACATGTTGGGAAACCATGTAATTCAGCACATACTCCCCTCGTGGCTTAAACCAATCAGTTCACAGGAATCCCCCTCTTGTACTAACCAATCACCCCTACCCAACTTGTTCCCGCCATTGAATGTGCTAATCAATGTTAAGAGTTGTTGTTTGACTTTCCCGCGGTGTGTGATGATTTGCTGAGAGATGCTATGATGTATGTGAAGTCCCTGCCTTTCCCAAAGAGTGTATAAAACTGCTGCAAACCCTGGGCTCGGGGCCTCTCAGTGTCACCATTTGCTGTGCACGTGAAGGATGGAGCTAGCTCGCAATAAGCTCCTCTTTGCTGCTTACGTGGATCTTGGTCTCTGGTGGTCTTTTGGGGGTCTCGAATTCGAGCATATCACCTTTATCAGAAAACTAGGGGCCAACATGTATTTCAAACAAGGACCTCCACTAAACACTAGTGAGCTAAGCCAGGGGTGTCCCTGGTCCCCTCCCCTGGCAGGTGCAGTTCATCTGAGAAGCAGGAAGTTGTTTCCCTGTGAAACCAATGAATGTAAAAAAGCAAAAACAAAGCAAAACAACTTCCTGGGCAGGATAAAGGTCAAAAACCACTTGATCTTCTCAAGAGATTAAAAAAAGAAAAAAAAAAAAAAGGTTGTGAGATTAAATGCCCATCGTGGAAAAACTCTTAACAGCAGAGCATTTCTCCACCCTGAACATGCCACCCAGAAACATCCACAGTCCCCCAGGCCTGGAGGGGTTCACCAGGCCTCTCCCCTAACACTCCAAGGCCCTTGGATGCCCAGGGCAGTTCACCCTTGCAGGGGACCTTCTGGAGGCCTCAGGAAGGGAAGTAGAAGTCCTGGCATCCAGCTGGGGAGGAGGGAGGGGAGACAGAGCTGCTGCAGATGGCTGGAGCCTGTATTCAGGAAATGCTAAGAAAGTAGTTTTAAAAACCTTTTAGAGCTAATAAAAGAGCTCCATTGTTCAGCAAGCTGGCAGGAGATGAGTGTGCAGAAACCAATTGTGTCTCTACATACTGGGAATGAATAATGCAAAAATTAAATTAAACAAACAATTCCATTTGTAAATGGAAAGGAGCAAAATACTTGAGAAAAAATGAACCAAGGAATCAACAAAGCTTATACATTGACAATTATAAAGTGGTGTTCAAAGAATTTTCTAGCCAGGGCAATTGGTTGAGAAATTGAAATGAGACATCAAAAATGGAATGGAAAGGGTCAAACTAAATTCACCATCTTGTGTACACAAAATTCCAAGGAATCTACATGAAACCTGATAAAAGTAGTAGGTAAATTCAGAAAGTCTTAGGATGTAACTACCATAAAGAAAAATAAATTGGATTTCCAGATAGTGTCCATGAGCCAACTGAGAATGAAATAAATAAAAATTACATTTATAATAATAGTAATGGGAAGAAGTTTTTAAAGCCATGCAAACTTACTCTCTGAAAACTTAATATATTGCTTAAAGGAACTAAAGAAGACCTAAAGTATGGAAAGAGAGTCCATGCTCATGGATCTAAAGACTCAAAAATTTTAGGAAAATGATTCCCCTCAAATTGATCTAAAAATCAAATAGCCCTTACCCAAATCCCAGCTGAATTTTCTGTGGAAATTGACAAGCTGAGTGTAAAATCTGCCTGGAAATTCAGGAGGCCCAGAGCCACCAAAGCAATATTGCAAAGGAACAGAGTTGGAAGGTGTAATACCCCTCGGTTTTAATACCCAATAGGATGTGGTATTAATAAAGAAATGCTGTGAGCCCCACCTAGGAAGAAACACAGATCAGTGGAACAGAAGTGGAAATTCAGGGGGAAACCCTCATATTTAAATCAAATGGGCTTTCTTGAAGGCCATTCAATGAGAGGAAAATGTAATCTTTTCAGGGAGGGGATCCGGGGAACTTGATCTTCACGTGTAAAACCATAAAGCCGGACTCCCACTTTGCACCATGCCCAGAAATATAAACCCAAAGTAAATCAAGCACCAGCTCCTCTTAGGAAGAAGGAAGTAGGAACATTCTAAGCTTGGATTAGGGGTGGTTTCTAAGACACAAGAGCAACAGTTGGGCTACTCGCCTGGCGTGGACATCTTTCCCTGTTTCAGATTCAAGGTGGACCTTGCCCCTGTGAAGTGTGTGCATCATCTGGCACCTACCTACTGCCTCCTGGCTGAGCCCTTCCTGGCTGTGCCATGCTGTGAGTGAGGACCTGGTGCAAGAGGGCCATACACCCTGGTGCAGGTCATACACCCTGCCATGGCTTCTGGGGGACCTTCTGTCCACAGGCACCGATGCCCACCAGGAAAACTGCTAGGTGGGTAAAATGTTTCCACCCAGGGCTTGACTGTTGTACTATCCATGGGGACTGGAGACCAAGACAGGGTGACCAAAGCGCTGGGAGTTCTGTTCTTGTTAAAGGGCAGCAGACACCACCGCTCCTCGGGTGGACACAGCTCTGTGAATGTGCTGGTAGCCACTGAGTTGCACATTTTAACAGGGGAATTCCAAGGTATGTGAATTATGCTCCAATAATCCTATTAAAAAGAGATGTTAGCCAGTTGACTAAATGGGGAAGATAATTAGACTGTAATAGGATTAATGAAATCATTAACAATAATCATTTACATAAGAGCCTATGTATGGGGCTTGACTTTTTGAAAACCACTCAATAAAAATTAATTCTTGCACTTACTGGTATTGTTTCATCTTCTTATTTCAGTCTCCCCCAAAAATGCATTAATAAATTGAAGTTACCCTTTCTTGATAAGCACAATTTCTTGTTGCTGTTGCTGTTTTTAACCAAAGTCTGAAGTTTCTGTGCAGACAGCAGGGTGGGTGTGGTTTATCATAAACAGGGGAGGCTGGTCCCACTGACTTTTTGCAAGGATGAGCAGGGAAAGGTCTCCCTCAAAGGCAGAGAGCTGATGCTGGCACCCTTACAGGCCAGTAGCAAAGCTGACCCATGGCTCACCTGGGCAGCATCCATTCCACAGCCCCTCAGGGGCACAGGTGCTGCCACTTGTGTGAGCAATAAATCTACCCTTGTCGATGTGGGAAGAGTCAGTACAACATGTCATGTGTACATTTTCTGATGAAGTTTATATCTTGTGATGTTAAGAAAATAATTTCTTTCCATCAAAAGCCCCAATAAATGATACAAATACTAATTTCTAAAGACAGACACATTTTCTGGGTTAATAGATTTTGTGTGTATGTTAAGATGTCATCATATATACACATCAGGTGTCAATCTCTTTGATAATTCATAATAAGAATGATGGCTACTTTAAGTAAAAATATTCTCAGTAATATCATAAAACTAAAGAGCAGATTATAGGAGACCTAAATGGATGCAGAGCCCCCTTGTGCTCCCTGATCAAAATGCTTAATATTATAAGGTGGTAACACAGATTCAACATGCTCTCTGCCTTTGAGGGAGACCTTCCCCTGCTCATCCTTGCAAAAAGCCAAATCCAGGTGACTTCTTTGTAGAAAGTAACAAACTAAAGCTTAAATGAATATGGAAATGCAAGATTTTCAGAACAGGCAAAACAATCTTGAAGAAGAACAAAGTTGAAGGACTGACGCTTTTTAATGGTGAAACTTACCATGAGGCTACTGCCATCAGGACATTCCAGTACCTGAAAGAGATGGACATCTGGATCAGTGGCTCCAAAGTACAAGTCTAGACACTGTGCCAAGTGGATAGGAGGGAGTAGAGAAGCTCACCGCACATCCTCCTCTGAGGGAAACATGTGGAGCAGCCACCTGGGAAACAGCTTGGCAATTTCTTAGAACATTAAGAGTGAAGTTGTAATGTGACCTTGTGATTCTACTCCTAGGTGTGCACCCATGAGACTGATACATACCTGCACTAATCTGTGCACTGATGGACACAACAGCATTACTAATGCCAGCCCCAAATGGAAACAACTCAAAGATCAAGGTAGAATGGACAACCAGAGGGTGGCTTATCCATATCATGGGATAGTATTCACCCATGAAAATGAAGGAAGCACCTGATCCCATATGGATGGACCTTGTAGCTGTAATGCCAAGTGGGAAACCAAGGCACGAAAGCCTACATATCTGTAAGTGCATCTGAAGAAACTGTCCAGAACAGGAAAGCTGTTGAGGCAGAGAGTGGATACACTACCATGTAGGGCTTATGGGTGGGGTGATAATGAGGAGTGACTGCAAATGGGTATGCAGTTCCTTTCTGACTTAATGAAAATGCTTAAAAACTGATGCTGGGGATGGCTGTGTGACTGCAGGTACTAAAAGTTACTGAAGGGCACACTCTAAATGGGTGAATTGCGTGATATGTGTAGTATCTCAAAAAAATGGAATAATAAGGGCTGGGGCTGTGGCTCAGTGGTAGAGCTCTTACCTAGCATGTGTGAGGCACAGGGTTTGATCCTCAGCACCACATAAAAACAAACAAATAAAATAAAGGCATTCTTTGTATCTACAACTACAAAAACATATTTTTTAAAAAAATGGAGTAATAAATAGGTAGCATTTCATCTGGCCAAATGACTTCAATGGTCACCAACATATCAACCTCTCAGAAGGCATTCGGTCCAAGTCAGCTATGTATCCCATGCATGCTTGTGCTTTCTCTGTTTTTAGTACAAAAACAAAATTTTGAAAGATGGTGAATGACTTTTGTGCTTTTAGTTCTGGGGTTGTTTACTACTTTCTTATGCATTAATAAGGAAACCTTGATGTTTTCCAGAGAAAATAGAAGGTAATGCTGAAGGAGATAGTAAAAAATAGGTACCAAGGGGCTGGCACATCACCGATTCACAGATTCAATTATCGGGTGAAACCCGGAGCAAAACTCATTTTAATGAAATGTTTTGCAAACCAAAACTAGAGAGAAAAAAAAGATCAGCATCACTATTTGGTTATCTTGAATTGACTAAAACTGTGGTTACTTTCTTGAAAATAAAACTCTTTGCCTGAATACAAGAAATAATTATAATTAGTATTTGGAAGAGCAAGGAGAACTGAATTAAAAATACTCATCTTTTATTAATCACATACATTTTTCATAAGAAGGTTATTTTTACTAAGCTCAAGCTAACAGGGGGAAAAAAAACAAAAAAAAAAACATTATTTGACAAAATTCTGGAAACAATTGGCCCATGACAATTCAACGCTATTTTCCCAAGCTATCATTTTTAGTAGGGGCTTCAGTAAGCTGAGTTCACATGGGTGTTTCCTGAATTTCTAAATCATTGCTCTGTGGGGCAGTCGCCAGAGGCCTGCAGTTCACATGTGTCTGTGGAGTAGGATGAGCTCCCTCCTGATAACCCCTTCTGCACTAGAATGCTCCAAGAGGGAACAAAGCCACCCCTGTGGGCACCTCCCTAGGAGCTCCCAGGAATGAGCCCACAACTCCTGAGTTCAACCACAGGAGTAAGAGCGCCCCTTACCTGAGGAGTCCAGGAGCAAAACCACATGCTTAGCAGACTGAGGCTTTTAAAATCCCCCTGCATCTCTGCATTGTTCAATGCAGAGGTGATGCCATGCACACAGACTTGGTGGTGTTGTAAAGAGGCACGTATGGGAATCTTGGTGTCTGGCATCAGGTGGGGGCGGGTTTCTACAAACCAGAGGGAGGGATGATAAGAAAGGGTGATTTTAGGAGGAATTTTACTGGGAGAAAATAGTTAAGTCAAAGTCTTAAAACGAGGAGGAGACATCTTCAGTTTTGTTTTCGGCTTCAAGTTACATCAGTCCCTGTTATAGTGCTGTGAAAACACGGAACAGTTACGCTTTACAAAAATGCTGTATTAGAGCATTATATTTATACATAGTATCTGGGTTCCTCCCGACATACATCCAGGGGGTTCGATTTCCATCCCCCTCCCCTTCCTTTTTCTTCCCCTTCTCTCTCCTGCTTTTCTTTCTCTACTGATCTTCCTTTCGCAACTTTATGTATTTATTTTTGATTGGTACTTTCTACATATGCATAAAGGAGACATTTCCTTTGTTATAGATAGACAGACAGACAGATAGACAGAAAATGACTTTGTTAGATTCACTGCAATTTCTTCCCCTTCCCTTCCCTCCTCCTTCCTCTCCATCTCCTGCTTCTACTCCACTGATCTTCCCTAGATCTTGGTGACATCTCATCCCCTCCCCACTACCTTCTTCCCCTTAGGCTGTTATAAAACCAGAGAAATTGGGGGCTGGGGCTGGGGCTCAGTGGGACAGCGCTTGCCTTGCATGGGCGAGAGGTCCTGGGTTCGATCCTCAGCACCACGTAAAAATAAATAAATAAAATAAAGGTGTTGTGCCCAAGTACAACTAAAAAAATAAATATTAAAATACAAAAGGAGGAATTGGGCAACCAACTCAGAGGGTCTACAAATGATACTGAGTCCAACAGTAAAATAAAGCATCCTTGGGTGCTCCCATAAGAAACACCACCAACACTGTATACTGTAGGTAGAAGTGGAAGGGTAGCTTGAAGATGGGAATTCATTCATGCACTGGAGAGACCACCAAGTCTCACGGAAGGCCTTCCACAAGCTGGGGAACCAGGAATTCAGTGATTTCATTCGTCTGAGACTGAAAGGCTGAGAAAACCAAGGGATGGAAAATTTCTCAGTCCAAGTTTGAAAGACAGAGAACTGGGACTGATGACAGTAAGTCCCAGAGTCCAAAGTCCTGAGAATAGGGGTGCTGAAGTCCAAGGGCAGCCCAATACAGTTGTCTCAACAGAAGACAAAGACAAAATTCACCTTCCTCTGCCTCTTTTGAGCTCACAACAGAATGGATGGTGCCCACCCACAAGAGTAAAGGGGCAGATCATGCCCAGTTCATCTACCAAGTCGGATGCTAATATATTTCAGAAACACCCCCCACCTGAGACATGCATAAATCATGCTTTACCAGCTATCTGGGCATCCTTTTTACCCAATTATGTTAACACATAAAATTAAACATCACTGTAAGGAATGATCCCAGGACTCCAGAAGAGAGAACAAATTCCCATTTGTGTTTTCCCTGATTTTTATTTTATCTCATCTTAGAAATTTTTCATGAATACTGATTAAACATAATTTTGACAATTATCTTTACAAACATTCCATTAATAAAAAGCAGAATGATCATTCCAGGAGAAACCTATTTATTCAAGTAAGTGTGTGCTGGGCAGGGAGCTGGGCTCAGAAGACAGAGCGATAAGTTCATGTTCATGTGGTTTTTTGCACAAAGAGAAACGGCAAACAAGAGGACGTAATCACAGGTCCTATTTCAGCTCCCATAGAAAATAAGTGAATCAACGGTGGACAGAGAATCCTGGCATTAGGGTCTGATGCAGTAGACCCCTATGGTGTGTCCCAGCAATCAAGTTAAATCTCCTTTCTGAGAGTAGCTGTCACTCACCCTGACACGACTGGATATTTCCTCTATGTGTGGATTCTGCTCGTCTGGAAGGCGGATGACAACATGGAGATTTCTGTGTCACCTTTGCAGGACAGCAATGTCCGTGGAGGTATTTTTGTGCTTGGTTCAGTGATTCAGTGATGCTCCTGGAGACTGGGATGAGCACCAGGATCAGACGAATCGTGAGTCTCTGGGAAGGCCTCTCAGAGGCAGCTGCGGCTCTAAAAGGACACCCTTTTACTTGGATGGGCAGGAAATTGGGTCATCTGCGTTGACACTTGAAGTGGCATATCTTCAATGCTGGTGCATCGACCCTTTTTAGAAGGATGCTTTTAAACCTTCTATTCTTGTTGCCTTAACCTTGGTGGCCTGGTAGAGAAGGGCACCTGCACTGGAATGGAAATACCTCCTGGGAATATGGTGGAAATGAAGCTCCTGAGGTGGAGGCCCCCAAGTCCTGGGACTGACCTGTGGCTCCTCCCCTGGCTTCTCACTCTTCTACAGAGCCACACCATTGGACATCCCATGGCTTCTGGCTGGAAAGCTGTCCTCCCCACCCAGCTGTTGAAGCCCTGCATGCCGAGGCCAGGGGAAGGTGTATGTGAGAAGAAAGTGACCAGGTGCCCAGCTGTCACTTTGGATGCTCTTCATCCAGAGCCAAGGTGTCATACAATGGGAAGGCTCCTATTTGGATTGTCTTGCTGCCAGAACCTCAGCTTGCTTTCTACTTATCACCAGCCTGGCCTCCCTCTAAAACACCAAGGTGTCCTCAGTGGGTGATTCAGGACCATCTGCATAAATCAAGTTTCACAAGCGTTGCGTGCAAACTCAGTTTCTAAATCCCTGGTCATGGAAGTAGGACATCTTTGCCCAGTGAACTGAGTAAATCTCCCTGCTAAAAGAAAAATGTTAGGCACATTAAACTTAACAGAATTTAATTAAGCAAAGAAAGACTCACAAATCAGATGGTCCTCAGTACCACAGTGATTGTGGCACTGCAGCCTATGCAGGGAATGATAGCGTTCACAGACAGAAGACAGAAGTAAGGGGCAGAGAGGGTGTCCCTGGACGTAGCCAGGAAGGGCCTTTCTTAGCACAGTCTCATTAGCTGGCGAAGGGATAAGACTGGACGCTACTGCTTATTACACCAGTAAATACCTAGTTAGTCTCAGCTGGTTGACCTGTTAGATTAGATGGAAGTTCACTATGAAGGACTCAATTATGCAGGCCTCGGCAGGTCAAATTTAATTAAATTTATCACTGGTGTTTACTTTGCCTCTGAAAGTGGAACTTAGGCCTTAGAAGAACTTCAAATGCCCTCCTACCTCAGGACGCGTTCAGTCATCTCTGATTTCTCCTTCACCCTCTGGTCCCATCTTCCGTCTGGTCCATGAGACCTGTATCCACCATGATGATGAGTCAGAGTCATCGTAATCGCAGGCTGGAACAGCCCTGCTGCTTCGCTGCAGCTCTCCCTGCCACATGCCCACTGCCACGGCCCTCTCTGTAGCCTGTCCTCTCCCTGTGCCCAGCCAGCACCCTCCAATCCCTGCATCCTCACTCAGGGCTGGTATGTGGGCCAGGTGCAGGTTCAGCCCTTTGCTGACCACTGGAAGGCCCATCGGGCTCAGCTCTCAGGATGGTCACATGCCAGGTAGGAGGACCTGTCCCTCCTCCTTGAGGGTAGTGAATAGGTCATTGCTCCCAGCTTGCTCTGCCCCCATCCCGGTACAGTGATGTGTGGGGATTATTGGTTTTAATCCTCCCCAGCCCGTAGGTAAGTTCAGACCACGTCACGCCACAGGAAAGGAAGCTGAAACACTTGTGGGTTATTAAGCAATTAGAGTTGCAATGGAAGCCCTCACTCCAGGGCTTGGCTGGGGTTGTAAATATCACTACACCATGTGAAAACGATTGGCAGAAGACCATTCCCAGAGGTCGTTAGCTGGTAGTGGCCTTTCCACCAGGGACTGTTTGGGGATTGGCCTTCGGCTCACTGGGGAGCTGTGGAAGACTGTTTGCAAGTGCCCAGGAGGTGGGAAATTACCCAGTCTAACGGCAGAGCTCAGAGTACACTGAAGTCCACTCGGGTCAACAAAGACGCATCATACACACTGAGCTGTGTTGGGTGATGGCTTCCCACAACTGCAGCAGAATGCCTGGGGGCGTCAGACTGAAGGGGCAGAGGCTTGGCTTGAGGTTTCAGTCCATGGTGGGTTGGCTCCATTGTTTCTGGGCCTGTGGTAAGCAGAACATCATGGTGGGGTCAGCAGGGTGGACCTAAGCTGCTCACCTCATGGTGGCCAAGGAGGAAGGAGAAAGGGGAAACAAGGGGGTGGGTAGGAGTCCAAATACACCCTTCCAGGGCACAGCATAGTGACTACTTCTTCTCAACAGGCCCTACTTCTTAAATTTCCTCCAGCTCCAACAGTGCCACCAGCTGGGGACCAAGACTCCAGCATATGAGACTTTGGGGGACATTCTAGATCCAGACTGTAACAGGTAGACTCCAGGGTGGGCACATCAATTGTCACGTTTTAAAAACCTCTCTGGGCAGCGATCTGTTGTACTGGGACTTTGATAATGCTTCCTTTCTAAGACTCATGACTCTCCAACTTCATTTCCCTTTAGACAACACTCCTTCTTGGAACCTGAGTGCAGTTCCTTTTCCATCCCCAAACTCAGATCCCAAACACAGTTCCCACCCTCCCTTGTGCAAGGGTGTGCAAGCCTCATGAGAAGCCCCATACCTGTGGCCATTTCTCCACTTGTAGTTTACACCATGTTTCATGCTTGGCTTCACCAGCACCAGTGCTGAAGGTCGCTCACAACACCTCCACGTCCCTTAAACCTGCTGTGACATGACTCTCAGGGGAAACCAGCACACAGGCAGAGTCTGTATTGGGTTAATTCCTGAACAAATCTTCCTGGGGTAATGAGCTCCAATACCTGAGTGCAACCTGGGGAAGTGTGAGAGTGGGAAGCCACTGGGTCTGTGTGGTAAGCAGGGGCCATGGGGGAGGGAAACGTCCCTGACTGCAGCTCAAGGTTGCCCACCAGGAAACAAGGCCAAGAACATCATTGTCATCAATAAAAGGCAGAAGTCTGAAATGTAAGCACTTACCTGAAATCTCACTACTTAACAAAAAAGTTGGTGACTAATTAAAATTAAATGGTACCATGGAGCATTTTAAAGGGAAAACAGTTTAGGACAGATTCAATCTAAAAACTGGCAATGTGCAATCTCTGAAAAACATACTGATGTTCAATCAAAAAGCTGTAGCTTTCAGAGTATCTGACATCGTTAGATTGAAGCCCCCCTTCCTGTCCTTGGATGTCCAGAGAGTGTGCAACCTACATTGCACTCAACTTTAAAAAAAATGCACATATGGTTAGACTGAGAGTTGTGGGAGGAAAGGCAATTTACATTAGGAAGCACACTTTGTGTTTGAAAATTAAGTAAGTCCAGTGTGAGAAATCGGAGCTTCAAGGTGCACCCTGTGAAAGAATCGTGCATGCATGGAAATCTGTTCTGCTCATTTAGCTGATGAAATTGTAAAATGCTAGTTTGCATTCATGGTTACAAGCAGACCAGATGTGAAGGGTTTTCTGGAAAGCTTTGTATAAAATTACTTATTTTGCATATTTAATTTTAATATTACAAGACTGAGATGATTTTTAAAAGAGCATGTACCTAAATGAAGTTGGCTTGAAGAATAAGATTTGGAAAATAAGCATGCTTCCCCTAGACAGGTGCTACTGGAATGCAGATCTAAATCTAATGAATCTAATTATACTTACACATCCCCATTGAGTGTCAACTTGTTGCCATTTTTATTACATTATCTGGAATTTAGACGGCTGAATAATCTTTACGAGCACAAACAGGCTTGCAAGGCATGGTTTTAGGAGTTTGTTGCTTCACAGTGAAACTGTCTTACTCTCCCAGGATTATTTCTCAGTTACTTAGACTCGAATCACAGGGGAAGCAAGCAAGAGGTAGGGATGTTTTTCAGAGAGTGAATATCTTTTAGCTGTAAAATATTGTGAAGGAAAGTGCCTGGATATTCAGTTTTCAGCTTATCATTTGCTGTTGCAAACATGGGTTTCTTCTGACGAAACAAAATTTTGATTTTAGGATTCATCACCAACACTTTCCTTCTTTCCTTCCCCTCCCCCCTCTTCCTTCCTTCCTTTTGTCCTGTTTTCTTCCCTTCCTCTCTTTCCCTTTCTCCCCCATTTTGGAGTGACAGCGGAAATCCTGCTAGGGTTCATATGCAAGCCATGAGCCCCTGCCAGGCCTTGGACACAGGTAACGTTGGCCTCACCACAGCCTAGTGGGAGTCAGGAGGCTGAGGGCTCACAGACCTGTTTATTGTCCTGTCAGTCCCTGTACCAGGCAGAGCTGAGGGATGGAATCTGTGTTGGGGACCATGGAAGACAGAAAAGGGGGAACAGCTGCAGCTCTGGAGTTGGCCATGCAAGGTGGGGCCCATTTCCTAGGACTGTGGTCAGGCTGGACAGTCCACATATCTCTAATACACAACTATTGCTCTCATTCTTGCCTCTTTTTTGCTAAACTATGGGCTCTGTGGAGACAACCTTTGTGACCTATTTAGGACATGTTCGAAAAGACATCTTTGCTGAATGATCACAGGTCACAGGCATGGGTGTTGAGGTCCCAAGATGCGAGTGAGCAGCTGAGCTGAACCAGGAGCCCATGCACTGACCTCCACATGCTGTGGCTGTGTGTGCCCCATTCTCACCTGGACAAGCCCTGCCACCCATGGTCAGCATGTGGTGATAGGTGCGGGAGACACTTAAACGCAGCCCTGCTAGGACAGAGGGTCCTTCCCCACCCTCCCTGTGCTCCTCCTGAACTCTCAGGCAGCGGAGTCCAGGGGCTGCTCTAGGGTCTCCTACTCAGATTAAAGAACACCAGGACGCCACTGTGGGCAGCTCAATATGCACAGAGAGATCAGTCAGGGCACTTGTTAGTGGGTTCCTTTGGAAAAACTCTGAATGGACATGAAGCCATCGATTTCAATACAACTTGAAAAGGCAAAACGCCTCTGCAGTGCTTCAGACAGACACCCTGGCCTAGAAAACTTTTAATATTATATTTATATTATATCCTCCCTTTTTATACTATATTGATAATATGTCCTGCAGAGGAGACTAAACTAAGACCTTTTGTTCATCAGAAATATCCTTCTCTCTCCTGAAAATGAATATCTAGCAAAAGTGTTTTCAGAGGCAGAGAAGATACAAAGCAAAGGGAGACAGGGTCCCTCCCGGAACAGCTCTCATTTGCTTCCTAGAATACTCTAATGACAATGGCAGCAATAGCCCTTGACATCCGCTGCTCACCCACTGGGGTCCACGTCTGTTCTTAGCTCTTCACATATGGGAGTGCATGGATTCAGGTGAAAACCAGCATTGGGATGATATTGTCGCCAACCACATTTTAAAGTATAAAACAAATGGTGAGATGCGGGAACTTCAGTTCAATGGCAAAGCCACGGTTTGGACTTCAGTCAAGGGCCCAGAGTTCGGCTTCCTTCTCCCTCTGCCTCTCCCTTAGATGGCCGCAGAGGGAGCTGCTGGGCAGCACAGGGTGGCAGGGAGCACGTGGAGGGCTGAGGACTTGGGAAGGGCCTTAGAAGGATGCAACAAAATGCCACTGCCTGCACTGCTGCAGCAGGCCACCTTTATAATAAGGAGACTTCAAAGAAGCAGCTGACCTGTGCTTCCTGCAGGGCCCCAACCTGGGCTATTTCAGCTGCTTTTCCTTTGGCAGCTTCATGGCATGCTGAGAATGGAAAGTGTGCCTGCCCCTGGTGGGGACCTGGGGCATGCGGACAGGGTGGCAAGCTGAGGAGACTCCTTGGAGGTGGTGTCCTGGGGCAATGAGGGAGGAGACAGTGAGCAGGGTCTGGGAAACTCAGCCCCACACAGGCAACCTGAGGGGTGACAGTGGCCCTGGAGGCAGGCTCCCAGGCAGGCTCCCAGAAATGGAGGGCCGAGCAGAGCATTTAAAGTGCATTAATGCAGAGTCCTGGGTAGGGACCCTTGGCAGGGAAAAGAGCAGGGAGCAGAGCCATGGCCCCCTTCATCACCACCCTTAATTCCAGCCACCCATCTTGTAGCTCAGGTTGAGACACTAATACTAGTTGGTGCACAATTTTTCATATCTTTTAAAAACTATTTTGCTTTCTATTTATACCCAGGTGGGAGTTAGGGCCATGTGTAGTAATATTCAGGGTCTACGCAGAGGTGGGCCCACACTTTTCCCATAGCACATGGGTCTGTTGGTGGTGTCAGTGATCACCCCTTGCACCTCCTGGGCAGCTCAGGTGTCGCTGCTGGCTGAGAGCTGCATGCTCTTCCCCAGCCTGTTGCTCAGCCCTGACAGCTGCTGCTGCTCCCCTCACGTCCATCCCAAATCTGCCACTCTCCTGCACCCACCAGAATAAGCAGGGCCTATGGCTGTGCTGCCTGAACCTCACACACAGAGGGTGGAAGCCTGGGCCCAGGTATACGCATCCTGGATGGAGCCTCAGAAGTGAAAATGGAGTAACCCAGCAGACCGTGCTCCTCTAACTTAGGCTCTCCCCAGAACCAGTTCCTCGACTCTGGTGAAATGACCAAGATGGCGTGAGAGTGCTCTTCCAGACCTTACCCATTAGCTGAGGGCCACAGGCTCAACACACTTGCAAACATCAAGTGGGTTTCCATTGGTCGGCATGATTTGGGGAAACCTTGGAAGCCAACAAAGATCCACCATCTAAACTGACAAATGAAAGGTCTTCCATGTGTGTCCAGCCTTCCCGCAGAGATGGCCACCTTGGAAGGTGTGGCCACCCAAAGAAGGGAGAATCTGAAACACACTTGCAAACATCAAGTGCGTTTCCATTGGTCGGCATGATTTGGGGAAACCTTGGAAGCCAACAAAGATCCACCATCTAAACTGACAAATGAAAGGTCTTCCATGTGTGTCCAGCCTTCCCGCAGAGATGGCCACCTTGGAAGGTGTGGCCACCCAAAGAAGGGAGAATCTGAAACTGCGAGTCTAGGTACTAGTGAACGCTGATGTGAGCTACTCAGATTTCACCTTCAAGTGACGACCCTCGCTGAGCTAGTACTGGGAATATTCCCAGAGATCATTATAATATATCAACATTTAATCTGTTGTTGTTTTTTTTTTTAAGGAAAAATCTGTTTGTATCCTTCTAGTTCTCCAGAGGCAGCTGCTTAGTGGCAGCTGATCATTTCAAGGGGATATTTGCTAAGTTTCTCCATGAAACTACTTAGTGCAGCACAGACAACCTGATTACTATCTGATGGGAAGGAGACAGCTGGGGTTCCTCTCGGGCCATGTGTCAACTTTCAAATATAAAATATTAGAAAATAGTTAAAACAGGGTAAGTGGCCATACATCAAACCTCAAAAGCCCTTTGAATACCATCAGGTGAATTTTATCCAGCCTTCACCCCACATAGGGCATAAGTGGTTTTAGTTATCATGTTTGTATTGTCAAGATGATTTAAAGCTTTGTCCTGCCGGATGGCTTCAGCCCTTGCAGTCACTGGGCTGCTGCTTGGTCTTGAGTTTCCAGTCCTGTGCAACCAACTTTCACGTCAAGTGGCCAAGGAACACACCTGCAGAAACCACTAAAAAGACGTGAACACTTACTAAGAGCTGTACTTCCATTACCACCCAGAACCTCTGGAGGGTGGAGAAAGAACCAACGGTGAACTTAGATTAAATGTAGCAAAGCATTCAGAGACACTTTGAGATCACTTGGCCAAAAGCACTGGCTCTTCTGGCCATTTGGTCCACTCCTTTGGGGACACAAAGTCATCCCCTGTCCTTGCTGGGTAACAGCAAGTCTCAGTCAGATGGGAGTTTCCCTCTGTCACAAGACACGGGTCTGTGCGCACAGGTGTGGTGAAATCGCGCCTGCACCCACCTGGCCTCCACAGGTACCTCTACCTTACCTCCTGTGACATCATAGACCCCTCACAGTCTTCAACCAGGAGGACAGATCTCCTGGAGGAGACACCAGAGATGAACATCTCTCGAATTGCTTTGCAAGAGACCACGTAAGGTACTGTTAATGACAAATGTGACCCTTCACAGTGAAGTAGAAATGCAGAATTCCACCCAGCTGGTGGACATCCAGGGAAGGTTCTCAGAGAGGCTCTAACATCCACAGATGACACATGATCCCCTGAGCCAGGAAATGACCTCAGAAAGTGGGCGGCTTACCCTCAGGAAGGAGGGCCTAATTCCTGTGGTGTTCATCATCTGCTTTGTTTGATCTTTATTCCTTTCACTTCCCTTATCACCTCTGGCATGGACTCATGGGCTCCTTTTCTCTTTCCTTCCCTCTTTGTGATAATTGCTAGTTTGGAATCCATTCCTTCTAATGCATTCTTAGAGTATCCCCCAAATTAGCCCCTGTGCTCTCTCTTCCTATTGCTGGGTGTCATCCTCATCATAAATGGTAAATATCTCTGGGCAACTTTTGCCTCATCATAGGAGACCCCTGGTAACCATGGCCAATGGCAGGTCAGCTTTCACCCATCTGGAAAAATGACCCTAAAAATCAACCTCTGAGTTTGCTTGTTGACCCCTCCTCCAGAAAAAGAAAAGGGATTGTCACAATCTGTCATTCTAACCCTAGGTAATTATCAACTTGAATTAAGCAACCCTCCTAGTGCAATAGAACAATTTTCTCTGGAAATGGACTAACAGAGGCTCCAGGATGGGGCTCAGCTAATGGTAGGGCTTGGTCTGACTTCGTGTCATGAGAAACTCCAGTTCCTGGGTCTGTTTGTGCCTGGCCCCTGGGTCCTGTTTACCTCAAATTTTACCTTATGGATTTCAGGAATAGAATTCCAAGGCTTGACTGTAGAGAGATACCTTAATGCCACAAGCCAACTCAGATCCAGGAACCAGAAGAGGGCCACCTTGGATTATCTAGGCATTATCTGAAGGAATCATTGACTCACTGTCTCCCCAAGCAATTTGGGCAGGTTCCCAGGAGAGGGAGTCACCTAAGAGGTGATCAGATCTGTAAGCCTGGTGCAAAGGGTGTCACCTCTGCCATGTAGGATAAAGTTCCGTCTCAGCCTGCTGGCGTGGGTAGTGATGGGTAATCATGCTGTTCTAGATTTCCTATCAGCTAGTTTTGGCAGCATCTGTGCCATTATCAACTGTTGCGGAAGCAGACTGGTCAAGGATCCACAAGCGGCCCTCAGGGAGGAGGAAAGTGCCAAACTTCATTTTACACCAGTGGGCTCAGCTGAAAACAAAAACTCCAAATCTTGAGCCCTCATCCACAATTTCTCACAATATTTATAGGTTATTTGATGTCATCTTAGACCCATCCTATCACTGGGGATTTTTCCTCTTTTTAAAAAAATTTGTAATCTGAGTGGCAGAGGCCTGCGGAGGGTCTCCAACATAAAACACGCTCACAGAAACAGATAGGAAGAAAGGGGTCTCTTCAGAGGCCTCTGTTACACTTCAAGAGGGAGTGGTCAGACTCCTAGGGCAGTTATGTATCCAATCCAAAAGGTAGAGGCCCAGGGTTAATTAGGCTTCCTGGAGAAAGGCTGAGAGGACAAGACTGAGCCCTTCCCCAGACCTTGGTTTCTTACCATGACTGTACTTGCATTTCACAACCAGGTCTGGTTTTGCCATCAGGGATCACTAACACAGCGAAGATGGAATAGGCTACCCAGTATTTTAAGATCAAAGGCATGTGCTTCTGAAGGTTACAGGATTTATTCTCCTGACTTGTTTGGTTTTGGGGGTCCCTGGTTCTGCAGCCTCTCACAGGGGTTATTAATTGTTTTCATGTCTATCACAGAAGCCATGATGCTGGCCCGTCATGTCCTCCCCAGTCTGGAGGATTCTGTGCAGCAGAGCTCTTGGCAAATGACTGTGACAAGGACACAACAGCACACAGGTTGGGAGACCTCATGATGTTATTAACCATGAAGAGAGTGGGAGAAGCACAGAGGTGAGGACACAGATCCAGATGTGCTGACCACTCTGTGAGGATGACCACAAGGGTGGACAGAGAGGCAGAATAGGCAAATGCACCATGGTGTACAGTATGTGGCAAAGCCCCTGCAGCCTCTAGCCAAGAAGCAGGACCACAAGTGTGCAGTCGTTGGCCCAGCACTCAGGACCTGGTCCATGATCAGAAGCTTCCTTTTCCCTGCTTCTTCCAATTCCGTACCAACTATAATACAGCACCTGAGAGATCCCTATTCCCGTCATCCCACCTGCAGCTTCCTCAAGCCAACAACCTCCAATCTGAGCACAGCTGAAACCTCTATGCACTCTGAATCTTCCACTTCCTGCCTGTAAGCTCTGAATACCCAGCCTTTTGTTTTCATCGTCTCTTGTCGCGACCCCTTGCCCGCAAGGAAGACGCAACTCAGGAATCTTCTTTCAGCAGTTTATTCAGGCCCTTGATATTTCTTCTAATTCCTCGTCGGATGCCCCTCACAGCCTTAATAAAGCATCCCAAGCCCCAATGCGAAGCTGCCACGTGGAACTTTCTCATAGGGTGCTGAAAAACCATGCACCAACTCTCCCAAACAAGGAGTTGTTTGTCACAGACCACAGTGGAGCCAGCGCCATCCTGCAATGGCGACCATAATCTGCAGAAGCGGCTCACCACAGTTCCCCCCTTCTGTTTTCTGAAAACAATACAGGCGAGAGTAGAGGTCATATCCCACTGTGCAGAAGTGGCTGCATAGTATGGCTCAGTCCTAAGGAGGGCCCTTCCCCAGATCCGAAGCCATATCAACCGACGCCTTTTTCGTGGGGCGGGGCGTGGACATCAAACCCACATGCAATAGGACATGCTCTCCTTGAGGTCCACTTCAAGGATCACTCAAGTGCAGTGCCTTGCCTCGCATCCTGTATCGTGACGAAGGTGGACGAAGGGGGACAGCTGAGGCTGAACTGTGGCTGTACACAACGACAAACGAGTTGACAGCACCCTGAAAGAAAGGCACGGACTTTAAGGCAATAGAGAAGCATTAGTGTGGAAACCCACCTGCGTGCAATGGCAGCAAGACCGGCAGAGTGCAAGGGCTTTCCAACACTAAGAGAATAACGAGGAAAGACATGCCGATCCCAGTGCAATGTTATAATAACTTGGGGTGCAACGACCATGTCAAAGATTTACTGTTTAAGATGCGCAAGCCAGACTTGAGGTGAATTGCCATTTTCTAAAGCTGCAAGAGCTTGGATGATCATAGCCTTATCGTGAGCATTGCGGGCCTTGAGGCGACAGAGAAACCACAAACAAAGAAACATACCGAAGCAACACATTGCACCAAAAATGCCTACCCCCACCCACTCTTTAAAAAAGGAAAAAGCAGAAGATATCCAATCGGTGAATTGACCCAAAGTCACGGGATCAACACGGGTGTTATTCAAGACAGCTATCTGGGTTAGTTGAGACTGGATCATGTCTTCCGCTTCCATGGACCAATTTCCAGCCAAATATTCGCCAATGATGCGGGAAGCATTCCTGGAATCATTAAATCTGACAGAGGTTATGCATAAATGTGCACGTTGGTCAACACAACCCAAAAGCACCAAGTCAGCCAATTCTTCTACCTGAGCTTGGAGTAAATCTATTCTTTGGTTGGCAGCTAAAATCCGTGACAAAATATGTTGATTAATTGTATTTTGGGATTCAAGTATGGTGGAAGTTTGTTGGACAACTTGATTAATGGTGGCAGCAGTTTGTACTTGATTGGCCATAGCCACTCCGGCTGTAACCGGTGCAGCAGCAGATACCACCACGGCTGTCACTATAGCCACTGTGATTCCAAAATCTCTGCGGACTCTAAGTAGCTCAACAATAGGGAATTTATCAGGATCCGCAGTGACCGGGATTGGGACAAAAGTTGGAATTTTCATAACCACTGCTACAGTCCAGGAACCATTCCAACACTCAGATAAGAGACAGGTAGTATGAGAACAATCCAGCATCCCCGACGAGGTGGCCTTAGCCAAAAGGAATAAGAAGGGGGATTGGACACAGACCATTGCAGGAGGCAATGTGGCATTATACAACAGAGAGTTGAATGAAACAGATGTAAGTCTATTACCTCGTTCACTTTCCCTAACAGTACCAGAAACATTAGCCAGCCAACTTTTGGCTCCTACCAACTGAGCCAGTGCAGAAATATCGGCTGAAGCCCCCTTTTCATTGGAAATCAGCCATTGAAACCAGGACCAACCTACTCCTGTAGAGGAGCTGGCACTATTGTTAAAGTTATAAACATACCTCTTAAGAGAGGGGGAAAGGGAGAAACCTTTAGCAACTTGATGTTTCTCCCAAGAATGATCCTGACAAGGCGTAAATATTGGGGGGAAACCAAGATTAGGGGAACAGTAAGGAGAGGCCTTGAAATGAGTGGCATCATGAATACTACTAGAAGAAGGAGGCACTGGGATTAGTACCTCGGAGATAATAGCCAAGGTAGTTATGTTAAGAGCAGAGCCGCTGTTTGCGGGGGTCTCTGAGCCTGATTGCTTCCCCGAAACTCCCTTGCTCAATACAGCACTGATAATGCTCCCTGAGACCTGATTGGACCGTAATGGGTCCTCCCAGTTAGTCAAATTTTTGGTCTTAAGGCTAATGCAATTAGCGTTTCTAAGGCTGAAACAAAAAACTCCTGTGAGATTAACTTGAGATTGATTAAAAATTCTCTCCATGTCCCCTCTAGGAGAGGCACAGGGAGCAGACATCTCACATGAGGTAGAAAAAAGAGTGGGGAGGACACTAGAATTACCATGAACCGGCATCGGCATTGGCCATGCCCGTGCCACTGCCCACCACCGCATTGGCGTCGCCTGTGCCATCAGCACCAGCACCAGAGCCAGAGCACTTAGCAGAATGAAGATCCTCATCACAGGATTGTTGTGGTATCTCTTGTTGCTGGTCAGTTGATGTTGAGACTCTTCTTGTCAAGCGTTCAGGGACCCACAAAGGTTCCGTACGATCCTGGGGAAAAACACATACAGATCCTCGTGCCCATGTCAGCACGGGGTCAGGGCCGTTCCATTGGCCCGTAAGAACATCCTTCCACTTAACATAGCCAATCACAGAGGGCTGAGGGGACACATGTCTATCGGCCGCAGAGCGACCATGAATATCCAAATTCAAAAAATTAATGGTAAAGAGAGCTAAGGACAGGCGTTCTTTAGGAGTGTGTTCAGCTCCTATTCCCCCTTTTTGTTTTTGTAAAGTTTCCTTTAAGGTGCGATGAGCACGCTCAACAATGCCTTGTCCTTGAGGATTATAAGGCAAACCATGAGTAAGTTGCACTCCCATAGTAGAACAAAAAGCTGTAAATTGTCTGCCAGTATAAGCAGGTCCACTCTCAGTCTTAAGGGATGCAGGTGCACCCCATGCTGCCCATGCCTCTAAACAGTGAGTAATGACATTACGTGCCTTTTCTCCCGATAAAGCAGAAGCATGGATAATTCCAGAGCACGTATCAACGGAAACATGCACATACTTAAGGTTACCAAAGTCAGGTATATGTGTCACATCCATTTGCCAAACAACCAATGGCTTTATTCCCCGTGGGTTTACTCCATAATTAGGGGGATAAAGAAATGTGACACAATGGGGACATTGCAATACTATCTGCCGAGCATCCGCTCTTGAAATGGAAAAACGCCTGCGCAGCGTTAATGCATTAACATGGAAGTTTTTGTGAAACAACTTAGCCCCCTCTAAGGAGGAAGCCAAGCATATCAATTGACCTCTAGTGGCTAAGTCTGCACAGGCATTACCTTGGGATAACGGACCAGGAAGAGAGGTGTGAGCCCGGATGTGCATTGGATAAAAAGAAGCAGTGCGGTTAGAGATATGCTGTTGAAGCTGAGTAAAGTAAGCAGACACATTGTGGGCATCACTAATAGCTCCCACGGCCTCCAGGACTTTTAGTGCTTGTACCACATAGCTGGAGTCCGAAATAAGATTAAAAGGAAAAGAACACTGTTTAAAAACTTCAATAACAATTTGTAGTTCTACCCATTGTGGATTTTCAGGAGCAAATTGATGCTGGATAGGGGGAGAGTCATTAATTACATAGGCTCCCATTCCAGACTTGGAACCATCAGTAAAAATGTTAACAGCCCCCGGAATTGGATTGGATGAAGTTACCTTAGGGAAAATGATGGGATGTTCTTTAACAAAATGGAGTAATGGATGAGAAGGGTAGTGATTATCAATCCCCCCTGGAAATGAGCAACACAGGATAGCCCAGTTGTCTAGAGTAGCACATAAAACATTAAGTTGAGCTTTAGTGTAGGGTATGATAAGAGAAGAAGGTGATTGGCCGAAAAATTGAATGCTTTGTTGAATCCTTTTAAGTGCCAACACTGCAACAGCATCAGGATAATATTCTAAGGATTTTCCTGGGGATACATGTGGGTGGATCCATAGTAAAGGCCCATCTTGCCACAGTACTCCAGTAGGCTGCCGCATAGTGGCAAGCACACATAACTGGAAAGGTTTATCACTCTGGAGCCTGCATAGAGTGGCATGCTGTATAGCTTGTTCTACTTTTATAAGGGCCACTCTAGCCTCAGTAGTGAGGCTACGAGGGGAAGCAAGATCTGGATCACCCTTAAGAGTAGCATACAAAGGCTGGAGCACAATATTAGGAATATGTAAATATCCTCTTATCCAATTAATATCTCCCAGCAATTTTTGAAAGTCATTTAGAGTTTGGAAATCTTGAGTCCTGATGGTAATTTTTTGCGGTTTTAATTTGTCATACCCAATTGTCGCTCCCAAATACCTGATAGAATCCCCCGTTTGAACCTTTTCAGGTGCGATGTGCAGTCCATGTTGAGCCAACAGCATCACGAGTTCTTTATAAGCCTCATTAACTGTCTGTTCTAATTTTGCGGCCAATAACACATCATCCATATAATGAATGATCTTGGTGGAGGAATACTTATGTCTAAGAGGTGCGAGTGCCTTCCCCACATACATCTGGCACATCGTGGGACTATTAGCCATCCCCTGCGGCAACACCACCCACTCAAACCTTTGATCTGGTTCCTCGTGATTACACGAGGGAAGGGTGAAAGCAAAACGTTGTGAATCTTTAGGATGCAAAGGAATGGAAAAGAAACAGTCTTTAATGTCAATAACAATTATGTGCCAGCCTTGAGGAACAGAGGAGAGCAGAGGCAGCCCTCTTTGAATTGGCCCCATAAGTTGCATCTGAGCATTAACTGTCGTAGATCATGCAGTAGGCGCCACTTCCCTGATTTTTTCTTAATGACAAATATGGGAGTATTCCATGGAGAAGTAGAATGTTGGATGTGACCTAAGTCAAGTTGTTCTTTGGCTAGATCATGGGCTGCTGCCAGTTTAGCTGAGGGAAGAGGCCACTGAGGCACCCAAACAGGCTCCTCGGTGAGCCATGTTATGGGTATTTGAGCCCCAGTGGCCCCTAGGAAAAACCCAGACCAAACCTGTTAAGCTTTTGATGACCTTGCACAGGATGCTTACGCCCCTGTAGGTGCCTATTAGGGTCCCCAAAAATCTTTCCAGCGGCATCCACCATCCTTGCTACAAAATCTGAAAAGGGTTCTGTAGGGCCCTGCAGAATCTTAGTCAAGTTACCAGACACCTCTCCTCTATTTGGAAGTGACTTCCATGCCCGAATGCAAATGTTGTTAATTTGATCATATGCCTCAGGAGGGAATCCTGTCTTTTGATTAGCAAATCTGCCTTGTCCCAAAAGCATATCCTTGTCCCAAGGGGGTGTCCCGCCGCATGGTTTTGGGCGGCCTGCTCTACCGCGCCCTCTAGCACAAAGGCTCTCCAGTCCAAATATTTGCCTGGAGAAACACAAGCCCGAACAAGGCTAGCCCAATCAGAGGGAGTCATACAGTATCTAGACAGACTCTCCACCTGAGTTAGTGTGAAGGCGGCATCCACCCCATAAGTGCGCACAGACTCCGGCAGGGTCTTCACAATTTTGAAATCTAAGGGCTCATGGAATCTTCCCCTATTGTCATCTTGGAAAACTGGATAAGCAAGACCCATCTCAGCGTTAACAGCCCTCCATGTTTGGGCATGGAAAGCTCTCCTCGAAACACCCCCACCGTACGGCGGCGGATCCGGAGGATCATTTTTCTTGAGCTCCTGTTTATTTTTGTTCCCTTCTCCTATAGTTAGACTCCCTAGCTGACGAGACAGTCTCCCGAGCTCCTCCTCCTCATCCTCCTCCTCTTCTGACCCACTTTTGCATGGGAGTGTACGCAGCGTACTGAGATCTGGATACAATCGTTTCCTCCCCCGTTTCTCACTCCGCACACTCCCTTCCTCCTGAAATACGTCACTTCGTGCCGGAGACAATCGCCTCCTCCCCTGTGTCTCGCTCCGCACACTCCCACCCTCTAATATGCCCTGCTCAGAAGCAAAGTCAAAATCTGTGCCTAACTTATCCCAGCTAGGTATAGTAAGGCTGCCCGAGAACGCAAACCACGGTGCAGCAATATCTGTCTTCTGTAAAAATCTCTGTAAAGTACTACGTTTCACTTCTAGGCCCTTGGAATGTAACAGGTCATCTAGGGCCAGGAGAAGCGGACTTGAAGATACGGCACCCATGACACAACAAAAGACGCACAAAAAACAAAAGTGAAAGTAAAAGCGAAAGTACACAGTGCAGCTGCAATAAGATGTAATGCTCTCTCTGGCTTTACAGAGGAGCTGCCGCTTTGATCGCGGATCCCACTTACCTGGGACTAATCCCCGCTTTGATCGCGGATCCCACTTACCTGGGACTAACCCCCGCTTTGATCGCGGATCCCACTTACCTGGGACTAACCGGTGCACCACCCCTGACTGCTGAAAGTTCTGGTTCCCGGGTTTCGGCACCACTTGTCGCGACCCCTTGCCCGCAAGGAAGACGCAACTCAGGAATCTTCTTTCAGCAGTTTATTCAGGCCCTTGATATTTCTTCTAATTCCTCGTCGGATGCCCCTCCCAGCCTTAATAAAGCATCCCAAGCCCCAATGCGAAGCTGCCACGTGGAACTTTCTCATAGGGTGCTGAAAAACCATGCACCAACTCTCCCAAACAAGGAGTTGTTTGTCACAGACCACAGTGGAGCCAGCGCCATCCTGCAATGGCGACCATAATCTGCAGAAGCGGCTCACCACAGTCTCTCTTCACATATTTATATACAAAAACAGCAACTGCGTGCACACCATGTGCAGTTGGCAGTGCTTGGAGCTGGGGGCAGAAGAATGAGCCACCATTTCTCCTGCATGATTCAGTCTGTTGGATAAATACCAAGGAGAGGCATAGATGGATCATATGGCAGATCCTTTCCGCATCTTTTGAGGAATCCAAAAGAACTAAAATCAGCATGCTATAGCGAGCAACACACACATTCCAATGTTTACAGAAGCACAACTCAAAATAGCCAAGTTATGGAACCAGCCCAGGTGCCTGTCAAGAGATGAATGAATAAAGAAAATGTGGCATGTTTATAGAACGGAGTTTTACTCAGCCATAAAGAAGCAAGAATATGCTATTTGCTGATAAATGGACGGAACTGGAAAACATCATGCTACGTGAAATAAGCCAAATCTGGAAAGTCCAGGATCAAATGTTTTCTCTCATATGTGAAAGAGAAAGAGAAGAAAAGACACAAAAGGAGGATTGTATGAAAATAGGAGGGAGAATAGTAGAGAAAGGAGATGGAAGGGGAGGGAGCAGGTGCTGGAGAATGAAATCGACCAAATCATGCCATGTGCATGTGTGAATGCAGCACAGTGAATCCTGTTTTGTGTATAATTATGATTCTCCAATTAAAAGCACACAAATAGAAGGGACACCAGTAGAGTAGATGAAGGGGGTCTTGGGGATGGGAAGGGGAATGAAGGTTATGTGCGTATATGAATGAGTCATGAGAAACTCCACACTTGTGAATAATTATAAAGCATTAATGCATAAAAAAACGCAGAGTCTGGCAGAGAGGTCTACATGTAAACTCAGAACAGCAAATTCCAGTGTCAACAGCATAGAGGAGGAGTGAGAGAGAGTGACGTGGGTCAGCTCTGGGATGGGAGGGAGCAAGGCATTCTGGGTGGACTGGGTAGCTTAGGCCTCTTCAGCTGCCACTGATTGACATTTTTGAAAATTCTTCGAGTCAGATAAAATGAGTCTGTTGGGGGAACTCAGCCCCTGAAAGACCTTGCTGTAAATTATTAAGAATAAATAGTAAAAGTTTATACAGCAAATTTCCTATGGCACATGAATGCCAGAGGCTTGCATTCCACCTATGTGTACCTGGGGAGGCAGCTGGACCTCACACAGGGACAAGGGGACAAGGCTGCTTTGGTGTGACATGGCAGACGCCAGCTATGCAAAGATCGCAGCGGACCCGCAGTTCACAGGAGCCCCAACCACATCCAAGAGAATGACAGCGGTGTCCCTCACTCTCTGCTTATCTGTTTCCCGTTCACTTCAATGTCATTGCAGTAAACAAAAGTCTTTGGGAGACTTATTGGCAGAAGTGATGGAGAAATGCAGAGCTGAACAGGAAACAGTGATAAAAAATAAGCATTTGAAGAGCGAGAAGACATGGAGCTTTTGATCTGACACTTCCACTCTCCTCTTGAAGGTGGGGTGTTGAGTGGCGTCAACTACTTCCCAGTTTTGGACTTAATGAGGTTCACCAGCCCCATATTCGACATGTCATTGTCTATGAAGCTTTCATCTGAAAACTAAAGATAAAAGGTGTTTGCCTTCAAAGTAATGTGGCTTTTTTTTTTTTTTTTTTGCTGTTTGTTTGTTTGTATCTGGTGTCTTTAAGTGGCTTAAATTCAGACATAATGTATCAGACCTCAGTGACAGCCATGTTAGAAGTCCCCCTCCTTGTTCTCCAAGTCCCTATGGATCATTGTCTTTCCAGGTATAATTGGTCCTTATGAGCAACCAGTGTTGTTTGTATAGGTAAATGTGTTTGTGCAGGTGTGTTAATTTAGAGAATGAATAATTAGGGCAGATCTGGAAAAGAGAAGAGAATGTAGAAGGGAATATTCATTAAGTAAAAGAGAACACAGGACTCTAAAAAATATAAAGGACTGTTAACACATGGAAAGTCAGGTTCATCTCAGATTTGTAACTCAGGAAAACCCCAGTCCTGGTCACTCTGGGCATTGCTTCCTTTGTAGGTTCTGTCTCCAGGGCCTAAGAGGGTGAAAGGTGGGGACAGAGGGCTGGGAGCAGACCAGAGGGCTGGGACTGGCTTTGCCAGGGACCCACCAGCCTCCTGGTCCTGTGCCAGGTGTGGAGGCCTCAGTGCGGGTGGGGGAGGCAAAGTTTCTTTTCCCTGTTCTCTGTTGAAATGGCTCCCGCTGTACCTTCCACTTGCCTTGGGTCAAAGGCTGGGGTTGAATCAGACAGCGGAGCACCCCTCTGTCCCTGATGTCCTGGGCAGAGCGGATCACAAGCATAGGCTTTGGTGTGGGGCAGGTGTGATTCCAAGTTGGCCTTGGGCACTGCCTGGCACCGTTGATCAGGATGCTCACCCTCTGGTACCATTTCCTTGTCTAGTTAGTTATTGTTTTCATTTATTTGTCTGTTTTACCCTTTTTATATAATTTTTATTGTTTTGTTGTTGTTGTTAAACCTGACAGTGGAGACCATTTGATGTAATATACAAGCCAGGAATATATCTTATTATAATTGGAGCCCCATTCTTGATGATGTACATGATAGTGAGATTCACAGTGGCGTTTTCATATGTGTACATAGGAAATTCAAGTCAGAGTCATTCCACTGTCTTTCCTTTTCCTATCCCCTCTCTTCGCTTCATCCTCCATTGTCTAATCCACTGAGCCTCTATTCTTCCTTCCCCTCCATCTCACGCCAGTCAGAATGGCAATTATCAAGCATGCAAGTGACACAGATGTCTTTGAGGACATGGGGAAGAAGGCTCACTCACACTTGCTGGTGGGACTGCAAACTGGTGCAACCACTCTGGAAAGCAGTGTGGAGAGTCCTCAAAAAACTAGGAAGGCAACTGCCACCTGATCCAGCTGTCCCACTCCTCAGAATGTATCCCAAGGAAGCTTTTCCTCATTTATAATGAAGGTGCTGCCACCATCCTCTCCTGCGCAGGGGCGGTCTTTGGGTCTTGATAGTGTCTGGCTCGGGGCTTGGAGTGGACTAGTGGCACTTAATGGAATTTAATGAGACAATAGTAACCATCTCTTATAAAACCATATGGAAGCTGGGAGACATATTGGTAACATGAGGTTATTTTGCTATCTATCATCTGTAAATTCTAATCTCCATCAAGAACATGTAATTTCAGGAAGCTATTGCTTCCTCACAGTGGCATGGTCAGCGGGGAAAACAGAAGAGCCCCACATGTGCACAGCCTGCCTGTCCCTCAGCCGTCTCCTCCCCAGGCGCTGCGCTACCTCCGCACTACCTCCGCAGCAGGTACAGCACCGGGCTGCCCAGCCCAGGCCACTCAGTCATGCAGATGATAGAGGAAGGTGGGCAGGGGGCAGGGGGCAGGGGGCAGGCCTTGGTCCAGGGCTCTCTGGGGTGGGACTTCCTTGCATTCTGAGTGGAGTTGGGTCTGCTGGCTTCTGCAGCCACTTAGCCCTCAAATGAATCACACAGTGGAACAAAAATGTAGGCAGGATGCAAGATCGTGGGTGTGGTTTGGCTTATAAATATATCTTTTTCTTTTTAAATGTTTTATTATGGAAACTTGCAAACGTGCAAAAATAGGAAGAAGGGTATAATGAATCTGCACCTGCACATCTCAAGAACTGTCGAATGTCTAAACCCCAAACAACAATTTAGGCATCTGTTTGATCTGGAAGCCAAACAGGCGACCTTGTCAATGATTGCTTTACTCCAGGCTGCCCACGCATCCAAGTTACTTGCCTGGATAATGAAGCCACGTGGGTTTGGGACTTTTTTTTTTTAATGTTGATGCAAATCAAGAGAAAAGAAGTGGTTTCTGACCGCAACATTCAAATGAGATACAACCAAGTACTAACCGAGGTGTGCACTAACTTGTCAGGCAGTGGCAGGTGCTCTTTTGGCCATTGGTAAATTGCAGATAATTCAAAGCTTCTCAATCTGGAACACACAGAGAACAGAAATCAAGCCTCCCTTCCTCACTCAAATCCCCCTTCTCTCCCCAAATAACTACTACTCTTTCCCAACCCCACAATCAACTCAGGTGCTTGAAGCGCCACACAGGGAATTTTTGCTCTGCAAACTCTGCAAACCTCTAACTGCAAATTATTATTGCCAAGGAGGTAAGAGTGCTGTCAAGAAGTTGGGGAGAAAATGCGATTTAGCAGCCGTGCTGCGTTGGATGTGTCAAATCGCTGCTAACAGACAAATAATCAACATGGACAGAACCAAGCCCAGTGTTCCCTTCATTTCCATTCTGTGGTGTGTAATTCTACCTGACACATATTTTTAATGGTGTTAAACATGTTCAGAATTAGGTTCCTGGGCATCACATTTTGAAGGCCGATTTAGGCAGGTAAAGTAAGATATTTGAAATAAATGATACCTATAGCATTTTCCCCAGATTCTTATGTATTTGCTAATAGAGAAATCCAGGTATTATGAGTTAAAATAATTGCACCAAGGCTTGGTTCGGAAAGGACCCAGGCTAGGGGCTAGGGATGTAGCTCAGTGGCAGAATGCTTGCCTAGCATGCACTACTGTGCCTCAGTTTGATTCTAGCAAAACACACACACACACACACACACACACACACACACACACACCAAGGAGGGAAATAACACAGAATAATATTCTGAGTTTAACATAAAGATGGAGGCATAGTCATGTAGCATCTCACAAAATGCAATAGCTCTGTGTGGATTGACTTCTTACAGGGCATTTGGGGAAAGCCTGTGTCAGTGACCAGGTGTTCTGCTGGAGTTTGGAGGGAGGCAGACACTGTGCTCAGTGAAAGAAAAGTGGCACAGGACTAATCACACACACACCTGGGATAAGAAACGGGTTTAATGTCAGGAGCCTGGAGAGGCTGCTATGCACAAAGAGAGGGACCACAGCAGTGAGCAGGGAGAGCAGCAGCTACTCCCCCTTGAATGTCACCTTTTATAGGCTAGAATCATGGCCTCGCACCAGGGGCAGGTGTAGTCCTGACTGACATAGTGAGCACCCCTGATCTTGTGGAAGGCAAGTTTGTTTCTTCGGAACAGAGACAGGCAGCTTTCCAAGATCTCAGAGGGGAACAGGGAAACCAGCAGGTCCCTTCACTTTCTCAGGGAGAGAACAGGGAACCAATACGTTCCCCACCTCAGGGGCTGGTTAGTCATCTCCTGTCTCAATGAGAGAACAGGGAGAGACCAGCACATCTCCCGGCCAGTAGGTTTTATCTCGGGCTACTTTCTATTTCTTGGGAAAAAGAACAGTATTCATAAAGTAGTGGTGGGGGGAAGGAAGATGGCGGCAATTATGCCAACACTCAGCACCCACCCCCACCCACCCTTCATGGGCCTCTCAGACAAGTGTCTCGGGGACACTCTGATCTTGGAGCCATCTCCTCCAGACCTCCAGGGTCTTGTTTTTCCCTGTTTTCTTATCACCCTCCTCCTCACCTTTCCAAGGGCTCCTTCCCATCAGCATTTCAATAAACTGAAGTCATTCCCGTATTAAGGAGAATCAAACCCTCAGATTCTCCACTGGCCAATCCCTTTTCCAAACTTTTCAAGCCTCTTTCCCTGAACAGCCCAACTCCCTCTTCAATCTGCCACTGTCTGCTTTGTCCCCAATCCCAATAGAAGAGTTCCTTTGGGTCTGCAAAGCCCCCATGTTGTCCAACCCGGGATCTATTTGCAGTGTTATTTTGATGGGTCCCATGGACTCTGTGGTTGCTGACAATGTCTTCCTTCCTGAAGTACTTTTCTCCTTGGTCTTCCTCTTTTCCAGGGATTTCTTCCCACCAGCATTTCTGGTCTCTTCTACTCTGCTTGCTGGCTCTTACCCTGCACCACACCCACTCCCTTCAATGTCTGCTTGAAGCTCAGTCTCTGTTGCTTGTTTTCTTCTATCTAAAGTAAGTAGCTTGCATACGTTAAAGTGCATAAACATCACTTTATGAAACTTTTTGAAATGCATGTTTGTATTAGTCAACCTTTTCACTGCTCTGACCAAAAGACCTGGCAAGAACCATTTTAGAGGAGGAAAAGTTGATTTGGCACTCACGGCTTCAGAGGTCTCCACCCACAGACAGCTGGTTCCATTGCTCTGGGCCCAGGATGAGGCGGGACGTCATGGGGGATGGATGTGAGGAGGAAAGCAGCTCAGGACATGAAACCAGGAAGGAAAGAAAGAAAGAGAGAGGAGAGGAGAGAGGAGAGGAGAGAGGAGAGGGGAGAGAGAGAGAGAGGGAGAGAGAGGGAGAGAGGGGGAGAGGGAGAGAGAGAGAGAGAGAGAGCGAGCTCGCACTAGGTACAAAATATATACCCAAAGGCACATTCCTCAGTGATGCACCTCCTCCAGCCACACCCCACTGGCTACAGCTACCAACCAGCTAGTCCCTATAAGTGGATTAATGCACTGCTTAGGTTACAATGCTCCAAACCCACCCATTTCACCTCTAAGCCTTCGTGCACCATCTCACACATGGGATTTTGGGGGACGCCCCATTCAAACCTTAAAAATCTTCCTTGCACCTACATAAGGGTGTTGGAATCCCAATGCAGCTGAAGAGCAAACATTGTTAAATAAGAGTGTGGAGGAATGAGTTTTTACCTGCTTGGCCTCCTGAGCTCATGGGGCCCTGAGGCCTCAGATGCAGCCAAACTCATGATGTTCTCTTTTCTGGATCTTCACCTTAAACCCTTCTTGTCTTCAGACACATGTGGCCACCCCTGCTGAGTGGCCACTTGGAGGTCTTCAGGGACTCTAACAGCAACCAGGCAGGACAGGGCTCACCATCTGCCCACAGTCTCCCCACCGTAGCCGCCGTGCTCCTCTGAGAGCAGTGCAGAAACTGTTGTAAATCTTTCTCTCCTTCCTTTCCTTCTTATCCAAATAGCAAGCCCAATTCATTCCACTTCCCAGCTGTCCACTGACTGTACTCATTGATATCCATTGCTTCCTCCCTCACAAAACCCCAGGCTCTCCTCCTCGCTTCCCTGGACTATGGCATGGCCATGGTGGGCACATCCCCTCCTGTCCAGGCTCATGTCTTCTCCACCCTGAGTCCACGAGGCTGTCCTCATGTTGACATGGCAATGAATTGTGATGTTGCCGTGGCTGCTCCAGGGGAAACCCAGACTCTGTAGTAGAACTCTTCGTGATCTGTCCCCCGGTGCATCCTCAGTCATCGCAAGCCAGTTTGAGTTCTGCAGTTTTGTCCCTGCTATTCCCAGGACCACAGTTTTCTGACCCTTTCCCCTCTGATGGGTCTCAGCTTTCTGGCCTCTGCCACAGTCCGGCTGAGAAAAATAACTAGGAGGTGACAAGCAACTTGCAGGTTGAAGCGGGAACTCAAGGTAGGGGGCACCCAAGGTAGGGGGAGACCCTTTATTGCGGGACAGCCGAGGTATATATACCTAACTGATTACACACAGCTTGACTCAATTAACATCATCTAGATACAGCAGTCAGCCAATAAGGAATCTCCACCATCTTAATGGCTCGGTGGTATTGCCTCACAAACCACTCCTCCTGGCAAACTGCCAGGCACTGTCTTAACTTGATTTGCAGTCCCCAACAGGCCTCTACATCCGGGCTCCTTCTTCTAACCTTGCCTCTATTTAGGTTCCTTCACCACGTGCTTCTGGATCCTTCTAACACTCTTCCTGATTTAAGTTTTCAGTCATCATTGCTTTGCTGTTCTAGAGTAAGCTCTGTGAAGGGGGGACAGCATCTCTGGGTTCTTCAGCACCTGGGGAGATGCTCAGACATGCCGTGAGCCCTGATACATGGAGGACCTTGGCACCCCTGATCCTTCCTTTACTCTGAGCTGCTTTTGGCCACCCCAGAAACTATGTTTGATTTTACCATTGCTGTTACATGATTCTCAACATTGTCCCTAAAATTTGTCACCAAGTTTGCCAGATTTAACTGATCATAAGAGCTTATTTATAAACTTGATTTTTCTCTTTGCCAACTAATTATATATCTTTTCTTTGCATTTAGCATGGATTCTCATAATCAAATAAATATTTTTTTTTTCTAATCAGGTAATCAAATGTAAGTTTACCTAGAATAATAACTTTCACTTCAGAGAAAAAAAGTTCCAAGAGAGAATATTACCATTTAATTAATAAAACTTTCTTTGAATTAGTCTATTCTGGAACATGTCAGGAAGGTTGTGTCTGAGGGTGGAATTTGAAAGGAAAGTGTCCACAACACTCAGAGCAACCAAGAGATCTTTATTACAGCAGTGCAACAGAGGAGAAAAGAGAGAAAGAGAAAGAGAAAGAGAGAGAGAGGGCGAGCACAAGAGAGAGACAGAGAAAGCAAGAGAGATAGCAAGAGAGAAAGAGAGAGAGAGAGAGAGCAAGAGAGAAGAGAGAGAGGGGCCCGGCAGGAGGGAGTTTTTATAGCCCAAATCTAATGGGGTCTCTGGGTCTGCAAGCTGCCTTGTTGGCACACAAGGGGGTTGAGTGTTCAGCCTTGAGCGGGGGCTGGGACTTCGGGGTTGAGGCAAATAGTTGATAAAGAACCAGACAGAGGGTTTGAGAGGCCAGGTCATCCTGCAGCTAACTTTGTTTGGCATGCCCTGCAGACAGCTTACTCAGCCTGTCCTGCACCTAACAGAATTGAGAAAGTAAGACAGTTTTTGCATCTTGTAAAAATTTTATTATAATATGAAGGAATATAACAAGAAAATATTTATGGCTAGCTCATTGTGTACATAAATGCATTTACTATCATATTAAAGAACATGTGCAGAATGCAAATTTATATGTCCATGAAGGAGAAAAGTATATGATTATTTCAATAAATTCAGGAAAAAAGCTTTTGACAATACATGATGTTATTTACAATTAAAAATCTACAAAACCAGGAATAGACAGGAACTCGTCTCATTGGATAAAGGAATTAAAAACTGTGGGATCCAGTCATGCCCAGCACAACTGAGGAGAGTGGGCACACCAGCTTCAGAATGTTGGGGATGAAGACGCCTTTGTGAACCCCCAAGGACTAAGAGCCCAGGAGGGACCACGCTGGCCACCCCAGGGGTGACTCTGTGCACCCATGTTAAAGGAAGCTGGGCCCCAACTCCTCTCTGCCTCCAGATATCCCTGCCCTGCCCCAAGTTCCTCTGACCTCAAAATACTTCTGCCAGAAAGGGTTCCAGAGTTCACAAACAATGGTTTCATCAAAGGAGAAGAAATCTTGTTTTCTTGGAAAAGAGGCAGATAGAGCTGCCTCCCTATCACCACCACCCTCAACCCCACTAAAAGCCCTTCCTTCCTGAAGTTCCTACACGGTCTCCCAGAAGCACAGAACAGGAAGGGAAACATAACACTCTGAGGTGCACAGAAGCCAGAAGCTTTAGGCCAGGGCTGTGTCTCTCCTGTTTGCTTCCTGCCTGCAATTTGCAGTGCACAGGGGAGATGAAGCTCCAAACTATGAATCTTTATTTCTGCCATAAAAAAACAACAGACAATGAACAGGAGCCATGTTGGTTTCAGCCTCGTCCACAGCAACTTTGGGGTGTGAAAGCACCGGAGGGGGCCCTCCATGTTCTGCAGGAAATGGATTTTTGTACTGTAGCTTGAGACAGTGCAAACAGAGTAGGGCTGAATACAGACGTTTCCAGATGTGCAGGTGCTCAAAACAACATCTGCCAGGGACCCCTTTGGGCAAGTTGCTGGATGAAGGACTGTCCCAGTGAGGGAAGCCAGAGAGGGGACATTCAAGGGATCTGATAAAAGGGAACTAAATGCCAGAGAAGGACAGAGGGGTCCTCAGAAGGATGGTTAAAGAGTCCCCAAATGTGTCCTCAAGTACATCCAAGAGTAAAGGCCATTGTTCTGCTTTGGATGTCCCCCAAAAGCTCCTATCATTGCAGGAATGCTCAGAGGGGAGGTGACTATGCTGGGAGAGCTGCAGCCTCATCAGGCCATTCTGGTTTGAATGGACTGGCCAGGCGGTGACTGTGGGAAGGTGGGCGGGGCTGGAGGAGGCAGGTCACTGGGGCTGCCCTGGAGGGGTCCCCTTCGCTGTGGCTTCTTCCCTGACCACGATGAAGGCAGCAGCTTTCTTCTATGGTGCCCTTCCTTCAGGATGTGCTGCCTCATGGGGCCTCTGATGCCATGAGCCATAATAACTTTTTCCTCCCCTAAGTTGTTCTTGTCTGTATTTCCGTCACAGTGATGCCAAAGCTGACAAAAGCAGCCATCTATCCCAGGACTGCAGATCTGGCCTCTCAGGAAGTTCAAATGGATAGAACAAGTCATTTTTCCAAAGGAACCAAAGGAGGAGTTTGACAAAGGGCAGAGGGTGGGGAGTGACATTAACCATCGATGCATAGAAAACCACCTACGCTTCCAGGCACCTGCCCATAGAAGACACATGATCAACTCAAGACAAAACAGCAAGCACTCAGGGAAATGAACCACTCATAGGACAACAAGGCTCCTTTGGAGCAAGGGAGATGTGGGGCACATCCCAATCCAACAAGACTGTGTGGTGACAAGGCCGGGGTCCTGAGTGGGACTGGCATGGATGTGGAGTAGGGATCTGAGTGAAAGAATGTGAAATGAGGCAAAGACACCTTGCACGGGCCAGAGCGATGGGCCAGGGAGAGAAGTGTGAGGAATCACTATTCCCATCAGTGGTAAGAAGACCGGGGGAGCTGTTGCAGTTGGGGAGGAGAAAGGGACTCCTGTAGGAAAGGAGAGACGGAAATGAGAAGCATGTTTGTGGGAAAGTCCTTGACGCTCTGCACAGCGACTGTGGTCTCTCAGCAAATCTCTGATTGACAAAGAATTAGAGGCTTGTAAGTTGAACCAGCGTTGAGACCTCTCCTTCCTCCCAGCTACTTCTGGGTGACCTTGGGCTTGCTCAGGAGGTCCCCTTTCCTTACCTGTCAGGGGGGTAAGAACCCCCGCCTCTCCACATTGCAGTGTGAACTAAATGAGAAAATCTTGGAAGATTCCCAGCACCGGGCTTGACAAATAATTAGGTCCTAGTAAATGTCGGAAATTATAATTACACAAGGCTTTATGTTTACTTGAATTTTTAATGAGATTTCCAAAATAAAGTCTGAGTGTTACAAGAAAAACAGATGTGTTTTCATCTCCTCTCTGCCTCTCCGCCTCCTGCAGCTCTCAAAAACACATTGGTATTTCTAATTGTCATTGAGTGAGAAGAGCATCTTTCAGGGAGAATTGTGTCAATTTTTGAAGAGAGAAGTAGAACCTGAGCGTGAGGGCTGCAGGATGGGGTTGAGGGGTTTAGGCCGCGGTAGATGGAAAGAGATGAGCTTCCTCCCGACCACTTGAGCTGACGGGCCACACACACCCTCCAGCTGCCTTACCATGTCCACCAGGCAGTCATAACTCAGTCAGGTAGCCTCTCATACAAAAATTCAACATCTGCAGTTGATGGCATGTGCCGCAGTCCGGCTGCAGCAAAATAACCGGGGGTGATGAACAACTTGTGTACGTTGATACAGCAGGAGTGGAAGCCATTTATTGTAGGACCTGAGCAATATTTATACATTCCACACAGCTTATCTAATTAACATAAACTAGATACAGCAGTCAACCAATAAGGAATCTCCACACTTAATGACTCGCTGGTGTTACTTCACAAACCACTCCCTCTGGCATTTTGCCAGGCGCCATCCAGACTTGTTTACAGACTCTAACATTTCTCTGGCAAAATGCCAGGTGCCATCCTGACTTGTTTACACACTCGAACTGGCGTGGGCTTCTGTTTTCTTACCTAGAGACCACAGCAGAAGCTAGTATTATCCCATTTCTTATTTTTTTTTTTTTGAGGGGGGATGGGAGGTACTCCGGGGCACTTGTCCACTGAGCCACGCCCCCAGCCTTATTTTATTTAGACAGGGTCTCACTGAGTTGCTTAGCGCCTTGCTTTTGCTGAGGCTGGCTTTGAATTCACAATCCTCCTGCCTCAGCCTCCCGAGTCACTGGGATTATAGGTGTGAACCACTGCATCCTATCTCAACTCTGGATGTTACAGAGGATATCTGTCCTGTAGCTTCAGATGATCCAGATGCACTGTGTGGTTTGACTCTTCTTTGCATTCGAAGACACAGATTCAATTATGGCTCTCCACTGTGAGGCAGCACATTTTGAGGATCTGGATCAGTCACACTGCATTCCCAGGGTTCAGTTCTGGTTTCACTTTTCTTTCCTTTATTGTCCCTTTCCAAAGAGAAATGCTCTGTGGCTTTGATTTAAGCTGTGGTGATTTGATGGTTGCAATCATCAAACATGTAGCCTGACAGTGGATGTGCTGCTCAGTGCTGATATCCACATGCTTGTGTGTGTGGTTTAATTGCATGGCATGAAAGACTTTATCATTATAATGATGACTTGGAAACTGTCCCTTTGGAAGGTCAGTGCTGATTGTCCCCTGGTTCCCATCAGATGAGCTTGATATTTATGTGCAGCAAAATCTTTCTGAAAACATTCAGTAAGACTTTGCTAAGCAGAGAGACTCAAGTAATAATTATAATTCAGTGCCTTGAAATTCTTGTGTTCTAGCAGGAAGACATCACAGTCATAGTTGCTGTCCAAGGTAGACATGGGGAACAGAATGAAGAGTTACAGAGAGCCGGTCAGGACTGGAAGCCTTGGATTTCCCATGAGGTAGGAAGGGATTCTGATGGTGGAGGGAAGAGACTTGCTGGCTGAGCCTGTGAGATACTCAGGTCAGCAGGGGAAAGCTCCTCCTAGCACTGCCCACACAAATGCAGAAGCCACTCGCGATCTTGCACTTTTAAGGGACTGCGCCTCCTTGGAAGTGAGAACTCTTATATTCCTAGGTATGCAGCTCAGGTATATGTGTGTCTGCAACAGATATCCTTTGTATCTTCTTTATCTAAATGATTCGTGAGCTGATTAAGAAATGTTCCGAGGCTTTTCATGGGAACAGTAATGAAAAAGGAGGTCAGGGTTCTCTGCATTGGAGACCTGTCACGTGTTCAGCTGAGATGTTTAGATGTGGGAAGAGAGGATACTATGAATGAAGATGTATGTGCACGGGGACAAGGGGTGACAGTGCTTCTGATTTGATTTCAGTGACCAAAGACAGCTGCGTATTGAAGGATGAAAAGCAGGAGTCCAGGGACTAAGGTGTAGCTCAGAGGCAGAGCATGTGCTTAGTGTATGCAAAGCTCTGATTTGACATGAACACCAACACAAGAAGGAAGGAGGGAGGGAAGGGAAGAAAGAGAGAGAGAGAAAGAAAAGCAAGTGTCCAGGCCTGCCGTGTGATCAGGGCCATTGCCTCAAGTTCTGCCATGATTATCCCTTCCTCGGGTTACTGCGTGACCATGGTCCTTCAGTGGATGAAAACTGTATTTTAGACGTCAGTACATCTGGTCAGCCTGAATACTCACAGAGGAGTATATATGGCATGGATAGATCTCAAATTGGTACCAAGTTAAATATTTTAGAAATAGGACAAGAGTCCAAGCACCATGATTTATATAAAAAACACACCAAAAATGTACCATATATTTTCTATGTGTTTCAGGACATTTGCCACCATATTAGTATGGACAGACATGGAACAGAAGGTGGGGCAGGAAAGAAGTGGTGACAAGGGGAAGCTCCTCCCACCAACCAGCAGCAGCCTCCTGGTCCTCAGGGAAGTGTGTGGTTGGATCCCCTCTGAACCTTCATAGGTGATAAGTGAACAAAAGAGACTCACAAATTTTCCAAGTAGATGATTCATGTTTGAGATTATCTGGTCTTTTTGGAGTAACTGGGAGCGAATTTAACTTCTCATTTTATACAATCTTAAAAAAAGGAAAATTACATGAGACAAGTTCTCAGGGCCTGGGAATCAGAAAGCCCAGGTTGGGAGCCGAGAGCTTGAGTTGGGACATGGTCAAATTGCCAACTAATTGACCTCAGCTTCCAACAGGAAGTCACCTTCTTGCATCAACTCATATTGAAATTGTTGTGAAATGGTCACACACACAGGATTAATCTTTTACAGCAAAAAAAGCTAACACACAAGTAATATTTGCACCTCATGTTTAAGCAAAGCCCAGGCAGAATCTGTGATTCTTCTTAAGGTTCTTCTGAAAGGCAGGTTGTACACAGCATCTGCCAATGTCCTAGACTTCCACAGTGGGGATACAACGTTACATTTGGATTTGATTAATCTTTTTTTTCTGCCACCTCCTGAGCATCTCCACACCCGTTATTGCTATTAACATTTTAATTATAAGGGTAAAATATCTACATTTGGACTGGCATTGAGGAAGTATCATTTTGCTATTCCATGATTAAGGATTATGAATTTTCTCTTGCTATGAAGCTAAGACCATTATGATTTCAATTACTACTTGCTACATCACCCCAAAAGCCTGTCCCTTAACACTGAAAGATATAAAATAAGGTACCCAAATCCTGTGGCACAGCTTCTGGGTTTATTCCTCGGCGTGGCAGATACCTCAGTCCTTGTTTCAAAGCAAGGTCCACCTGCAAACCTGTCCAGCCATACAGTCCCCGTCCCCGTCCAGGAGAAGATGAGCTGTAAATGGAAAAACCCAGCCAGGTCCACATGGGAGGTGGCTGCAGGACCAGTGAGAATGGTGGAGCAGGTTCTCTTCTGACAAAGCAGTGACTTCTCAACAGGAAAGAAGAAAGCATTGTAAGGAAACAGACTCCTCTTGCTGGGACTCCAGGTGTCAAAGTCACAGGGCCTTTGGATAGCAACCATACTCCTGGATCAGAAGGGGGGCACAAGGTGAACACAGTGAATTTTAAATGCTGAATTATCAAACACTATGCCAGCCCTGTAGGAGCAGGCGGACCCCAGTGGGAAGCAGGGCTGGGCCAGGGTGAGCAACTGAACTATGACTCAGTTTGAGTAATGACTGACAGGCCTTCCCTGGTATTGATCCTAGAGATGAGTCATTCCCTGAGAACCATGCCACCCAAGGCAGGTTTATTGTCTCCCTCTGATCAAAGGACATGAGTCACCCAATCTTTCTCATTTGTTGGCAGAGAGGATGCTCCAACTAATTTCAAACCTCGGGGTCCCATAGATCAAATGCAAAGTCTAAAAATAAAATTCCTGTACAAAGTGAAGCAGCCTTGTCAGGGCCACTCTGGTTTATATCATTTTACACCTCTGTGTGCTCATGGAGCTGTCCGTAAAATAATCTACCAGAGGGGAATTGTTCGTCAAGACAAAGAGAAAGTGTGCACTTTTCCAAGTGTCAGACATCAAGTATTTATTTCATATGCTAGCTTAAGTGATCAGCTGTCATTCAGATCCAACAGAATGCAGTCAGAAAGACATGCGTCTAGAGCAACTTCAGATGGAGATGGAGTCAGCTTCCCAATAGCTGCTGGTGTGCTCTGCTGCTTGGTGGCTTCAACTCTGAAAAGGAAGAGCAATTGGAATTCAAAAAAGTCATGCTCCCAGTCATGTTCAGAAGGCAGCCAGGTACTAGAAGCGGAGAGTGTCTTATTTATCTGGAGACTTCTGTTAGGCAGTGTGGACATGATGCTCAATGCTCATCAATTATTACTCAGGAAAATGAGAAATAAGTTGGATGCAAATGAGAAGGAAAATTTTTTGAAAACATTGGGGAGGTGGAATCTAGTTGGGGACCTGTCACTCACTACCAGATCCCTGAATGGTATGACTCTGTCTATCCTAGCTGTTGAGGAACCTCCGTCTGGTGGGGACTGAGTAACGTGGTCTATGAACCCTGACTTGCTGCCATTGTTACTACAGCCCAGGTCAGAGATGGCATGGGGAGCTACCTGTGGGGTGATAACTGTGGACTCCAAGCAGACCAGATGAACAGGACAGAACTCTCTACCTGGAAGGACTCTCAGTAGAAAGAGCTGTTTTGATTTAGAGGAGATAGAGGTAAGTAGTTGAGTGACCCTGGTTCCAACACGGAGAAGGGCACCAGCTACAGATTTAGAAGGCATGTTTTGAGAGAGAAAGCTACCTGGTGACACTCCTCCAGCCCACGTGTTCTTTTGGGATATGCGAATGCTTCCGTTTTCTGTTTTATCTTCATTTCCAGCATCCAATTCCACACCACCTCATATCTTTCTTGAACGGTACGAGGGGAAAGCGTCTTCCACCTGGCCTGTCTAGATGATTGCGAGTGGGAGTGACTTGGTGCATTTCCTCTCCCACACCTCAGTTTTCTTCATGGATGCCACCTGCCTGCACCCTCATGCCCTTGAGATCCTTGCTCTTTCTGCTTGTCTTCCCTTTGTGGTCATGGGGCTTTTGTATTCTGGCCTGGAAAACAGCTTTCTTTGTTTCCATCAAAAGAAGAGGGGGTTTTTAGTCTACTGGACAATTAAAACAAGACTATCTTATTTTTTTTTAATCTATTTTCCTTCTGCAAACTAAAATCTATAGAAGCCAAGTTTTCTTTTTTTTTTTTTTAATCTCCTTACATTTTTTATCTCCTTACAGTAATTGAACCTATGTATGGGGGATAGTGTGATATCTCAGTACATATAGGTGGTGTGTAATGATGGGATTGGAATAATTGGTACATGTTTCACCTCAGACATTGGTCATTTCTGTGTTTCGGGAACATTCCAGATCCTCTCCAGTTGCTATTTTGAAATTCAATTACTCATGATTGCTGTACTGTGGTATGGACCACAGATGCCTTCCACCACCCAGCTGCACTCCTGTGCCCATTAATCACTCTCTCTCTCTCTCTCTCTCTCTCTCTCTCTCTCTCTCTCTGTCATGCTTCTTCACTCCCTTCCCAGTCCCTGGAAACCACTCACTTCCATGAGGTTGACTTTCTTAGCTTTTGTGTATAAGTGGGAACATCTGGCCTTGTCCTCCATGCTTGTCTTATTTCATTTAAAATAATATCTCCCAAGCTCATCCATGTTGGCACAAATGACAAGATTTCATTCTTTTTTAATGACCAAATGACATCCCACTGTGCACATACACAGGATGTTCTTGCTCCGTCCATCCATCAGCGGACACCCAGGTTGATTTCACGTCTTGGCAATTGTGAACAATGCTTGAGTAAACCTGGGCCTGCAGGTGTCTCTATGACATGTCATTTCCCTTCCAACATACCCCGTGGTGGAGTGGCTAGCCATACAGTGGTGATATTTCTAGCTTTTTTGGGAAGCTCCACACGGTTCTCCATAATTAAGTCTAGAATGGGCCTATGGAACAGTTTTCTTGCTTCTAAAGACTCTGAGTTTATGAGTTAGGTGGTTGACTTCAAAAAATGAGCTTCTTATTATCTTTAGAATGGTATATTTTCCAAAGTTGTCCCTATCACTTCTTCCACCTGACATATTCTCCTCACAATTTGGTTTGAACTCTCCTCTGCCTGAGGACTCTTTCTTCCTTTCTCCCTTGAACTGGGGGCCTATGTTCTGGCTGAATCATGGCCTGTGACTTCTATGGCCACATCATGACGGCTTCCCCCTGGATCTCCAGGTACACCTTCACTCAGAAGCCACTGTGCCATGAGGGAGTCCTAGCTCCACAGAGAGGTTGGTGCTGAGATCATGAGGCCCTCTGAGCATCCCTTGAGTTTGGACACTAGTTGCCAGCACTGGTTTGTTTGTGGTGGAATTGAGCCCTATGGTGCAGGCAAGTGGCATCCATGAAGAAAATCATCTACAGGAGATGCTGGGCACAGCAGAGGACTATCTTTCAGGCATTGCAGAATATTCTACTTAAGCAAAATAAAAGATTAATATCACTCACTCACACTCCCCACACACGTGCATGTGTTTGCATTAAGGTGTTTGAACATATTGCAAAGGACAACCTTCACCTGGGTGTTAGAGTGTCAGAAGGTGAAGGAAAGAGGAGAAGAGAGGTACATTTTCCTAAGCTAAATGCCACCTTGAAGACTCTGTCTATATTTAGAAGCTAGACTACCCATCATTTCTGTTTATACCTTTGTTTCCTAACATGAATATTCAAGAAGGAAATAGGGTGTGTTCAAACCAGAGCTGCAGCCCGGGGCCATGTGAAGCCTGGTGCTCCTCATGAGCTCTGGGTGAGAGGCAGCTTGGGGTAGTGGTGGTGACCACAGAAGCCAGGCCCAGATTTCACTCACTCAAATTCTCGCCATGACATACCCTAGTGCTGTGACCTCGTGTCAATTCCCTAACCAGCTTCCATTACTTGCAAACTGGGTCTCCTGGAAGCACCTGCTTCAGAGAAGCATTAGGAAGATGGACTGAGTTTATATGGCCATGACCCCAGAAGAGGCCTCAGTGTCTGATATGCAGTGATGGCACCTGTGAGGCTTGTCCATCTACGACAGCAGCTCCAGGAAGAGATCCTGGGGAGTAGGGAAGTATTGACATCTTCTCTGTGACTCTCCTCCTCTAGCGTTCTTCAGGTAAGACAAGTAACAAATATTGCAAATCTTAGGTGAAAAATTAACTACAAGGAGGACCTGAAAAACCTGGAAGAATACCAAGCAAGGGATGTGGCTACCAAGGGAACATGGATGAGACGGTCACATGCCAAGCAATGTCAAGTACTATGATTACTTTATTTCTGTGCTTGTGGGGGAAATAAATGCCAAGGGTAAAGAGCTTGAAATCCTGACTCTGCCCCTCATAGAGACTGCACCATGGAGGAGGAGGGATGCTCCCCTTTTAGAAGCTGAGACCAAGGCACTAGTTTCATAAGGTATCAGAATTGGCAAGTTTTCTTTTATACCTCAATTGACCCCAAATTTCTTCTAGCCCCTGGATGACTCCAAGCATTTTTTGTGATCATCAGGGGAAAGGGGGCTTTTTGTTCCCTAGAAATATAACTTTAAAATAAAGTTTAATATTCATTTAGAAAGAGGTCAATGTACTTTCAAAAAGAAATCAAACCTTTGAAAACAAGGGGGGGGGGGTCCATCCCCAGTGTTTGCTCAAAAGAAGAGAAGGAGTGTGTCTTTGACAATCTCTAAGGGGAATGATGTCTGTTTGGAGGAGAGAAGCATCCAGGATACTTTATCAATTAGCTTTTTAAACAAATCAACAGAAAGATTCATTTTGGAGATGCTGCTCACACCAGCTTCCTCTGTAGTTGGGGCATGGTAGGCGGTCACCAGGAGTTTGTCAGTAAATAACAATGGCTAATGTCACCCCCAATGCCAAGCGTTCAGTATGCACACAACCCTTGCTGTGTATGGGAGTCCTGCTGCAGATCCACTGTCCACCTCTCTGGATGGGAGCGGGTGTCCGGTCTGCTGTGAGCAGGGAGGGGCTAGAGCAGGGTCAGAGCAGATGGGCAGCAGGGCTCCAGGTGAGCCTTCCTGAGCTGAGGTCTGCTTCCTCAGTGCAGGGGTGGGGACTGGCTGGGCAAGTGGAAAACAGACCTGGGGAGGAGAGCGCCTGGATTCATGTCATTGGACAGTCAGTAGCCTTGAGGGTCAGCTGAGGACTGGAGACCATGGACTAGCAGATAATATCCTCCTGGGATATCCTCCTGTAGGCCTTTACAGGAGTCTGTGGTTGACATAGCAGAGAGATAAGGAGACTAGGGAGCCCAGGGTTCTTATGTGCAGATAATTAATGAGAATTGTCCAGGAGACCCACATGGAGGGGAAGCTCACCCAGGAGGGGTTTATGGACAGGAGGACAGGAGGGGCAGAAAGGGAGGGACTGAATGAGGTGGGAGGGCAGGTTTCCTAGGGAGGCTCTAGAGGCTGACTCCAGGGGAGGCTATGGCAACAGCACACTGAACAGGCCCAGCATGCAGGGTGAGGGGTGGCCTTCAGGTTCGCAGCCTGCACAGAGCCAAAGGTCCCTGGTCTTCTCCTGCCTCCTCAAGGGCATGGCCTCCTGTGTCAAGCGGGGGACACACCAACCCTTCCTGGGTTGCTTAGCAGTATTCACATTTAACTCTTTCCTTTCATTGGGAATAAATCTCTGGTGTGAAATATATTGTCCCTATGTTTATATACTTTAAAGATCTAGCTGCATATTCACTCCTCCAAGCTTGTGTTAAATTGTCTGTAAAACAAAGACTGTAGTAATACCCTCACCATAGAGATAGCATCAGGAGGAACCTAGATCATGTTTGCTAAGAAGATTCACATAAAATGCCCAGTCCTTCTAGTTGGTGTCTCAAGTTTTGATGTCAGGGTGAATTAGATGGAAATCAATAGTACTTTCATTTTCCTGTAGGTGCCCTTTCCTATATAAATTGGCACCATGGAAGAGTATTATTAACTAAATTATAGCTGTGAAATAATGTGATTCTTGATGCTTTATAACTATTAAGAGTAGCATCTAATATTTGTAGTTATTCAAATAAAGTGATAATGCAAGGGCACTTCTTATCACACAATGGCTAAATTGACTTGTCTCAAATTTGAAGGAAGTACAACTTTACAGAAATGGGAAATTTCTGCCCCCTTATTGGTTCACCTGAGATCTGCTCTTTTGGAAAAATTCTTGGCAGTGACATTGGGCTGGGAGCACCTCTGTGGGATCAGAAAGGCAGAGGAGAGATGAGAACTAATAGAGGCTTTTGCCCATGTCTCAAGGGGAGTAGATAACATTGAGGGCGAGGGGGCCGAGGATGGGGAGATGGAGTTGGGAGGTGCAGAGAGCTGAGGACCCTTTCCAGAGACTCCAGGGTCCTCAGCCAAGTGGCCAAGTGCAGACATCCACCATGTTCCTGCTGAATGGACAAACATCAGGGGACTGCAGGAGGTGAACTAGGCTGGACACGGAGGCCAAGTGCCGTGGATTCTGCTAGCTAGAGTAGCCATACTCACAGAATTGGGAAGTGAGTAGGTAGGTATGACCCAGGACTGGGCTGTGGGAGATGAGCAGCTGCTGTTCAGTGGTGTGCAGCTTCAGTTCTGCAAGACTGAGGAGCCCCAAGATGGGTGGAGGGGGGCCCACGGTGGCAATGCACTCCATGCCACCCAACCATACACCCCAATGGCTGTGCTGGTGAATGGGCATCATGCATTTTACCAACATTACATTAGAAACAAAAAGACTTGTCATAGTAATGAGTCACTGAGACAGAATCTGATGGCTTCCCCCTTCAGAGGAAACAAGCTGGGGAGGAAGGAGGGAGGAAGGGTGGAAAGGAGAAAGGAAGGGAGGGAGGGAGGGATGGAGGGAGGAAGGAAGAAAGGAAAGGAGGGAGGGAGGAAGGAAGGAAGGAAGGAGAGAAGGGAGGAAGGAAGGAGGGAAGGAAGGGAGAAAGGGAGGGAGGGAAGGAAGGGAGGGAGGGAAGGAAGGGAGAAAGGGAGGAAGGAAGGAATGAAGGAAGGGAGAAAGGGAGGAAGGAAGGAGGGAAGGAAGGGAGAAAGGAAGGAGGGAAGGAAGGGAGAAAGGGATAGAGGGAAGGAAGGGAGAAAGGGAGGGAGAGAGGGAGGAAGGAAAGAAGGAGGGAGGGAGGAAGAAAGGGAGGGGGGAGGAAGGAAAGAGGGAGGGAGGAAAGAAGGAGGGAGGGAGGAAGAAAAGAGGGAGGGAGGAAGGAAGGAAAAAGGGAGGGAGGGAGGGAAGAAGGAAGGAGGGAGGAAGAAAGGGAGGAGGGAAGGGAGGAAGAAAAGAGGGAGGGAGGGAGGAAGGGAGGGAGGAAGAATGGAAAGAGGGAGGGAGGGAGGAAGGAAAGAGGAAGGAAGAGAGGGAGGGAGGGAGGAAGGAGGGAGGAAGGAAGGGAAAGAGGGAGTGAGGAAGGAATGGAGGGAGGGAGGGATGAATGAAGAATGGAAGGGAGTGAGGAAGGAAGAGAGGGAGGAAGGGAGGGAGGAAGGGGGAGGGATGAAAGAGGCAGGGAGGAAGGGGGGAAGAAAAGAGGGAAGAAGGGAGGAAGGAAGAAAGAGAGGAAGGAAGGAAAGAGGGAGGGAGGAAGGAAGGGAGGGAGAGTTGGAGGAAGGAAGGAGGGAGGGAGAATGGGAGGGAGGGAGGAAGGAAGTGAGGGACAGAGGGAGGGAGGATTGGGTTCAGTGCCTTGGAAGGGGCCTCAGCCAGGGCCTCAGACATAAGTCTGCCTCCCCACAGGGCCTTGAGACCTGCTGTCCCTTGTCATGTCCTTCTCCTCTCTCACACCTGGCTGCTGTCTCCTCCCAGAGCTCAGTTCAGGCTTCAGCTCCTCCAAGAAGACTTTGGTCTTCTCCCCTCCTGGATGAGACTCCACCTATAGGGGTCCTCTATCCCTTAGGTGTAAGTTCACCCGTCTGCTGACTCCTTGCTCTGTGCCTATTTCTGCCACTGGACTGCAATCGCCATCATGGTGGCGGCACTCTTTGTTTCTGCTCAGCTCCTGGAAGACACAGCTCATCAGAGTACTGCATCCTTAGTGCTCCCTGACCAGGTAGCCCCTGAGTGACAGGAAGGAGGGGAGGGAAAAGCAGGTGGAAATGTGGCCAGGCTTGTGTCTTGTTAAAGCAGGAGGTCGAGAACCAAGGAGCCCCCAGCAGCACCCTGGGTCCACAGCAGAACCACGTCAGAGCCAAGGCCAGGCCAGCTCCTGAGACACCTCATGGGAACCGTCAGCTCCTGGGGAGCAGAACGCACTTCCCAGGGTGGTTTCTCCTGGAAGCTGGGGCACTGTTGCGGGAGCCTCTGTTGAGACAGTGCATGAGAAGATGCCCTGCTCCTGGGTCCACCAGCGTGGCTTTAGTCCCCGGGGAGTTGTCACAGCAGGGACAGCAAGTTCAGCCTCTGGAGGAGAAAGCCAGTATGCAAATGTATTTAAAGGCACTTCCAATACCTCAAGTGCAGAAATCACAGGTTGTTGTGCCTGTTGGTTATTTATAGTCTTAACTCTCCTTTCTTCAAAGTAGACACTGCACATCTTTGTAATGACGTCCAGCACGGCTAGGTCCTGGGACTTTCTTATCTGCAGTTCTCGTTCTCATCTAAGTCATCAGCACCTGGGTTTATTGTCTTTGGACGCTGTTCTCGGGTAACACTCCGCAGGACAGGGTGCTGAGCTTGTGGCATCAAGGGGTGAGGCAACTGCTGAGCTTGGATTAAAACACGTTCATGGAACACTCAAGAATCTGATAGAATTACTATGTCGTCTCTGCTCATGGTTGAAGAGCACTGTCAGTTTTAGACCCAAACAATCCAGACTGATAGAAATGTAAATGTAAATCACAAACCTCATGCAAAAGAGGAACTGAGGTTGTAAACAATTTTACTGTTTTTCTATTAGTGCATTATAGCTGTACGTAATATTGGGGCTCATGTTGATGTAATCATAAAAGCCTGTTCCTTGTTTTAGAGTAAATGCTTTCAGTTCTCTCTGTTAGGCATGATGTCGGTTTGGGGTTTGTTGTGTCTATAGCCCTTGCAGTGTTGAGATAATTTCCTCATACTCCTAGTTTCTCAGTGTTTTTAACATGGATAGGTGCTAGATTTTGTCAAAGGCTTTTTTCCTGCATCTATTGAGATGATCATATGATTCTTGTTCTTAATTCTATATATGCGGTGAACGACATGTATTGATTTCTGTCTGTTCAACCAACCTTCCTTACTTGGAATGGAAACCGCTTGATCATTTTGTGCTATCTTCTTAATGTGATTTTGAACACAGTTTGCCAATATTCTATTAAGGGTTTGTGCATCTATATTCAATACAGATATTGGTCTATAGTGTTCTTTTTTTTTTCCTTGATGTGAACTTTTGCCTGATTTGAATTATCAGGGTGACTCTGGCTTCACAGAGTGAATTTGGGAATGTTCCCTCCCTATTTCATGGAATAATTTGAGGAGGATTGACACCAGTTCTTCTTTAAGAGTCTGGTATAAGAGCCAGGTGTGGAGGAAAATGCCTGTAGTCCCAGCAGCTTGGGAGGCTGAGGTAGGAGGATCATGAATTGAGGCCAGGTTCAGCAATTCACCGAGGGCCCTAAGCCACCTAACAAGATTGACCCAAAATAAAAAATAAAGAAAAATTTTAAAAAGGTCTGGGTTGTAGCTTTGTGGTTAAAACCCCTGGCTTCAACCCCCAGTATCTAAATAAATAAATGGTCTCTTAGATCTTGGTTGAGAATCCAATTGGCCCTGGACATTTCTTTGTTGGAAGGCTTTTAACTGCTGCTTCAATTTAATTGCTTGATATTGGTCTGTTTAGGTTTGCTATATCCTCATGGTCAATTTGGTCAGGTCATATGTTCTACAAATTTTCAACATCTTCTAGATTTTCCAGTTTATTGGAGTATAAATTTTCAAAATAACTCCTGGTGAGCCTCTGGATTTCAAACTGCTATCAACTTTCCTCTTAGAACTGCCTTCATACTGTCCCAGAGATTTGATAAATTGTATTTCTGTTTTCATTTTTTTCCAAGAATTTTTACTTTACCCCTGATTTCTTCTTTAATCAATTCTCATTTAAAAGAGTATTATTTAATCTCCAGGAGTTAAAATGGTTTCTGTATTTTGTCTTGTCATTGATTTCTAATTCCATTCTATTCTAGGATGCAAGGAATTATCTATTTTTTTGTATCTGATAAGACTTGCTTTGTTTCTAAAATATGGTCTATATAAGAAACAGTTCCATATGATGTTGAGAGGAAAGCACATTCAGTTGTTGATGGATAAAATATTCTATAGACATCTGTTAGGTCCATTTGATTAAGAGAACTTTTTAGTTCTGACGAGAGTTTACATAGTTTATGATTTATACAGTGGTGAGATAAGTGTGTTGAAATCACCCCGTATTATTGTTTTGTAAACTATTTGATTCTTCATGTTGAGTAGGGTGTGTTTTATGTATGTAGATGTACTTGTGTTTAGGGCATAAATATTTACAATGATCACATCTTATTTTTGGATAATTCATTTAACCAGCATGAAGTGAAATTCTTGTCCTATTCTGAATAATTTCGATATAAATTCTTAGTGGTCAGATGTGACAGTAGCTATCCCTGCTTGCTTTTGGTCCCTATTTGTATGGTACTTTTACCTACCGTCCATGAATGTGTTTGCTGTCAAGTGAGTCTCCTGCACCAACATGTGCTCCTCTGAAGCCCCTTTATGAGGTATAGTGTTGGGTGCCTGAGTTACCCCACATGGGCTGCATGGGTTTATCCTCAGGAAATGCCTTCTGTGGATCTGTGCATTTCAATGAGAATTGAGTGAACTGGCAACCCTGGGATGTCCAGCTGTGGATCCTCCCTGAGGTGCTGGAGCCTGCGTCTGAGCTCCTATTACTAGCAGCTGTGAGTCACTGAGCACCTGCTCACCTTGCTGCCACTTGTCTGCAGAATGTTATCTAAGCACTTGGTGGCTCTCTGCAACTGTGGGTCCTGTGGGTGCAGGCTCTCTGTGGGACATCTGTGGCACAGGTCCTCCAACCTGGCTGCTGCAGTTCACAGGGCTTTACCCATCACAATGACAGAGAGAGGGTGTCTGTTGTTGACCTGTTGTTGCCTGAATCAGGCAGAGGCTCTCTGGTCAGCTGTGCTTTCGCTGCTTCATCTCCGGGCTTTGGAAGGACTGAGGGTGGCTGCCTAGATCTGCCTCATCGACTTCCCCAATTGGTTGTAAATATTTTAAACAACATCTTAAGAACCTACATACACCCCCAAATGGTGCAATTACTTCACCCCTAAATGCATTAAGCAGATCCCTCCTGAAACACAGCAATAGCAATGGGATTCAGATTTATGGGTCCTCTGGGGAGGTGGTGAAGTGCAAAAGTCACTGGACATAAGCTGAGGGGCTCTGGATTTGGATGTTCTTCTGGGCTCTCACTGGTTGTGAGGCCTTAGGCAAGTTAACACCATGGAGCATCTGCTTCCTCATCTCTTAAATCCGATGCTCATTATATCTTTCACACAGGGTTGGGAAGAGCAAAAGAGACTGCCATGCAAGTTAGCACGAGGGTCCTCTTCATGAGATGCTAATGCTAAAATAAAATAGGCTACCCTTTCCCTTAGGGCTGTGCATGAGGTAGCCATTCCTTCTAAAGCTCAAATCTCCCGTGGGCTCTGTCACATACTGGATGTGCATTGCAGAGGAAAGTTTTCTCCTGAAAACATTTTTAGAAAATTGTGTTGCTTACTGGCATGATTCAGTCCATTAATTATTAAAGGCAGAAAGCTCGACATTATAACACCCTGGAGTCATGCTCGCAAGCCCTCTGGGTGGCCCCTACACATGGCTTACTTCCCTAAACTCTGTGAGTCCAATTGACCTCATGAGGTTTAAATCAGTTTTTCTCTGTATTCTTAGATACCAAGGAGGTGGGGCCTGGACACACCACACACAGAGGCGCCTCCAGTAAGGGTGTTCCAGGTGAGCAGTGATGTTTCAATTACTGCCCAACCAGCCTGCCTTTAATTAAGAGTGGTCTCAATTACAAGTGGGGGCAGAGGGTAAAATTCCATTAGGAGAATAGACCAGCTGATGCACTGCTTCTAGGCCCAGTGGAGAGCTTTCTTTCCATGAGTTCAAAATTGAAGGCTGACTATACTATCTTCTTTAATTAGGAGAACCCAGTCATTGGCCTGATAATTAAAGAAAAGGCACAATTGCTGAGATTGAGAAGACCATCCCCACAGTCCCAGCCAGAACGTGGTGACCAGTGCTCCCTCATAAGCACACAGAGTGTCCTGCACTGGGGAAGCGATGGGCACAGTTGGGAGGCAGAGCAGTGTTGCTCTGAACAGAGGAAACAGGTCCTGATGACCCTGCGGTCCAATGAGTCCCTGGGCGAAAGAGAGACCTGGGGTTTGCGTCCTGCACTGCTATAAGCACAGTCTCTGGGACTCAGCAGGACCTGGCTTTTACCTGCCTCCATTTGGTGCCCTTCATTCAATCAAGGGGTGTTGATTGGGTGCCAGCCTCGTGCCTTGCAGATGATGCCTGATCCTAGAGAAAATCAAATGTGGCCAGAACAGTGCTGCAGAGTGACTGGGGGATGGAGGGACAAAAGCTGGCCTTTCAGAAGAGGTGGCTCTTGGCTGAGTTTGAGCTCCATCTCGGGGGAGCTCAGGGTGCCTGCACTGCTGGGCAGGAAGGGTCCATCCAGGCAGCTGGGGGACACGGGTGGGGGCTGAGTGTGCTCATGACCCCGGATGTCCACCACAGCCTGGGGCTGCACAGAGGAGCTGGGCCTGCCTCCCATTCCTCCCCCTGGCCTGGGCCATGGCCCTCTTGGTGTGCAATTCTGAGGAGGAGGACTCACCTGCTGTCACTCCCTTGGTTGCTGGCTGTAATCAGGGCACAGAGCAGCATCTTCTCCCCTCCCCTCCGCCCTTGCAGGGATCAGACCAAGAACCCCAGGGTGCTGGCTGAGCCCAGTAGAGCTGGCGCTGGCCCCCAGGGGCCAGTGCTCGCACACAGGGTGCTGCTGGCGCAATATGGCCTGAATATGCATTTTGGTCTTAAATGTTTTCTTCCTTTTCTCTCAGTATGTGTGGTAAAGGAGAGGAACCTGACATTAAATATTACATTTCTGTATTTTCTCAAGAAATCAGATAATCCCACAACAGAGTCCTCACAGGGTGGGACATTTCATGTGGAGATGTGAAAGGGAGAGGGGTGTTGGGGGAGGCATCTGTTGGGAGGCAGCTCCTTTAAGCCCTGTGCTTGAAAAAAAAATGTCAATCATGGAAAATTAGGGCAGGGGACAGCAAGCATTTTGGTAAAGTATCAAATAGTAAATATGGTTGGCTTTGCTGGTCACCCAGTCTGTCAGAATGACCCTGTGTTGTGAAGGATGCCATAAGCAATACTTCATGGACAGTGTGGACTGACCCCAATAAGACTTTACAAAAGCAGTCAGCTGCACAAATCTGGCCCCAGGTTGTAGTTTGCTGAACTTTGATCTAGGAAAGAGTCGCCTAGAGAGTGGTCCAGGGAATGCAAAGCCCTGAGGCACAAATGGATTTCCCAGTGTACAATGCAGAAAGAAAGGCCTGTATGTCAGGAGTCAGTGACGAGTGTGGTCTGGGAGAAGGAGCTCATCAGTCCCTAGATGGGGCAGCAGTGTGGGAGGGACAGGAGGAGCAGTGATTGATTCTGAGGTTTGCAGGAGCCTATACTTTTTAAAACCTGACTCACCTCAACACTCATAAACATCTATGAACAGATCCATCACGGACTCCAAGCTGTTTTATTGTGCAGACCCCCTATGTGATCCCTTCTAAGTGGCTCCCGTGCAGTCATCTTCAATGTCTGAAGTCAGAGAAAAAGGCCCAGGTCCTTGTGCAGATTTTTATGGAGAAAAGATAATGATTATAGTTTGAGAAAGTGTCCCACATATGTATTGTTGAAAGAAGGAAGCCATATGTATTGTTGAACGGTAGCACATTGCTATCCCATGTAATTCTGTGAAAGGCCCTGAGCTGTTGGGGATTGTTTCCAGTTCTTTCCAGATGTTTTGGGACCTGGACTATTCCAACTGATGATCAAGATTTCTAATAGAGTAGAAAGGGTTATCTCACTCCTGTATTTTATCTGCCATAGAAGAGGGCAAGGGATATGAGGTAGAACTTAGAGATCACAAAGCCCAGCATTTCCCAAACTGAGGGCACACATGGTCATGAACGTGGCATTCAGAAGCCTGTGTCACATAGTGAGGATGGGGTTCTTTGTTTGATCATTTTGATTTCACCGTGGAGACAATCTATTTTACCCGGCTATATTTTTGACATTGGTTTCTCTGCCTATTTGCAAAGAGAGAGTGGCTCCCAAGGTCCGAGCAGCACCAACACACCTCTCTCAGCTACCATCTGCTGGGACTTTGCTCTTGGCTGCCCCCTGGCTTCCCACCCTTCTGCACCCCGCCCTCTGCCCTGGGAGGCCGACCACAATGCACACCAAGTGCTTCCGAGCTCTCTATCTTCCTTGGGGCTCTGAACCCCCAGGCTAGACCAAAAGAAGGGAGAGCGTGGTCAGAGGTCACTCCCCTGACTTCTCCAGGGAAGCCCACTGGAGGCGGGCTGTGTCCCCTGGTGGCCGATTGGCACACCTGCTCTCCTTCCACATTCTCAAGATCTCTCCCTCCCTCATTCCGGGGACTTTGTGAGGCATCGTGTCTGTAGCATCCAAGCTATGGGACCTGTCAATCAAACCCTGCTATGGTATAAATATGAAGTGTCCCTAAAATCTCATCTGGGAGACAATGCAAGGAAGTTCAGGGTGAAAGATTGGGTTATGAGAGCCTTGATTCAACACCTGCATTAATCTACTTGAGTGGATTAGCTGGGTGTTGACTGTAGGCAGGTGGGTGTGGCTGGAGGAAGTAGCTCACTGGGGGTGTCCCTCTGAGGTGCACAGTTTGTTCCTGGTGAGCAGAGCCCTCTCTCAGCTTTCTGGTGCCACCTTCTCTGCCACATCCTTCTGCCTCTCCTGGGACCCAGCAATGGAGTCAACCCTCTGTGGACACAGATCTCGGCAACTGTGAGCCCAAAGTTAAGTTTTCCTTCTCTAAAGTTATTCTTGTCAGGTTTTTTGGTCACAGTGGCAAAAAAAGCTGCCTAAAACAATCCCCTTGAAATGACCTCATCTTAATGTTCCATTTCTTCCTGTTAGAACCTGACTAGCACATGGATGTGTGTAGATGTGTGTCCCTTTAATACATATAGCAAAATCTAGAAGTTCATTCAAAGATAACTATTAAAGTTTTCAAAGTGAGCTTTCAGTATAAATATTGAAACAGTTATACAGTGGCTCAGAAATATGCTGGGAATTTACAAAACCCATTTGTAGCTGACTGCTTTGGGAAATCACTGACTTCATTAAGCCAAGGGTGTTTTTTTGTTTGTTTGTTTTTTATTTGTTGGTGTCTTGTTTCTGGATTTGCTTTTGCATTTCATGGAACCAGAGATGGGAAGGGAGGTGCTCTAGGTCACTCAGAAAACACAAGGTTGTTTCGGTTGTCATGTTAGAACCCAAATCTCCATGATTGTGTAGCTAAGTCTGTCTTCATCATATGACGTAGCTCAGTCCCAGAATTTATGACCTGGGCTGAACAATGCACAGTATCTCCAAATACGAGATGGTACCTTCTGCCTTTCAGCCATGGTCGAGTCTTCTCCTGTATGTCTTTTCGAAGTTTCATGGCGTCTGCTTAAATCAATAGCTCCTGCATTGCCCAGAAAACATATATCACCAGCACCTTCCCAGTGCACATTTCAGTCCATTTCCTGGATACATCTGAGTGGACACAGAGAAGCTGGGCAACCAGATTGACACTTCATGGGAACACAGGCAAAAACCAGAAGTTGGGCAGCCCCAGGGGAAAGATGATGACCAGGAACTGTGGTCTTCTATGGAAGAGAATCCCAGGGTGATGCTGGACAGAGGTCACACTTGACGTTCACTTGCTAGAAGGGGGCATTGTGGCATATAAGGCCCTCAAGCCCCTAATGAAGCTGCCAGCATAGCCTTCATTTTCAAAAAACCTTCTTCCACGGAGGGTGCCGAGTTTCCCGGTGGTCGGGATCCATCCCACAGGCTGAGAAGTTCAAAAGTGGTTCCTGAAATTTAAAACTAGGTGCCTTCACATAAACAGCCAGATTTCTATGTCTCTTGAAATGTTTTTATTGGGTTCTTTTGCACCCAGACTCTTAGAGATGCTAATCCTCCCAGTCCCCCATGAGTTGCCCAACTCTCACCTGCACCACCTGTGGAAGTTGATTGTTCTCTTTGGTGTTTTGGTTTTGGTTTGGGGGGCTGGACCCTCCACACATTCCCATCTCAGAATCCAAAGGAAAATGAGGCCTGAAATTGCTTGCTCCTGACTCACTGTCCCTCGGATTCTTGGAGCTCAGACCCAGAATCCAGTGGAATTTCATCATTTTTCTTAAATTCAATCTTTGTCTATGAGAGAAATGAACACAATTTTTTTAATCTATCCAACTAATCCATGTGCTCTTTCTTGCTTTTTGAGCTAAAACAAATATATACATATAATAATCTTTAATTTACGGCATGAACGTCATTATATCATGTAGGACTAACAGAATGGCTTAATTTTGATCATAAGATATATTCTATGAACACTTCTTAATATCACATTTACTCAGCGAATTGAATAAATCTAGCCTGTTTGCAACCAGGGATATTAAGCAAGCTCAGATTTTTAATGCCTCTGATTCTTCCCAAATTTTGATGAAAAAAAAAAAAAAGAAAAAGAAATTTCCAAGTGAAATTTTTAGGTCACTTGCTAAAATAATCTTTTATCTGTAAAGTTTATAACAGAATTGTTAAAATTTCCTTTCATGTTGTTAAGCCATTGCATACCCTTTAAACAATAACAATGGTATTTCCACAATGGTAATGGCCAGATACCAGAAATTAGAATTTTTGCTTCTAAACTATAATAATAATCATCTTGCAAATTGGGAGCTGTGGCTCCTGCCATGGCCCAGCACCTTGAGAGTGTCATAGCACATGTGGCAAGCCCAGGATGAGATCAAAATTCAAAATTCAAAGTATGTTTTCTGCTGGATGCATGTCACTCTTGCACCATGTTACAGCAGAACATTTGCAAATGGTACCATTGTAAGTCGGCACCCCATCTGTGCACTGTGTGATGGTCCCTGTGACCCAGACTGGAGCGTGGCTTTTCTGTTCTGGTTTCTCAGCAAGCAGGCTTTTGGTGCCCCCAGCTCAGCATCTTCATTTGGTGATGCTGCATTCCATGGGCACAAGTGATCCCTAGACCACTGCATTTTTCCACTCCAAGGGTCGTGAAAGTCTGGCTTCTATTTGCTGAGGTGCAGTTTGCCCCAGAGAAGAGTTGGAAGTATCAGACAATGAAACAAAAGAGCCTTCTGCAGCGTCTCAGCCTTATCAAAACCTCACATCCCTTAATGCTTTCACAAAGGGGAAATGAGCCCCAAAGAATTAATTGCTCAAGTGAAAGCACAGAGAGCCAGTCCTTTCTTCCAAAGTTAGTCTTCAAAATGGGGAAAAGCAGCATTTTATAAACAGAAATCTAATCTTCAGTCACCCATCTGGAAGCGCAAACTCCTGTTGTGCTTCTTATAATTATCAGATCCTAATAACGGCATAGCACAAGAGAGGAGTTATATTTAGATGTACAGTTACCAGAAACGCTGTCCTCCTCTGAGCTGGATGATTTTTCAAGGCTTTTTGTTGCCAAATATTTTCACACCTGCAACAGAAAAACCTAATTAAAGGCCCTTCTGTAAATGGAAGTGAATTGTGTGCTAATTGGAGTTTTATGTTCTCGAGTTTTCCTTTTTGGCACTCAAGTAGCACAGAATTCTAGCTAACCTCTAGTCAATGGCACATCAATGTGTGCATTCATGCATGGCTCTCTCTCTTACCCATTTCCCCCCCTCTCTGTCCTGAACTTTGTCACCACTAAACATCGCTGCACTGTATCTCCCCCAGATGTGACAGATCCATGCTCTTGGTGATATCATGGGAAAAATATATTAATAATTAGTATGTCTGTCTTAAACTCACATCATGGTGCTGTGTTACAGAGCTGGTGTTTCCAGGTTTTCTTTATTCTGACTAGGCTTTGGAGATCTGTCAGGGATGCCATTAGAATGTCTAGTTCTAGCCATTGTGATTCTCAATCGATGGAGCTCCGTCTCACCGCCTGTGTTCCTAACACACTTCCTGAGAATTTCTGTGTCCACTAATTCAAGAAATTTCTCAACCTTGAATATGGGTGAATTTTCATTCTTGTAAATGTGGCTTTTGTGCAGGTAGACGTTATGTTTGCCCAACTATTTTTAAATTGATATATTTTTTAAATTCATATTTTAATATATACAGCAAAACATCAAAGCCCATTTTTTCCTACACTTAAGTTCAACTTAAAAACTTACAAACCTTAGTATGACATTTACAAAGCTGATAAATTTTACAATTTAAACTAACTTAAATTTCTTAAATAACATCATGTGCCATATACCGTATTTTGATGAGTGGCGGGCCACAGACATGACAGTGTTACTGGCTGACACAGTACACCTTCTGGCTTGTGAAAACATATTCTATGTGACAAAAACTGCCCTAAGGTGCCATTCCCAGGATGTGTCCCCATCATCCAGCTGCTCATGACTACATTTTAAACTGCATTATACACCTAATGCTGTCACTCATTTTCAGGTTATTAAATCACTCATTAAGAACAAAATGATATGAGCGAGTACTTAAATGATCTTAGTGGACACAGAGGGTTAAACTTTGAAGCAGAGGAGCTTCAAACATGCTAAACATTTGAAGTCCTACTAAACATGCTAAGGCTACTGGAGCTGGAGACCAGGATGCTGAGGGAAGAGTCAGCCACAGAGACACAAGGGCTGGGCCACCTCTCTCACACGTGGAGGAAAACCAAAGGACCTGGAGGAAGTCGGGAGAATAGTGTTTGCCACAGGCTGGGGCGAGTGGAAAGGGCTGGGTGGGGAAAGGTCGTCCAACTGGTATTGGTCACAGTTAAGGGAATCAGGTCTCATCGTGCAGCAGGGTGGCCATAGAGGAGGACGGAATAAAGAGCCATAAGAGAGGACTTTCAGAAGAAGTGGTAAATGCTTAAGGAGATTGAAATGTTCGCTCAGATTCAAGCAAAGCACAATGCTTACATCCACTGAAACATCATGCCACCCCATAAATACGTATAATTTCTACGAGTCCATTAAAATGTTCTCAATACATTGAGTCACCTAACAGAAACAGGAATACAAATGACAATGTGCCGATATCATTTGAGAGTTAGATGTCCTTTAGAGTCTTCCAACTCAAGTTCACTCTAATGATATTGGCTAAACTGGGGGCTTTAGTGGAGACTGCAAGGCTAACATGTGACCCCAATGGGCAAAGTCTTAAACATTTCAAATATTGAAAGACAGAATATACTAAACTTATGCCTGTAACAACACTGAAATATTACAGAGGCTTGTTTGACTGCCATGTTTTTTCCTTGGTGCATTGTAGCTGCACACTGTGGAGTTCATTCTGATGTATCTGTGTGTGCATGGATCATAATTGGAGCAATCTTTGCAACTGCACCTTCCCTGTCCCTCTGGTCCTCCCTCCCCAGATCTGCTTCCTCCACTCTATGGATCTCCCATCTACTGTTGTAACTGTTATTTAAACTAGTGTGTTATAATTACACATTTATTATACACTATATGCATATAGATGACTCATCATGGTGAATTCATTGGTGGACTTAGTGTGGTTTCGGAGATCTCATTCCACATGCCTTTTTCTTTCCCGTGCCTTTTTCTCCTCCCACCCTCTCAATCCTGTTCTTCATTGCTTTCCTGATCACCCCCAAACACATGCAGAGTTTTTAAAATTATCCAGCCCTCCTCTATAGATTTGGCAAAAGAAAAAAACATTCAACCTTTGACTTTCTGAGACTGGTATAATACACAAAACATAATGTTCTCAATTTCCATCCATTTACCAGCAAATGACATAATTTCATTCTTTTTTTATGGCTGAGTAAAACTCCATTGTGTGTATATACACATTTTCTTTATCCATTCATCTGTTGATGGGCACCAGGGCTGGTTCCATAACTTGGCTATTGTGAATTACACTGCTATAAATATTGATGAGACTGAGTTTCCACAGTGTGCTGATTTTAGTTCTTTTGGATAAAGAACCATGCAGTGGGAGAGCTGGGTCATATGGTTGTTCCATTTCTAGCTTTTTGAGAAATCTTCATACTGCTTTACAGAGTGGCTTTCCTCCTCTGCAGTTCCACCCACAACATTTAAATGCACCTTTCCCCCTAATCTTTCCCCAAACTTACTATGATTTGTATTCTGAGGATTGCCATGTGCACTGCAATGAGATGAAATCTCAAGGTAGTTTTGATTTTCATTTCCCTGATGGCTAGCAATGTTGAATTTTTTTTTCATATATTTGTTGGCCATTTTAGAAATGTCTGCTGAGTCCTTTTGTCCATTTATTGATTGGGTAATTTCTTTGGTAATAGTTTTTTTGAGTTCTTGTGTATTCTGAATACCAACCCCTTGTTGGAGGAGCAGCTGTCACAGATCTTCACCCATCCTGCAGGCTCTCTCTTTATTCTTTTTCCCCTTTGCTGTGTTCCATTTATTATTTCTTGGTTTCATTTCTAGAGTTAGGAGTCTTGGTAAGGAAGCGAATGCTCCTGGTAACATGTTGGTGTGTTGATCTTATGCTTTCTTCTAGCATTTTCAGAGTTTCTGGTGGAATTCTTTGGCCTTTGATCCACTTTGAGTTGACTTTGGTGCAGGACAAGAGATAGAGATCTAGATCCATTCTTCTACATATGGATGTCCAGGTTTCCAAGTGCCTTTTGTTAAAAAGACTATCTTTTCTCCAACATATGTTTTTGGCACTCTTGTCATGGAAAAGATGACTGTAGCTATGTGGGTTTATTCCTGCGTCTCCTATTCTACCTCATTGATCTTCATGTCTGTTTTTATGTCAGAATCATGTGGTTTTTGTTGCTTTGGCTTTGTAGTATAATTCGAGATCAGCTATTGTTTTGCCTTCAACCTAGCAGTTTCCTACTGCTCAGGATTGCTTTGATTATATTGGGTTTTTATTCTTTTATAGGAAGAACTTTTTTTTCTGCTCTCATGAAGAAAACATTGTATTCTGGTGGAATTTGCATTGAGTTGTAGATGGCTTTTGGTAATGTGACTGTTTTGACAATATTAATTCTGTCTATCCATGAACAAGGGATGTCTTTTTGTCTTCTGAGGTCATCCATTTCTTTCTTCAGTGTTCTATAGTTTTCATGAGGTCTTTCACCTCCTTAATTGGGTTTATTCCCAATTATTGAAGCTATTCTGAATGGAAGGATTTGATTTCTTTCTCAGCAGATTCATTACTGGAGTACTGCAAAGCAATTAATTTTCATGTGTTGATGTTGTAATATGCAACTGGCTTCTTAGAATGAATTTGTGAGAATTCCTTCCCTTTCTATTTCACAGAACAATTTGAGGAGGTTGGGTGTTGATTATTTTTTAAAGTTCTGGTAACTCAGTTGAAAAATCATCTGGTCTTTAGCTTTCCTTTTTGGAAGGCTTTATATTTTTACTTCAATCTCGTTGTTTCATATTGGTCTGTTTAGATTTTATATATATCCTCTTGATTCAATTTATGTATGTCACAAGTGTCTAGATATTTGTCAATGTCTTCTATATTTTCCAGTTTATATAATACAAATTTTCAAAGTAGTCCTTAATGATACTCTGGATTTCAGAAATGCCCAGGGTGATATCTCCTTTTTTTATGATTATTATTTTGGGTCTTCTATCTCTTTGTTTTGGTTAGTTTGGCTAAGGGTTTATCAGTCCTGTTTACCTTTTCAAAGAATCAACTCTTTGTTGCATTGGCCCTTTGCATTTTTTGTCCTCAAAGTAATTAATTTCAGCTTGGATCTTAATTATTTCCTGTCTTCTATGTTTTGTAATAAATTTGTCCCTTATTATTATCTATCCTGCTTTGCTATGGTCTTGAGATAGAGCATTAGATTTTTTATTTGGGATCTTTCTTTCTCTTTAATGTAGGCAATTAATGCTATATATTTTCCCCTTAGAGTGTCCCAGATATTGTTGTATGTGATATCACTATTCTCATTTGATCCTAGAAATTTTTGAATTTCTTCCTCATTTCTTCAATGATTCATTTCATGTTAGAAAGAGTGTATTTTATTTTCTTGTGTTTATGTGGTTTCTATAATTTTTTGCTGTTGATTTCTAATTTCATTCCATAATGATCTGATTAGGTGCATGAGATTTCATTTTGTTATTGTTGTTTTGTTTGTATTTCTAAGACTTGCTTTGTGACCTAGAATTTGGTCTATTTTGGAAGTTTCCACGAGTTGCTGAGAAGAAAGTGAATTCAACCCTTGTTGAATAAAATTTTCTATAGATGTTAGGCTCATTTGACTTATAGTATTATTTAAGTCACAAATGTCTTTGCTAATTTTATGTATGGATGACCTGTCTATTGGTGAGAGAGTATTTTGAAATCAACAAGGACTATTGTATTGAGGTATATCTGGGTCTTTATGTCAATAAGGGTTTGTTTTATGTGGATAGGTGCACTGACATTCATTACGATTGTTATATCTTCTTGTTGGATTGTTCCATTTACCAGGATGCAGTACCTTTTGTCTCCTCTGATTAATTTTTTATTGAAATCTGCTTTTGCAAATGTGAGAATACCTACTTCTACATGTTTTTATACTCAATTCACATATGATATTTTTTTTTCATCCTTTTCTTTCAGCTTATGGGTGTAGTGGCCTAAAATATAAGTTTGTTGCAAACAGCACATAATTAGGCCCTGTTTTTTAATCTACTTTGCCAATTTGTGTCTTTAGAGAATTGAAATCACTTACATGCAGAGTAATTGGGGAGAAATGCTAGTTGTTTTCTACTGATTTTGATTTCTTTTATATATTTAATTCAGTAATGATTTTCTTTTACTTAATTGCTCTCCTAAGGAGCTTCATCCATTTGACAGCTCTGAGGTTTGTTTTTGAGTTACTTTTTATATAATATTTCATTAACTATTTTCTGTATTCCTGGCTTAGTGGTCATGAGTTCCTTTAGCTTACCCTTATTGTATAAAGTTTTTATTGTTTCTTAGGGAGTTTTTTTCATCTTGTCTATTTAGGGCTCTACATGCATCCTGTATTTGAATGTCTACCTCATTCCAGGGATTAAGAATTTTTTTTATATTATTTCACTGAAAAGTTTCTAATGCTATTAACCTGTCTCTCCATGTCCTGTTCTATACGATGACTTATGTTTTGTCTCTTGATGTTGTCCAAGAATCCCTGTATATTCTGATCATGGTCCCTTTTTTCCCCTTTATCACATATGAGTGTTGAAATTCATGTACCGTGTCTTTAAGGCCTAGAGTTCTGTCTTCAAGGGATGAAGCTCTATTTTCTATATAATCTAACCTGTTGATGATATTTTCAAGTAAATTTTTTATTTGATTCATTTTCTTTTAATCCAAGAGCTCAGAGTGATTTACTTTTAGAATCTCTTTCTCTTTATTGAAGTAGTGTTTCACCTCCTGTATTTGCTCTCAATTCATTCCTTAGAACTTTGAAACATTAAATATTTTACCATTTATTTTTATGGACTTTCTCTAGAATTTCATCCACTTCAATATCTATGGGATACTTTATTTAGTGATTAAAAGTTTTGAGGACAGATATATTTGCTTGTTTTCTCATATTTTCACAGGTCTTCAACTTGCTTGTATATTGAATAGATTCCTCCTTCTATTTGATGAGTGTGTTCTTTGGTGTGCAGTTATCTCTTTTGTAGTAAGGATTATGTTGTTGGTGTATTAAAGCTCTAACACCTAGTCTTTTCATAGTCTCAGCGTTAATTTTAATCTCCAATGCCACTCAGTTTGTTGCTGTAGAAATGCTAAGTTAATTCACTCTTGGAGAGATTCTATGGCACTGTGGGTTTCTGAGCCATTTTCTTAGGACCCCCTTCTGTTTTGGCTATATGAATAGATGTCCAGGAGTGGAACTGGAGGTCCCTTTCTAGCCATTTCTACTCAGGGCTTGCTCATTGGTTTGGGGATTCTGTCTCTCATATTCTATGAGTTGTGGTATATTGCTGGAGACTTAGTGGAACTAGGTTTTTGTCTGGGTTGAGGTTTACTGACATTTGACTGAGTTTGGGGTTTATCTATGCAACAGAGTCTCTACCCTCTGAACTTGTAGTGTTCCAGTGGCTTCCCAGAACTTTTAGAAAAAGAAGAAGTGAGAAGAAATAGCAACAATAGTGGCTAAAAATTAAATTACAATAAACACCTGATATTTACTATGACATCTACCACACTAATTACCACACTGAAAGAAATGATGAGGTCAGCAGTTAACATCAGCACTGGCCCTAAACAGCTGGGAAGTATAGCTAGCATTCAAGTAAACATCAGGTATCAACTGCACCATCCACAGGATAATAACTGTAAAATATATGAATGATGGGTCACAGTAATTAGATAAATAGTTCTAAAATATAGTTCTAAACAATCTAAAATATACTTCTAAATAGTTCTAAAATTACGTATCTTTATGAGAAGAAATGGAGTAAGAAGGCTAAAAAGGAGGTTGCCATTTCCTGAGCGGTTTTCCTGCCACACTCTTTCACCATGAGGTTCTGCCTCACCCTGGGCCCAAAGTGATGGAGTCAGCCAACCATAGACTGAACCTCTGAAACCAGAAGCCAAGAGAAAAGTCTCCTACTGTCGTCTTATCAAATCTTTTGGTCACAGCAACTGTGGAAATAATTTACTATTTCTAGTTACAAGTGTCACATTCCAAAGAAAACTGGTTCTTATTGTCCTACAATGTTCAGCATCTTCTCCATTTGGCCTGATTGCTTGTTAAGGAGACATTTTTAAATGGGACAAAATCTGAACCTGTAAATATTTCATGGGATTGTTCTCCCCATGAGGAAAGGCTGCTGGCAACTTTTCCAACATCTTTATGTCTACCTGGGCTCTGAGTCTATGGTTCCAGCAATAGGCCCTCTGTAATGACATCACATAGTGAGGTCACGTGATTTGATTATGATCTCTTCCATTCAGATGACCTCACCTATATCCTAAATAAATGATCTTATTTACTGCTGTTTGTGTTCTAAATTCTATCACCATCCCTCCTACCTATCAGGGCCTAAATAGTTATATTATTGTGTGGGTTTTTTTTTTTTTCAATTCAAACATTTTAGTATCCAAAGCAATCCATAATGATGACACCCACAATTGTTATTTTTAAACTTTTATAAAACAATCTTATACCTTTAGCTACTTTTTACTAAGTTTATTAAGTTAATTAAATGACTGTTTTCAAATTTTGGTGTGGATGTCTCCTTTTTAATACTAATATACCTTCTAATAACACAAATAATGTATGCAAGTGCTGTTATTATAAAACATTTTACCACTGTGCTTTCATTTTTCTATGTTCTGAAATATCAATAGAATAGACCTGAGTTTTTTTTTTACTCTTTTAATAATGTTTTTAACTAAATATACAGACATAATTCAAAACCATCGTTAATGATTATGATTCATGCTACAGTTTGCATCTCTGCTGTCCCACAAAGGCCTGGATGTTGAAGCTGTGGTGCTTATGGGAGGTGTGTGGGCTTTAGAAGGCAGAACCCAGAGGGAGGAAGTTAAGCCCTTGGGAAGAAGTTAAGCCCTTGGGGGGCATGTTGAGACCCTATCCCCCTCCATCTCTCTCTCTCTCTCTCTGCCCCCAGCCACCATGAGGCATTAAGCTTCCTCTACCACACTCCTGCCATGATGTACTAGGCATCAGGAAAAAGCTATGAATTTGATATTCCTGGGAAATTTGTCTTAATGCATAGTGGGGTTTCTGATACATTTCTTCACCCTGGAATGACAAATCCTCCACAACTTTGTGATTTCCAAATTGTCCCACAAATGGGATTACATAGCATGGAGACTGGCTTTTTCCCTCATCAGGCTTCATCCAGAGTGTTGTTCTATCAGTGGTATGTATTTGTCATTGCTGAGAAGATTGCATGGATTATCAGTTTGTTTCTTTAGTTTGTGAAGGAAATCTGGGCTCTATTGCTGTTCTCTGCGATTATGAATAAAGTTTTCATAAGCATTTGTGTGCAAGCTTTTGTGTGAACCTAAATATTCACTTCTTTGACAAAAATCCCAGGTACACAATGGCTAGGTTAGGTGATAATTGTGTGTTTAGCAATTTAGAAAGCTAGCAGAGACTTTTGGAGTTTGAATAAGATACTGTGCATCAGAATCTGTCATGAAACACGAAGTAAAATAAGCCTGTGGTTATTGATCCTACTATTAGTAACAGAAATAGCAGCAGTGAGGACTTAAGTTTAACTATTTAGGGTGTGTGATTAAGTCACTGGTTGCCACATGGTGGAGTGTGCTGTCACCATCCTGTTCTCTCCCAGTGACCGGACCTGTGACAAGTTCATTTCCAACTATAAATAGAAAGAAATGAAACAACCAAACAAGCAGAAAAAAATCAATTGATTGTTTTGAACCCATAATTTATAATATTAAGGACTGTGGTGGGTGCTTGGGCTTCCTGCCTGAGCTCAGCTGCAGATGTGGTGGGAGGAACTCATGTTACCCTCCTTAATCCCCTCCTAATCCATCTCCCCATGTACCTGTGGTGATGACTAGAGCTGGCTGGGACCTAGGCTGAGGGGGCATGCCTTGTCTCACATCTCTCACTCACAGGGCTTTGTAGGTAGACAATGACCAGCAAGTCATTTTTCAGTGAATACACAAAAGATGTAAATCATATTAATAGCTAATGCTTATTAAGTAGATAGCATTTCTCAGAGATGTTCTAAATAATTTGCATCTATTAACAGATTTCTTTGTCACAGAATTGCAGCCAGAAGGGGTTTGCTCAGTCTATAAAGTGAGCTATGAAAGAATAAAGAATAAAGAAGCAGAAATAAAGTGTGCTTTGTGGGCACTGCAGAAGATGCTAGACATGCTGCCCAGGTCCTCCTGCAGGACTGGGCACTCGATCCCAGCTGCCAGGATTGGTGGCAGTGGATGACTCCTAGCTGCTGACCCCAGGGTAATGCAGAGAACTGACCCCCTTGCCTCAGCCAGTATGATGTGGAAAGGCCACCTCTGCTCCATAGCTCTCTGTGGGACTGGCTATCAGATGGTACTTCGGCTTCTTCCTCCATCCAGTCCTGTCCCATCACTCTCTCACTAGTTGACTCCCCACAAACACCCCCAATATACTACCAGTATGCAAATGCTTACATACAGTGTGCACCATTGCTTTTTATAGATGCCTAATTATTGCTTTCAAATGAGAGTCCTCGTTACACAGAAACAGTGGACAAGAGGGATAGGGAATGTAGAGACACACTTAAGGAATGATGTGTACAACCCAGCAGCCCATTTACCCAGGGAAGCAATGCTGTACAGGCTCAAAATAAGATCCCAGGTTTAACAGGAAGTATGTAGGTTTCAGAGCTCAAAAATGCCACCAGCTGTAAAGCTGTGCCTGAGGCCAATACAGCACAGGAGTTCAATTTGTAGTCACTGTTGGTCTGGGTCAGGGGCAGGGGGGTTGTCAGAGAGCTGATTATAGAGTTGTCATCCACAGACATCTATAGGAATAAAGATGGGCTAATGTGTAACCTTGGGCAAAGGAACCATTTAATTCCCCCAGCACTGGTGACCATAGGGAAGCCCATAACCCCAGTCTGCACCTTCCCCAGGGGGATCAGGCTCCCACACTCAGAGAGGACCTGATGCCTATGGGTGCCCTTTGTACAAGGACACCCCAAATGGGGCAAATTCTCTTTCTCACTGGTCATTGCTTCCAAGAGCTCAAAAGATCCAAAAGACCTAAAGCTGGGGTCACGGGTCCAAGACCCTCTATGGTCAGGCTGCATCATAGTGAGTGATGTGGTGCTGTGGGTAGACTAATGTGGGCATACCTCCAGCCCCCCTCCAGCAACTGCCTCCATGAGGCCGCAGGGCTCATCTGCCACATCGTCCACTTCTCCAAGAGGTGCCAGGGGCTTGCGTTTCAGTGTAAAACTTGTCAATATTGAAGTATGGATAACTAATTCAAATTTTGTCAACATGCCACTAGCCATACCCACCAACCCATGCTTCCTTACACCTGAAAATGTAATGCAGAATTTCACTGGATGTTAAAAATTCAGGGATTACTGGATAACTGGGTCTCCCCACTCTTCCTCCTTAGAGTTAGTAGGAGCTGATTCTCTGTCCCTACATCTTGGTTCCCACCCACACCTCTGGGTCCAGAGCTGGGCATGTGACTGACACCTGGATGATTAGAGAGTCTCACGTCTGCAGGCACCGCTATGAGTGTTGGTAAGGCGCAGGTCTCCAATGAGAGCCCAGGAGCTTGCAAAGCCCAGGACTCTGTGGCCCTGGTGGGAAGCCAGAGAGCTTTCTGCTGCTGAGTTTTGCATGGGTGCTGTACCCCAAGGTGCCCCAGGAGCAGGGCTAGAGGCAGGTGGAAACAAACAAAAGGAGAACAGAGACGAGAGCTTGCAGGAGAGCAAGTAGCTGAGGCAAGACAAGTAAGCTCCTGATGAGTTTCAAGCCGTTTGCATTTTATTTCCTGTTCTGTAAAAAACCACAGTCCTCTCATTAATACAGCTTTTCCCTAACAGCAGAGACTGCATTTGTAATGCTTTGCAAGAAGACAAAAAGTTGGCTTAGCAACTATTCTTATTGAATTAAATTGATCGTATTTGCATGAGTATTTCTTATGAGACTTAAAAACAGTAGAGATCTGTTTGAAAAGAAAAATAAACATAAAGATCAATTTTAAAACATTTTAGGCATGAAAATAGACACGAGTAGAAAAGATGTTTTTTATGCAACCAGATGGATAGACAGTGCTGTGACAGGGGTCTTGGTCCATTTTGTGCTGCTCTAACAGAACAGCAGATCCTGGGAGACTCTAAACAGAGATCTATTTCTCAGGGTTCTGGAGGCTGGGAAGTCCAAGGTCAGAGGGTCACATCTGTGAGGCCTTCCTTGCTGTTGTATTGCATGGAGGAAGTCAGAAGGGCAAGAAAGCAGACATGCAGAGAGGGGAGCTCATTGCACCCCCATTTAATCAGGGACCCCCTCCTGCAGTCGGCAGCACACTCCCATGGTAACCACAATCTACTCTGGAGACAGGGCCTAATCACATCTTAAAGGTTGCACCTCTCACTGCTGTTACTTGAGAATTCAGCTTCCAACTTCCTGAAGTTCAGGAGACAGGTTGACACCACAGAAGTACAGCTGACAGCTCAGGAAAAACCGTGAGACCAGGCCAGGCTGGCATATGCATACTTGAGAATATAATTAGACACTTCTACTTATGGCACAATTATGTGGGCATGACACAGTAAGGGCAGGTGGCCTCCCAGTAGCTCAGAGGCCCAACCTGCATGCAGCAGGCAAACCAGGCACGAAAAGCGGAGGAATCTTATGCCCATTCATTTCATCTATTGCTCAGCATGAAACAGGTTCTGTATTGCATTTGAATAGAAATTGGAGGTACAAAGTCTTCAAAAGGCGAGGCTAAGACTCAAGCTCTTTCTGTGGAGGTTCTGCCATTGCTCTGGGCTGCCCTCCTCCCTTGTTCTCAGTGTCCACCCCTTTGAGTGGGATGGCCCTGCTTTGGAGACCCAGAGGCTCCATCAATCACTGTCACATGGGCTTTCTTGCTTGCTGTGGCATCAAAGGCATTCAGCCTACTTTGGCACCAGAGTGTGCTGTGTACTCAGCTGGGCCTGACAGCTCCTGGCTGCCCTGAGATCACCCGCCCTGCCCCAGTTTGCTCCAAGGGACGATGGCAGGGAAAGAGCATGTGCAGACGCCAATGTGGACATCCTCATGTCACCTTTCCAAAAGGAGACAAGAGAGGGAGGAGAACAGACTGCTATTTTCAAAAAGGACATTTCCCCCATCTTACAATCTATTAGATGAGTGAAGAGAAAAGGCAGCCTTAATAAAAATGGATCAGAATTCTATTTTTGACTGGAGCCAAAATTGGAGTCATGACATGGTCAATGAATCATGAGCATTATGAGAATTGGCGTTGCGCCCTTTTGGACATGTTGTCTCTCTCAGAACAAGGGACACACACACGTATATATCAGCATTCTGTCCTCAGTTCATTTGTCAAGTTTTGTTTCTGGGGTTCTCATCTAATGAACATCTTTAATAATAATCAACAGTGATAAATTTTTTACTCTATGGTCAATATTTTGAGTGGGACAGAGAAGAGTGGAACTCAGGAGTTCAGCAATCTAGAACCTAGACCTTCACATTCTGGCCTGTACATAGACCTTTCATCTTTGTTGGATTTCTGAGAATATTCCATAAAAGCACCCCTCATCCTGGGTATGGAATAAACTGATATATTAGGTATAGAAGGAAAGGGATCAAGCTATCACTTGTCCAGGTCGGTGGTGGTGGTGGTGGGCAGGCTGCAGATCATGGTTGGGGTTGGTTAGGGGAGAAGATTCTCTAACACGGAGCTCCAGGGTCAGCCTGACTTACTCACCTGGACCCAGACAGTGACAGTCCAGGACAAAGGACCTGCAATGACGAGTGGCCGGGGAGATAGGAGCTCTGGACTGACAGGCAAGTCCTCTGGGAATGGACAGAGTTGGTCTGAGCACACTCAATCCTCTTCCCTACTTTTTCCAATCAGAAATGCCACTGCAGCTGCCCCAGGAGACTCGTCCTCACCTCACTGCCCCCAGCGTATGGGCAGCTCCTGCCATTGCACTGACCCCCAGGCCACTCCTCCTCTTTCTGGACCTCTCCAGTTGACTAACATAATTTAATAAAGTTAGTTTTTACAAAAATAAAACCAAACATAGTCTGCCAGATATTCTTTACTACTCAAGAAAAGGCAAGTGAATGCAGAAGGCCCGGGTGTCTGTGGGAGCAGAGCAGAGCAGGGAGGGAGAGTCGGAAATGCAGAGAGAACAGGAGCGTTAACAGGTCTGCACACTGTCCTTCCAATCAGAGAGCACCCTGCAGGAGTAACAGGAGCATCACATCAGTGAGTCAGTTTCCAAAGAGTCTAGGTAGGTTAGGATGAGAGGCTGGGAATTCCCAGTCCCCACTGGAAGGAAGGAAGCACACAACCGGCCCCACCTGCTGGGCAGTCCCTGGTCAGATGGGGACCATCGCTGGGGAGGGCAGTGGATTTACATCCTCGCTTGAGAGTCAGTTTCTATAGAATTCTTCCTACTCAGCCAGTGACTGCGTCTGCTCCTCACTGTCACACAGCCCTGTGAGGGGGGACTATCCTATTTCCATTGCATGGGCAAGAACACTGAGATACTAAGGTGTGGAGCTGATGGGAAAGCCCACCCCACAGGACTCTCAGATTACAGGAGAATGAGCAGGATGCAAACCTAAGAGCTGGTGCGCCAAGTTCACCCTTTCTGAGCCCACATTCAACGCCACAGCTGTACTGGTCTGTCCTCGCCTTTAGCTCCAACAGAGGCAGAGTGGCAGAGTGGGTAAGGAGGCCCACGCATGGATTCTGTCTCCTCATTACTGTGTGATTAACTCCTGGATACCTCAAGGTATTCATCTGTCTACTTATTAGTGACATCAGCCACTGCAATAGTGGGATGTTGGCCCTTTGTATGAGCTAAAAATGTGGTGAACACTGTGGTTACGGACCCAGCGTAACTACAATTTCTGTTTTAATGGGCATCTTCTATGTTTACAGCATAGATCCAGGCAATATCTCCACACTCAAGACTCCTGTTCTCCTGGGAAGGCTTAGCGTCCCTTCTCTCCCTGAGTCATGCTGAGGAGTATACAGGTGTCTGTAGGACTAAGAAGGCTGACCCTGGTCCTCCTACCTGCCTATGGGGAATAGCAGCTGGGTGCCAATGGGGAGACTTGAGCAGAACAGTCTGTGTAGGAAGTCACAGGCAGCCACAGACACCTCTCAGCACAGGGAAACTCCTTCATAAACATGTGGCACCGTGATGTGGATTTGGACTTCTTGCCCCTTGACCCTTCCTGATAGACCTGTGCCATTTCCTACGTGGTTCTTTGTAGTTACCCTATGGGCTGACATGGGCTGAAAACCAGACTCCTCTCCCAGAAGGTACTGCGAATGAAGCACTTGGCTCTGTTCAGGTCAGCAGGGCAGTTGGCATCTGCATGAAAGCAGGACCCTGGACGGTTCACCTTGCAGAATAATGATCAGTGGACATCAACTCTGGGCTTAGGTGGAGGGCCTCTTGGGAGTAGGGCTCATTCCACTCTTCCAAAGGCTGCTTCTCTCTTTCTCTGATTCTACTTCTGCTCAAGCCACACTGTCTGGTCACTTTCCCTGTCAAAGGGAGTTCAGATTGATTTTGACCTGCTCCGAGCAGCAATGTCAGGGCTAAGTATCTGAAGAAGGCAAATACTGATTGAAGAACTAAAAGTAAAATGAATGACTGGCTTCTACAGTGGGAAATGCTCTCCCTACATGTGGTGCTATGTGGGGTAGGTTAAGATTTCTTAAGACAAAGAGAGGCTTTGTTCTCAAAAAAAAAAAAAAATAGTGAGTTAGATTTCATCAAAATTAAAATATTCTTCTCCCCAAACATCCTCATTAAGAAAAAAAATACATTCCACAAACTGGGACACCCCACATAAAGTATTTAATCTAGATTATATAAAGATCTCTGATAAATTAATAATAAGGCAAACACACTAATAAAATATGGCTCAAATACTTAAACTGAGAATTTGCAAAAGAAGATATATGAATGGCCAGTTAGTATTTTTAAAAATGCTCACCCCCATTAATCATCAGGAATGCAAGTTAAAATTATGGGGGAGATACATCCCACACACACACTAGAATGGCTTAAATTAAAAGATTAAAATTATGAAGTGCTTTGGCTGTGGAACACATGACTGGGGTCCTCAGGCACTGGAAGTGGGAATACAAAATAGCACAATCACTCCAGAAAGGATCTGGCAGTATATTAAGAAGTCAGCTACCCTCTGATCTAGGCATTTACCTAAGAAGAGTGAAAAGTCTTCTTCCACAAAAATAGGTGCACACAAATTGTTATGGTTTAGATATGAGGTGTCCAACAAAAGCTCATATGAGTAGACAATGCAAGAAAGTTTAAAGATGAAATGTTGGGTTATAAAAGGTTTAACCTAATCAGTGCATTAATCTTTTGATAAGGATTATCTTTGTGATCACTGTAGGCAGGTAAAGTGTGGCTGGAGGAGGTGGGTCATTGGGGGCATGTGTTGGGGGCATATATTTTTTCTCTGGAGAGTGAAAACTGTCTGATTCTTGGTGGCCAAATTCTGAACTGTTTTCCTCCTCCACACCCTTCCCCATGATGTTCTGCCTCACCTAGAGCCCAGAGGAATGAAACCAGCCATCAATGGACTGAAACTTCTGAAAATGTGAGCCTCAAAATAAATTTTCCTTCTTTGTTTTAGTTAGTTTTTTTTTTTTTTGTCACAGTGGTGTAAAAGCTAACAAAAACAGAAATGTTCACAAAGATTTTATCTGTAATAACCAACAACTAGAGTCCATTCAAATATTTACACATATGAAAGTATATGAATTCCATGAGAATGTAATACAGAATAGTCATACCTCTCAAGGTACCCTGAAGTAAAGGGAAATATACTGTGGATACATGCAATAACATTAACGGATCTCAAAAACAACTAAACGAAACAAGCCACGGTGCAAAAATAGAAATAAATACAAATTATGTAGAATATGATTCTGGAAAACACAAACCTAATCTTTCTGATGGAGACCAATGCAGTTGGTGCTTGTGGTGCAGGATGAATTGCTATGCAAGACCAGGGGAGAGCAGCCCGCTCTGCTGAATGGCAGAGAGACAGTCAGGAAAGCCAGGTGGGTGCCCTACCGAGGGTGTTTCCCCTCTGGGAGAGGAGAGTCCTGTGCCTTTAAGAAAATGAAAGAGTCAGATCAGAGCAATCATCAGTGCCACTCAACAGTGTCACTTAGGAACAGGGACCCAGATCTCATCTCTTCTGGTTTGTTCGCATGTTTCTGCAGTGAGTGGCATTTGGTGGGCAATTCCTGCTAATTAGTTGAGTGATGGTTTTGCATTCTCTGAAATAAATTCTGGCCACAAAAACAGTGAGGATAAACTCCACTGACTTCTTTTTAAAACCCACAGACAGAAAAAGAGTGCTACACTTTGCCACACACAAAATAATTGCACATTTATCAAGAATATTAGCTCGTGGTAGTGAGCCAGGCAGGGGATAATGCTTTAATTTTACATTCAATGTTTTCAGTATTGCCAGTTTTTCTTTGTGAATATGCATATAAGCTTCTATTATGATAACATCAACAAATTGAGACCTTTCATAAATGTCCCTGTATGCAGGAACTAGTTAGTCAGCAGGTCTAAGCTCCCCAAAGCTCATGGATTTGCTGCGGGGCCTATTTCCCTGGCTGGCTCTCAGCTGCACCTGGAGAAGGAGCTCTTGAGGCACCCTCCATGTTAGAGTGTTCTGCACACTGTGGACGCTGAACCATGCTGGACCAATTTGTCCAGAGGGTTTGTGCAACTAATCTCATTTGTGGAGAGTACTCCTTCTGGGAGTCTGTACTTGGTACATGTCCATATCAGCCGCTTCTAATAAACTCACAGGCTCAGGCGAGCTTCCTGATAGACCGCCTTTCACCTATGTTGTTACAGTGTGTCCCGGACGTGTTTAGTGTGTCCCAGCCATGTGGCTGCCCTGGGACAAGAGTCTGGAGGTTTGCAGCTAGCTTCCCACGACCTCACCCTGTGCCTTTTCCTTCTCCTGGTTGGCTTTGGGTCCTTTTGTTTCCTCATGAGCACTACCACTTTGGAGCCTGAGAAGCATTCCCACAAATTATCCTACACAACTGAGGAGGTCTCAGGGATCCTGGCACTCCCTCTGTTAAGAAATCCAAGTTCATCCACATGCAGGTTCTCCAAAAATTCCAACCCAGGGCCACCTCCTCCCACAGGGCCAGCTGTGCCTTTCATCACCTGAAGTGCTGCAGCCTTCGCTGGCCAGGGCTCTGGGCACCTTCCTGATGCTACCTCTTGAGCCCACACGATGCACATTTGAACTCCTTTGAGTGTCCCCCCGCCCCCCATAGACAAAATGGAAAAATCGACAATGAAATACCTTCTACTTCCAAGCCAAAGTTCCTTGCTTATCATCCATCCTCACTATTAAATAATCAGGGCATAATCTTTCATTGCCAAGTAGGTGTCTAAATGTTCATTTGTGTGGCATTCAAAAGAATTAAAGCTCTAACAAAACTTATTTTTGTATACCCTCATATCAGTTCTAAAGCAGCATGCTTGACTTTCACACCTTTAATGAGACATAATTGACAAAATAGTCTGCAAGTATTTTCAGTGTACCATTGGATGAGCTTCACACACACAGTCACACACATACCCTGAACCCACCAGGACAAGGGGACAGTGAGCAGAGCCAGCACCTGCAGGAGCCGGTCCTATGGTGCCCCTGAGTCACCTCCCACCAGCTTCATCTGTAGGAAACAACCGATCAGCATTTGATCACTGAATGTTTGCGTTGTCTAGAATTTTAAATCAATGAAATTAATTGTGCACTCTGCTTTTTGAGGCTGGTTTTACTCAGTCAGTTGCTCTGAGGTACATCAATGCCCACTGTGGCTTGGAAAGGGCGACACTCGCTGTAGCTACTCAGAGACCCAGGCTCCTGGAGGGTTCGTCCCGACAAAGCTTTCACATCATTGTATCCATGAGAAGAGAACTTCATGCAGCAAACACTGTGTGTGTGTGTGTGTGTGTGTGTGTGTGTGTGTGTGTAGGACACCGAAATCAGTCCTCTTAAGAAAAAAGTGAAGTTTATAAGACATATTCTTATCATGGTACAACGTTCCACTTCCAGTCTCTGGAGAGTAGCACTTAGCTAGACTGACCCCTCGTGGTCCTGGATTGGTAACTCTCCATTCCCCTTCCCCACAACCCCTGGTCGCCACCATTCCATTACCATTCCATTCGGTTGCTGAAGATTTTACTGTTTTAGAGACTACATAGGTGGGATCAGAAAGACTTGGCCTTTTCTTACCCAACTTTCCTCACACAGCATGATGACCTCAATACTTATCCATATTTTTGTATATTCCAGAATTTTCTTATTGTTGGTGGCTAAACAGTCCTCTCATCCACAGACACTTTCCCACCCTGCCCTCCCACTCTCAGGCCGATAGGAGGAGATGCTTTGCTAATCTCTGGTCAGAAACGTCACTAGCTAAAAGCTCTCCCTCTGCCCTTAGTCTCACCCTTTAATTATGACACCAATGAGAGGGAACAGGGGCTTGGAGAGGCAGGAAAATAGAATAAACACAGACAAAATAAGTTGGTGGAATCTCAATACCCAAGATTAGAGTATTTGCCTTATTTCTGGGCATGGAAAAGAACAATCCAGGTTGAAGTAGTTTGTGTTTCAACTCCCAGGTTTCACAGAGATGGCTGTTGGCTCCTCAATTCTAGTTGCCCCCTTGGGAGGTGACCTGCCAGGGGAGGAAGGCCATTTCCCCCAAACCAGACCCATCAGCAAGCGTCCACTTTACATAACTCTTCATGCTGCACCGTGAGAAGCTCCCTTCTTGTCGCCAAGCCCCACTGCCCTCGGCTCCCCACACTGTGCCTCCTTCCTGACAGAAAGAAGGACCTGTCATTTCTGTAGAAAGCCCCATTTGCACATCCCTTTCTTTCTTCTCTCCTGCACTCAATGGCCCTCCCTCTAAAGTAAACTCTCCAAATGATCAGTGCAAAGCACATCCTGAAGGTCATTGCAACAGCAGCCTCCAGAAGTGGTGCAGGGAGCCCCATCCACCCAGCCCTGTCATTACCCACAGTGATTTTCTGTCCTTTCTCAATCCCTGAGATGCAATTATTTTGCAAAATCTTGGTGAAACGGAAGGAAGAAGGCAGAGAGGAAGCTCAGGAGGGGAGGTGGCTTGGTGGGTCTCACTGTCCCCATCCCACAGCACGGGGCCTGTCTATATTCTCCCTGTGAGGCTTTCTTCCCCAGGCCAGGCCAGGGAGGGATGTTGTCACTCACTGCACTTAGCATACGTTCAAACAGACACATTCTGGGGAAGAGAAGGAAGGAGAATGACCAATTCCCCACAAGCCCTGAAATTCTCTCCATATTCTGTTCCTCTAGAATTTGCCTCAAAAAAAAAAAAAAAAAAAAAAAAAAAAAGCCTCGGAGTGAGATGGGAAATGTGAATGAGCAGTTAATCCTTAACAAAAATTAAGGACTAAAATTTTTCGGAAGCCTCTCCACCTCACATGCATTCCTTTGAATCCAGTGTATGTTTATTGTTTAAAGAATCTTCTTTAATACAACAGGGCTTCCAAACCATCACGTTCCCTGTTATGCAACATGCAGACCACGTTCCCTTTGCACCTGGTGGGGACTCTGTCTCTGCCGAGGGTGCTGAGGGATGTGACTTGACCTGCGTTTCCCCTCTGCATCCCTTTATCACCCAGAGCAGAAGGCATAGCCTCCCTCCTCCATCCTTCCACTTGTCCCACAAGGATCTTTTTAAGCCATTCTTGCATGAAGAAGAAAACATCTCTAATCCCATCCCACTGATCTGCATTCGGGGTTCTGTGTGATTTATCCTTCCTGCCCCTAGAACTATTTTTTGCTTTCAAAAGTGAAGACTAGAAAGGGCAAGTCTTGGTCTAAATAAAAGGTGGTTAATGCTATTTCTCACCCACGTTTCTTTTAAAGCAGGGCATCTCCTGGTGACAATCTCTGGGTAAGACAAGTAACCTCTTCCTCAGGGGAAGAGGAGTTTGAGACTGAGAGCAGTCCTTACATGGGAGAATTGTTCTCTTGTTCTCAAGAAGGCAGAAGCCTTGGTGCAGTCGGGTGGGGGCCTTTGTGTAACCTTCAGAGGTCCACTGACAAATGGCCAAGGAGAATTGCTGGTGGAGAGGTGCAGGGCACTGAGCTTGGGCTGTGCCTGGGGAAGAGGGTACTGCCTGGGGCCTGGCCCTCAACTCTGGGGCTCCTGGACCCAGCCCTAGGCTATGCTAACAGGGTCTCTTGGGCCCTGGAGAAGTGCCAGTGTGTGCTGTTGTGTTTCTATGGGGTTTTGTTTATTTTATATGTAGGTCTACATATGTACATGCACACAAATACCCAGACACCCGTGTATGCATATCTGCATAGATATGCATGCTTATGTCCAAATGCATATACATCATGCACACATATACACACACAAATACATACACACACACACACACACACACACACACACATGCTCACATGTGTCATGCAGTTATGTTCCAAAACATTTTTCCCAGGTGTGCAAACATGATAGTGTTCTTACACAAACTAATACAGCAGAACATCTCCAGGGAACCCCTACCACCGTGCAGGCAGTCCATCATGGTGAAGAACGTCATTACACTGTGGCTGTGTATAAACATTCCCAGTTCACACACTGCTGGCAGTACAGTAGCATGACTGACAGCTCACACCATCCCTTGGAGCCGAGGTCATGAGCACAGGGACCATGTGCGCTTGTGCAGAAGATTCCCTCTAGCAGTCTGTCCAGCAGCTTCTCACCTCCCAACCTCTGCAAAAATTTTCTGGTACTACCTGACCCAGAGGCAGATTTGAGGGGTTTTCCTTTTATTTGCTGTTCCCTGGCCCCCTTGCTGGCCAACCGTGCACTTACGCTCTTTGTTACTGCAGAACCCAGCGCCCTGGCCTCAGCTTTTCTGCACGCCCAGCCGCAGGCTCTTGCTGGGTGGTAACAGTGTTAGCTGGCACCCGTGGGCCATGGGGGCTGCTGCTGTGGTGCCTGCTATCGCACCCCAGTTCTGCTCTGGGCAGCGCCTGGCCGTGTGTGGATACAGATTAGCAAGCTATGCTGGCCTTCTAGTGGCCCTTGTAGGACACTTATTTTCTAAGCTTTCCTTGTTGCTGGGGCCATGAGGTGATCCCAAGAGACACGATGAAGTTGGCCAGGGTACGTTCCCTACCTGGGGAAACCAGAGCCTGGTTTCTCTCTGCTTCCCCTGCTCTCTGAGACACAGGCACCCGGAGGTTATGTGTGGGGCTTCCTCAGCCACGTTGTCTCCATAAAGGGGCCTCCTGAGGATGGGGAGGGAACAGGCCAGGAGGAAGCAGTTCTCCTGTCACCTGTCTCCCTGCCCAGCCTTCCTGTCCTTAGGTTTGAACTCTCTTCAATGACATTGACAGGATGCTTCCCTTTGCTTTTCTTTTAACTGTGGAAGTAAAACACATTCATCCCACTAACATAAGAAAGAGAGAAAAGTAGAAAAAGAGCACCATCCTGTTGACCCCGTGATTTAAAGACCTCCCCTGTTCCTAATCCTATCTTCCCCTCTTCTTAACTCCGTCCTCGGGCTGAGCCAGGGGCACATGCTCTATTGTTTCCTTGGTCTCTCATTTGACCCTTGAATTCCCAAAGCAAACACCTGAGACTTTAAGTAAACTCACAGACACGGGGTTAAAAGCCCTCTTTGGATGGGTGCAGTTCTGCACAGGTCATTTTCCTCCAGCTCTGGGCTCCGCGAGGCCCTGCTGCTGCTCTCAGGAAAATCAAGTGCATGGGAGAGGGGGATGGTCCCCACTCTTGGCTGCGACGTGCTTATTCTCACCTACGGTTTTCTTCTTTCAGGTCCCAGTCATTTTGGAGGATTCACATGCTCAGGTGAGACATTTTAACAGTAAGATAATCTAGTCAAAATGACAGGAAAATAGTCAAAAAGAAAAAAAATCATAATGCACGAAGATTTAGTTCTGAATAGCAATTGATGAACAGGTTCTGCTCTTTCATCCTTCCACACGATGCACAAAGGGAGCGCCTCGGTGTTGACGAGGGCACCGTGGGTCAGTGGGGGTAGTAATTAAGTGGCCTTTGCAGAAAGTTCATATAATAACGATGCAGTTTGAATATTTGAGTTTAAAGGAAATAAATAATCTAGAGGGTAAGGGCATGCGTTGGCTTTGAGACTGCTTTTCATGTCAAACACTTGAAAACTCACGGCTAAAATAATCTCTGCAACCCTTTCTTTTCAGGCACGATTTTCAAAATGGGGCTGATCTTGACAAAAGTTTGAAAGGTACCTTTGTAAGTTCAAAAAAAAAAAAATGCTTATGGGTGGATCTAGTTGAATTTTTAAGTATGTAAATCTGTTCTTCCCATAGAATGGAAGATACTTATTTCTAAAAGTGCCCTGTCAGGGCATTGGTGCAGTCAGAGTGGATAGGAGCGTGTTGGCTAGGGATGTTCCCAAGACTGCCAGAGATGTCCTCGTCTCTAAACTACAGAGAGCAGGAACTTTGGAGATTAAAAATGGGTACTTCGCCCTCTTGGAAACAAATGACCTTTGTAACTCTGCACAGTTCATTCTGTGTGTGTGTGTGTGTGTATGTGTGTGTGTGAGAGAGAGAGAGAGAGAGAGAGAGAGAGAGAGAGAGAGAGAGATGCTGGACGTGGAGCCCAGGGCCTCTGGCATATATAGGTGAGTGATCAGGGCTCCTGGGCTCCAGTGACCCTCCTGCCTCAGCCCCTTGAGTACTGGGACTACAGGGAACACCGCTGTCCTCTGCTCATTATTTTAAAACAAATCATTCGGCTCTATTAATATTTTTTCTTCACATTCTAATTATTAAGCAGGAAACATTTTTCTATGTTATAGCTGAGGAGTTAATGTTGTAGTCGAGCACTCGGGCTTTATGTGGATAAGTGAGTTTGGGGTGTGGCAGCGACTGAGTCAGGCCAAGGTGGAGGCTACAGAAGACCCTCCACCTCAGGACCACAGCCCACAGCACAAAGCTTCTGCGTGTTACATACCTGGGTGTTCTGTAGCTAATTGTAACAATGTATCATGGATCACCAGGAAGTGAGATATAAGCAGATCAATGTAACAACCAGACCTTGCAGAGGTGTGGACTCTTTCAAAAGACGCTCCAGGCTCTTCACCGACACTAATTTTCCTTTGATTCTGGGGAGGATCTGGCTTTGAAGACGACAGGATGAAGTCAGGAACAGAGAGGCCTGGACGTGGAGCCCAGGGCCCCTGGCTCAGGAGTGGGGTCTGCGCTCCTTTCTCTAATTCTGACTAAGTCTGAATGAGCGTCGGCTGCTGAAAGGCTCAGGAAGCAGGGACCTGAATCCAAAACTCCCTCACGCAGCCTTTCTCCTCTGATCGCTTGCTCCAGGCGTCCTTGCTGAGAGCATCCATCTCCATCCTCGGACATAGCACCAGGAGGACCAGCGCTGTGTCAGTCAGTTTGATTAATCCCCCTGCCCTAGTGTTTATAGCCAAAGGCCTTCAATATTCCCAGGAACATTATTGCTTTTAGTTCTTGATACAGTTGACTAAGCTTTCTGGAAACAGTTGAGCATAGGGAAGCCTTAAAACGAAAGAAGCCTTTATAGTTGGACACTTAAATGCATGGAATTTGTATCCAGGTTGCTTGTCTGAATCCCAGCTCCAATACCATAGCTGTGCGAACCTGGGCAACCTACTGAACATCTCTGGGCCTCGATTTCAGTTTTTGTGAAATGGGAAATACTCTCCTAGGTAATGAGTTAAAGATGGTGGGATATTCAGAACAACAGGCACCAGTAAGTTCTCAGGCAGACCTGATAAGCCTGTTACTAATAACCAAACCTTCTAGGAAACAACAGCCGCTGACTCCCAGGTAACTTCTGTGTTTCCTCTCCCCTCTTATCTCTCCTGAGGCCATGATCAGGGATCTCCCTTTGAGGAGGTGATAAAGGTTAATATCTCACAATATTATTTCCACCATAAATAACTGACCAGAGCCTGAAGACTTGCGCCCTGGGAGGCTCACATGGTCAGGTCTCCATAGCCATCCTAACATAAGAAGTGGCACCGTGTTCTGCTCTCTGTGTGAGAAAAAGGCAGAATATCCCTGCTCAGCTGTTCAAGGAGGTAATCAAAGATTCTGTCACTGTCAGAATTTGACTTTCCTCAAGACCTGGAAATGCTGGGGTATGTTAAAAGTAAAATGTGGATTTCCCTAGTTGACTTTTTCTTCAGAAAGATGATACATGGCTGTCCTCCCCTCGATGCAAATCAAACATCGAAATGGAAGAAGTTAAGTGTATAACAAGAACAGGGCCTGGATTCCTTGCCTCCAGGCACAGGGAGCTGGGAGCACAATTGAGCAGGATTCAATATGGCGCTGAGGCCTGCTATTGGGTGATTTCTCCCGACACCAACCCTGCTGTCCTTTGTGGTATTCTTCATGGGTTGCATCCTGTTTTCCAGAATATTTTAAGTCCTTAGGAATCAAATCAAGTCAGCTGATAAGGTTTAGAAGAAGCTTTGAAGAAGGAGGAGGACAACACTGTTGGGAGCCACCTTAAACATTGGCTCAGGGAGCACAGGCCAGGTAAGTTGTCATCACTTGGGAGAGGAAGTCTGTGCCATGTGAAAAGTGTGTGTTCAACTTTACAAGAAATACTTGTGGTTTTCCAGGATAGAAACACCATTTTATATTCCCACCAGAAACACATGAGAGTTCCATCATCCATATTTTCTTCAGGGTTAGGTGTTGTCTGGCTTTTGTTTATTGAACCATTCTAGCAGGCATGGAATGTCCCACCTCATCTGCATTTCTGTACCGAGTAATGACACTGAGATCCTTTTCCTATGTGTTACCAATGCATTTGTTCAAATATTTACACATTATTTTTGAGACTATTTTATTAGATTGTATGAATTCTTTCTATAATAGGGATACTATGTATTATTAGATAAGCACATCACACATTTCAAGTCTGGGCTACCACCTCATTTTGGAACAACCAGATCCCCCCAAACAAGAGGAGTTAAAGGGGCACACAAGATCTTATTTGTGGACCTCTACAGAATGCTCTGGAGAAAACTTAGGGCAGGACACAAGACCAAAGACAGCTTCCTGGTCACGCAGATTTTTTTTGAATTTATAAGATAAACCTTTGCCTAATCCAAGTTCATGAATATTTTCTCTGATGATTTGTTCCAAATGCCGTATTTATAGATTGTACATTTAATTTTGCAATTCATTTCAAGCTGAATTTTTAATGTGGTGCAAGTTAAAGGCTAGGTTCCCTTTTCTTTGCCTCTCCTGTATGCATGTGAAATTGTTGCAGTATTATTTGTTGAAAAGCTCCAGTTTCCTGACTGAATTATATTGGTGCCTTTTCTCAAATATCAACAGACCACAGATGCCTGGGTTCCTGGGACTCTTCTGTCCTGCTACATTAAGCTTCATGTCCAGCCTTATGCCAGTAAAACACTACCTTGGTATCTTCGGGATTGGCCCTAGAACCTCCAACAGATACCAAACTCAGCAGATTCCCAAACCCAAGCCCCTTAATTATGACATAATTGTACTTACATATGACCTACACACATCTTCCTGTATACATAAAATTATCACTATGTTCAATACAGCGGCAATTAAAAAATGAGTTTTGACCCACAGTTGGTTGAATCTACAGTTGCAGCTTCCAGCATCACAGAGATTCAACTGGAAGTGTTTTATTTTCTAATGTGATATCATTCTTACTTTTGTGCAATAAACCCCACTTGACCAAAATGTATTACTGTCTTTAGATACTGCAGTTCTGGGAATGCTCGTACTGTGTTAATTCTTTTGGACCAATGTTATGAGGCTCATGGAACAGTGAGAGGAGTTGCTGCTCCTTTCTAGCTGAGGAGGCCTCTGCTCACTTTGACAGAAAAGCCAGATAGATTGAGATCGCATTGTGCCTGGCGATGTCACAATCACCAACTGCAGGTCTGCACAGCCAGGAGCTCTGTGAGCTTGTGCCTGCCCCTTGCCTTCCTCAAGAGCATCCAGGGGAGACCTGTGGCAAGGAGCTTATGAGGGACCTCTAATGCTTTCTGCATTTGTGGTCTCCAGACATCCTAAAGTATCCGATGGCTCTTACTCGGAATTCGTAAAAGCTTTGACTGCTTCCCTCTCCCTTCCTTCCATAGAAACCATGCAGGCTCCCGTGCTCTGCAAAGTTGAAAGTGTTTCCACATATTTTCTTTCCTTGAGGGGAGCCATCCAGTAATGTCTTATACTCAGGTCCCACCAACTCTCAAGAGAAGTTTATGCAAATCTCTTCCCCTCCATGTGCTCACTGACCACATTAGCAGCTTGGAATCGGCTGTGGTGGGAATGTGTGTTCTAAGGACTTGTGCAGACACTGAATATCGGGGCTGTTCTCCTTCAGCAAGTGGGTTGCTGAGGTTTACCAGCAACTCGGTGGGTCTGTTCCTGTTTGAAATTTACTTTAAATGGAGTTGTTTTATGACTCAGATTTGTGAGCTGGATTAGTCTCAGAGAACGTTATAACATTGCAAATCCCCTTCTTATTCTCATGGATGGCAGAAGGTAAGTCTTCTGGCACTTTCTACATCATAAGTAGACAAATCTTTTCATGTTCAGATACAGATTTAAAAAATTGCTTGTTTATTAAACACTCATGTAAATGAATATGCAACAAAACAGAAACAGCTGAGTACACAGCATTTTAAAATTGTAAATATTTCCCTGCTTACTGGGATGCTTATTTTATGGTTTTCCTGTTTCCATGTATTTTCTCTTTGGTTTTCTTTAATTTCTTTCTTTTTTCTTCTGTAGTTTTGATTGTAGAGATAGTTCACATTCCTGATTAGATTTATCCCTAGGGATTGTTTTTTGAGGCTATTGTGAATGAGATTACTTCCTTATTTCTTTCTCAGCAGATTCATTATTGGTGTATAAGAAAGACATTGATTTTTATATGTTGATTGTGTAACCTGCTACTTTGCTGAATTTGTTTGCTCTTGCAGTCTTAGGGTGGAGCTTTGGGATCTTTAAGTAGAGGATCATATCATCTTCAAACAGTGATAATTTGACATCTTCCTTTCCTATATCTTGACTTTTATTTCCTTCTCTTGCCCAATTGCTCTGGCTAGAATTTCTAGTACTATGCTAAATAGGAGTGATGAGAGAGGACATTCTTGTGTTGTTCCAGACTTTAAAGGAAATGATTTCAGTGTTTTCCTATTCACTATGATTTTTGCCTTGGGATTGTTTTATACAGCCTTTATAATGATGAGATAAGTTCCTTCTAACCCTAATTTCCTCAATGTTTGTAACATGAATGGTGTTTTTTTTTTTTTTCAAAGCCTTTCTCTGCATCTGTTGAGTTGATCATGTGATTTTTATTTTTAATTCTATTTTTGTGGTAAATTTTATTTATTGATTTGCATATATTAAAAAATCCTTGCAACCCTGAATTAAAACCAACTATGTTACAATGTACAATCTTCTTAATACATTGTTGAATACAATTTGCTGATATTTTATTGAGGATTTTTGCAGTTAGGTTCATCAGGGATAGTAGTCTGTCATTTATTTTCTTAATGGGTCCATTTTTTATTTTGTTAACAGGGTTACATTGATTTCATAGAATGATTTTGGAAGTGATCCACCTCTATGCCACGTAATAATTTGAGGAGTATTGGCATTAATTCTTCTTTGGAGTATGGTAGAATTCAACCAAGAGTCAATCTGGTCCTGGGCTTCTTTGTATTATTGTTTGAAAAATTTTTATGACTGCTTCTGTCTCATAGCTAGTAATTGGTCTGCTTAGGTTTTCCCTGTCCTCTTGATTCAGTTTTGGCAGCTCGTATGTGTCTACAGATAGGTCTATTTCTTCTTGGGTTTCCAGTTTATTAGAGTATAAGTTTTCAAAGTATTCCTTCAAGGCCCTTGAGATTTCTGTGCTGTCTATTGTGCTTTCTCTTTCTTAAACTCTAATTTTAGTAATTTAGGTTTTCTATCTTTTTCTTTCTGGTTTGTTTGTCTAAGGTTTATCAATTTTTTAATCTTCTCAAAGAACCAACTCTTTATTTCATTGGTCCTTTGTGTTTGTTTATTCTTTTATATTAATTTCAGCTCTCATTTCAAGTATTCCTTTTTTGTATATGGTTTTGGAATTGGTTTGTCTTGTTTTTCAAGGGCATTGAGATGCATCATTAGGTTGTTTATTTGGAATGTTTCTGATTTTCTTAGGTAGCACTCGTAGCTATGAACTTTCCTCTTATAACGGCTTTCATGGTTTCCCAGAGGTTCTGGTATGATATCACTATTCTCATTATTCTAGGAATTTTTGAAATTTTAACCTGAATTATTCTATCATTCATTCACTGTTAAAAATCACTTCAAAGGGTATTGGTCAATATCTATATGCTTATCTAGTTTCTGTAGACTTTTTTTTTCTTTTTTTGGTGTTGATTTTCCCCCCATAAACTTAACCCTAAGCTACATTTTAATAATTTGTTCTTTTTTAGTTGTACCTGACAGTAGAATGTATTTTGAAATATTTTACATCTATGGAGAGTAACTTCCATATAAATAGGAAAGTTGCATCTGATTCATTCTACTATCTACTAATAATAATCTGTTCTTTTTAGACAATAGAATGTATTTTGAGATATTTTACATATATGGAGAAAAACTTTCAATAAATAGGAAAGTTGTGTCTGATTTATTCTACCATCTTTCCTATTCATATCCTAATCCCTTTCCTCCATTCCCCCTTAGTCTAATCCAAAGTACTTCTATTCATCCCCTCACCCTTTATTATGAGTTAGCATCTGCCTATCAGAACTTTCAGTATTGGATTTTTGAGATTGGGTTATTTCATTTAGCATGATATTCTCCATCCATTTATTTGGTGTTAATTTCTAATTTTATTTTACTATGATCAGACAAGATGCCAGAAATTATATCAACTTTTTGTATTTTTTAGAAGTGACTTTGTGGCCTAAACTATGGCAAATTTTAGAGAAGGAAGTGTATTCATCTGTTGAATGAAATAGTCTATATAGATGTCTGTTATGTCCATTTGACTTATATTTTTTAGTTCTGAAGAGTCTTTGCTGAGTTTATATCTGGGTGGCCTATCTATTGGTGAATATGTGTTTGTAATTCCCCAGTATTATTGTACTAGGGTCTATCTGAGTCTTTGACTATTGTCTGTGTTATGCAATTAGGTGTACCAATGTTTGGGGCAATCTTTACTGCTATGGCTTCTTGTGGGATTGTTCCCTTTACAATTATAAAGTGAAGCTCTTTGACTTAAAGTCTGTTGGTTGAACCTAAGAATAGTTACCTCTGCCTGTTTTTAGGCTCCATTTACATGATATATCAATTTCTATCCTTCCACTTTCAGTCTGTGACTGTCTGATTGTAAGGCGAGTCCCTTACAAACCACATAGAGTTAAGTCTTGTTCTTTAATCCATTTTGCCATCCTGTCTCTTTTAATTGGTAATTTGAGACCATTTACATTCAGTGTTTTTATAGAAAGGTCTTTATTAATTTCTGCCATTTTGATTTACTTCCAATATTTAATTTGATTATTTTTCTCATTTGTTTAGGTACTTTTCAGTTTGAAAAGTTGATATAATTTCTGGCATCTTGTCTGAAGTTTGCCCATTTGTGATCCGCAGGGTTTGTTTTTATTTCTTCTGTGTGCAACATTTCCTTAAGTATTTTCTGTAGTGCTGCCTTAGCAGTCATGTATTCTTTTAATTTCTGCTTATCTTGGAATGTGTTTATTTCTCTTTCAACTCTAAAGAATAGATTTCCTGAACATAACAATCTCAGCTGACAGTTAATTTTTTCAGCACTTTGTACACATCTTTCCAAGCCCTCTTGGCATTTAGAGTTTGTGTTGAGAAATCAGAAGTAATTATAATTTTTTCCTGTAAATCTGACCTGATGTTTTTCTCTTTCAGCTCTTAATATTCTATTCTTATTCTGTACATTAGGTATTTTAATTATACTTGTCATGGAAGAATTTTTTCTTTTAATCTTATCTGTTTGGAATTTAAAATGCCTCCTGTGACTGGACATGTAACTCATTCTTAAGGTTTGGAAATGTTTTGGTTATTATTCCTCTGAAGAGTTTACCCATAACATTAGCCTGTATCTCACAACCCTCTTTGATTTCAGTGATTCTGAAGTCTGATCTCTATTTCATCTATTCTTGTAGTGGTTACTTATGTTCTTTTCTTTAACACAATATGAATGTTCAAGGACACTCCCTTTGTCTTCCAGCTCTTAGAGTCTGCCTCCTGCATGGTCTACTCTGGTAGACAGACTGTTGACTGAGCATTTTATTGGATTCATGTGACTTTCACTTCCCAAATTTCTGTTTGGTTCTTTTTAAATATCTCCATCTCCTTTATTGAATTTCTCATTCATATCCTGTACTGACTTCCTTGCTTTATTCAGCTGTTTCACTGTGTTCTCTTGAAAGTCATTGATCACTTTATAATCATTCTTTTGAATCCATTATTTGGTATTTCATCCACTTTGATGTCTTTGGATTCAGTTGCTGGAGAATTATGAACTTTAGAAATTAGTGTATGGGTGTGTATAATTACTGTATTGGGGTTTGGCTTTTTTAAGGTACAGTATTCTTTTGCAGAACCATTCTGGGATATCAGATAGTTGTGAATTTTCTAATATCCTCTCAAGTGGGATTTGTTGTATGGCTTCCTGGCCTTTCTTGGTCATGGTTAGTGTACTTCAGTGTAATCACACCCACCTGCATAGATTCCTGATCCTCTTCAGCTGGTGGCATGAGCAGCCACTCTGAAAGGGGAAAGCAAGCTGCCCTCTCCTTGTCTTTGTGACCTGACTCCCTGTTTCACTCTTGTCCTACCACGTGTCCTTCCCAGGACAGCATGGCAACGTGTGCACAACCCCTGGCTCTGCAGCAGCAAGCTGCAGCGCGGCCTCCTCACAGTGGCACCTGCTCAGCTCTCCACTTGCCGGTTGGAAAATCTGAGAGCACTTACCAAGCACAGGGTCTCTATGCAGCCCAGGAGGAAAGGCATGTCAGGTGGCCTTTCTGTCCTACAATTTCTTCCATGTTGGATTTTCCCCACTGAGTTTCCCTCACTTTTGTGCTCTCTCCCCCTCTTCCCCTCTCTGCAGTGACCCAGTGCCACTCCTACTACTGGCTTGGCTTCAGGGTGCTCCTTCTTGCCCTTTCTTTGATGCATCCAAATTTCTTAGTCTCGTGGAGTCCATGACTGTCCCATGTGGAGTTTCTGTGGATTGCCTCTTTCATCTTTCATCTTCAGAGCAGACATGCCACATTCCACTGCGGCTTCCTGAACCATGGAGCAACCAGAAATGCAGCCTTCCTTTACTCTGCCATCTTGAATCTCTTTAGCTTGAGCTTTTGGCTTCTGATCTAACCTATGGCCAAAGAAGAAAGAGTAATTCATCAGTTTCTCCCATTCACCTGAAATAAAGACTCCATGTGCTTGAAGAGTATGTGGAGAAAGTGGAACTTTCAATGCACTTTTGATGGAAATGTCACATGCTGTTGCTACTGTGGGAACTTATTTTTTACCTTTGGTTCACACTGAGCTCCTTGATTTGGCGACATCCTACCTGGTTTCCTAATAGGACACATCTTCACCCAGGGTGGTGGAACTCGGGCCCCAGTGTGGACTCTCTGTCTTGCCCTCCAGCCCTCTAGTATGCAGGGGGTAATATCAGCCATACACGAAATGCTTTTGGTTCTTTCCTTTGCCTGTTCGGGAAGCACGGGAGTCTGTAGTGACCTCAGGTCCCTCTGCCTGAGTCCTCTTTTTTTTCATGCCAAGAACTCCATGTGTGGCAGCTTCTATTTTCAGATTGCAAGATGGTTTAGGGAGCATCCACCCAGATGCCACATATCTTTGCCTTTTTCTCAGACTGTTTCTTACTTGATCTAAGCACATGGAGACTTTTTTCCAGGTGAATGGGAGAAACAAATGAATTAATCTTTATTTTTTGGCTGTAGGTTAGATCAGATCCTAAAAGCTCAAGTTCAAGAGAACCAGAATCCTAGGAATCAAAAACACATGGTTTTCTCTTGAAAAGTATTGGTTCTGTGTTGAGTTTCAAAATCCTATTGTGAATCTCAAAAGTGGAAGTAGATTTGTTTGCTCTTCATTTGCAATTCTTCTTTCAGTGATGCCATTGGGACCACAAGTCAGAATGCCTTATTTCTTGTTTGTACAAAAAGTCGAAGGAAATGCGGGGGAAATTCATACCTTGTTTAGTATTTCACATCACCACAACACAGGCGTAGCTGTGTGACTGCAATAGGGCTGTAGGTTTTGGAAGACAGCCACTTCCTGCTGCAGTATTCCACGCCCCAAATCCTGATGCTGCCAGCCTATGCTGGAGCTTGGTTAATTTCAGTGTGGCTTCCCCAGGGCAGGAGATGCTGTGGTTAGTAGAAACATCATCCCACACAGAAAAAACCCAGATTGCTCCCAGAGAGAAGTCAGATATAATTAAACAGGCCTCCTCCTTCCCTGGTATGTGTAATATTCATTTAAATATTTACTTAGAGCAAATACATTTTAATGAATTTTCAGTTAAAGTTAAATCAACTCATTAAACCACATTTAAGAGATCAGAAATGTAAAACCAGTGCTGGGAGGGACTCGTTAATTTCTGAGTTGGAATGACTTGAACCTGGGGAAGCGTGGGCCACGGGAGGGCACCATTCCCCTTCCTTGGACCAGACAGCCCTTTACAGCCTGTGAGTGGCCAGCCCAGCAGAGTGAGGCTTTATCCTGGCGAGGAAAGTGAGCTGGGCAGCTGAATAGCCATAGGGATCCCAGCCAGCAGGCAGTGGGAGCAGAGCCCAGGCAGAGCGTTCTGTGTCCAGCCCCAACACCGGAACTGGCCCCGTGCAATGGCCATCTCCATCTGCCAAAGGAGCCCGACTTGCTCTACTTCCCTTCTTCTCCTGCTCTTCTCTGAGCCTCAGAACCATTACCCTCCCTAGCAGCCCTGTCTTCTCACTTCCACTGGGAGTTTCTGCTGGGAAGCACATCTGGACTGAGGAGGGAGGACAGGAGGGGACGAAAGTCAGGTAGTACCCCTCTGTATCTCTTCAGGTCTGGTGCCAAGGGCCTCCTGACCTCTGTGACTCTGCACAATGAGAGGTTCCAGGCTGTCCTTCCCTCTGGTTCCTGTCCTGCCTTCTCATGACCCTGTCGCCTCCGTTTGCTGTCCAGCATAGAGGACATCAAAGCATCCCCTGCTGCCAGCCCTTGGTGCCTTCCCACCTCTGGGGTCTCCCTTAACCCTGCCCACACACACCCTCCATGATGTGTCCCTCCCCTGAAGTGCCTCTTTGAACCCTCTGGGCAGATACTGTTCATGTTGGCTTCATGGAAAAGACCAGCGGCTGCTACTTGACAGCCCAGGGCCTGGGACCCCCCTGAGTTGTGTATTCCTCTGCCTAGCTTATGGAAAGTTCTGGTCAACCTTCCCAGTAGAAATATCTGAAAGTTCCTCCCATTTCTGATCTTTTCATAGTTGAAGTTAAGTGGGTGGTTTTGGTTTGAGCTTTGGGTACCATTGCTCATTTTGCAGGATTCTGTGCTTTCAAACATTCTTGCTCAGTTGGCAAGATGTGGGGGGGCTCTTTATGAGACTGGCTGGGTGATGAGATCATGCTCCAGGAGGCCCCGCTGTCAGGCGGTTTTCTAAGCTGCCTATTCCCATGTGCATCTTCATCTTCACAAACCAGATGGCAAGAAAGCAGGAGCCGGGGCTGGGGATGTGGCTCAAGCGGTAGCGCGCTCACCTGGCATGTGTGCGGCCCGGGGGTTCGATCCTCAGCACCACATACAAACAAAGATGTTGTGTCCGCCGAGAACTAAAAAATAAATATTAAAAAATTCTCTCTTTCTTTCTCCCTTCCCCACTCTCTCTCTCTTTAAAAAAAGAAAAAAGAAAGCAGGAGCCACTCAGACCACTGTGGTGCAGAGCAGCTGGGCCCAGGGCACATCCACTTCTCATCCCACCCATGCTAAGCAGGCCTGCTGCTCCGGGCTCTCCCCACGGCCTGCTGGGAGTCAGTGGTCCAGGTGCTGTGGCCACACAACCTCTGAGGAACCCACCTTGGCTGGGGAGTCCCCCTTCAGGCCTCCACCCTGGGTCTACCTGTGGGCATGTGGCTTCAGGGCAATATTATAAAGCACCCTGACAATTGCTCTGTCTTCACAGAAATCCTATCTACCCCTTCAAGCACTCAAGACCAACAAGCTAGAGGAGGGAATCACCTGAAGGGCTGAAGTCCCTCAGAAGCCTTCTAGAATTAGTGGCATCCACACCAAACCAAAGGTCACACAAAGGGTTTCTTAAATAAACTTTTCTTTTTGGAAGTTATCAAAAGTACTTAATGACTCCGGCACCTATAACATACTGTTTGGTAAACAGGTTTTTTTTTTTTAAGAATAATTAATGAAATCTATTTTTTCTAATTTTAAGTGTAGGTGCTCTTTTATGCTTTGACTCATTCCCTTGCAGGCATTTTAGCACTGCAAACACTGACAACCATGCTGGGACCACTGGAGTTTAGACACAGGCTGGGGGAGGGGGCTCCAACTTAAACTTCCTTCATTCTCCTGGAGAGTTGTTGAAACCTGACTCAGCCCCAGCCCCAGAGCAGGGCAGTTTCAGGATTGGAGCTGAGGATTTACACTTCCAACTCACCCCTTCCCAGGTGACGCAATGCCAGTGGTCTGGGCCCCCATCTAGGGGGTCATGCCTGGAAGGGCTAGGATTTAACTGTGAGTCACTGGGGAAAAGGTAACAGCCATGTGAAATTGATGTTTCCTGGGGGAGGAAAGGAGCCTGGGGAGGGAACTACAAAGAAGGGAAGCCAGTCTCTCTTCCTGAGCACCTGTCCTCTTTGAATGTCGGGGATGGTCATTCTAGGGCCAGGCTTCAGGCCTTCTATATCAGACAGTGTAATTGGCTTTCACAGGGTGCGTGTCCTCTGCTCAGCACCAGAAACCTGTCTGGTGCAGACATCTGCAAGCCAGGTCTGCAGATTTTACAGGTAGGTGCAATTGTTCATAAATGGGGCAGCACCCTGCTCATTCTGCATTTTGTTTCTCATCTGTTTTTAAATTGTCTTTGTTCATTGTGACTCATCCATACAATGGAACAAAGCAGACAGGACCATCCCCAGAGCTAGAAGCAGACTGAGTGTACCTTCTTCAAGTTCTCCAAATGAATGGGGGTTGGGGGTGGTAGGGGAGAAGAGAGAGGAAGGGCCTCATCATTCCTCAAATAGAAATGAACAACCTCACCAGAAAGAGTGCTGAGCAGGCAAACCCGAAAGATACTTGAAGCCAGGGCCATCTTTACTCCCCTTACAGAATTTTTTCTTATTCTTTACTTGTTGCATATGAAGCTGCTGATTAACTCTAAATTGGAAATTGAGCCCTTAGAGGAGTCTGGTTGTTTGAGAGTCAGTTCCACTCTGCCTTCCCTTGGTGATCTCCATTACAAAAACAGAAAAAGGGATCCAGTGCCCAGGGGTGACTGTTGAGGGGTAGCTTCTCCCGAGTTTCTAATAAAAATAGTGAAGCAGCCTCCATTCAGACATTCCGTGCAGTCCCCACCTGTTTCCACCAGTGTTCCACCTCAGGGACTCACAGGGGAACAGAAGGTCACCCCCTTGCTTGTTTGTTAAGGGCATGAGATCTGCCCTCCACATAGGTTTTTACCTGCCTGACACCATTTTGTGAGCCCTAGGCTCTGCACGGCACTGGGAACCTCTGGAACTCATTTTTCACTATGGTCAAGATGTGGGCAAACTCAGGATAATCCACAGATTAGCTTTTTTTTGTTTCTGTCCATTTCCTTTCCGTATGACCAGCCTTATGTCTCCCTCCAAGACCCCAGCTGGCAGCACCAGCCCCCAGCAGTCTGGGTTCTGAGTCTTGGCACCCCACCTCCAGGCTTCCTCCTCAACGGCTCTTATCATCTTGTGGGGAGTGCCTCACGCCCTCCACTCCTGGGCTTCTTCCTGAGAGGATTTCAAGGAAGACATGAGACTCACAAGTCTACTAGAAGGAAAGAAAGGGAAAAACACTCTCAAGAGAGAGAACAATGCTCAGAGAAGAGGGCAACAACTCCCTTCTTTGTGACTCCAGTATCGGGGAGGAGGGGAGGTTCTGGGCATCCTGCCCAGCACTGCCTCTAATGGTGAACTTGTGCCCGACAGCAGGGCTGCATCCATCTGATGTTCAAGTCCCTCCTGCAGGTTTTTAAAGCCAACTCCTGGTCATTTTGGTTTATGGAAAGGTCACAAAGTCCTCTTTCATGCCGGTCCAGCCTGTCAGGTTAACTTGTGGAGTTTTGGGGACTGTACTCCTCAGTCCCGAGAAGGAAGAAAAACCCTGAAAATAACAAGCTTGTTAGTCCAGGGCATAACGTAGGGTTATCTTTTAAAGCCACAGCTGGTTCAGAAGGGCCTGTGTGAGCTGCTTCAAAGAGGTGCAACTGAGAGTGAGCACCTAGGCTTAGTCCACAGAGTAACCTTTAACCCCACGACTCCATGGCTTCTGTCTCCCTACTACCTAACACTAGTCACCTGTGCAAGACGAGGGGTCCCCAGCAGGCCCTGAGTCCAGGTCCTTGGTATCCTGAAGAATTGAGCCAGCCATGAGAGGTTGGGAGGGAGGGCAGAGGTCTATTGAAAGCAAGAACACACTCTGGTGAGTAGACTGGGCCGAGCGGCCAGCAGCTCGGGGCCTGTCTGCACTGTGGGCTGTGCTTCTTCTCCTCTTCTCCCTGGGTTCAAGGGCACCTTGATTGACAGCCTAGCCTGCGTAATTTCTTCCCTATTGCCCACTGGTAAGTCTCTTTATCCCCAGAAGATCCACAGAGGGGGAGCAAACCACAATGCCAATGACTTGCATCCAGCCACAGGCTGACTGTAGTCCCTCATGTGGGCCCAAGATTGGGGGCTTTCCTTGAGGGGCTCTCCCTTCTGGTCTGCTAACTTCTCCCTTTAGCCTCTTGGGGGCCCAGTTTCCCCTCACTCTCAGGAGTGTGTTGGGTGGGGCTGAGAGGCCTGATGGAGAGCCCTAAGGGGTGGTCACTTTGTCCCCTTCCCCATTCCTATCTCTCACCTCCCAGGGTCTGCCTCTTGCAGTTACTCGGACATCTGTGGAACTCCCCCTGTTTGTCTTTTCAGAGTTTCAGTAGGATTTAGCCTGTTCTGGGTATTAGCCTATCTCTGATAAAGTAGCCAGCCTGGCTTCTTCTTTTCTGATTGGACTCTCACTGGTGTCTACCCTCCAGTGGACGTCCACTCTCTCTCCCAGATTCCCTTTAGAACAGTCCTCACTCTTTAGCATTTGTCCAGGCATGGACCACATGAAACCTGCTGGTATTTTGCCTCCTTCACCCCCTACCAAATCCAACCTTCTTTTGCACAAAGACCCTTCCTCACAGGACTTGGTTTGAAGTGGCCTGGCCCCATGTCTGGGCTGAAGACACTGTAGGAAGCACAGGTTTGTTCTCACAGGCTTGGGACACCTGCTGCCTTGCCCTGGACATTCTTGCTCATTAGCAGTTCCACAGCCCTGACCCTTACAGATGGAAGGCCACATAGTGCTGAAGGGCAGGACGTTGGGGGCAGACCCAGAGCTGTGTGAGGTCCAGGCCTCGCGACATTCCAGAAGTAGGATGGGGCTCAATTACTGCCTCTGTGCCTTGGTTTGACATTATGGTGGGTTTAGGGAAAACTGAAAGAATAAGTGCAGAGCTCTTTGTACAATTCCCAGCATCTGGTCACCAGTGAGACTTTTGCATTAATACTTCAATGCTCTTGTCCTACTCATCATCATGATCATAGCGGTGGCCAATGCTGGACATTTAGACAGCAGTTGCAGTCAGGCAATGTCCCCGTTGCCAAGAGTTAGGAGAGCTGGCACATCCCCCCCTTGCCCTTAAGGACAAGGTACTGGTTTGGCTTGTTGACCCAGAGATCTGGAAAAAACCCTGTGCAGCATGGAGAAGACCTGGATTGGCATCTGAAATGATTGGGACACTAAAATCAAGAGCACCCACATGGAGAAATTAATAGGAATGTGTGTAGCTCAGCAATAGGTGAGATGTTTCCTCCAAGGACTGAATATATCCTGGGTTTTTAGCATTGACCTGGAATATTAGACACCTATGAATGGTGGAACAGAGGCCTCAGGGTCTAGAGTCAGACAGGCCCAGGCTGGAACCCCAGCTCTGTCACCTACCTGCTGTGAGGACTCAAATGTCCCTTGACCTCCAGCTGTCCGGAAGCTCAGTTTCTCATGCATTAAATGGGTTTGATGACAGTGCTCAGCTCCTTGGACTGTGTGAGAATCAAGTGGGTGAAACAAAGTACTTAACCTAGAGCTGGGGACTTAGTGGCTGCTTCGTGACCAGCTGTCAGTGAAGCTCAAGTCGGGGTCATTAAAACCCACCAAGGCCTTACGCTCCAAGACCCTCAAGTCTTGGCTGTAATGACACCTCACAGGATTCAGTCATGGCAATCCCAATAAAATTCTTTTAAATAATGTAGTTTCTTACTGCTCATAGGCAGGGTCAGAGAACTGGAAGTCTTTCATGCAGATATGTCAATTTTTTGTCTTTCACTAAAATTTGGGCCTGATTTTATTTTTTTCATTCTTACTTTTAATTTTTTGGTACCAGGGATTGAACCCATGGGTGATCAACTACTGAGCCACATCCCCAGGCCTTTTTTATTTTGAGCCAGGATCTCACTAAGTTGCTGAGGCTGCCTTCAAACTTGCTATCCTCCTGCACCAGCCTCTGGAGTCGCTGGGATTACAGGGGTTTGCCACCTCACCCAGCTGGGCCTAATGTTTAAGCATAACAGGCAGATGGAAAAATTAATTCAGCTCATGCATTTTAGTGGGAGCTTCTTCTTGACCCCTGAGAGGCTTGTAAAAACATATAGTAAGATGAGCTTGTGAAGTTCACAGTGTAGTGAAAATGGTCCTCATAAGTTTCAGGGGTCCTTCAGGTCCCTCCCGTGGCTTCCATGCTCAGAGCTTCCCCAGAAAGATTCTCAGGAGCCAGCACAGAGATGTGCTTACAGCTACATTCACCATGGCAGTGGAGATAAGCTGTTGAGCTGGATTCAAGGGACAGGATTCTATGGAGTCCATAGGTTCCAAGCACAGAATTCACACACCCCCACCACACACACCCCAGGACAGTCACACACAGCACACTGTCCCTAAGCAATGAAAATGCAGATGGCAAGGCAGACTGCCTGGGGAACCAGCCCTTGAAGAGCTAGCCCAAGGCTGTCTGTGGGGGCTGACCACAGAGGCTGCTCTGCCTGGCAAGGACCCAGATCCAGACCCCAGAAGTAAATCAGCTGCTGAAGTAAACTATCATTTATGCACGTGGTGAGGCTCTGGGGCCCCCTTATGAGTGGACTGTTAACTGGGGACACTGGGAGCTGAGCACCCACACGGAGAAGGAAGGGTGACCTTGAAAAAAGGCCTTTCCCAGCATAGCAGCCTGGGTCCTACAAGCCAGCTCTTCTGTGCACCTCATGTGGGGCCAACTGTGAGCCACACCCTGTCACATGGATCCATTAAATCCACCCACATCTATAACAGAAGCCAGTTCTGATTCTATCTGGTTGATGAAGGGACCAAGGCAGGAGGAAATTGAGCAATGGGGTTGAGGTCCCCCTGCTGGGAAAAGGCCTAGAGGGGATTCCCCTGCTGCTGTGGGTCCCTGTTCATGCCACTTGCAAAAGACTTCTTCCAGGCAGAAAATTCAGGTGAAGCTCCTCCCAGTGTTTCCTACTCAGCGCCCACAGCAAGCTCCTTGTGTCCCCACATGAACGTCCAAGGTCTCCTACCAGCTTCTCTTTCGGTGTCACGGTCTTGCCTTTGCACAGGTGACCTGGAGACATCTATGCTGTTATGTACTTGTGATTGGAAGTCAGAGCACAGTAAGACCTGGTTCCCTGCCTCCAGGAAGTGTAGACAAGAAGGCTTCGGAAGGGCCTGCTCTTCTCCCCAGGATAAAGGCAGAAGTGGGGAGTCAGGATGGCAGAGACTCCTAAGGGGCAGCTCCTGCTCTTTCCCAGGTCCAAGCTCTAGTAACCCTCACCTGGAAGATAAATCCAGACTCAGTGCTTCTAACTGAGCAGCTGTTTCCCTGGGACTCACTTCCCAAGTCGCCTGGATGAGTCAGTGGTCAAGTCTAGGTCACCTCAACTCCACCTGACCTTGCTACCATCCGTTCTCACTAACTTGGGCTCCTGTGTCTTCTGTTCTAACAATTATTTTTATTGTATATTTTAGCATTACATTTTGATTTTATCTAGTTAGAATAAAACAGACAGAGGGTCATGAATTTTTTCTCAATTTTCTCACTCGGTAAGATCTTAAATTGCTCCGGCACTTTGCATCCATAACAGAAATAAGCAAAATATGGCAGATAAAATTTAGGTTATGTCAAATGTTTATGGCCCATAAAAAGTACAAGCCAACTGAGAAGCCTTTCCAAGGTAATTATATATGTGAGAATAATGTAACAGTGGGAAATTTTAGACCAAGTCCATAGCAATCGCTTTAGAGTGGTTGTAAATGCATTAATTTAGGATTAATTTACACAGTCCCCAGTGCTGCCTGGAGCTGATGGAGCCAAATCAAATTCCCAGAATCCCTTAAAAAAGAAAAGAGTTGTTTCAGAAGCAAAAGACTGAGGAATGTCAGGGAACTTAAAAGATAAATACCTTTTGGGGATTTAAGTCTAAACTCCTCATGAGGAGAGATGGTGGAGGGGTGACCCTTCCAGCCCAATAATGCTGAGATTAAAGCACCTGTCAGTCTAGTTCATGTGGATATCTGTCACTGGCATCTTCTTCTTAATGTATTATACTGCAATTTAGTAAAACCCTCAGACAAAACTAGCAAGGAGTCATTGAATGATATTTTAACAATTAAATCATATAGCAAACATTTTCCAAAATTATGTGTTCTTTGTGTTGGTGTTGCTAGCAACACACTGTCAAAGCTGTTGTGCAAAAGATGATTTTAATACCCTTATTTTGGGAGTCTACTGATGATCCATTACAGTGGCAATGAAATTATTTCCATAATCCACAGAAAATAAATGTGGGGCTTGTAAATGGGTTCATATGTCATGATGGCAAAACTGTTACCCAACTTAGAAATCACAAGGCAAAATATGCAGCATTTCGTGAGAAATTAACCAAGTTTATATTTATGAATAATTCCAGGCATGGTGTGTGTGTGTGTGTGTGTGTGTGTGTGAGAGAGAGAGAGAGGGAGAGAGAGAGAGAGAGAGAGAGAGAGAGAGAGAGAGAGAGAGAGAGAGAAGTTTTAAATCTTTAATGCATTAAAAAGAGTCATATTGTTTCTATCCATTGTGTGCTTCAAATTAAAGTGCTACTTGAGGAAGGGTGACAAAGGACAGCTATTAATTGTCACTGCAGTCTTTAGACTGTGTAAATATTGCCCACTGTGGAGCAGAAGTCATCAGCTCCAAGGAAGCACTTGCTACTCACTGGCTCTGGCTGTGCTTGCAACATGCACACCGGGCCCCTTGGGGGTGGCCTGGGGAAGAGGGATATGAGCTTAGTGGTGGTGCTCAGTCAACTATTTCATCCTGATGGTGTCACTGGTTTCGCCATATGCCTCTCTGCCATTGTGCTGGAATGCCCACCATAGCTGCTCTGAGTTGTATGCTTGGTGCAATTCAGTATCACACATCACCAGTGCCAGAAACCAGAAAGGATGAGCCAGGGTTTATTCTAGAAGTGTGATTTCTGTGTTAATTGCAGCATAAGACATTTAGAGTAACTAACCTTAGTTACAAAGACAGGCCCTCATATCCAGCCACCATATGCCTGAGCCATTGACGGGCAAGGGTGGCATCTCTTGAGCCATGTTCCTGCATGAGCCCTTTCTTCACAACGAATGACGCTTTGCAGTCCATGCTAGTTGTCTGCCTACAGTCAGTCATGCAAACGTTCAAGACAATTCCAAGTAGAAAATTCCCTCCAACTCCCTGAAACAGCCCAACAAACCTCTCAAGACTCCTAGGGACAGGTCAAGATGACTGGCCCTCAGGACTTCTCTACCTTGGGATGATGAGACACTCATACTCCAATGATACATGGGGGAGTGTGATAAACAAAGTCAGGGATGGTTGACTTCTTGACTTCAAAGATATTTCAATATTGAGACATCAAGTATGACCTGGCCTCCCAAGAGCCTCTAAAATAACACTGAGGATCTCCCATGCCCTGCTCAGCTGCTGAGCTCTCCAAACTCACCTGTTAATGGCTAACACCCAGTGCAATGACATTGGGGCGGGTCCTTGGGAGGGGACAGGGTCATGAGTGAGGAGCTCTTTGATGGCATTGGTGCCCTCTTAAGGGGCCAAGGGCCTGGACTCCTTCCCTTCCATCACGCTGAGACAGCCAGGAGGCTCCAACTGCAATGCAAATGGCAGAACCTCCCGACACTGAATCTGCCAGGTCCTGGACGTGGACTTCCAGTCTCCAGAACTGCAGAAACAAGTCTATGCTGTGGATAAACTGTGAAGCTTATTATTGGTTCGACATCTGAGCTAAGACTCCAGGAAGACCACCATGTAGGACATTAGAGACTTCAATTGCTCATTTAGGTGTTAATGGGGATGAAAAGATAAATCTATGCATTTTTATCAAAAGTAGTGAAATAAAAGGAAGGAAAAATAGTTACTTTGTAGACATTTGCCTTGATTTAGACAAAACTCACTAAACCACCTACCTTCATGGGGTTCAACTGTATGATGTAGCTATTCTTTAATAAAACATTTTATTTTTATTATTTACATGCAAAGTTAAAAATCAATCTGCATTGCAAAAAAACTTGACAAAGGCATTTCTGAATGCCAATTTACTGAAAATTATTTGAAAATCATTATTTCCCACTAGTAATTTGGATTTTTCTTTTCTATCTATATGCAACTGTTGGAGTCCTTTGCCTACTTTTTTTTTTTTTACAGCCTTGTAATTTTGCCTATTTTATAAAGTTAAAATTAATGAAGTTGGTAAAGGTGGTGAGGTTTTCGATAGTAAGTGTGGAAGATTCATTCCTGAGTGTAAATTCTGCTATCACAGACTCTTTCTATTAGCATAAATCTACATTTTACATTTTGATATCTAAGTATAATGCATTATTCTAATATTTTCCCATTAATACAATTTATTGGTTCTCTAAAAAATTAGTCATATTTTAAATATAAATGTACGATTCCCAGGAGCAAAGCCAAGTAGTTAAAGTTCCAACTTTGCCTCAAATTATCTGTAAGTCACCCTCTGCACAAGGACCTTTGTTTCAATCTCCTCTTTGCGCCTTGGTATTCATCTGGGTTTGATTTGATTGTCTACATTTAAACTGTGATTTAGATTCCCTCTAGGAGGACAGTTTATAATTAAAATTATTCCTAATTGTGAGTTTTTATTTTACTCTTGCATAATGAGAGATTATAAAACAATTTCATCCACGCCGAGAGATCTCAGACAAACAATTTCATCCACGCCAAGAGATCTCAGACCAGAGAGCAGTTGCTATTTGGGGAAAGATTTCTTTATCTTTAGTCTCTATGATGCAAAACTGAGCACAGGTGAGCACGGTATGTTTACAAGGATTGGGGAAGATGGCATTAGCTTGTGTGGGGCTTCTCACTGGTATTCAGCCTCATGAATGAACTGGGGAAGCTGGAGATTGTCATCTGAAGGGTGTGACCACATCCCTCTCTTGCCTATCAAATGCAGCCAGGAATTCTGCTGGCCCTCTAACTGTTTTGGTTCTGGGCCTTCAGGAAGGTCACATATGTTCTGCAAATACTGCGACATATTCCATTTCATTGCCTCCTCTTCACCCTCCCTCATTAACCCAATTCCTTCCCACAAGATCATCAATACAAGGAGAATCTAATGAACATGGACAATACCAAGGTTCATATTCTTAGTGACTTGCCCATAGAATTTTTGTTTACATCTTTAATGTTTTCATTTTGATTTAGGCTAATCACCACAAGATAATTGCCTCACTTGAGGGACAGACAGACAGACACCATGTGAGAAATAAAATGTGTCTGTGACCATCAGAATTCATGAGTTCCCAGAGAAATCTATGGGTGTACCTTGTAAAGATTTTGTTAAAGAAAAACACAAATTATATTCTGCTATAATATCTGTCAATATCATTAATTTTAACTCATCACATATAAGACCATTGTTTTTTTTTTTTTAAATAAGATTCAGAAAACTGTAAGCAAATATACTGGAAAACATGGCAGTTTAAGCTTTTCTCTGGTTACTGCTATTGTCAAGTTTTCCAGTGGCTCTGTGCAGCCTAAGTCTGTCTATGGGATCAGCATTTTGTCAGGGATTCATATAAGAACAGGGCAATAAAAGGCAGGTCTTTTGCTGGGTGTATTCATAATAGTTGCTAAAAAATTATGGTAGCTAACAGAGACCAGGGCATGGTGCTGCAGACATTGGAGAAGGGGCCCAAGCCTGACAAAAAGGAAACATCGATGAACAAGGGAACAAAGCAAGCTGTTCCCAGGTAGAGTGAAGAACCAGGGGCAAAGGTGGGGAGTTGTTGGCACATCCTGAGAGATGGTCCCCAGAATCAGCCCAGCAGCCTGCGGGCAGCGAGAAGATGCCACGTGGCACTGAGAAGCAGTCAACCTGCTAACAGGGCCACTTACTTTCAGTGTAAGGAGACAACAATCAGTATTTTGTTCCACTCAGGTCACACAGTCTGTGTCATAGCTCTGGCACTCCAAGTGGCCCTGTTGAAGCGGTACAGACAGCACGCCCACATCTATTCCCATACAAACAGCTCGTGCATCTGTTGTGGTGAAACTCTGTTGGCAAAAAATGATGTCATTCTGGGTTGATGAGGATTGTCTCAAATGTAATTAAGAAACTGAGTTGGAAGAGCTGTTTGATACCCACCTCCTTCACTTGATAGCAAAGTCCACCAGAACCACACCTTTCACAACATCTCCTCCTTGACACGTGGGAGAGAGCCTGACAAAACAGGTGACAGTCAGAAACACGCCTCATCTATAAGTTGGGTGATCAAACACTGGTTCACACTTGCCTTAAATGCTGAGCTCTCCTACTGAGGGCCAGTGCAGGCTGCACTAAACTCAGAGGTAAGGGCACCTTCCAAGCGAATAAGCCTGGCCCAGTCCTGGGATTGAAGTGCTTCCTCCAAACTTTGGATCTATAAGAAACAAATGCCCAGCTCAGGCTGCAGCAATCACTTACCTTTGATAGATTGTATGTCTTCAGAGGGGAAAAAGGGAGCACAGATGAGTTCTAATGGAGAAACTCACCAAGGGGTTACTGATTCCCTCTAAGTGTCCCCAGGGGCAGGGCTGGTCCCCTGGCTGGGCGACACCATGCAGGCTGCCATCTCCTCTAAAGGCAGAAGCCCAGGGACACAAACTGCACTGTTAATGTTCCCAGGGAAATCTCACGGATGCTTTGTACTGAATTGGCCAGCATTGTCCAATCAGGGTCTGAGCAAGTCTTCAGTATTGTGGAGCCCACTGGCTTTCCCAAGTGTGTCATTAGTCCAATGGCAGTTGGCACAGGGTGATTTGGATGAGCTGAAGCCCTCAGTCTTTGTTTGCACAGGGAGAGTTAGAGCCACCTGATTGCTGGCAGGGGTTTCCTTGTCTTCAGTTGCTAAAAGTTAGGACCCAGAAGTTCCGTTGTTGCTCTTGTGGGGAGGACAGCGTATTTCTAAAAGGACTTGACCCTACAGCATACAGCCCTCCCAGCTAGCACCTTGCTTCCCTGTGGAGCAGAATGACAAAATCAGCACAGGAGACTAGGCCCCAGGGTCACTGTGTGCATCTAATCCCACCCTTGCCTGAGTCCAGTGCTTCTCAGAGACCACTGCTCGGACAGATTCCTTTCATGCCTACACTAATTTGAATTAGATCTTCTGTCTTTTGAATAAACAGCCACATGTACATTCCTGTACTCACTAAAGGCCACCTTGAGTTTGTTTTAGTGGATGGAGTAAGCGTGCATTTAACCATTACTAAGTAACTATGGTTTTGCAACTCACTTCAGCAAACTGCTGGGGACATAGGGATGTGGAAGTAATTCAGATGGAGGCCCTGCATTCATGTAATGTCATTGGAAGGCAGGTAGAAACACCTTCAGTTCAAATAATTATGGGAATAAGTGCTGTTACATGAAAATAAAAAGTGAGGAATTTGCACACCTGTAATCCCAGCCGCTCAGGAGGCTGAGGTAGGAGGATTGCCAGTTCAAAGTCAGCTTCAGCAATGGTGAGACACTAAGCAACTCAGTGAGAAACTATCTCTAATTAAAATACAAAATAGGGCTGGGGATGTGGCTCAGTGGTTGAGTGCCCCTGGGTTCAATCCCTAGTACACGCCCCCCAAAAAAAGTGGGAATTTTTCCATCAGAAATAATCAAATATTAGACATTTTAGTCCAGGTCTTCCTTGAAGGGTGCATGGGAAGCTGATGGAAAGAGACAATGGAGATTCTAGAGAGAAGACTGGCATAGGGACATGTGGGTGGGGAAGTCCTGGGCAATTCCAAGATAGGGTTTGTGTTCAGACTGAAGCTGTGACCTTGAATGGCAGACAAGGTGAGCCATTTGGGACCCTCCTTTTAGCAATAAGGAAATCATGGAAGGTCTTTGACTAAAAATGGAAAAAGAATGGAGTACAAATTTTGTAAGGATAACCATGTACAGTTTGAAGGGTAAGGGGTGGGCATCAGCCCAGGGGCATGGATTAGCAGCAGGAGATTGGCCAAGAAGAGGTGCTGTCTTGTGATGTCCACTGGATCCTGCTCTGCAAGGGTGGGGGCACAGTTTTAGAAATATGAACATGGCCTGAACAAAATGAGTGATTTCTTAATTTGTTCAGAATCTAATAGAATTTACCTGTGCAGGAGAGCCCTTATTTATTTGGAGAGGTGTGACCAGCTAGGTATTTAGGGTGCATTTTTGGTGTTTGTAATTTTCCTTGAAATGGTTCCAACATAAATAAATTTAGTAAATATGGCAAAGTGTGAATCTTCATTGAATGGGGCCAGTGCATGTAGGTTGGGTTGTTACAGTTTCCTGTAAAATTCTGTTTAAATTTTTTTCTTTTTTTAAAAATTATTAACAATGTCTCTTAAAAACTGGAACTGCAATCCAAATATTGGAGGTTAAGAGTAGAGAAGCAAAGGGAATCTTTGTGTGTGAGGTGAAACTTGCTCAGAAACCATTCCCTTGGCTGCACTAATTTCTGAGGAGGATCCGTCTTCCACAAAGGCACTGCTCTTTTATGGCTCATAGGGCCCCATTTCTATTTAGTGATGTGCTCATCTTGGGGACTCTATCCTGGCTGGTCTGACACAGCCGTGGCCATTCTGTTTCTCTTTGCCAATGCTTCCCAGATGTGCGGGCAGCCTTCAGTGAATGGTGGTGCCATCCTGGTCCATGAATCTGGGAATGCTTTAGCATTCAGGGTGTTTTCCAGGGTCCAAGCAAGAGTTAGAGAAGCCGCTTCATGTCTCTGATCCTCTGCATTCTGGAGTCCCTGAGGAGCCCCAGGATTCCTAAACGGTCCCCAAGTTGATTCTCTAATGCCCACACTGTGACAATGCTCTCTGACTCCATCTTCCTGGTTCAAAGGCAAATGTGTCCTGAATGAAGTCTGCATTTTGTTGACATAATAACTTGGGAGATGGAACAGAGAGGAAAATCAGAATCACAACTAACAAGGGTGAAGCCCCTCATGAAGAGAAAGAGGAGAGGGAATGAATCTTCTGCTGTTCTGTTGGCCAATCAATGCAGTGTCACTTGGTTCCATGACTACTTCTGCAGCTGACAAGGAATCCGTCATTTCTTTGACCAAGATGAACCTCAGGTGTGCCATCCAGGGTTTTTAAAATATGCAAATTAGGTCATTGTAGCAAAGTAGATCACCTTGCATATGATTTCCAGAAATTTGGATTGGTCACAACCTACAATTTTACAAAATCCTGTCCACTCATCCCTGACATTTTAAGTGATCCAAAAGGTAGTTAATAAGAGAGTAAATTTTTAATAACATGCCTTCAATCAGGGACACCTTGAGATGCTTCAAAGCAAGATTTAGAACCTCTGCTTTGTGGTGCTTTTGCTTGTAGCCTGTGTTGTATCTTGTCTGAGGTTGATTTTCAGAGGCAGCTGTTTTCTGAATCCACCAGCAGAGGGACCAGGACACGGCAGCCTGGTACTGGACTTCTGATCCCTGTCTGCTTAGTGTCTCCTTCCAGGGGGACTGAAAGGAGCTTTGGCATTCAGACACGGGGCTGCACACACACCATCAGGAGGTCCTGTGTGTAAGACCAGGTAAACTGAAGCCTCACCACAGGCAAAAACTCAGCCATAATGGAGCCTTAGATATGAGATACTCCTCCGGCCAATCAGATCTAGGACGCAGTCCCCTCTGTGCAGGAGGTGACGTCTCCATCCACAACTCAGACAACCAAGACATGTGATTTCACCTTGCTTCCTTCTGTGCTTCCACTTGATTTCTCTCTTAACCACCTCCACCCTCACAGAACACTAACCTTACTAAAGACAGGTGCATGAGCAGCCTATGTCCCTTCCTTGTGCGTTGACACGGTTCCAGTGCCCACGCCCTGGGTGGACCCCAGGAACCAGTGAGGCAAGCAAAGCCCCTGCAAGAGCATCAGTCACTCGTAATTATTTTCCTGCTAGGATCCAGGGGTGTCACTGCTTTTTCCAGAGTTGTGTCAACATCCAGAGAAGTGGTGACATCAGGCGCCCGCCTGGCCCCTTCTGCCCCTGCAGGCCTCTGTGGAGATTCCCTTCACCTGGCTTTGCACTGGGCAACCAGTCCAGGCAAGCTGCCCTAAGTCTCCCTCCTTCTGCAAGGCACCTCTCACCAGGCAGCTCTTGCTTCTGTGCTGCAGAGTGGGAGCTGGTTCTCCGCTCTTCCTGGGCACGAGCGTCACTCTTCAGCCAGGCACCTCTGCTTGCTCCCTGTAGACAATCTGGGAAGAACTTACAGCTCCCCACATTTTCTCTATAGCAAAGCAGTGATCTTCCAGTTACACCCAGGAAGTGTGGCAGTGTGGGTCAGCACTGTGGGTGGGCTCCTCTGCCTTCCAGCACCCAGATGGGTTTGGAGAGGCAGAGAGAGTTGTTTGCAAGACATCAGAGCATGAGAGCAGAGGAGCAGGGTGTCCCGGCTGATCCTTCCTTTGGAGCTGAGGCTTGGCATGGCTCTATTCCCCTTTATGAGCTCAGTGTGTCCATGAAGCTGCTGTCCTCAGGTCCCATTAACAATTACATAGTTGAGTTACTCATTTTTTTCAATGGCTTGAGGTCACCCTCAGTCCAAAGAGAGAGGAGATGGAGAAATCTGCTGCCCTCTTGAAAGATCTAAGAAAGTCCACTTTATTTCCCACCAGAACCCCACCATCCATCACAAGGAAGTCTCCCAAGTGTGCTCCATCTCCATCAGTGAGGGAAGATTCAGCTGGAGTTGATTAGGTGTGTGCACATGGTGCTTTATAAATGCAGCCCTGGAGACATGGGCAGAACTAGCCTGGTTGCATCTGCCCTTCTGCAGCCTTTCGGAACAGATAGGGCTCTCGTGCTGGCCAGGATTTTCTTCTCCACTCTTCCAAAAAGCCTGAAGCCCTGGATGAGGGATAAGTGGTAAATAGCTCTGCCTTTCAGCTATTTATTCTTGTTTGCTTATAATCTTTATGGGAGAATTAAGTAGAAGCAGAGAGAACAAGAAGATTATTTTTTGATGAAAGGTTAATGCTCCTGAAGGAGATGGCTGATTAGTTTTTATCTTCAACAAAGGCTGGGGCAATTAATTTGGCAAGCATCTTATCTTGCCACAAGTTGTGTTATCTAAATAAAGTTTTCCAGGCTCGCCTGGTCAACAAAGTGATCTGAAGCCATTATTAAATAGAAAGTTCCAGCCTCCTCACCAGGAGAGCCTGACTTATTAAGCCCAGGCTAGGGAGCCTCTGTCTTTGGTTCTGTACTTGGGGTCACAGCTGTATGTTGCATGTTAAACCACGGCGGTACATTTGGAGTTTGAATTTACACTGAGGCTTCATATTTATTTTCTCATTAAAGCATCAAACATTTATTGAGTCCTTCCTACCTTGTTCCAGCTCAGGTATCTCCTGCACTGTGCAGTTAGAGGTGCTGTGGCCTCCCCGACATTGCCCAGCAATATGCCACCATGCTCCATGTGTACAAAAGGAACCAAAAGCAAACCGGGTCCCTGCAGTCACGGTGCTTAAGGTCCCTGCAAGAAGACAGTCACTGACCAAACATGCACACACCCATTAAATCACACAGAGAAGCAAGAGTGGCAAGGAACAGCACAGGGATCTGTGAGGGGCAGGCAGGGAGGGCTTCTGACCTTGTCCTGACTGCCGTGAGGACAGAACGTGACAGTGAGCTCTCCCTTAGTGGCAGTGACATGTGTTCCCACACAGATGCTGAGGGAGGCCAGGCCTCCTGCAGGAGTCTGGCTCCACCCAAACTCCTGCCACCCCAGGCCTGTACCTCTGGTAGCTGCAGACTCACCATCCTCATCCCTGAGGATGCTCAAGGCCTTTGAAGTTGTGGCCTAGAAGCTTCTCTGGGGGCATCTCACCCCACAGAGGGGCAGACACAAAGGGGCTTCTGCAGAAGGAAGAGCCCCAAGCCTTCTGTCTCCTGTTCTGAAGTCTCTAGGAAGATTAGTAGCACTGACACTGACGTTTTTCCTGTGTAATGTTTTTCTCAATTTCTATGGTCATATTTTCTCTTCTAATAAAGACACATTGAAATTGCCATATTTGTTCAGGGTGGACTTTCTGTTCTGTGTTGTTTCTTTCTATTTCTCTCCTTTTCGTAAGACAAGGAGCAGGAATTACTGAGTCTGTTTCTGTTGCTGTCTTTGCTGGATGATTGAGTCATTTACTTGGTACCAAGAGAACCGTGAATCTGATGCCACCTGCCTATGAGAGAGTTTCACAGATTGGCTTCCTGATCTGCTCTTGGGCAGAAGCTAGCCCTCTGCTCTCTGAGGAGGACAATATAACTAGGCTTTCGTCATCAGTGCTCAGCCCGGGTCCTGCCAATTAAAATCTTCTGAGTGAGAAGTGGTGCCTGCATCCTGTGCCCTGTGAACATGCAGTGGGCTGGGCTCAGGGCACTTGGAGTGCGTCCCATAGAGTGAGCGCTCACAGGGTCATCTGCAGGTGTGGCTACCACTGTCCCCAACTCCTGCCAGGCATCACGCATGGTTGTGTATATCAGGAACTCTGCAGAGATCCTGAGTGGACTAAGTGAGACCCGCCCCACCTGTCCCTGGCCTTCTCCAGGGAGCTCACCTGGTCCCTGGACCATAAGGTGCCAGGTCTTCAGGAAAGTGCCTAGTCCAATATGACAAGTGTCCTTTTAAGAATAGGGGATGTGGTCTCAGATTCATGTGCACAAAGCAGAGAGAACATGAAGACAGAGAGGGATGACGGCACGGGCAGGCCAGGGAGCAGGATGCTGCTTGAGTCTTGACCTTGGCCTTCTGCCCAGAGCCGTGTGTTCAGGGCACCTGTGTGGGTAAGGGTGAGTTCATCAGCACCCAGCTTCTTCAGCCTCTGTCTGGAGGAGAAACCTCAATGGCACATGTGGGCTGATGACACAAGGTCTTCACTGTCAGGCGACAAACACTCATCTCTCCTCTCGTCCCCTCCTCCTCGTAATGCATACTTCTCAATTATTTTCATATGTCCCTCTGTCACTGCTAACCAGGGGAGCAAATGGACATCTAGGGGTGTCCTCCTGCTCTCTGCTGGTGCAAATCCTCTCTGAACTCACCTATAGTGATGGCAGCCACGTGATGTCTCCCAGGTGAGCTTTTCTGCAATTCGCACAGGCTCTCCAGCCGAGCTGGAGACATCACAAGCACATGAGCATGCGCAGGGCAACCGCCACAGGCTTTGCACTAGGCTGTGTTCTCAAAACCCATTGAAAGCAGAAGTGCGGCCCCGGCTATTCACATGCAAGTCACCTCTCTCTTCAGTGCCCCCTTTCCCCTGTGGAATATGCCTTGAAACATGTCGTAATTTACGCATGCTGAAGTCACTGGATATTATTTAGTTACCTTCCATGGGAAAAAATGCACGAGCCCCCTAATGACATGATTATCACTGTGCATACCCAGATAGCGTGAATCTTGTAGAATGGAAGGATCATTCCACAGCTAGCAGTTGCCAGGAAGTAGTCCCACAGTAACTACTCTGCAGTTGTTCATGTGTTTTCCCTTTGTGCTTGAGAGTGATAATCACGTAAGTCCATCTTCACCTTCAAAAGATAAACACAAACCCGTGGCCTCTGCAGTTCAAGCACCAGGGCCAACTCTCTAGGGGACACCCAGTGAGATGTTAAAGGCAGATAATCTGAGCACAACCACAGATGTGCCACCGCTGCCTGGAGCAGGTGCCCCTGCGTGTCCTTCATGACTCAGCAGGCTACGGGCACTCCAAGAACTTCCAGAGCCCCATGCCACAGGCACATGGCACACAGCCTTCGCTGCTTGGGCTGGGAGAAGCAGTGGGATGCCCAGGGTGGGCCCAGGGAGCAGACAGCAAGGGGTACTGAGGCAAATGGACTCCTTGGCTGAAACCTGAGCTGGCTGGTCTGGAAGTAGGACGTGTGTGTGTGTCTAGAGAATGGGGTATGATACACAAAAATGTAAGTGGTAAGTCTGCTATCTTTAAATAGTATCCTTTTAGCTTACTTTTTAAGATTTATTTTTTTCCCCAAAATACATACAATTTTATAATAAAAATAGTTTGTTTGGATCAATTTTTTTTAAATCAACAAATGAAATGGCAACTGAAGAATGGGCATATGAAATATTGGTTCTCAGGTGATCAAGGTTGTCCTCGCAGTGATTTTTGCTCCTCATCCCAAACCTGGGTGGGCACTGAAATCCCAAGACTATGCATGGGCAGGGACAGAACAAGCCCAGCTCTGCTCAGCCAGCTCCCTGCAGGGGCCAATCCTCCTAGGAAGATAAGCAGTAGCCTCTGTGGCCAGGCCTCCCTACCTGGCCTCTCCTACTTCCTTTTTCTGGGGCATGTGTCAGTGTTACGACCCTAGCTAGCCTGAGAACGCTAAATGCAAGAGGCTGGACTTCTTAATGTCCAGCCCCAGGGAGAGGCCAGGCCAGCTTCCGTTACTCTTTTCCTGCTTTGTTGCTTATTCCTATACTCACAGCCAAACAAATATTAGCTTCCACTGCATGCACAGACTGATAGTTGGTTATCACCAACTGTCACTTACTGTAGGCTTTGCAGTGATAGACATGGAAACTGGCTTGTCAGCATGCACTGTGGCAGCTTGTGTTGGTGGATGCCTGCCTTCTTATTCCTTGTTTTTCTTTTTCTCTTTGTTTTAGTTTTCTTTTTCTTTTTGCTTGCAACTAGAGACATCCATTCTCATTTCCTCTTATTCCACACATCTGACTTGTCTATTGGTCTCCAGTGTTCTTCCGGACTGCAGTGCTGTCATTTGCTTTTACGATTCTTCAAATAAGGGAAACTAATATATTTACCAGTATTTTGTAACAGTTTTCCTTCTGTTTCATACCAACATTTACTTAAGCCAATAAATTTCTTTTAGATTTGTGCCTATATAGGTTTTTCAGAGTTAATGTACTGTTATTTTATATTCCTGTTACATTCTGATACACATTATGATGTATTTGCATGGATAGAATAATAGATTTCCTCAACAAAACTTCTTTCAATGAGTCCTCCATAACAAAACACCCAGATCCTCCTATGAATAGTCAACAATAAGAATGTTTTCTGCTCTGATATGACTCAAAAGCTGGCATTTAAACCAAACATTGCAATGTGTTCTTAAGAAGACCCTGAACAAGTGAAATGGAATCAGCATTTGCTGAACATCGATGTTTCTTCATGTGAAATATCTTATTTAACTTACAGAGAACACGAGGCTTTCTTAGAACCTAGGAGTTTGGAGCAAGGGGTGTTGTTCTCAGATGATCTGGAGCATCTGAGCATGTTCTTCATTTTAGCATTTTTTCAAAATGTGTTGCTTTGCAATTGCTCCGTTTTGCTGAAATTGGTTAGGTTTCTGAGGGTCTGTCTTACTTTTCAAGAACACTCCATTAATTCTGCAGAAAGACAACCACATGCAAAGCTACCACTTCTTTGCCCCCCACTCCCCAATACATTATGTCCTTATCTTCCTGCACTTAGAGACCAGGGCCATTCCTTTGCATACTTTACACAGGCTTCCTACTTCTCAGAAGGTCACACTTGCCTTTGTGGCAGAAAAGGGGTTTATATGGTCCACCTGGTTATACTGGAGTCCTGCTTCCCAGAAGCCCATCTACCCGCAGGCAAGGAGGCCAGCCCACACCACGGAAGGTGGGAGGGAAAGCACAGGCACTTCTCAAGGAAGGTCCTTGTGGGATCAGGCGCTGCAGGGAGCCACTGAGATGCCAGCTGGTTCTACCCTGTCTTTGCCCCTCCTCCTCCTCCTTCTTCTGCTCCTCTTGGACAGATCCTCTAGCCACCAAAGACCCAGGCCCACCACCATACACCTGACCACAGGCCTGCAGGAAAAGGACTGTTTTCATAGACTTTCCCAGCACACCCCTCTGCAGTGGCCCTGCCTGGCCCCCACTCCCCTGGGAGCTCCCACCCACCTGCTCACCTTCGGTTTATACCAGCGTCTCAGAGGGGTGGTAAAGATGTTTCCCGGGTTCTCTACTCTCTCCCTAATTATGTGCCTCCTCTCCCCTCTGTTTTAAGGGCTTATTCTAAACACATCTCTTATTTTGTGACATGCGTGGAGAAGCTGCTGCTTGGATCAAACTCGGGCTGATTCAGAGATGTTTGGTCTTGATGTAATCTACATAAAACCAAGCTAAACGACCTATGCTCAGCCCAGATTGTCAGGGAAGACGAGCAAAAGACTCCCCTTCTCATTTTTCCAACACTGTTGCCGTCTTAACTGGCTTGAGCGTCAGTCTCTTGGACTCTGCAGCCTAACAGCAAAGCCATTTGTAATGTGATGTCCCACGGACCAGTCCCTCAGCCTCAGTAAGGCTGTTGCTTTAAACTGGACAGCATTATTGCTGGTGGGCACCTGAGGAAGACACACTGCTCCTGGGGGCAACCCACTGGAGACCACTCAGTCATTGGACCTAGAATTCAAGAGAAGGAAATCTGACTTTGTTTCCTTTTTTTTTCTCTGTCAGTCATACACTTCCAGGGGACAGTGTAGCCATGCAGAGGCTCAGAAGGATTTGTCACTAGAAGAAAGAAAGCCAGGAAAATGGGGGAACTAGCATCACATCTTCCCAAGCATCAAGTGCCAAAGTAGCACACTTGTGACAAATGCTCCTTTGAATCCCAACAGGTTATTCAGAGGGGGCAGGGCAATGTGGTGGGTCTACTCGGTGGTTCTCAACTAGGGGCAGTTTGGGGAATGGGCATTCTTAAAAATAATTCAATTCCTGAATTTGTTGATTTCCTTACTTTTAAGGAAAATGCTTGGAAAAGCATCCAACAGCCTCAAAATGTGACTCTTGTCACATACTAGAGAGTTTTAATTCAGTAATCCTAGACCATGGTCAACCTTGTGCTAACATGGGACCACCCGTGAGTGGTTTCATGAGATGCATTGATGCAACAAATGACCATGAAGCTAACACTGTGCCATGTGCTGGTGGGGTGGGGAGGTGGTGCTCGCACCTGGTCATGCTCCATGAACTCACAGAGGGCTGGCAGGTGACCTTGAAGACAATGGGCAATTAAACAAAGAGGGATGAGTGGAGAACTCTGGGTACATTTTTATGGCTTTGCTGTTCCTGTTCTCATCTAGGAGGAGGCAAAACCACATCAACCCATCAGCCATGGATAATGAATCAGGTTATATTTCTCACTAAACTGCGAAATATGTGTGTTTGGGTTGCAGAGATTTGGAGGGGGAGAGAAAAGACAAGATACTGCTTCAAGAAGAACTGACAATCCACCTCCACATCTCCACATCCTAGCTGCAGGTACTCACCAAGGTCATGTTTAGGCTGCTCAAGTCAAAGGTGTCTTGGGAAATCATAAGCAAAGGATTGTTTTAGAATTCTCTGCGACCTGGGCCTCCTGGAGTCTGTGCTTTGCAAATACCCCTTTGGCCTGGCAGGCTGCTTTCCCAGCTGCTTTCATCCACTGAGGAAAATAGAACGAGCTCCAGAAAACCACTGAGTTTCTTTGAAGGATATCTGGGTGCAGAATCCCAATTGTACAAGGAAGAACAGGCGCCCACCCTGAGTGAGTCCTTCAAGAGCACCCTATTCTCTCTTAGACCTGTGTAAGGTGATTTCTGTGTGCCTGAGCTTGGGGATAAAAATGAATTCTTCATTGCTAGCATGTGTCCCCTTTATTCTCAAAAAGAGGATTTCCTTTCCTTCCTGTCTGTCTTCTCCCTTCCTTTCTTCCTTTTCTTTCCTCCCTGCTTCTTCTGAAATGCCCTCCTGGCTCAGGAGTCCTGGGTGCTCTGATGAAGGAGGCACACGGCCCAGGCAGACAGGCATTCTTTCTCGAAGGCTGATGCTGCCCTTGGGGAGCAGCTCATGAGCCGGCTGGAAGGACCCGGGACAGGGAGCACCTGGGGTTGGGGAGCAGGGACCCCTGGAGTCAGTGCTATTGATTTAACAGGAAGCAGGGGCAGGAGGGATCAGGCTCTGACTCCTGCTCCCCAAATCAGGCCAGAAAATAAAGAACCTGGGTGATAAACAGGAGAGAGGACAGTGGATTAAAATGGGTGGGAAATGAGAAGGATGAAGAGGGCTTGGATTTCTCCTGCCCAATTCTGCAAAATTAAAACTTAAACAATAACAGGAGTCTTTTATTTCAGAACAATTCTATGGAGAGGCGTCTCCTCTCTCTTAACCAGCAGCCCTAGCACCCTGCATGGAAATTCCAGCAGTAACTAGGGCAGCTGCCCTTCCTTCCCTCACCAGCTGTGCCTGGAGTCCGCAGGTGCCCATCCACACGTGCAGGTGGACATCCTATGCCTCCTTCCCGCTCTCCTGCCTGGCATTTCCTTTCAGTACATCTGAAAGAGTTCAGGATTATTCTCAAAGCCACAAGCTCCCAGGCATCGGCAGAATGTGGCCAACAATTCAGATGGAAGATGCTGCTCGGGCCACCTGCCCTGAGCCTCAGTAGGAGCTAAGGAAAGGAAGGGCCTCTCTGCCTGGAGTGTCCACAGGCCAGTACTTGGGACAGAACTCCCAGGGAAGTGCAGCAGGAGCCTTGGCGCCAGTGTACGAACAGGGAGTTCCCATACCAGCTGAGCGCATCCACCGGGGTAGTTCCAGCCCAGGTGAGATCTGCCCATATTCTGCCGTCTTCCTTCTCCATGTTGCCACCTGCGCTGCCAGGCCCATCCTCCTCTTGAGCCCCAGCCCGCTTCTGCCAGGGTGCAGGCTGGGCCAATGCAGCCGTGGAGTAGGGTTGGTATTGACTGGAAAACCAGAGGAAACTAGACCTGGTGCCCGAGACTGCAGCCTGAGAAAGGTTGTGGGGACACCAGCAGGAGCTGCGGCAGGGGCAGGAGCCTGGGCGGGGGGGGGGGGGGGGGGGGGGAAGCAACGCTGCCCCCCACTCAGCCAATGCCCTGGCTGGGATTACCCACTCTAAGTTCTGAGGTTGCCCTGCAGGATGTGACCTGAGGCAGGTGTGGGCGTGCGCAGGGAACAGGTGAGGCCAGACCCCGGGTTCTCCCACTGCCACTCTGGCTGCGGGAACCCGAACAGGGCTTATCACAGGGAACCCAGAGCGGGGAGGGTCACAGATAGGAGCACCAGGAGCACCTCTCCTCCCTGGATAGGAGGATCCCATGGGGACTATATCGCCTACCTGAAACTACCTTCCCACTGGCTGTAGATCCGTGCAGGAGGAGCAGGACATGGCAGAGGGGTCATGTCCATGGTTTACCTCCCACTTGGGGACTCTGCTGGACTCTGGGGAGGGCATGGCAAGTCTTTGCAGCCTCTTTTCCCCAAGAATAGAGGTCCCTCCTTCCTCAGCACCAGTTCATTCTAACTAAAATTGAGGAATCCTAGGGGAAAGCAAATCTCTCTGCACTGGTTCCGCACTCCCATCACACTTTGTGGTCCCCAGAGCAGATGTTGGCTCACCATAGAATGTGCACATGTGGAGCAGCTCGCAGAAGGCCCAGGATGGCAGAAGTGTGAAATTGCCCGTCCAGTACCTAAGGTTCAGTCCATCTAGCTAGTTTGGGGTTGCTAGTAGGGGTTATGGAGCCCGCTGGTGCTGGTGTACAGGCCAGGTGAATCCAGAACAGACCCAGGCTTTCCAGACTCCTGTGTCTGCAGCCAGGATGTACATGTCTTGAGTGGAGGGGATAAAGTGAGCACATTAGGCACACAGCTGAGCACCAGAAGTGCACACACAAAAAAGCTCAGCAGCTATTATAACTGTCCTCATTACTAAGTCAAACTACCAGGGAGCAGACCCAGAGGACTCACGCAGGGAGCAGGAGGCTTCCAGGCCAAGGCACAGCAAGCACCAGGAGCCCTACAGAATGCAGGGATCTCTGGGCTGGCCAGGAGAGAGCTCACCTGCCAGGGCTTCAGCTCTGTTTATTCTTCTGTGGCTACTGGGGGTGAAAGGGCAGCAAGATCATTTTTCTACTTTTTGTGCAGGGGTGAGGGCTCTGCATGGTTCTAGTTGAGCCCAGTGAGACCTGGAGGCTCAGTGCTACACGGGGCACAGATCTCCCCCAGTCTCTTTCCCCAGCACCCAACACTGATCTTCCTAGCACAATCCTCCATCAATCTATCTAATCCTCCCTGCCCCCAGGCTCTTTGAGCTCAGTTGAAAATTAATGGGAGGGACATGCTATCACTTTAGGTGAAGAATTATTTGCTTTTCACAAGTCACGGTAAGCCTGAGATTCTAGGGAAAGCCAGTCTCCTTGTGATGGTGGGGTTCCCCAAGAGGAAAACAAAACAAAACGTTTTTCTTCTATTGTTTCAAAGTAATGACATTTTGTCTTGCTAGTTCCAGGGAGGCAAAATTTGCCAGTTCCAGGGAGGCATTCTGTCTTGCCAGTTCCAGGACATAGCAAGAGACCCAGTGTGAGCAGAAGAAAGCAGCGGAGCAGATGGAGAGGCAGGGCTGTGGAGGGCGCAGCCAGGCTGTCAAGTTTCCCAAGAGGGTCTGCTCTGAAGCAGACCTGGGTGAGGAGAGGCAGGAGCCCATGGTACCGGTGAGGCCCGTGGAGGGGAGGCAGGGCCACTGCCAGGGCTCAGAGATGGGACTGAGTGAGACTGAGAAAGATAAAAGAAATAAAAACTAGGTAGAAAGGAGGCACGAAAGAAGGACAAGGAAAAATAATTTAATTCAGAAGTTTCATATATCTTTTCAGGCTTATCAATCCCTAAGTTAGTCTTGCTCCCAGGCCCAGGACATCTGTTAGATCTACCTTGTGCACTGTTAATTAACCCTCCAATAAAAAGATTAAGCCAAGACAGCTATCTTGAGAAACCTATAACTTAGGGCAAGTTTCTAGAACCATCTGTTGACCAGGTAATGAAGACCACATCAGTTACCCTGAGATTGACCAGACCACTGTAGATCATCTTGAAATCTCAGGACTGTCAGTCCTACATAGCTTTCCATATCCATCACTCATCAAGTTTCTGTTAAAAGAAAGGCCAGGAACCACAAAAACAAACAAACAAAAAACCTCTCTTTTAAGATGACCCTCATTCTCCATTGAATGAATGTGTCATCTACCTTTCTAAATAAACCTCTTTGTATCTGACTGGCATGAACTGAAATTTCTTTTCATCACATAATCCAAGGATCCCTCTTTTGCAGAATTCCCGGGACCCTTACCAGGAAACATCTCTTCTCCAGGACAGGATGAGGGAGGCTAAAAAAGAAACCACCAGTGGTGTCTGGTGGTCTATGTGTGTCCTAGACTCAATTGTTCCCAGAGCCCATCCTGCGTCTTCTTGGTCAGGAACATCTCTGAGGCTTAGCAGGCACTGGACCTCCCAAGTTACAGTTGCCCCAAGGGTCTCTGCAGTTGGGTGGGTGTGTCCTAAGTGGTGATATATAAGCAGCACCAGCACTAGAGGATCCCAGGACGTTGGCATCATCTTTCCAGCATACTACTGTAGCCACATTTGTAAAAGAGCTACCAGAGAGAATCCCTGGAGGCTCAGTGCCCACAATTCTGTCAGGACCTGATTACACAGGCATATTCTGCCTACCATGTGCAGATGCCTAGGAGGAAAGCAGTCATCCTGAAAAAACTGCGGTTTGCACAAGAGTTTAGGCACACAGCACCAATCCCATTAGTTAGGGGATGCTGAGAACCCTCATGAGACCCAAGTCCCCAGGCTGCAGCCAAGGGTCAACCTTGCAGGCAGCCTTTCTGAGGATGGCACCCTCAAACCTGTGCTGTGTGCACCTTTTGACAAATAGATGACCATTTTCATTTGGTCAAAGATCAAATCCAGGGGGTTACATAAATATTTTGATTTGCATAAACCAATCAGGGTCACTTCTATGTAGGGGGGGGTATTTCACAAACCATGATGGCTGGAGTGAGGGCTGCTGTGAATTGTCCCCAAGGAAAGCCAGGGTACTGTTGGAGGAAAAGGTAAAGCACTATTTGAGAGCATGGATGGGGGTGATTGACAAACACCCAGCAGTAAGAAAAGGACTTCTTGTCCTTGTGTAGGTTTGAAAACACTCCAGATAATTAATTTATAATTAATTTACATGGCTATTGCTTCTAGTGAAAGGATGTTTTCCTTGTGTTATTGGAATTGAGTTCAGCAATTCCTATTGAAGATTCTGCAGAAAAGCTTATTTGCCCTCCTCAGTGACCGTTTAACAATAAAGAAGGAAAGAGCTGAGACGGAGTCCAGGCGGCATCCCGTTGCCATGACAATCTGTGTGGCCAACATCATTTTAATGCTTTTTCATTGGGACAGCTCTGTGCTGGGCTTTGGGAAGAGTGTGGCTGAGAAGACTGAAGACTCCGTGGCACATACTGTGTCCCCATGTAGCAGGGGATGCAGTGGATGCTCCCAGTTCAGTATTCTGTGTCCATTGAGGGTCCTACCTGGGCTGGTGCCAAGCAGAAAGCAGGGTCCTCATGCTGGTTATTTCCTGCCTCTCTGACCCACCACTGGGTTGTCCTCGCAGGTGAGTCTCTTCCAAGGCTCTGACAGGGTATTGCCCTTGAAATCTCAGTGACCTCTGACACTAATGAGCATTCTCTGCTGAGCTTGTCATGCTCCGATTCTAGGACCCACTTTTACTTACAGTGTTGAGAATCTCACCAGAAATAAAGTGCTTTTATTTGTACCAATGAATATTCAACATATTAGAAATTAAAGTGGACAAATGTTACCATGTTTTTTCTTCATTCTGATGCAATGTCACACATCCTGTGGCCTCTGCCTGCTACCTCTGGAATGTTGAGAGCCACAACCAAGTCAGGATGGCACTTGGCATTTTGCCAGAAGGAGTGGTTGGGAGGTGACGCCAGCAAGCCATTGGGATGATAGTGATTAAGTTAAGCTGTGTATAATTACTGGGATGGTGACTGATTGCTGTAACTGGATGATGCTGGGTTGGGGCAAGCTGTGTATTCAGTTGTGTATGTGGACCCTCTGCTGTCCCACAGTGGGGCGGCTCCTGCTGCCTCGGGTGCCAGCTACTTTTGAGTTCTCGTGGAGTTCCCGTTGAGTTCCCATTGAGTTCTTGCGGAGTTCCCATTGAGTTCTTGTGGAGTTCCCGTTGGTTCTCGCGGAGTTTCCCGGGAGTTCTAGAGAGTTCCCGTTGGGTTCTGGCAATAAAGTAGTTCCTGTTTGAACCTACAAGTGGCTCATGACCCTGGTTATTTGTGCCTAGCCAGACTGCAGCACTGGAAATCTCCATTCTGCACTCAGAGGCAATGAGAATGAACAGGCAAAAATGCTGCCCTCACATCCACTCAGGAGTAGTTTAGAGGACCCCTGTTCAGCAGTGCTGGGAACCCCAGAAGGAGTGTCCCTCGAGAATCATATTCCACGTTATTCCTGTGGCTTTCCTGACAGTGTGGGCTGTTTTTCCTCCTGATTCCCTGGTCACTTCTCTCAGTATTGGAGGCTTCATCATTTGACGATGGTGAGAGCTGTCCCTGCTGTTCCAGGTCCACCTTCATTGGGTGTGTTCTTCTTGGGTCACTCCTTGCTTAAGGTTGAGATCAACATCTCTCTTCATAAAGTCCCAATCTCTCTCTAGGATGGAGATCTGGGGGACTGAAGACACTGTGGCACATACTGTGTCCCCAGGGAACAGGGAATGCAGTGGACACTCCCAGTGCAGCCATTTGAGCTTCAAATCCATGAGTATTGTCCTTGCTGGCACCTTGGTCCCCAGGTGCCCCTGCCATCTACCCCTTCTTTCCACCTTTCTGGTTATTCTTACAGAACAACTGAGCAGCCCTAGCCAGCCTTACTTCATGCCCTTACCTGCTCTCAATCCTTTCTCACCCCAGCAGGGAGGTCTTTCCCAAAGCCCATTCAGTGAGGTCTTCTCACCCACAACCAGACCATTCCAGCAGCTTCCATTTCCCTGGATGGAGACCGAGCACCATGGAGTGCTTGGTGGCCATCATGACGGGCACTAATGGCATTGCCTCTCTCTCCCGTCTTAGACTGTGTTTTGCTTCCTCTCACGTGCAGCTCCCTTAGGCACACTCAAATCCCGGGTTCTCAGAATGCACATTTGTTCCCGTGTTCCATAGGCATTTCTCTGTACTCTTCCAGGAAATGGTCTTCACACTTCAGGCATCTAGAGGTTTTTTCTCTCAGATGGGAGAAATCTTCCAGTGGTTCCAGCAGGAGTCAAGGGAATGACATAATCTTGTGGGGTTGCCTCTTGTGCCCGTGCCACTCCTGGACCCATGGTGTGGCTAGGCTCTCCACTGGTGGAGTGCTCCAATGTCGTGATCTGAATCATATATCACACTTGGAACCAAGGCTGGGATGGGGTTAGCCTTACCCAGGCCATGGGGACTGAAAATGGGAAAGAGGTGGGCCTAGGGGTAAATCATAGAGAAGAGGTATGGATGTGGGAGATGAAGAACCACAGAAACCAGGTATGAACACTGTCATACTCCTGTTGCTGTTTAATCTCCTGTTGCCATGCACATCCCGTTAACTTCTTATTCCTCAAGACCAGCTCAACCTTGTGCCTTCCCAGGGAAGTCACTGCCGTTTCTCCCCTTGGTTTGCCTTCCTTGTGCCATGCACACCAGTGTGCACCACGGTGCAGTGCACGCTGCATCTGTCTTTGGGTTTAGCGTCCCCACCAGGGCAGCTCGCAAGCAATCACCACTTCTTCATTTCTACCTCCCAAGCAAGAAAACAGCTAAGGCCTATCACAGAGCAAAGACCTCATTTAGCCTGGGGAGTTGGGTCTTGTTTTGGTCTCCCAGGATCCTCTGAGACTTGTTCAAACTGTTCCCAGTATAACTTTGGGTGGGAGACTTCTGGGGTCCATGAGAAAATTGAACCATGTGTATATTTTTTCCTCTTGAAATCAGCAAAATAGGATGAATTGATTAGTGACTGAATCTATTTGACATGGTCCATCTAGAAAAACAAAACTCCTTCCAGGTATTTTATCAGAATGAAACCAGTAAAGGAACTGATTACCTAGGCACATGAAAATCTCTCATAGGCATCTTCTTATTTGGTAGGTAATTTTGATGACCTTTCTCTAATACTCATGTATATTTATTTCAAGTTGGGTAGATTGGAGATGGTTTAAACAAGAAAGGAAAACCCACTAACAATGTTGGCAGTCCTGCCACAATCTGAGTGGGAGGTAGCCCAGGCCTGCCATGTCCCACTTTATGCCCTGAGAGAGGCCACAGAACCCTACTGAGGCTCAGTGTTTTCTGTGTTAAATGGGATTCCACACACTAACCACCCACCAGAAACATGCCATGAGATAACCCAATAGTGTGACCTCACTGCTCACTGCATCCTATTTTGTTTCCTTCAAAGATTCTGTTACTACCTAAAGTTAAGGACTGTGGGGTTCGCAGTGGCAGAGCTCTTGCCCAGCATGAAAGAAGCTCTGAGTTCCATCCCAGCATTGCAAAATAAAACTGTCCTTTATGCATGTTCATTTTTTATTTATTTATTTTTGCTAACCATCAATTCCAGGCAAAGAAGTGCCAAAAGGTTAAATGTTAGATGGTATTGGATGATAAAATAACTCTGAGACTAGCAACTGCTAAAAGCAGCTAGTCTACTTGAAGGTGGAGCGACAAAGGGGTGAGGTTCTATTGCTAGAGCCCTGATACTGCAACCACGTGGTAGGCACTCCATCCATAGCAGTAAGCATCCTAGGTAAGGTGACCATGGTAAGGGGGCTGCCAGGGAAATGGAACCACAGAGATTCTGCTTTCATCAGAACATTCAGAAGTAGAAAGAGAAACAAATGCTCTGGTTCTTCCTTCTTCCCATCTTCATCTTGCACCAGTGCCATCAGCTTGGTAGGACCTGCCAAGGGCAGAGCACAAGAGAGATGGGAGACACAGTTCTGCATGAGACCCAACAGAGCAGATGGCTGGGACCTGACAGCGAACTGGAAGTTGACAGCCACAGAGGGCTTTTCGGAAGCAAGTCTTGTCAGAAGTGTGACCTTTTGGGGTCAAGATTCAGCGAGAACTTAGGAGAGGAAGAAGGATGGGCCTCTAGGAACTCCCTCCTCTGTGGGAAAGCCACGGTGGTGTCCACTTCAGATCAGCAGGTGGGAGAGAACCTTTCTGAGGGCAGTGTGCAAGCTGATGAAAGACTGCAGTCCCTGCTCTTCTAGGACACCTCCAGGCTGAGTGCAGAGCAAGTGAGCCAGGAGGAGGGCACCAAGGGAAGGTGCGGTCCAGACTAGGAGTGGCTGTCAGACCGGAGTGGCTGGCAGGGAGCCTGAGAGGCCACACACAGGGTCCTTCCCTGTGATCAACATGATAGAATGAACTAACTCCCGTGATGCATAGAAATGTACTCACAGAGGTTCCTGCATGCTTTTGGTGGGGAACACCATGGACTCAGGAGTTCATGTTCTCAGCAATTCCCCTCAGTTGCACTCAGGAACTTAATAAGGCATTGACCTTGCTGGAGGATTTCAGAAGAAGTCTGTCCAGGTGTCCACTGGGGATCTCCTGAACTTGTCTCTCCATACTGAAATTGTTTGTGTGGGTCCCAGAATGGCCTCAGCTGCAGGGATGCCACAGGCTCTCTTCTCTGATTGGTCATGTGATGGGTAATCTGCTTCTCAGAGATGTGTGGCAGGCCTGAAGCAGCCACATCCCCTTCAGCACTCTGTGCTGGTCTCCTGCCAGTTTCCAACACCATGTGAGTGGCTCCCTTTCAGGGGCCATTATTTTCTCCGGAATCTCTCTTAGAGGTTTCTCAGGAGCTGGCTTCTCTTGGCTCCTGGAGGATTCTCTCCCACAGAGTGTCTGGGAGCCTTGCAGATTCACTCTATCTTTCCCTGAACCTGCAAACTTGAGCCCCTCTGAAGCTCATGACCAGGGCAGTAATGAGAGGCCCCATTGAGCTGAGCCTCATTAAGACTTTTCTGCTCTCTCCTCCCATGACATCCTTTATTCAGCTGGGTGCTGACGAGCAATCTGGGAAATTAGAGAGCTGAACAGTGCCTTATTTCACACCAGAAAGTGCATTGTAATGGTGACTATATGGGCTGATGGCATAAAGAGTGACACTATCACTCTGGATTTTGAATGGGAGAGAGGGGTGTTGGCTTTTGAAGCTATTATGCATTCCTCAAGACACGTTCCTAGGGCTCCATAAAATGCTCCTATATTCACATATATTTTGTTGCAATCTGGCCCTTGGACAAAATGAGGCCCTGGCAATTGATGTTTATGGATTTCCATATAAGCTTTCAGACAAAATTTACACTGCATTTTACCGCAGTTATTTCACATAAAGCAGGGGATTTTGCCACAAAAATGAAAAGAGAAGAAACTGCATTCTTAAGTTTCTTATAAATCAATATTTGAGGTATAAAAATATCTATATAAAAGATAAAGGAGTGACAAACACATCTAGGATGGAAAGAAAGCCTATTTAAGCTTTTCTTTTACTTTAAGTTGCCTTCCATATCTGGAATGCAGGTAGCATCTTAATTTTAGGAGAAGATAACACTTGAATACCTCACTCCAGATCTGGTCAGCAGTGACTTGTCCAGCTTCAACTGAAGAGGACGCTTCACAGGGCATTCTAAAGACTAAAGACTGCTTTCACCAGCTCACCTTGATGGCTGATTGAACAGAGGAACGTAAATCAATACTGAGTTGGATTTCCCCAGATTCTTTACTTACAATGCCTCTGCAAGACTCTGCATTTTGAAACATAAATTGCAACTAATAATTCTAAGATCTCCTAAGGTTTGCCTCCTTCTCTCAGCTTTCATTTAAATCCTGCCAAATCAATATGGTCACATTTCTGATAGGCCTTGTTACTGAATATCTCCCACATAAGTGATGTAAGTATATGCACCTATATCTATTTTTACATATACATGTACACTTTCATGAAGACTTTTAATAGTTTGAGTTAATTTATATAGCTTTCTTTTATGTCTACTTTCCACATAACACATCATAAACATTTCTAATGACATTTTATTATCTTTAAGTCATGGTTGTGATGATGATATAATATCCCAATCATAATATGTCTGAACCATATTTACTTAATCATTTTTAATGATTAATGACGGATATTTAGGTTGCTTTCAAAAGCTTATTGCTGTCATAAATAATGCTTACCACGAACATCTTTGCCCATCTATCTCCTTCCCAAATCTTGATTATTTCCTTAGAATGCATGTCTAGATGATGAATCATTGGGCACAGGCATGTTTATAGCTCTCAAAGCTCAGCTTCCCAAGGCTCCATCTTTGGCAACTGTGTCCTCCTCCCAAGTAAGTCAGCTCTATGTCCATGTCTGCCTTGATCCCTGTTGTTTCCCTAGGGCCAATCATTGTTCCAGATACATAGGTGATTTAAATAGGATTCAATAAATGAACAAAGAAAGAAACCCTTCCCTACCCCTTGCCCAGCAAAGCACGGCCCACTCCAGCCCTCCACTGCAATACTAGGTGACAATTTGCTCTCTAAGAGCGTTTTAGGAAGCTGAAGACATATAAATCAACAGAAAATTACATCTCCCAGAACTACCAAAGTGCTGCAGAATAAATATAGCCAGGAATTGGAGCTGAGAAGTGGACATTAATCTCTCTTTTCATCTTCCAGTCCTACCATTTTGCAAAAACTAACCACAGATTTCACTTCTTGAATTGGTGGGAACATCTGTTGAGCCAGGGAAGAACCCTGACTATTGCAGTGTGGTATATTTTGGGGCAGGAGAGAAATTTCTGTTCTTTTCTGGCTGACTTGCCGATCCTGCTTCCTAGAGAGATGAATGCAGGTAAGAAAGTGTGGCATCTTTGTTCTATTTTCCACTTGATTGGCACATACATCTGGGGCTTCTTCCCAACTACCTGCCTACTCTCTAATGCAGTGTGTGGTAAATGAAAAACAGGAACACAGAAAAAGCAATTAGATGGAGAAAAATGGACATCCATCCCTCTGTTGAATATGGATATGTGTGTGTGTCTATTAGTCATTGTGATCAAGAATAATTTGAGAGGAGAAAAAGTTTATTTGGCTCATGATTTCAGAGATCATAGATGGTCAACTCCATTGCTCTGCCTGAGGTGAGGCAGAACATCATGGTGGAAAGGTGTGGTGGAGGAAAGCAGCTCAGTATGTTGAAGCAGTGAGCAGAAAGAGATGAAGCAGGTAATCAGGCACTAGGTACATTCCCAAAGGCATGCCCACAGCAACCCACCTTCTCCAGGGACACCTGCCTGCCTATGTTCTCACTCAGTTAATCCACTCAAGTGGATTGATGCACTGATTAGGTTAAGGCTAGTAACCCAAGCATTTCCTCTGGATGTTCAGTAGTGTCTCACACATGAGCTTTTGGGGGACATCTCATATCTGAACTACGCACTATACAACACAGACTTATAACTTTTTTTTTTTTTTTTAGAGAGAGAGAGAGAGAGAGAGAGAGAGAGAGAGAGAGAGAGAATTTTAATATTTATTTTTTAGTTTTCGGCGGACACAACATCTTTGTATGTGGTGCTGAGGATCGAACCCGGGCCGCACGCATGCAAGCACGCTACCGCTTGAGCCACATCCCCAGCACCGACTTATAACTTTTAAATTATCCATTTACTAAGGTATTATGAGTATGTTTTGAGTTTGTCGAGACTGCTATACCCCATTTATACAGCTGTCACTTTAAAAGTAGATCACAATTTATTTATATACATTCTCATTGGCATTTAATAGTGATTATTAATTAAAAATAATAGCAAGTAATATTTTTATTTATATGTCCTAGTGATTCAACTAAGTTCTTTTTTGGGTGGTGGGTAGGGGGGGGGTACCAAGGTTTGAACCCAGGGCTGCTTAACCACTAAGCTATATAACCAGCCCTTTTTGAGACAGCGTCTCCTAAGTTGCTGAGGCTGGCCTTGAACTTGTGATGCTCTGGCCTCAGGATCTGGAGCTGCCAGAATTTCAGGCATGTACCACTGTGTCCACTGCTCAGCCCAGTTCTTTAATACAGTAACTCACATGACACTCACAAATAACCCAGAGGCAGCATATTATCATTCCATGTTTTACATGAGAAAATTTCAGTCCTAGGGAAATTTAGCTCAAGACTGCTCAGCTAATCAATACCAGATTCACATTCGTGGACCAGGTTGTAGCACATTTGCTGTTTATTTTGTGTATGATTATAAATGTTGCCACAGTTAATATCCCTGTGTCTCAGTCTTCATGCAGCCTCAGTCATATCTGTGAAGGAGACTTACAGACGTGCAAATGCCGTCCCATGCAGGGCTCTCATTTTTATGAAAACCATGGAGGTGTCTGAAAGTCTCCAAGTGCAGTTTCCCACATGCATACAACACAAAGGGATGACAGAAATAAGTGTAAATATTCAGCTTCTGAATCACTGGCATGTCATGTGTGGCAGGTGGGATGCTGAATAATAGTCCAGGCTGGTGGACAAATTATTGTGCATATGGTTTAATGACAGATGCTAAGTGATCACTCTTAGCATTTGGTTTTGCTTTTCTCCAAGCCAAGACAGAGTCCACACTTTCCCTCAGGAAGCAGTTACCGTGCAGCTGGTCCACTAGTCAAAGGTAAACTGAACTTTCCTCTTTTCTGCCTGTTTTTTATAGAAGTTATTGGAGAACACACTGCATGTGACTTATTTCACTGCTGTTGAGGGTTTGGTGGCCACCGTGCAGCTGGCTGGATGTGGCAGGTGGACATCATCTTGTATGCACTGCATGAATTACCTTTTCTTTATTGATTCTGCAATGAGTGAGGGATCACGGATTGCATTGGTGGTTTTCCTTGTTTTTGACCCTCTTCACTCACTTTTCCATCTGTCATGAAGAATGATTTTTCTTCCAAGAGGCCAACCAGGATGTTGTGAGGAACTTCCATCGATAAGCCTTGGCAGAGTTTTTGTTCCCTGAACCAAGAGCTTTGCCACCCTGCCTGTGGCTCATTTCATGTGAAAAGAGGATCCCAACAGGAACTCATGTTGGCTTCCATGTTCTTTGAATACATGAGTGATTTTACTATTAGATGTTAAAATTCACATTTTCATTTTCAATAAACGTTTTTATTTTGGAATGATTTTAAATTTACACAGAAGTTGCAAAGATGGTGCACAACGTCTCCTTACACCTCCTGTCTAGGTTCCCTGTTTCCAACATTCTGTATATCCCTGGTAGACTTGCCTCATAAACCAACAGCTTCACAGTATGGATAGCTAAGCTTCAGCCTTCCCTGGGCATCCACATTTCCCACTCAGGTTCTCTTTCTGTTCTCAGATTGGGTGCTGGCCACTTAGTGCACTTAAGTCAGATCTCCTCAAACTTCTCTGGCCTGTGGCAGCTTCTTGGTCTGTCCTTGCTTGCAAAGTTCCTGATACTCTTGAGGAATACTAGCCAGCTATTTTGTAGAATGAATCCTGTTGTGGGTTTGTGTATGTTTTCCTTAGGTTAGACTAGAGGGTGAATTTTTGTGAGAAAGCTACAAATGGCATGCAGGCAAATGAGTAGGACTATGAATATAAAACTATAAGCACTGGAGTTTGAACTTCACAAACTTTTTATGTCATAAACTATTCTTTTTCATTTTATCGACTATTTAAAAATGTCTAAAAAAGTCCTCTAGTTAACAGAATGGATAAAACTAAAAAGTTCTGATTTGGCACACAGGGCATTTTTGCTGGCCATTGGAAGGAAAGAAAATCATCTTAACTGTTTATTGAACTGGAGAAAAGGAAATCCATAATACTTGGCTATACAGATTCTATTTATGGGGGTAAGAAAGCAGCTGTCTTATGATTTAGAGGTTAACTGTTATTGTAAGTTTATGCCTATTTAAAAGAGCATGTGTCCCAGTCTATACTGTCTGGTTACAAAGTTTTATTTATTAATTTGTTTTGATGCAAAGGCCTTAATTGTCAGGGTTGCTTTTATCCATGTAAAAGGGTGGGACCTAGAGAAAGTGGTAGGTTCAGTCGGTGTGGCTGGTATGATTAAAGCACCTTTCAAGTTTCTGTAAGTTCTTAGCTGCTGTCTCCCTGGCCACATACACCTTGTTCCTAAAGTTACCAGGTTTTAGTGTGACATTTGTCTTAGGTTTGTCTTAAGGTGACAAACCCTAAGACAGGAGGGGGCAGACAGGGAACTCCCATGCCACTCTGCTCTAGGTGCCTGTCTGGCAGCAGCCTGCTTTCCTATGGGGACCTTGGTGCTCTGGACTGCACACCACCTCCTCTCCCTTTTGCCTCTCCATCCCAGGCATGCTGTGCCTTCCCAATATTGCTAGAGTCTGGAAAATTTGTCTAGCACAGTGTTTCCATCACATGTGCAGCCAATGTCCTGGATTACGTGACTCCAAAATCATCAGAGCAGTTGCTATTTTCCTGATTGGGTTTAGACTAGCTGAGAGGATAGAGAGAAAGAAGAGAAAAAAGAACAGGCCTCACCCATCTTGATGTGTGCCTGACAAGCCTGTCTGTTCCAGCTCTGTGCCTGCTCAGGTGCCTCCCATGGGTACCTGTATTGGCATTCCCACTTCATGGCTTATATACTGTGGACAAATTCCTTAAATTTGTTCTATTAGATAACACGAAAATTATATTACCCCCAGAAGGTTTTGTGAGGACCATGTGAGATGATGTGCATCAAAATGGTTTGAAAAGCATCAAGTCCTGGAGAAATATCCAGCATGGACATACTAGTGGTGACTGAGTGAGGAGTCTGGGCTTTCTTCCATGCAACCAGGACACTTTCATTCTGTGATGGTTAGTGTTAGACCTGTGCCAGCTTGTTGGAGCAGGTGTTGATGTGCAGAGATGCTGGTCTTGGTCCCATATGGCCAGCTGATTTAATTCATTCCATAGCAGTCTAAGCTGACAATAGCCCAGTGGGATGAGGGGTAAGGCTGGTGCCTAAGCCTCTCCCCACTGTGGAATGGCTTCAAGCCCACCCCTCCAAGATGATGGGTCATGTGAAATAAGCACATCTTTTAAAATTAAAGCACAGCTGCATGTCCACTACTCTTTCCTCTAAAGTTACTACCCAGCTCTGGACTTGACTCTCCACTGATAATACTCAAGAACTAGAACTGCTAAGTGTGTTTTAAATCTGCTCATTAACGTCAGTTTTGTTTACACTAATGGCTTCTCAAGGGAAAGATGCATGCATTATTAAATGTTGCTTAAGGAAAGAAAAATGTTTTGGGTTGCTTAAAATTCTTTGATTGCAAATTATAGAAAAGTCTATATAAAATGGGTACAACAGAAAAGTAATTTAATGCTTCCTAGAAAAGCCCAGGGATAGCAGGGCCAATTTATCAAATAGTTACTATGGGCCCACTGTATTATAAATAGGTTCATTTAAAAACAAATACACACACACACACACACACACACAAAGAGAGAGACAGAGAGAGAGAGAAACATATATACACACATACAAAACACATAAACACATATTTATACATGTAGATATGCCTATATATGTATATACATTTATTTATTTTAATACAGAAGTGAGCCTGGAACACCCCAGTCATATTGAAGCCCTATCTGCTGTGAGGTCCTTGCCTTCCTCTCCCACTCTCCTTCCTCTCAGCCATGCGGCCTACATTGGCAGAGGTCTCTTGTCCCCTCTGTGGTCATTCCCCTGTCCGCCCCCGCACTGCTGCCTTACCCTGTGCTTTCCCTGTAGCTCAAGCGTGCACCTGCCCCCGGGCTCCTGCGTTCCTTCTTCCCTCCATCTCAAGCTCTTTTTCTTCAGATCACTTCCTCCCTTCCTCCAGGAGCGAGGGCAGCCCCTAGAAAGGCTTTCCTTCATCAAACAGTGATAACAGAGGGGCGAGTGAAAGACAGCGAGAACCCTGGACACCACTTCCTCAGGACTCCAGTTCCCTGGGGGAAAGACCAGGCTCTCTCGCGCGGAAGACCTGAGCACGTCTTCTTTATTCTCATTGGCCCACCCTGTGTCACATGCCTATGCATTAACCAATCACTGTGGAAATAGGTAGTGAGTCTCATTGGCTCTGCCTTGGTCACATGCCCACTCCTGAGCCAATCGCTGTAGAGAGAGGACCTGACTGACTGTTAGACTTGGTTCAGGAATGAGGCTTCTTCCTTGGTGTTGGGCGCCAGGTGCTGGCATCGAAGGACAGTTCTCCAGTGTGAATAAGGTGCAGTTACCAGAAATGGAGTTGGGGTGTGTGTGTGTGTGGGGGGGGGGTATGTGGATAAATTCAGTTTCTCACTCCAGAATGTTCCTTGGGTTAGTTTGGTGGGTCGTGTTCCCTCCACCTCTTGATTCTGGCAGTTTTCCCCGCACTCCATTTCTCAGGAGTTCGTCGGGTCTCTCAAGGGTAGATTTCTAAACCATATGTTTTTATTTTCTTAAAATGGATTAAGTATTATTTTCTGCTTAAAAATGGTTTGAAATTTAAGAAAATGATAAATGGCTTATGAGCAACAGAGAACATGCAGGCGTGTGGAAAGGACAACCTTGTGACCTAGTTGAAGAGAAGTTATCCCGAAGAGAAGAAGAGTGCCCAGGAGCCTGGCACCCACTTCTTACAACTGAAGAGTGGCTGTCATCACAGTAAGACACGTGGCCATCACCTGGTGGCCACTGTTCTGCAGAGGTCACCAAGGATCTGATGGAGCACTGTGAGGGAGAGGGAGTCTTCCCAAGGATGTTTGCAGGGTCTAAATCACCTAAGATACGGATAGGCAAAATATGCAGGGGACTCTTGCAAACCAATAAGAAAAAGACAAGTCTTGTTAGCACACTGGCGGGAGGGAGATTCCTGCAGTGTTGGGTCTTAGGGATGAATTTCTCATTCATTGCCCCACCCTGGGTGCCCCAGGGGAGAGTAGAGAGGTAAAAGTGTGTCATTGGTGAAGCATGGAGCTTGGCACGTGAGTAGGAGCATGGCTTACAAGTTAGAAACAAAAAAGTAGGTTTAAAAATGGCAATGTGGCTAGATTTCTAAAAAGGTACATACTGAGTGAAGAAGGAAATGTCATAAACACACTGTCTACCCCACATATGGTGATGATTATTTTGCCAGAACATATGCAAAGCACTATGCCCATAGTAAAATAGGTGTTATTATGTTAAAGTGCTTGCCTACAAGTGATGAACATGGAAAATGTTTGTTTGGTTGAGCCATTTGACGAGATCGGTCGCTTTCAGGGTGGTATGGCCATAGACTGGTTGAGCCATTTGAAATCACCAATATTTGATGTTTTGACTCACAATACTGCAATTTCATATGTTCAACATAATTCGTACACAAGAAATCTTACTTGGAGTAATAATAATAATGTTCCCTAAAAGAAATGAAATTAAGTTAGTCTGTATACCTGAGTTCAAAGAAACATAATTAAATGCAGACTTTCTTTTTAATATGCATTTCCTGGACTTGATCTCTCTGCATGATTTCATCCTGCTGCTAAATATTGTAGCATGGTCCAAAGAGCAGAAGAGCTTGCTTGCTGTCCTAGAGAGACACCCCTGAGCAAATGCTGGCTGGATAGTAACTGAGCTGTTTCTCCCGTGGATTCAAAATCACCATGTAAAATATCAGCTCCTGAATAGAAGTAACAGAGTAACCTGTAGGGTGTGGGGTAGGTGTTTTAATTGTCTGGGTCAGGGAGAGAGCTTTGTTCCAGGGTGCTCACAGATATGGGCAGAACTCAAGGAAGAGCTACTAAAGGATGGCATTTTCATGTTGGGCGGATCTGTCTCCTCACTTCCTGTGAGCTATGGCGAGGGACAGAACTTCATCTCAACATCTGTAGAAGTCCTGTGTTTTGGGAAGCAGTGACCACAGGCAGCAAGGATAGTTTGCTGGGATGGAGCAGAGGGTGGCCTGATCTTTTTATATATACTGAATTTTATGAATGCAACTTTGGCCAGTTTCTTCCCACCAGAGGCTTAGTTTCCATCTTTATGAAAAGTGTGGGTTGGATCAATCGCAGTCCAAAGACCACCAGATGCTGAAGCTGTGGTTGGGGGTGGAGGAGGCTCTGCTTGTCAGTCGGTGTAGTAGATACAAGGAGGACTTGAGAAAAGCGATCAGCAGCTGGCCAGCCTGTGCTCTGCTCCCTGGTCTGGCTGCCTTGACACTGGCCCAGGGTCCCATCTGTCTATTACTGGAACAGGCTTCAACCCCTGGTTTCTGATTCTTCACCTGTGAAATAGAGTTTTTAAAAAACAGTGTTTGTCTAGGCACTGGGTCTGGCATTCTGTGAACCAACATAATGATAGTTATTTTATAGTTGGAAGCATTTTTTTTTTGTGAGAGAACGTGTAATGTTTCCAGTAGTTACTGGTGAATTGAAAAGTATGTTGTTTAATGATCTATTTTCCATTTGCATTTCATCTATAATAAATCGTCTCTTTATATTCTTTCCACATTTTTCCTCTTTGGTTTATATTTTTTCTTTTTCTAAAGAATATCATGGCATTAACCTTTGTTTTTCCTGGTACCTGTGTGGTTTTATAAATATTGCTATTAAGAAGCACAGTTTAGTTCCTGCTCTTTGACTGGGCTGGCTTCATGGTGGCTTTGATCTATAGAAAGGGGTGAAACTGGAATTAAAGCACTTTTGATCCTTGGTAGTAAGGGATCTTGTCCTTTTGGTCCCCTTTGGATTGTCTCTGCCCTGGAGAAAAACACTAGCCTTGACTCCTTGAGGCTGAGAAGCCATATGAGAAAGAGGCCTGGCCAGCACCAGTCTCTGTACTGGACTACCCTGTGACAATAGTCCAGTTGACCCCAGGAGACTAGTCACAAGAGCCACCAAGCTGAGCACAACACACATATCTGACTCCAGATACAGCAAATACAATGGCTGTTACAGCCACTCTGTCTTTTGCTGTTTGTCATACAGTTTAGATAACACCACACACATTCATATTCTCTCTCTCTCTCTCTCTCTCTCTCTCTCTCTCTCTCTCCCCCCCCCCTCCAATCTGTGGCATTTCTCATTACCACAGATTGGAGGGGAGATCACTGAGGTTTTGAGGGTACATTTTAACCTCCACTTCATGCGTCTCCTTGTTTGAGTTTTTCCAGTAAGCAGTAGTAGTTTTTCTTCATAAGAAAGCGGTCTTAGGGGGCAGAGGGTGGAGTGAGGGCTGTCAGCTGGAGCGACCTCTCCAGGCTGCAGTGAGCTGCACGGCTGCATTCTCTTGGACTTCTCATGGTTTATTTTACACAAATTTCCTCTGTCTACCACCTGTGTCAATGTCACTATGTCCTGTTCTCAGATGGAAGCTCCTGTCCCTGAGCTCTCCATCGACAGTGACTAACGCCTTCGCTCTCTTCCCCTTTTGGCTTTCTACACACTTATTTGCTTTTCTTTCAAGTATAGCACTCACTGCACCCATGGCATTTTATATATTTGTTTTCTTTCTTATTCATCTCTCATCTTCCCATATTTCTTTGCCCTTCTGCTCTGCCTCCTGAAAGCAGATCCCTCTTCTTTTTCCTTATTGTGTTGGACTCTGAGTAGGTGCTCCACAAACCCATTCAATGCGTTTCCTGGATGTATTCATCCACTCCATTATTAATCATCTCAAGATGTCCACTGAGATTCTGTCCTGAGCAGAAGACCGCCCTTAGTCCAGGAGGTAGAGGCTGCTGCCCAACCCACATAACCACTAGAGCTGCGCGAGTGCTCCTTGAGCTCTTCCCAAGTGGGGCTCATGTGACTGCTTCCTCAGCTGAGTATCCCTGCTTGGTTCATAGTGGCCTCGGTGGCACCTGATCCCCAGCATGCTGCCACCTGTCCCCCATCTCAGCTGTGGCCCTTTTCCCCTTAATGCACTCCCTCTCTGTTGTGAGGTCTCAGGTATCCAGAGCTTCTTGATGCCCCTCTACACTGATCTGAGTCTAATGGGAAAACATCACCTGTCCCCCAGCCCACTGGGGCAGCAGTGCCCAGGTACCTCCTTGCTCACCATCTCAGCAAATGTAAGATGTGTGTTGTCTCATAACCTCTGTAGGGGGACTTTCAACTTTGGAACAACCACCCAAAATACTTCCTTGTTTTCTTCTCCAGTGACCCTTCCTCTTAAAGCTCAAGGAATCTTCATTTCTCTTTTGACAGACCAATTGTCTTTTGATGGGCCGAGTTTCCCTCTGAACCACTTGTGTCACAGATGTGATGTTCTGGGTCTACCCACATCACTTCGCTTCCTCTAAAGTGTTCTGTTTTCTCAATTATTGTTATGCTATCAGTTCGACTTGAAGACTTTTGAAAGTCAAGAACTGATATTTGGTACTCTGTGTTTCTGTGGGAACCTTCTTGTCTTCAACAGTGGACAGCAGGGCCTAAATTGAATATAGGTGGAGGAAGAATTCTAGGCACGACAGACAGTGATTAATTTATAAAAAATATTCCACTCCATGGACAATATATTGTACCTGATAAAAGGGATCATAGTGTCAACATTTTTTTGCAACCTAGATATTTCCATTTAACATGTTTTTGACCATTTTTTCTTATAAGCATTTGAGTCTGTGTAGTCTATATAATTCAGCATGCTTTTAAGCAAGCCTCAGTGCCTTAACCAATCTAATATTGATGTACATTTAGGTTCCCTAGTATTTACAAATGCAAACACAGCTTCAACGAAGATCATTGCACATGTATTTTTGCGCTTTTGCAATAGGTCCTTAAGGTACTGGTCAGGACAGAAGGTGAACGCAGATGTGTTGACAGAGTGCCTTAGGCTTTCCTTCCATGGGCAGAGTCTGTTTCCTCTCTAAGAAATTTGGTGGGAAGGATTACAGGAGAAGAGTTTGGAAAGGAGACTGAGGTCAGCCAGGGAGTTGTGAACTCTGGGTTTGGTCACCTACACTGCTGGCAGTTCTGCCCAGGGGCTTGCCTGACAGACCTCTCAACCCACCTCCATACCTGATGGGTGGTGGTCATCCTTGGCCAATGGAGGCACCAGCAGAAATTTTCCAGGGGAAAGGAGAATGAGTGGCGTGTTTCCTCCCACTTCTTCGAGCGCCACAGGATGGTCTAGAAGCATTAGCTGTGCTTGTGCTCTCAGAGGCTCCAGCACCGCCATGTGCTCCCCTTGGCCCTTCCTGCTCAGCAGGAGTAGCAGCTTGGCCCTGATGCCAGTTTCTGGGATCTTCAACAATGTGTCTTACTTTCCTTAACCTGTACACATTCCCTTCACATCTCAAAATAGTCTCTCCATTCAATTCTGTTCCATAAATCAATTTGCACAGAATCCTGCTCATGCTGTGACTGCTCCTGACTTAGCAGGTAAAGGCATGGGGATTCTTGTCTGCCCAGCAGCAGGCCGGCATGAGGAATGCCTGAGAGTATCACCTCTCCTTGACACCAGCCTGACAGCCACTGGCAGAATGGATGGTCCTGGCTAAGCCACGCCATGGGCCGCCTGGCCTTGGAGCATCTGAAGGATGTTGGGGCTGGAGGACCATCCAGTGAATTTCCAGGCAGTTCATGAATGAGGTACTGGTCTTTTAATATAAGGGCTTTTTTATTCATTTCATATTTTATTACAGTTACTTGAAGGCATTTCCATGAACATTCAAGGTGCAATATTGTTGAAAAGTTGTTAAGGGAGTTTAATTCATTGAGATTTATTTAAGTCACAACAAGACCTGACATCCCATATCCTCTTGAATTATATTACCTCCAATGCTACAAATTTTTCACTTGGTTGAGCAGCAGTGAACTGACAATACTTGAGCTCCAGTTGTTAAAGCAAAAATTGTTGGAAAATGGACCCTTTGACTATATTGGCTTAATTTAGCAAACCCGTAGAACTTGGTAGAGGAAAATAAGATTAGGTATTAATAGTTACACATTTCAGGGATTGTGTCATGAGGCCCTGTCAATGTTCTAGAAAGATTAGGTAGGTAGACCAAAATGGAAATATTAAACTTTAAAAAATAAATTAACCTTGTTTTTGATAGTGATTCACACTTTTGTACTGATTTTCATATATGTTACTTAAAATAGGGTTAAAAATCAGTTTAAATTACCAAGAATGTTAAACCACCAGTATACAGACTTTGGGACTCTGCCTCATTAGGAATTTTCTGCTGTTAATTCATTATATTAATTTCCTATTGTTGCTATAATAAATCGCCAAAAACCTAGTGACTTAAAACAACAAAAAACATTGTCAGCAATTAAAAAAACTACAAGCCTGGAGGGCAGAAATCCAAAGCAAGGCTCTAGGGAGCTGAGGTCAGGGTGTCCAGAGAGTTACATTCCTTCTAGAAGGTCTCGGGCACATTTGTTCTTTTTCCAGTTCTAGACATTTCCAGTATTCCTGGCTGTGGGACCCCTTTCTCCTCCTTTAGATGCAGCAGTGCAGTGTCTTGGGACAGTGTCCTTCCACTCATGTGGACCCCTGTGAGTACATGGAGTCTGCCCAGAGAGTCCAGGAGAACATGCCCATCTCAGGATCCTTAACTTAGTCAAACAAAAATACCCTTCTGCTATGGAAGACAGTGTATTTACAGGTGCTGATGATGGGAACAGAGAAGCCTGGGTGTCTATTATTCTGTGTATCACATATAGTAAGTGTGATATAAAACAGTCTGTATTGCAACAGTAGAGCCCAATGGAGGAGCGAATGCATTGGCTCGTGAGTTGAGAGCCCCAGGGGTGAACAGGAAGTGTACCTGTGTATCTGTGTATTAGAAATAGCTCAATGTATCCTTCCACTGCTTTTGTATATTGCATTTGACACACTTTTTTTAAGTGACCACCCTGTGAGGGTGGATCTGATTCCCTTGCTCAGGTGCTCACAGGCTGCAGGGAAAAGCTGCAGCTTTGTTTTGTGACACAGGTGTGCCCATGGAGTGCCTTTGTGGGGGCACCACTCACAGCAGAAGGGACCTAAGTTATGCAGCTGTGGCCTCCTGTGAGTCCTGATAGTCTTTCCCATTTTTGGCTCCTGCCACATTCTCCAGTGTGCCTATGAGCTCCACTGAGATAGGCTGTGCCCTCTGCAGGACAGTGCCTGGCATGGGGTGGGTACAGTGGACTCCTTGTCAGGGCGCTCATCTCATGGGGCATATCAGATGTCGCAGCAGGTCCTGCAGGGGCTGGCACAGGTGAAGGAGGCAGGAAGAGACTGGGGACCTGCACCCCTCCTCAGGGAAGTTTGTGAAGCTGAAATCTGGCTCCAGCGCAGCTGCATCTTCCTGTTCACACAGAACCTGAAAACCTTGTACATTGTGTGAAGTCCAGATTTTAATGTTTGCAGTTTACTTGCATTGTTTTAAATTTTAGATAAAGATAGAAAAAGAAGTCGCAGGGCACTCCCTCCCTGTGTGCAACCTTTCAGTTAAAGGCCTGGGCGCAGGGGTGGGGCTGGGAGAGCTGCTGCTGACATATGGACCAGGGGACCAGGCGGCAGGCAGCCCTGCGCCCTGTGGGTGTTTGTCTGCCCTCTCTCCTGGGCTGAAGCCACCCTGGCATCTAATGGCATCTCTTCTCCCTGGCTCCTGGGATGTGTGTCCCATCATCTCATCTTTTCAGGCCCCCTCTTTGTAACCCATATGTAAATCAATTTATGAAAACCCAGGGCCAGAATTCCAAGACCCTTACTAGTACCTGTTGCTCCCTTCGGCCCAAATCATGTGCCATACACAAATCAGTCGACTGGTGAATTTGCTGAATTCCATACAGGACAGAAAAGATGGATGGTGGAGATAGCCGCTCCCCCCCGCCAACTGGTTGATTTAAAAGAGGAGTCACCTCTGTCACAAAATGCATCTATGAAATCTATAGCTCCTTTTCCCCTGCCCAGACTAGAAGCTCCCGAGGCTTAGAGCCTGGAGCAGAGCTTGGCTGATAACAAACATGTTGCAAATACTGTTGGACTACTGCAGAACACACCCCATGTGCTTCAGCCAAGAGTTTTAGGAAACATTTTGACAATTTTGAGAGAGGGAGTAGGGAAATGTAAGAGTTACTGTGTATCTTTCTTCACAGCCTCTGCAAAATGGTGCCTGGCCATTTTAGGTACATAGAAATGATCTCAAAGTGAAGACTTTTTTTCTTTTTTTGATTGGATCCTTTATCCATTGGAGTGTTGCTTTCATGCCCATCTTGATTTCAGACAAAAAGAGGGACATTGGCTGAGAGAAAAATTGTCAGAACGCTGAAGACCTAAAACATTTTGAATTCAAGTGGCTGTCCCTGGAATGCCCCCTGCCATGGAAGGGAATGTTTTCTCATCAAAGTGAGATGGGGAACTGGCCCTGTTCCCTTCTTGCTGGACTGGGATGGTGACGGCTTTCTGGAGTGTTGGGAACATGTCCTTCAGAAGGGTCTGTCAGGTGGGCTGTGAAGCACCTCCCCATGGTTTAGAGCCCAGAGCCCCACCCGGGTCATGGCATTGGGACCTTCCAGAGTCTCCCATTTCCATCCCCCTTACTCGTCTTATCCCCTGATGCACTAGGCCCTACCCAGAGCCCTGGAAGTGGCCATCCCTTCAGAACGCCGTGACCCCAGCTGGATGGCAGTGCTCAGGCCCTGTCCTCTCCCTGCTTTAGAACCCTTGAGTTTGCACTCCGCACACTGCGGTGCCCCAGGCTGATGCTGGGCTTGGCTGTAGGACAGGCTTGGGCAGCAGCACATGGGCAGCACCCAGCCGTTCCCAGAGAGCTCCAGATTCAGGGATCATCAGCTGGTTCCTCTGGTGCCTCGCCACTCCCCCTGAAGAGAACTAACCCCCGGTTGCATCCTGTCCTTGAAAGTGACCATGCTGGGATGACTGGCGGCAGAGTTTCCCTGTACAGTGTCACTGTAGCCTGGTGCCCCGCACTGCTGCCTGTTGGCTGGTGGCTTCCTCCTTTCCATCCTCAAGCCATCCGTGACTCAAGCCTGCCACCTCCTGCACTGTTCTCAACTAGCCCAACCTCCCCTTCCTGTGCTGCTCACCAAGAGGAGGTGCATTTGCACTTCAGGTCTGGGCTTAGGTGTCAGTTCTTTCATGGGCTGTGGGGGGAGGGGCGGTCCTTAAGTTTCAACCTGATGGTGACCTTTCTTGGTGTTTGCTCTGTTGGGGGCTTGACTGTGTCAGTCTCAGCCCTTTCTGCAGCCTGGCCTCAGAGGTCTGTGCTTGGTGTCTTTCCCACCATGGAAACAGTGCACCGTTTCGTTCCTCCCCATGGAGGCAGCCCGCCTAGTGGTAAAATTACGGCACTGGAACCTGGGTAGAACGCCAGCTTTGCCACGTGCTGGCGATGAGACCATTGTCCAGCAGTGTTCCCGAGCATCTGGCCTCGATTCTTCATCGGGGCAGTGGGGATAGCAATAGGAGGAGCTCCCTTGATCTTTATGCAGAGCACAGAGCAGAGGCGTGTGACGTGCTCAGAGCTCAGGTGGACTGGGCAGCTCATGTCATCTCAGAGCTCGGGGTGGACTGGGCAGCTCATGTCATCTCAGAGCTCGGGGTGGACTGGGCAGTTCATGTCATCCCAAGCGTCTCTCACAGCGTTTGCACTTGGGAACCATTGTCAGCTTCTGTTGGAGGACAGTGCCCACCACCCTCCCATGGTGATAGGTTATGGGTCCTTGTCCATGGTCATCAGATAAAACTGGTTTCCAGGTGCTTGGCACCATCCTCAGCCGTGTTTTCCTCGCCTGTATTTTCTAATGGAAAACATCTGTCATTTTCTGTCACTGGGACCAGATACTTGAGGTAATCAACTCAGGAGGAAAGTCTCTTCAGACTCATGGTTTCAGAGGTTTCAGCCAAGGCTGGTTGACGCCATGCTTTTGAACACTGTGGCAGGGGTGCGTGCAGAACTACCTACCTCCCGGCGGCTGGGGAGTCCTGGAGGAAGAGAGGAAGGTCAAGGGTGTGGCCCTGGAGGCCTCCCTTTCTTCCCCAGGGCCTCCTCCTAAGCTTCTACCACCTCCCCTAGCACTGTGGGCTGGAGATGGAGCCTTGGGCACCTGGGTTGTTGAGGGGGGCAGTGGAGATCCCAACTGGCACAGCGTCCTGCTGAACAAGCTGCGGGGTCTCTCTCAGGCAGGCGGTGGGCACACCCCCTGCTGCTCAGGTGGACAGCAGGAGACAGCTTGCAGGAGAGGCAGCTCCTCTGTAGAGCATGGCTAGGCTGTGCGTTCCAGGGGCGGCCTGGATGAGTGTCCCCCATTTCACAGTGCTCTGGAGATGAAGGGTGAAGAAGCTAAACCAGAGGGATGGCCACCGTGGTGTGGCAGGACTCCCAGCGGGGAGCTCACCTGTGCCCAGCGCCCTTGCTCTCCACCTGCCTCTGCACTGGCCTCCCTCACCTTCCTCCCAGCAGCTCTGCAGACCAGCTGGTGGTCAGCATCCCTCCCTGGGTGACTGTGCAGCACTCATGTCAGTCACGGTGTTGGGTAACACAGCAGCCATTTCCACCCCTCTCCATGTCATGTTCTACTCTGTTTCCTGTGAAGTCATTGCTTTATCAAACTTTCCTCTAACCAGGGTAGCCATTGGACTCAGTGCTGGCTGATGAGAGCTTATTTGAGATTTCTGGAAAAATTACTGTTTTCCTGGTAAAAAAAAAAATGGACATAAAAGGAACTTTCACTCTCTTTCTGCATGGAGAAGCTGTGATGACTGGAACTGTGGCAACCATCTTGTGGATGTGAGTTACTAAGCATGAAAAGAAGATGGTAGAGGTGAATTGTACAAGGAGCCCAGGTCCTTGGTTTCATTGTAAGTCACTGCACTCACCTACAAGCACTGACTGCTAGATTTTCTGCACTAGGAGATATTGTCAATTATATAAGCCAGTATTTTAAAAAGTTACATTACTTGTTGGTAAATGTCTCAGAATTCTTAGAGCACCTATTATTTGGAAATTCTCCACTGTATCTACGCCAAGCACAAGAGAGGGAGACGTAGTCGGTACCTTTGGCTGATCTTCCCAGTGGGCAGTGAGAGTCTATGAGCAAAACAGGAAGCAGCCAAAGAGGAGCCACTGGGGCCACATCTGCAGCTTCGTGTTCCCTTGTCCACAGTATCAACCCAACGACTGCTTCAGGAGCTTTCAGTGTGGGAGGCCATCCTCACACATGATTTGAGTTACCTCCCTGGCTGGGTGAGAGGTGCTTAGACAGCTGTGTCAGAGCTATTCCCCACCTTTTCCCAGGTTCAAGGGCTTATCTGTGCAGAGGCATGTCTGGCCACTGCCCCGAAGAGCCAATCATCACCCCTGACTTTGGGATGCTGCCCCCCTTAACTTTCATTGGATGGGATTTTCCCTGGAATTTTTGTTCCCCAATAAAAGCCCACTCCCTGGCATGTTCTCACTCTCTCACTAGTCTCTTCTGTAAACCTCACCACCGCATTAGGTGGCTAGAGGCAGGAGCTAGGAGAAGCCATCTCGGAACTGATATTAAAGGTAATGAGAGTCTTGTGTCTTTAATTTAAAACTCCCTAGCAATTTCTTATGAAACGTACCTTCTTTCATAAAGCCAGTGCTGGTCGCGTGGCAGATTTCAGATGAACCATTTGAACTTGTCCATGTTTTATGTTTGGAAACAGGAGAGGATGAGTCCTTTCCCAGTGTCAGAAAGACAGACGAGGAGTGCAGCTGTGTGTCTGACCAGCGTCTCCAGCTCCCGAGCAGCTCCTCAATAGCCCTCTCTCGCTTGTCCTAGTGCCCCAGTTATGCAGAGGGACCTTGGTGTCTAAGTCACCTAACCTGAGATTTACTCACAACTTGCCACATCAGCAAAGTGTCAGTGAAGGACCAGGAGGTGGCACTTGTCCCCCTCTAGCCCATCATTCCTTCCTTTGGCCTCATGAAGAGTTTGTGGGGAAGGTTCTGTGTCTTCTCTTTCACTGGTGAGCAAGTGGAGGCGCAGAGAGGTTCTGTGGTTGCCTGAGGGTCATGGAGTGGCAGAGGAGGAATGTCAGCCTGGTTGTGCCGGGAGAGCCACAGCCTGTGTGCCCACTCTTCCCTCCCCAGGCTCCCCCGAGACAGCGCTGTAGTGAAGATACTCTCTGCCACAAAGGGTGAGACATCTCACAAGGCTGCTGAAGTTAGAGTCAGGGGAGTTGCTGCCTGAATCATGCAGGTCCCACATTAATAATCTCATCTGTCAGGCCTCTTCCCATCACAAGTGACAGAAAATCCACTCACAGTGTCTTGAGAGGGAAAGGAATTTATTGACTCAAATTACTCATAAGTTCAGGAAACAGCAGCTGCAGATCTAGTTGGATCCAGCAGCCCAAGTGTATTCATCAGGTTCTGCTTTCTCTTTGAGATGTCAAGGGTGGAAAAGCAGAATTTGATCATAAGTCAGTGGCAGGGTGATCCTCTGTTACCTGACTTAGTAGGCTACAGGCAGGAAACAAGGGCACAGTGAAGGTCAATGCCAAGTCTAGATTAGGGGTCAGAGAAAAAGATTAAAATTTGGGCAGCCTTTGTCAGCAGTATAATAGAAAATATCAGGACATGCATCTTAGCCAAGAAGGATTTGCTGGTTCCTCCGCTCACATGTCTTTTAGTACTGGAGAGCCAGTGTATTTGGAGGAGGGTGGAGACAACAGTCCTTGTGTAGAAAGTATCCTGACCACAAAGCTGGGAGAACAGCAACAGAAATGCCAAGGACTGATCTAACACAAGCAAGAACATGGCACGTGGACTACTTGACAGCTCTCCATGAGGCATTATTAGTCAGAAATTACTCTGCATATGTACAATCCATTTAATTAAAAATATATAGAGATAGATAGACTGTTGACTTGCCAGTGCAATTAGAAGCGTCCTTCTAGTGAATTTTAAAGCATTGAATTTACTTGTATTGCAGTTTGCTGGCTAATCAGTCTGTCAAGCATAATAGCCTTTTGGGGCTGGGAGTCTTGAATCCTGTGTGAATGGGCTTATCAGCATGTCTTAGGAAGAGAATATATGACTTCCTGGCAAAGAAATGGCTGCAATTAGGGAGCAATTATGCACTATCTTGTTACTATGGTTTCAAAAAATACATGTAGCAAACTTTGAGGCAGAGGGATTTGGAAGTTAAAACCAAGGATTCAGAACATTCCAGAATAGGAGATTCCTTGACTCATGGGGTTTTGTTCCAAAATCTCTGGATCCACCCTTGGAGAGCTAAGAGCGCTGCTGAAGCTGGCTTGGCCAGTCCCAGGAGTGTGAGGGTGCTGCGGGCCGTGGCCTGGGCCCTGCTGTGCTGTCTCTTCGCATGCTGCAGGAGCTGAGGCGAGTTTCAGAGCGGTGTCCAGTCCCTGAGCCTGTCCTGTTACAACGCTACCCCCCTGACACTAAGGACAGCCAGTCTGCATAGGAGCAGATGCCTGAGTGCCTGCCCTCCTGATGACCTTGAAGTCAAAGTTTTGTGTCCTGCATTTGGGAACCATCTCTCAGAATTACACTGTGACACAAAATTCAGGACAGATAGAAAAGATGTGGCCCATGAGTGGTATTTTAAAAGTCTGGGGAAGACAAAAACTCTGAGAGGAAGAATATGGGCCCTTCTAGAAACATTTGCATAGAAACCACAGTCTTCAGCATCTGTGTCTTCACTGAATGTTTCTCTATAAATCAAAGACCAGCCCCATCTGGAGAATCTTAGAGACCCACAGTACTTTCTGTTCCCAGGAGGAATCAGCAATGATTTTGACTCCAGAGCAGAGATGGAAATTGGCTTATCTAGTATTGACTGACAGTGTTTTCCCACGAAAATGATCCAGCTACTGGGGCCATGTGTCAGACTGAGACAGGGATTTGGCAACATAGGGGAAAACCCAAGTCCCTGAAGGAGGCCACATGAAGCTTGAGGCTGACACCTGATGGACATGACCCTCTTCCTGGCCACCCACCACCCACCTGAGCATTAGACTCTGATGTGAGCTGACACTTACATGCCCCCAATGAGGGAACTAGATATTGCACCCAAGGAGATGCCACCACTTTGGGTCGCACCTATTCCCACTAATTACACACTCTAATAAAAGGTGGACCTACGCCCTTGTGACATGGCTCATGGCCTAGGAGGGCCAGATTCTATTCTAGAGTGCGTCTCTCACTTCTGATACAGTTCTTCCTCTTTGCCACAACCTGACACATCCTTAAAGTCTTTTCTGTGTTGTGTCAAAAGTCTGGAAGGTCGGCGCAGAGGTCTCTTCCCAGGAGAGAACTCCTGGAGCCCCTCACAGTGACCAGGTCACTCAGCCACCTCTGCCATGGGAGGAGACCTTGCCATGGCTGTGGGGTGGGCACCTGTGATGGCAGGTCCCCAGTCATGTCAGCCTGGGTTCCCCTTTCATCCTTGGGGAGCAGTGTTGACATGGTCAGGTTCAGAGGGGGTGTGTGGCATCAGCAAATGATGGCCTGACTCTCCCTCCTGACTCTACCACTTAACTCATCATAAGACCTTGAGCAAGTCAGGTGACTCTTCCAAGCTCAGTCCATCACCCAACCTTGGTCAATACTAATACTTCTTTCATAGACTTATAGTGACAATAAAATATCAAATTCTCAGGGAATAGTATTGGGTCCACTCAGGGGTGCCACTCTAAGAACTAATCTTGACAGGACGAACAGAGAGCTCCTAGTTTTGCATATAATAAACTGTGGAGATTAATTTTTATATCATTTATGTAGATCTTCAAGTAAAGCTTTCAAAAAGCTGAAAAAAACTATTTTAAAAGCATATCAAATGAACAAGCACAAGATTTTAATGTATTTATTATTCTTCTAACAAGTGACATTCTTTCAGAAACCTGTAAGAATCTGAATATACACAAGCCACATTTATATAAGACTGTGAGTTACATATAAAAATATCAATATCCAGTAGGGACACATGTTTTTTTGGGGGGTGGGGTGGGGTATCTATTCTATGAAATTACATGCATTTGTGCCAGGAAAAATAAAGTTTTATTGCCTGGGCATTCATTAATCAATGTCAGTGGGATCACTTCCTAGTTGACTTCCCATGTGGCAGTTGGCAGGGGACTTAGCCCTTCACTAGCTCTTGGCAGGAGGGCTCAGTTTCTGGCTACGTGTGTACCCCATAGGACTGAATGCGTATCTACCTGAAGGACAGCTGGATTCTCAGGGAAAGTGATGAGAGAGAGGGAAAGGGGGAAAAGGAGGGGAAGGGAAAGATGTATCACTCAGCATCTTTTGTTTTAATGACGTAGCCTAAAATGTCACCCGTTATCACTTCTGTTTGTACATAGTGGATCACTAACTCCAATGCACACTCAGAGGAGGGTAAGTAACAGAGAGCGTGTTCTACAGGGGAGTTTAAGGAAGACTTGGCGGACATATTCTGAATGCACCAACATGGCAACCTACCTCAGTATCAAGGTGGTTTGAAACCACAGGGTTTACTCCTTACCCACGCTGTGGGGTTGTGTGTATCCCCAGGTTAGTAGGGAGGTTTTGCTTCCTCTGATCACTCACATGCACAGTGTGGATGAAAACCACCTTGCTGACTGCCACTGATCACTCTGGAGAAGGAAAAGGAGCTCGGAAGGGGGTGCACCATCCCTTACGGACCCCATGTGTGCAGCATCTTAACACAATAAGGGCAGGAACCATCCGGCCATCTTTCTCTGTGGACCAGAAAAGGCACTGCATGAAACCCACCTCCTTCAGTATGAAGAAGCCAGCAGGCTAGGATTGGAAACTGGAGCAGAGCAGCTCCAGACCCAGTAGCCACTGTCCCAGTTGATGGCAAAGACTGAGGTGTTTTCTCCCAGCCTCAGGGCCAGGACACAGACTCTGCTCTCATAGCTTCTTTTCAAGATTTCACGAGAGGTCCCTGTCAGAGAAGGAGGCCAAAAGGAGAAGTAGAGAGGCCCAGCTTTTAGACAAATAAAACCTGTTGTATTAAATACAGCATGATTTTATACATAGGACACCTAAAAGAAGTCATTCCAAACTACTCTGCCTAATAAGTTATGTCGGCAGGCCAGAAATAGATTGTAACTCTACACACTAATGATGAAGAATCCAAAAAAGTGACTTAAACATGTTCCATTGATCATAGCACCAAAAATAATATAATAATTAGAAATTAATTTTGAAAAGGACTTGTGATACTTTTGTACTCCAAACTAGAAAACACTGTTGAAAGAAATTGAAGATTTAAATAAGTGGGAAAAGCCGTGCTTGTGGAGGAAGAATTAATTGTTGAGATGGCATTACTCCTTGGATTGATCTAGAGATTCAACTCAAATCTCAATGTCGTCAATGTCTAAATACCCAATGTCTTTTTGTTATAACTTGACAAGCTTATCCTAAAATTCATATGCTAACACATAGAACTCAGTGTATCCAAAATAACTTCAAACATAACAAATTTGGAGGACTCATACTTTCCAAGTTGAATGTGTTATGCAGCTGCAATAATCAAGATAGTCTGACGTTGTCGCAGAATCAGACATATAGATCCATGAGTAGAATCAAAAATATTGAAACACACCCTTGCATTTACAGTCAATAGATGATCAACAAGGGCGCCAGACAGGGTAATTAGGAGAAAATAGTCTGTTCAATCAAAGGTACCAAGACAGCTATGTGTACCCATGTGAGGTAATGAAGTTGGGCCTTCCTCACACCACACAGAAACTGACTCTTATCTGGACACAGACCTAGACCAATGAGCTGAAATTATAAGGCCTTTAGAAGAAAGTATAGGCTTAATTTTGTGAACTTTGCATTAAGCAAAATTTTGTTGGATATAATACCAAAACCACAAGTGGCCAAAGATAACCTGAACTGCATCAAGACAGAAACCATGTGTGCCCCAAAGTACCCTGCAGACAGCGAGGTGACAGTCCAGGGGATGGAAAAAAAATGCTTCCAGATCAGCGGTCTGATGTGGGGCTTTCCATGTGAAGAACAGGACTCAGTAATTAGGTCAAGTCATCCAATGCTTTAGAACATATGGTGGATTTGGATAGACATTTCTCCAAAGAAGATATGTCCATGGTCAATGAGCACCTGGAAGTACCCCTAACAGGCCTGCCGTTAGGGAGATGCAGAGGAGTGCCACTTCACGCCCACAGGGATGGCCGTGCTCCAGAGGACAGAGCACGTTGGTGAGGAGCGGACTGGGTGGGCTCCTCATGGCTTGCTCTTAGGAATGTAAACTCCTTCAACCATGTTGAAACGCAGTTTGAAATTTCCACAACACTCAATGTGGACGTACCATAGAGTCGGCAGATCCACTCCCACCTAGGCCTAGAGAAACAAGAATCCTGCCACACAAAGCCCACCGTGATTGCCCAAGTGGCATCACTCACTCCAGCCAGAACGTGCAGAAGTCTGTAGGACAGCTGGTGAATCTTCACGTGACCAAATGTTATTCAGCAAGAAAAGGAAGTGAATTCTTGTAGAAGTTACAAGGCAGATCACCAGACTGTGAAAGAGGCCAGTCAGGAGAGGTCACGTGTGCTGTGATCCACCACATCGAAGGGCCCATATCAAGCCTGCAGAGACCAGGAGCAGATTTGTGGCTGGCACCAGGTGGGGAGAGGGAATGCGGGTGGGTGGGAGTGGACAGCTGATGGGCTCTGGGTTTGTTCTGGGGGTGATGTTGGTATTCTGAACTGAGCATTCCAGAGCACAGCACAGCTGTAAATCACCGAAGCCATTGATTGATGTGTGCAAGTCAGAAGGATGTTCGTAGCTCAGTACCCATGCTGAGGAAGAGAAGCAGACAGACATGGAAGCAATCCCATCTGGAAGCCACCTCAAGATCCTTCAGCTGTGCTGGGCTACCTGGCTCCAGGCCAGGAAGTGGTGGAGGTGTTTGAGGAGAACAGCAATCTGAGGGATATTTCCCTTTGGTTTGTTTATTAATGATCCATTCCTGCTTGCATGTAAACTCCCAGAGAGCAGAGTTCAAGTTCATCCTTGGTGCTCAGAACAGAGCCTGACCATAACCAGTGTGTTCAGTAAAGCTTTTTTTTTATCCAATACACTACGAAATGTGTCAGATAACAAAAAAGATTGGTTGCAGAGTGTGATTGTGTGATTGTGTGAGGTGTGAACACAAAGATTGGTTGCAGAGTGTGATTGTGTGATTGTGTGAGGTGTGAACACAATAAGAGTGTGTGGAGAGACAATTGAGCATCATCATTTTTTCACAGACAGGCTGACCTGGGTACACTGAGAAGTCCTAACTTTGAATACGTACTTTTTTTTTTTTTTTTTTTCCTATAAGAAGCTCACAGTTTTCAGATTATTGACCTGATCCCAAGTTCAAAGATTTTGGTTTCAGTCATCCTAGACCAAAGAGGGAAATCAAAATATCACCACCTTGGGACTAAATGGAGTTTTCAAATAAATTGGCATTGAGTGCCCTGACCTTGCAGGTCCAGTGCCACTGCAGAAATTGGCTCTTTGGATGTCAGGTTTTTGAGGTCACACCCCCACCAGGCTTCGTGCTCTGTTCCACAGTTTGCTCTCGCCCCTGCTGAGGGCCAGGGGAGAAGCCCTTCTCATGATGGAAAAGTTCAGTCTCATTAAACCACCATCTGAATGGCTTGGAGCCCCTCATTAGTACTGTTGAGAGCCACAGCCGAAGGGGCCCCAGCAAACTTCCAGCTGCCAGCAAACTTCCAGCTGCCAGCTGATGATTGGCTCACAGCGGCCCCAGCAAACTTCTAGCTGCCAACTGATTGGCTCCTCTGTGGTAATGCTCATTGGGTTGTTTCCACGCCCTTTCAGACCACGGAGCTGCTCATTGGGGGACATTTTTGGCTCCGCCTACGCGATCCAGCCAATTGGCCTCAAGAGCATGAGGAATGGGGGAGGTTGAGAGGCTTGTGGGAAGCCGGTGGTGGCAGTTGGGCTCTGAAGGTTTTCCTGGGGAGCTGTGTGGTTTGGCATGTGTGTTCTAAAAATAAAGTTCGTTTCTTTTGACAAGTGGCTCCTGAATTGTGCCCAGCCAGACTGCGGCAAGTACAGACCTGGGACTCAGGGGTGCTCCACCACCAGAACAGAAGTGAGATCCACCCCATTGAAGGGACCATATCAAGACTGGTGAAAGGGAATTCCCAGAACTTCCATTTTGGGGATTACGTGTTCATTCCTTGAGGGGGCTACAGGAGGGTCAATCCTGAAAACAGGATCTGTTACTGATCCTTTTATTCATTTCCTCAAGGAATGAACATGGAAACTCTGTCCACACGTGCTCCTGCCTGGACCTCCTGGGGACCCAGAGTAGCTCAGCTTCTGTGTCTCATGGGCCCCTCCCTTTCTAGGCCCCCTCACTGGGGACATAAACAGATCCTGCAGGATGAAGGGAGACGTCTAGTGGTCTTGCACCTTGGCTTTCCATCTCCTCATGCCTGGGTCTTGCTCATAGATTCTTTACCAAATCAAATTCCTCTTAATCAACCATGGCTAGCATACATGTGTGACGGCAGGAGGAAATAGTGGATTTTGGAAAGCTCTGTGCACATGATCCTGTCTAACTGTGGTTGACTTAAGGCCTTACTATTTTAGGATAATTAGCCCATTAAAAAAAAAAAAAAAGACTTCAGGATTTCTATAGCCACTATGGAGGTGCAAGTAGTTGATGAGATTAGATCAAAAGTTTTAATTCATTGGCACAAGGGGAGTTCATGCTTCCAGGAGGAAAGTTCCTCATTTGGGGAGATTTGTCCACTTTTGGTGTTTTGAGAGCCCACAGATCTCTTCCCATACACTTTCTCCCACATTGAAGGAAGCTGAAAAATCACAAGATATCTGATGTGATTTCTGACCAAGGGTGACAGGGGTATGGCTGTGCAGCTCATCTTAGCTTCTATGCTGAATGTGCCAGGGTCTTCATGGTGGGTGCCTAGTTCAGGCTTGTTGGAATTCCCCACAGAGCTGGGTGTGTCCTGCGGGTGCAGGGAATGCACATCTGACTGCAGGGAGTGTTTGACAGACTGGCAGTGGGCCCTTCATGCTGCTCTTGTCATTTGGCTTTATTTTGCTCCACATTTCTTTGTTCTGGTGGGGTGGTGGTATCTGAGGTGCCATGAGCTCTGGGGTGACTGGATCCACGGTGGACAATTTGGTTTATGTGCCTCCACAGAGCTGGTAGTCTCTGTCACTAGTGATAGCCTTTGGCACAGGTCATCCTCATGCTTTATACACAGCCCTTGGTCACAAACTGCCTTTACCCATCCGGGACCACTGCCCATCTCCCTGGTGCACGTCTAGACTGGAGTCTTTTCTCCTTCCCTACTGCTAAGACTCTTCTCATTTAAGCAACCACTTCTTTTTTATCAACAAATATGTTTCAGGTACTGATTGGTGCTGTGCAGGTGGGGATGTAGCCAAGCCATAGGTCCAGCTCTCATCTCAGGAAGCTGAGGAGGCCTCCACAGACTCCTCGGTTCTCATGTTGCCCTGACATGAATAATGTGGTATGGGACCCAAGGACAGGTCCTGGACCCCTGTTCCGTATGACAGAGCTGACTGCTCCAGGAGAGGATCACTGCCCCACACTGAAACTCACCATCCACAGAGGCTCCATACCAGCCTGGGTTCTTGAGATCCTCCTGAGGCATGGTGCTGCCACTCTGGCTTCTCCTGGAGAGAGGAACCTGGCAATATAGGGCCCCCGCACTGTCTGCTATGCTGTGAAGAATGAGGAGGGAGAGCTGTGGACAAGTGCCTGCGGGTAGAGGGGGTGAGGACCAGCAGGGCCCTGGGCTAGGCCAGGAGAATTGGAGGCGGGATGTGAGGTCTGGGCCGACTGCAGAGTCTGGGAATGCAGAGTCCTGGCCACCTGCAGAGTCTGGGGGTGTGGGGTCCAGGCTGCTGCAGAGTCTGGGGGTGCGGGGTCCAGGCTGACTGCAAAGTCTCGGGATGTGGGGTCCTGACTGACTGCAGTACAGTCTGGGGGTGCGGGGTCTGGGCTGACTGCAGGAGTCTGAAATTCAGGCAGGAAATTCAGGGGTGGTCACTGCTGCTGAAGAGGACACTCCAGAGGTAGAGTGAGTTTCCAAGATGGGAGCTGGATTTTTGAGCTGCATGCAAGCAAAGAGGTGTTGTATGCAGGTGACTGTGCTCCAAAGGTCATAGTGAGCCCTTCATTCACTCACTGTGCATTTGCTGAATGGTACATACTGAGTGCCAGCGGATTCCAGGTGCTAGAGAGGTAGTACTTAACACAACTGATGTGTCTCTGTCCCTGTGGAAATTTCCAGTTAGTAGGGGAAAACAGATGATAGAAACATAAATATGTTTTTTATTTAATTACAAATAAAGTAAAATGTATAATACAACATATGATGTCAAGTGCAAATGGGAAGCTTAAAGCAGGGGAGGAAGAGAGAGGTCACAATGGGAGGGGTTCTGAGTAAGGCCCTGGAGGTGATAACTGGGAGACAAGGTGAAGGAAAGCTGGACATCAGGCATGGCTGCTATGGATGTCATGAATAAATGTGTTCTAGGTAGATGGCAAGCAAATGCCAGAGTCCTCAGGTAGAAGGGTAGATGAGTCACAGTCAGTTTGCTATAGCTGGCACAGAGTGAATTGGAAGAGAGACAGATTAGGGTGGACAGGTAAGGGGCATGACAGGCAAGGCCAGGCAGCATAAGGTTGTTTGCAAGGACTCTGGATTTAACACGAATGAAGAGCAAACATGTCACAGGTGTGGAACAGAAAGAGGTGGTGACATGTTCAGCCAATGCAGTGGAGGTTTGGTGGCGAGGAAGTGACAGGCTGTGTATTACTTCCAGGTGAGACTGACAGGTGTCTTGGTGGGTTGCATCTGGGCTGTTAGGGAAATGAAAGACAGGAATAATCAAGGTTTCTGCTTTTCAAATGGAAGGATGCAGCTGCCCTTGTCTGAGATGAGGGAGGGTGTGGTGGGCATTGATGGTGGGCTGAGGCACGGGAGCTTACCTGTGAACGGACCACTGTAGAGAGGTGTGTGTGCTGTCCAAGGGGAGATGATGCCTGAGTCATTGATAAAGGAGTCTTGGTGTTAGGAGAAACCTCATGCAGGAGATATAAACCCTACATTCCCTATGCATGTAAACTACATATCATTGTGCCAAATCAATGAATCTACACATGAAATTCTCAGCAGTGTCTGAGGCCTCTTTGTGTTCATTGGTTTGGGTAGTTTTGAGCCTCTGGTGGTGAGCATGATGTGGGCCCAGTTTCTGCCACCTTGGTCATGGATGAGAACCCTGCTGTGTGGCTGCTGGCCCACAGCCCCGCTCCATGAGCTGCACCTGCAGTGCTGTTCTTCAGAGGTGATGATGTTATTGCTGAGATGTAACCTGGGCAATTGCCAGGAGAGTCTGATCCCAGTTGCCACTTCTCTACTGGAGACTAGTATGATCTACAGGGGCTCAGATGACAAGTGCCCTCTTGGCCACCAGTGAAATCTTTCCAGTCAGCATTAACAGGGCATGAACATATGGCCATGGCCTCAATAGACTACTCTCTCCTGGACGAGCCAGTTTATCCTTGAAGAGGTAGAAGTTCCCAGTGAGTCAGGCTGATGTCCTGTGATCTCACAGGATGATGGGGAATGTTTTGCACTTTGATAACCTGCTGGTAAAGTGACTAAAAGTCCTGTGTATGATTCCATGTTAGGATTTCCCACTGGACATGCACATATGCCAAGCAGCAGGCCAGGGACAGAAGAATGAATGTAGGGCCAGTTAATAAGTGGACGTGTGGCACACAGGCGCTGGCCATTGTGAGATCCAGAATCATGCTGATCAGATGGTGATGCTGCTGCCTCACTTCATGGTTCTGTAACTTGATTATGCCTTCGTCACTCTGTCTAGTAGGTGTATGGGAGGATTGTGTTAGCTGGCCTCCCAAACATCAGAGAGGGTCTTGTTATTGGGTCTGGCCAGTGGGTCCCTCATAGAAGCCAGCCATGTCACTCTAGACCCAAGCACTTTGACCCTAGTGGCTGAACCTGAAGATATCTCCTTTCCCCTCAAGCCCCAAACTGAATAACGTGGTTTGGGAATGATGTAATTAATATGGATTATATGGGTGAAATGCATGATGAAAGCATAGAATGTCTCTAGTAACCAGTGCAGACACATAATGACATCCAGGTCACAATGTCCTGGCTCCACTCCCAGCCAGACCCATGAACATGCACCTCTTGTACCCCAGGGAGGGCTTACCAGGTGTGACTGCTGCCCGGTGCACCTGTTGACAGGCTCTGTCATAGCACAGCCCAAGTTCATCAGAATGCGCTTGGCTGCCCTAGAAAGGCCTGCAGAGAAACGACTGAGCCTGGCAGTCCATGTGGCTCCACATCCAGGGTGTGCAGCAGGAAGAGGCAGAGGTGGGAGATTCCTGGAACTTGTGTTTGAGGAACAGTGTGAATCAGTGTGTGCTGTCATCTTTTGGAGATGGCTTTGGGAGGTCAGAGAAACAGGCAAAGAGAACATTGGCAAGCAGTTAGCACTCTGGTTTTACTGAAAGACATTGATAAAATCAAATGAGCCTGAGGGAGATGGCTCAGGATGATGATGGCAGGTTTGACACACATTCATGTTCATGAAGTATGTGTAAGGTGCACCTCTATCACATAAAATACTTCTACGTGTGTATAGACCTGCACAACCCAGCATCATGCACACAGGCAAACCTTCATATATAAATAAAATTGCATCATGTGGCAGAATGGAATGACTGCTTTATATGACATGTACCTTCAATTTTACTGGATGTTATAGAATTGATTTTCCAAGGTGCTTGCACTGACTTACGTTTCGTAACAATGGATGGAAGTTCTGGTCTCCTTATATCTTCAAAGTGTTTGGTATAGCCAGATTTTAAATGGTGTGCCATGTGGTGGGTGTCCTGGGTGCTTCCTTGTTTTAATGTAAATGCAGCTGACTGGTGGTAGGGCAGCCACTGCTCTGCGCCTGTTGCCGTGTGAATCTCTGTGAGTCCACATGTCTGCATTGTCCACTGGCCCATCCTTTGGATTGTTGCTATGTTATGTTTTGCTTTGCTTCTATTCATTACGTACTACACATACAATGCCCTTGTGTTCTATGAGTGAAAAATAACTTCTGCTGTGTAATTTTAATTTTCCTTTTGATTGATGTCTTTTCATTTTCATGAAGTGATGTGGTTCTAACATTATGCAATGTTAAAATTTAAAAAATATAATTTCCTCTATCTTTGAAGCAATGAGTGCTGATCTTTGTCAAAGTGCCTCACTTAGTGCCTACATCCACACTGTGACCAAGGCACTGCCATCATCTCTGTGTCACTGATGAGGACTGAGGTGGTGCAGAGCATGCATTCTAGGCCTGTCCATCCATCCAGCCACTCACCCATTCACTTATCAAACTTTCATTAGGGCCCTACTGAGTTTCAGGTGTTCTGCTAAGACAGTGTTAACCCAATCAGTAAGAGAGAACCTGTGCTCAAGGTCAAGGTCACTCTTACATAGGAAAATCACCTACATAGGGTTTTGATCTGTGACAGTCAAAGAGAGTAAGAAGAGTAATGGAATTTAAACCTATAACATGCATAAATAAATGAATAATAAAGAAAAAAGCAAAAATAATGTCATTTTTATAGAAAACAAATAGAGACAGTAAAGGAAGCCCAAAGCTTCTACTTTGAAAGGATCAATAACATTGATAAAACTCTATCCAGACTGAACAGTAGTAAAAGATACATTACCCAGATCAGGAATGACAGGGGAAGCATTGCTAACAGCCACAGGTAATGATGCAATAGTCAGAGGATGTTATGAACAACTTCCCACCCACAGCCTGTCACCTAGAGGGATGGACAGATACATCGAAACAACACCAAAGCTCATGCAGAGGATCAACTGAATAGTCCTGTATTTTAACTGAATTTATAGCTTTAAGCCCTCCAGGAAAAGAACCACCCAGAGTCAGGCAACTTTGACAGTGAATGCTGCCCTACATATAGGAAAGCGGCACTCCCCGCAGTACAGAATCTTGCAGCTAATGGGAGAGGGGCTCACTTGACATGAGCAGATTGTCCTGGTCCCCAGGCTAGACAAAGACAGGAATTACAAGACCAGAACACTGAAGACCAATTTCACTTTGAATATAAATGTATATATTTACATATATATATATATATATATATATATATATATATATATATGAATTTGGAGGTCTCAAGTCTTCAACTTTCTGAATTATTGGTATAATATTATTGATATAATATAATATGTCAATTATTGGTATAATATGTCAAAAATCAAACTAGTAGTATTGGTAAAAAAGATAGACACATAGACCGATGGTTTAAAAATGCACTGAAAAATAAGCCCACACATATGGTTACTTGACTTCCAACAAAGGTAACAAAGTAATCTCATGGACAAAATATAGTCTTTGTACCAAATGGTGCTGGAAGAGCTACATATAAAAATATACAAAAAGTGAGTCTTGGTGCATATTCCAAACACATTCCCTTTCCAAAAATTCACTCCCATTTTATCACAGGCTTTGGATCCAGTACCCGAAACTATACACATTCTGTGAGCGAACATGAGAACACAAGAGAAAGAGCTTCAGTTCTCAAATTGGATAAATAATTCTTAGATATGACACAGAAAACAGGACCCATAAAAAGAAAATTGATAAATTTATATTTTGGAAATTGAATAAATTTTGCTTTGCAAAGACATAAAGAGAATGGAAAGACAATCTGTGGAATGGGGGAATAAGTTTGCAAAGGCCAAATCTGACATCTTCCTAGGATCCAGAATATAAAGTAACACTCCAAACTCAAGTTACACATTGACCCTCCGTGCTTCCCAAACCTCTGGGAGTGAGGAGTGGGCTCCTCAGATGAGCATGTCACTTCCCCTCCTCTGTGGGAGCAGTGTCAACAGTGGCCTGTGAAGAGGGCCCAGAAGCTCCCTTAGAAGACACGTCCCCCTTCCCTAAGTCAACACAGCCAGTTTTCCTACAAGTGTTTCAAAATTTGTTGGGTTAGTGCAATAGTTGCCTGGTGCACCATATTACAACATGCATGCACACACACAACTTTGAACATCAGGCTCACACTCAGTGCACTGTGATTCTCACTCCACGAGAAATACCTGGAAACTGAGTGGATTATGGGAACCACATACCATCCTCCCTCTCACTCCGTCTGGGACCCGAGACTGTGCTTCCTCTCCAAGTTCCCAAGCCTCCTGTGTGGGCAAGGCTTGGCTCTACCAGCTTGGCGTCTCAGCACTTCATGGAAATTTGGGGAAGGACAAAAGTCCTCATCCTTGGCACACCTTTCTGGAAAACATAGCAGGACCTTAATCCCTCCCTGGAATAGAGCTGTGGTCATCAGCTTGAGTTCTGAGCCAAGAGATGGCTGCAGGTGTCCTGGGAGATAGTTCCTGCCCCTCTACCCCCAGCCCTCCTCCCTCTCACAGCCATGTGTAAGCAGACAGTGCTTCTACAGGGCCACCTCCGGGTCTGTCAGGACCCTGTTCCCTGAAGAGGTATTTTTCACAGAGATGGGCTTTAAGAAAGCAGGACCTTTGGAAAAAGGCCTAGTAGAGCAAGCTGTGGTACCACCCCACTCCAAATGTCAGCTCTCCAAAATTCAAGCACAGAGGGATGTCCCTACACACACACATACACTCACACCACACACACACTCACACACACAAGCACGCACACACCCCACTTCCCTACTCTACAGAAAAAAGACCTAATGGCAGAAACGGTACTCTGGATTCATCAGAGGGTATTGGTAATTCTTACAGTTTGAGTATCATGAAACACTTCCCTAAATCTAAAAGACTTCTCAAAAACAGATCAGAAACAGACAAAATTAATATTTATAGACTCAATTACATGGAAATGGACTTCTAGCAAGCATGCTAGCTGCCAAAATTTTAAAAGGTCTCTTTTCTCTGGCTCCTAGAATATAACTTTAAAATACATAAAAAGTAATCCCGGCCTAATCTGATTGTCCTTGCACACTGTGTTTTGGCAGAGTTCCTGTCATTGGATTAACTGAAAAGTCAAAGAGGAGAAGGAAGAGTTCACAGTGTGGATTTAGCAGGATTAAATGGCCAATATTGAAAAAGTCATGCTCCATTTCCTCTCCTGCTGCATTTTTCACAAATATGGTGCTGAATGTCTTTTTTTTTTTTCAATTCCTCTCTCTTCATTTTGATCACTTGTCAAGGTGAAGCTCAGCCACCAGTTTACAAGTCCTGTCTGATAAGAATTCTCCCATGAGGCTATTCAGAGCCTCTCTGTGCTTTCCTCTCCATGTTTTCCTCCTCCCACCCTTTCTCCAACATAGGCATACCCTTATCAAGACCTGTGAACCATTAAAATTTGAGGCTAATCTGAGTTCAGGACTGTTACCCACATCCTAGTCTGCAGGCGGTCACATGGTTGGTCTTGCTACCCAGATAGTTGGAAGTAGTGCAGCCATTACTCAGGATGTGCCTGGGCACTCGGGGTGGTGACATGCAATAACATAGTATGGGGGCACTTCACACGTGGGGTCTTTGGATGTTAGCATGCATGTGAGTGTGTGTGTGTGTGTGTGTATCTGTGTGGAGGACAGGGGACAAGGCTATCCTTGTGTACTGTGGCTTCAGCCTTGGAAAGCAGAAATTCCTCATTTAATGGAGAGGAGACCTTTTGCCTAAAGCCCTTCAGTAACAGCTCATCCTACAGGCTTTCAAAGGACTCTATGTATTAGGCTTTCCTCATACTGCTCTGTGCTTGGCTGAACTTGACTCTAATTATCCTCACTGGGATGGAGTGACTTGGGCATGTGTTTCATTCGGTTTGATCTTAAGTTTTGTGTGAAGAATAAAGTTCTCATCACAAGCTGAGAAAGACCTGTAATACTTAGACAGCCTTTCTTGCAAGGTTACTGTGGGTGGTTCTAGTGCATCTCTGAACATGGGGGCAGTCTTGGGGACCCGTGATGCTGTCCTCCAGGACAAGTGGTTTCTTCCACAATCTAGTGAGCTTTAGAGCTGACAGTGGCAGTGGCTTGGTCTGGGCCTAACAACTTGCTGGCTGGCAGAGGACTTGGTGAATGAGCTGGTTGACTTATGCTGTGATCATTTAGACAGCCTCTGTGGGCACTGTCCCTTTTGAAATAGAAAGACATCTTAGCTTTAAAAAGCTGGTGCCACAGCAGGATTTTTTCAGTTCTTATTATTAAGAGGAACACTAGGTGGTTTTAGTTTGCTAATTTCCATGGATCTAATGGAAGCTGTTCAATCAGAAAAGCTACATTTTGATACCCTCCTCTTTACTGGTTGCCCCATGAGAGCTCCTGGGGTGCCGCTAGGTGATTTGCTTTGCACCTTTTTCATTTGTAAACCTTACTGAACTGGATCCTGCAGAGCCTTTGTTTTCTGTGTGCACATTGGGACCAATTTCTAAGTGAAGATGGTTTCACGGAGGCATATCCATGGCACGTGGCAGATGCAGCCACTACCTAAGTCAGGCAGTGAGCCCCTTGGAAATCAGCTTAGCTCTGAGAACCTCCCAGTGTATTAAGGACTGGAAGAGTTTAGAAATGCCAGTGTCATTAAAGAGCTGTGTGGGTAGGTGACCAGCTGCTGATGGTGAGGGCCCCGGAGCCCAGACATCTGCCTTGGTTCTTTCCATTGGCTTGCAGGTGGGCAGACCTCCTCCTTCCTTTGGGCTTAGTGGAAGCTTGGCTCATAAGCAGATTCAGGCTGTATCTGAGAGCAGAGTGATGAACAAGGCTCCAGGATCCAAGATGCATGGGGCTGTGGTTCACAAGGATGGTGGATCCAGGGGCGCGCCCTGGCTCTTCTCTTTTCAGTGCTCCTGGAAAATGTTGTGATCTCTTCTGTCATGGTTTGCTCTGTAATTTGGAACCACAGAATGGGGTACACAACTAAGTTATCCTAAGGGAAACTTTCAGAGCATTCCCCATCCATCCACAGGATATTAACAGTCATCTCCCCAAGTTTATGTCCACCTGGAAGCTCAGATATGACTTTATTTGGAAACAGAGGTTCTGCAGGTCTAACGATTTCATTATCTGTGACCATACCATCCTCGCTTTAGTGTGATTCTTAATTCAGTGACTGGTACTCTAATAAGAGGAGAGAAGACATAGGGACACAGGGAACAGAAGTCCTTGTGGCCGTGGAAGCAGAGGCTGGAGTGATGCTGGGACCTGCCAAGGAGCTCCCTGAGCCCCCAGAAGCTGGAGAAGGCTCGTTAAAGAGAGTTCCAAGACATAATCCCCAGATCAATTCATTTGGATTCCCATTTCCCTTTGACTTGCTCAGCTGGGTCATTTTTTCTTGCCTGTGGGTGAAAATGGCAGATCCGTACCTTTGGATTAAAAACCCTCTTGGTCTAATAACCAATCCTGTGTGCATCCCAACTCCCAAATCCAAGGACAAGTTCTTCCCCTCCCCAGTGGAGCTTCTGTGGGAGATATGGTCATGGCCTGCCTGTCCTCTTGTCCATGACATTAGCTTCCATGTCCCCTACAGTCACCCTGCTACTGAAGGTTCTGAATCTGCAGACCAGACACAGGGAGACAAAGATGTGGGAAGAGCCAGGAGAGACCAGGCAGACATGGTGGGCACAGTGTCAGCAGGCACCCAGGTGCTCTCTGGAAGCACGTGGTCTATAGGGTACTTGCTTGTGTCCTTGGTTTTTGTGGCCACTTTGTAAATCCTCTATGTGGTCTGATACCTTCTCTGAAAAGCAGCAGGTATTTATATTTGTCTTTTGGCCAAAATTGCAGTTTAAATTTTTAATTAACTTCTAGTAAAACTGCCCACAGAGTGTCAGGCACACATAGGCACCCAGCAACTGGGACATGTTGGCTGTGTTACCATTAGGGACATGAGTTGGACAATCTTCTGGTGGTAGAGACCTGGGTCACAGATGCCCAAACCTGCACTGAGAGCTATGGTATGCTCTTCAAGGCTACCTATGACCTAACGTCCCCAGGTGGGCTCTTGTTCAGACAGGGGGTCCTTAGTGTTTGGGAGCTCATGGGCTGTTGTTTGGGTCACGGGACTTGAGTTGCACAGGTGGGAGGACAGGGTGGGAGAGGCCAAGCTTACAAAATCCTCCAGAGAATGAATCACAATGTGGTCTATTCCCAGTGGAGCAGGTGACGGTGACATTCAGAGTGAGGTAGGAATGCTGGCCAGTGCCACCCGTGTATCCACTGTGGTCAGCAGTTCCCCAGCCAGGGGCTTCTTTGGTTCCGTCTTGGTTCCTCAAGGGGCAAGAACCTTTCATAGCTCAGGGAACAGAGTCACGCAGGGGCAAGGACTGAGTCTGCCCCCCAGGGCTTCTGGCCCTAGTGGCCCCATGGCAGTTCCCCTGGCTGTGTGTGTCCTGCCTCTCTGGTCTCCGGCTCACTGCTTTTGGTTCTGGAGCAGGTTCTGGTGCTGCTCATTGTGGGCTTTTCCCATGGCATCGCCCTGGCCTTCAGTCTCCCCTGCTGGGCTCATTGGTCCCCGAAAGTCTCTCACTTAAGGACTGAAGTGCAGAGAGGTCAATCAGCGTCGGAAGCTGTCCAGGCTTGGTGGTGGCCTGTGCTATTGCTGGCCTCTTGGCCCACGATGAAAACTGCCTCTGAAACCATGTCAAGGAACCAAGGCTGTCTTACATTTCCATACCCAGTAGACCTCTCTTGTTTGGTTGCCTCCCAAATTCCACCAGGCTCCTGAAGATAGCCTTTGAGGGAGCATCCTGCCCCTGCCTCAGAGGTGACCCCTCCAATCTTTCAAGGGCCTCCATATGCTTGTTTAGAGCCAGACCGGGAGAAATCACTGGCAGCCCATGCCAGGCGACTTCCCCATCAGGTGAGGGCAGCAGAGCCCACACCCCAAGTGAGCACCAAGGCCAGCACAGCAGAGGGGCACTGACAAAAGCCAGCGGCCTCCAGGTTAGGACCTGGCCAGGGACAAACAGCACGTTGGTAGGTAGAACAGAGTCATTTTAATGGCACTCAAGAAGCTGCATTGGGATGGAACATTCCAGAACCCAAATGTGGGGCAAGGAGGCATGTGGGGTTTAGTGGGAGGTGTGCTCTAGGTCAGGGCACAGATCGGACGGGAGACAGAGTATCCTGGGCCACAGAGCTCTCTGTCTGGCCGGGGTTTGCATGCCAAGCCCTGAAAGTCACTTTTCCTTTTCCTCTGTCCTTGTTCCTGCTGGGTGCTTCCTTCAGGGTGGGGGTAGAGGCAACCCTTCTGCACCTGCCACAGCCCTGAAGCAGTCTGCTTCTGCTCAATTTATTGGCACATTGTTTCCATTTCTTAAAACTGGATTTAGGATCTGGGACTGCCGGGCAGGAGAGACTGAAAGTTCTTGACTTTAGACACGCCTGGTACTTCAGGCAGGTCTTTCTTCTGTTCCCATCTGATCATGATGGTCTAGAAAGACCACTAGGTGACCTCCCTGCTGTGAAGTCCCCATTTTATGTTCCTGGGGCCTGGTTTCCACTTCTGACTTCAGGACTGACCCCTTGGGTTTATTTCATGACCTCTATCCATGGGAACAGCCTGCAGTGAGCCACCTTGGGCAAGGACCATTTACTCTGAAGAAGGCAGGGGCAGCACACCACTCCCCCAGTTTGTCACAGCTCTGGTGAATCTTGATCAGACACTGGGGATTCCTGAAAACTTGAAGAGGTGTGTCTTAGTTTTCCACTCCTGCTGTTAAAAAACAAAAAACAAAACAAAACAAAACAAAACAAAAAACACATGTATTTGTTATCTTATAGTTAGAGGACAGGATTCTGGCACATGTCTCATTAGGTTAAAATCAGGGTGTAGAGAGAGCCATGGTTCTCTGGGGCCCCCTGGAGAGAACTTCTCTGTAGCTTCCAGCAGCTGCCAGCAATGAGGGACCCACAGTGCTTTCCTCTGCCCTTAAGGTTAGCATCTCTGATCCTTCAGGTACAGATGTGCCTCTCTCTGACTGTGGCTGGGGAGATTCCCCACTTTTAAGGATTCATGGGGTTCTGTTGGACCTGCCTGGATAATCTGGGATAATCTCCTCCATCAAGACCCTTAATGGTATCCTATCTGAAAATCCCCTATGCCACATGCATCCCATTTCTACCTTGCGTGGTGGATCAGCCCCTGGAACCCATCTCCAGTGACAACAACTGTTCTGAATCCTGACTCCACAGACCAACAGGTCTGCAGCTCCAGCTCCACAAGAAACCTGTGTCTTTAGTGGCATCATTGGGTCATTTAAGAGGACAGGAACTCAGGTCTTAGGTACACTTGGAATTGACTTTGGTTTAGCCCCCGTTCCAGAAGGCCACGAAGGTGCAGCTTGCATCTCTCCCCCACAATAGGCTCATCAGGATTCATCTGAGCCCACATGTAATCATGTGGCCCACATGCTGTTTGGTGCTGGACTTTCCAGATCAACTCCAGGCAGACGGCACCTTTGTGTTCTCTTAGGACCTGGATGTCCAGGTGTCCTGCAGCTGCTGTCACCAGAGTTGTCACCAAGGGTCACCCTCCTGAAGGGAGTGACTGACAAGGGGAATGTGCATCCACTGGGTGCATTTTGCAGGTGACCAGTAGCAGTCATCCTTGCCTGACCAGATTCGACACCCTGTGCTTTCCAACTCTCCCCTCACATGATGGCTAGAGAGTGGGCAGCCACACTTGTAATGCCCCCCCTCCCAAGGGATTCAGCCACCTGAGGTTAGTGCTGCTGAGCATCTCAACCCTGTGTTTAGATTCAGCACAGCTCTGATGCCAGGGTTCACATGGCAGGTTCAGCTGTCACCCATCACTCAGCATTTTCATTAGAGCCACTCTGTTTCTGAATCTAACCCCTTTCTGAAAATAATCCTCATTGTAAAATGCCTGAACAACATAGAAAGATGAGAGCAAAAGCTCCCTCAGATAAGAGCATCTTAAAACAACTATGAGAATTAGAAGGCCTTCCTTTCAGTCGTATGAGAACATTTCTCCATAAGGAGATTTACAAATGCATAGAGTAGGGGATATAATCTACTCTCAGTATTTCTGCATAAGGTTCTTGATAAAATTACAGGATTCATGTTTATACTTGAAGACAAGGATCTGAATCACGTCTACACTGGATCAAGGGGAGAATCTCCATCTACTCCAGGTTGAAGGGAGCAAGCCTCCATCTACAAGGCCTCAAGGCAAGTGGGTGGCCATCTCCAGGGTTTCAAGGAGAGTGAGTCCTTGTCTGGTTGGCTCAAGGTGGGGGCAGAGTGGACTCCAGGTGAATGCAGATGTGCTCCTGGCTGGAATCCATGTGGAGAAGCTGCAGCCATCTCACACCTCGCTCCCATGGCTATTGGACTCCATTCCTGACGGGAGCCCACGCCAGGACGTCAGGTTCCACAGAGCTCAGCTCCTCGGGCTGCCGTGGGCTCTGGCTGCCCCCTTCTCTCTAGAGATGTGTTTTTCTAAATGCTGGCGCACTGAGGCATGGATGCCACAACAAGGTTGTAGAGTGGAGGTGGCGGTCCTCCTGGTCATCACTCCAACCCTCGCTGTTGTCACGAGGTGGAGGTACCTCAGGAGGAATTGCTGCTGTGTCCTGAGACCCACCAACTGAAGAGCACCCAGGGGTTGGGCCTGTGGGTCCCAGGGTCATGCTGGGAGCCTGTGCTGGGAGCAGGGGTCCTTGCATGCAGGAAGAGGAGGAATGGCAGGCCAGCTGGCACTTCTGCCATCCTTCTGCCAGGGCTAAGTGGCCCCTCAGGCGGCTGCTGCCCTCAGGGCCAGGGGAGGTGGAAAGAGCAGGCTCACTGGGACTTCTCTTTGGGTGGACAGGGAGCCTGGAAGGATCTGCAGGGACTGGGAAGGTCCAAACCCCTGCCCAGGCCTCTGCTGGTGGGTGCAGCTCCCCCTGGGTGGTGTGGTGCTGAATATCGGGTGTGTAGTCATTGCTCCATTGTATTTTTGATTTGCCAGGGACACCCAGGTGTTATAGGGGTCATAACGCATGTCAACATAATTGTCAAAATTGCAGGGTCCCAGTGTTTGGGGAGTGGCTTTCTAGAATGACTGGGTGAGTGTTCCTCACCCTGACTCTACTGCACATGGGCCCCATCTGTTTTGATGGCCGAGGCTCCACACTCCTTGGATACGCACAGGGAATGCCGTACATTCCCTGCACAATCCGCTTCTTCAGCTGCTTAAAGGTGGTCACCATAACAGAGCGTCTCCCTGTGAGCATCAAATGCAGAATAACCCCCAGGCTCCAGATGTCCACCAGGGCCCTCACACTCTTTCCGCTGGACCACTTCAAGTGCAACTTGATCAGCTTCTGCCCAGCTGTGGGCCTGGAGCTCAGGCTGAAGTCAATGAGTTTGAAGTTGCCTCTGCCGTCCACCAGGATGCTGTCCACCTCAGACCTAAGTGCATGACGCCCTTCTTGTGGCAGTGGCCCACAACTCTGAGGATCTACCAGAACAGCCTCTGGGCTGCCTCTTCTTGCAGTTGACAAGCCTCAGGGGTGTGTTGCCTCAGTTGTCCCCCACCACAAGCTCCATGATGACACTGATATTTCTGATGGTCTCAATGACCTGAAAGAGTTATGTTTCCATGTCCCATGGCCACCCTCAGATCTGATAGGACAGGGATATTCCACTTGACCTTTGGCAGGACTTTCATTGCCACCTCTGTCCTGGTGAGAAGATGGTGGGCAAGCTTCACCTGAGCAAAGACAACCCTGCCTGGTGCCCCTCGGGACCTGCTTGTGGTTTGTGGAGACGGTCACCTAACAGGAGCTGGGCACCTGTAGCACCACACGACTTGGACTGCACTCCCTACTCATCCTGAGGAGGAGCCCCAACCAAGGATACTGGTGAAAAGAAAAAATAAAACTCCAAGGTTAAAAAACTATAACCACCAGCCACCACCTCTCAAATGCACTGAGTATCTGGGAGCCTGACAGGTCACCACTAAGAGCTCCCTGTACTGAGGGGCACAAGCCCAGCCATAGGCCAATTCTTTTGTGGCCCATGTGTGAAATTACTTCACAATGGCTCCTTGTGAGGTCAGAGCAGGAAGGCCCATTCACACCTGGCCATAACTCCCAGGGGTCATCTCATTTTTCCTGGCCCCCAGGACCTTTTTGACTTTCATAGTAAGAATAAGAAAGGACCTCAGAAGCTTTTGCTTCAGTGGTTACAGTGAGTGATATTTACTTGTTTGGAAATTAAAATGTGTAGAATGTTTAAAAAAAAAGATGAAGGATCCAAAATGAAATCAACATACTTTAAATAAATGTACAGTGACCCTAGAGACACTGGTGCATAAGACATTCATTTTTTCATCATGATTTTGGTGTAACCCTGGAAACAAAATGGAGATCGTGTAGTTTGTCTGCTGTATTGGATGGGAAATCTCAACAAGTTTTTAAAAAGGAAGTTGCTCTGTAATTACAAGGGATTTCCATCCAGTCCTGTGTTCAGTGATCATAGATTGATGGCCTGGGTGCCAGGCTCTGGGCCTGAGCTGGGCCCAGAGGAGCGTTTGGTCTCAGCTGCTGGCACCGGCCAGCTCATGAAGGCCCTGGGAAGTGTTTTCTGCACAGCAACAGAATTCTATTTTCTGGCAGAAATTTCTCTAATGAGAAATGAAACAATATCTCATAATTAAAGATTGAGCTTAAAACACTGCTACCCTAAGGGGAAGTCGTTGTGCCTTCACATTCTCAGGGCCAGGAGAGAAGAGCTGGGATCTTTCCAGAACTTAGGAAAAGGATGAGAAGCTTTTAGAAGAACAAAAGCAAAACAGCAAGAGTATTTGCCAGGAACCTCAGGACTTCGGATGTGCTGGTAATTTCAGTCTTACCAGACATATGCCTTCCTCTGAGAAATGCTTATCTGTGGCTATGGAGAGAGCTCATTTAGATGGTGACTGTGAAATCTTGCTCTCTTTAGGGCCAGCGCTCAGAGAGACAGGCAGAGATTTAGCACAGTGCTCAGCCCAGGCAGTAAGAAACCTAATGGAACAGAACCCAGTGTGATTCTAGGGAGATTTATACAGCCACGCTGACTTTACAACCACATAGAATTTTCTGGTGTGGGTCCCTTGGGGGGCATTCAGAATTCCCAGCAGAGAGGTAGTCTTGTACAAAGCCAACTGGCACCTGCAGGGAGGTGGAATGGCTCTGCAGGAAGACAGTCCCTGTTTCCTGTTTGCCAGCTCTCTCTAGGACCACTGCTGGCCCTCAGACCTGCCAAGGAGGGGGAAAGGTTCCTCAGGACAGTGTCCCACGTGGAGCAGCTGTACTGGCATACGTCTTTATTACAGGGTGGTGACAGACTGCTACAGAGTAAGAGAGATCAACACAAAATGGGTCATTTCCTAAGGAGAATATCACCAATCACATTTTTTTCAAAATGTAACAGGACAACTCAAACATCCGTCATCTTGCGGAGATGGCTTTGGCTGTGAACACCACATTCTTCTTGTGGATGCAGAACTCTCCTCTGGCTTCCTGAGGGTCTCCTTTTGCTCCCAAGGCTTTGTGTCTCATCCTAGGTGTCTCTAATCCCCTTCCCCACCTCCTGTATGCATTGCAGGATCTCACCATTCTCTCCACGGTCATGCGGGTTGAGGCTTGACCACCCTAGTTGCAGCCATCCTAAGAGCTCACGGCAAGTGACATTCTCTGGCCAACAAAGACTTATTTATTTATGTACTTGAAATGCTGCATTCATGCTTCCTGGCTTGGTCTTGTGATGGTGGTGGCTGTGGTGTCCTGGTCACTGTTACATTTCCAGGACTTGGCACATCAGAAGTACTTAATAAATACTTCTGAATGCGCACAAGGCTGTTTCCGTGCTTGGCCCTGCTTTCCAACCTCCGCTTCCTCTCTTCTCTATAGGAAGCAGGTCTGAGGCTGCCTGACCTCTGCAGCCAGCCCTCTGCAGCGGCCCCATGAGCTACCTCCATGATGTTGGATCATCTCATTGGTCCTGTTTCCTGCTGTCTGTCCTTGATGACCACCATGTTAAGTCACCTAAGTGCTCAGGATGATATGGCCCCTCTTCTGTCACCACCATAGAACTTCTACTGCTCTACTTGAGGTCTTGTGCATTTTGGCCACCAGATCTAGCCACACACTGTGCTTGTTTGCTGCTCGCTAGCTAATCCATTAATTTGTTCTTGGTTCAAGTGCAAATGCTCCAGGCCACCCACATGAAGCAATGATAGAGTGAGGGAGGCTCATTCAGCACCTCCCAGCATGGACTGCTGTGTCCCAGCATGGATTGCCATGTGGAATGGATGACTGAGCTACTGCCACACAATGGCACACTGAGTGTAAACTCTGCTGGAATGCCACAAGGAGCCCACTTCTCTCTGGAGGTAGACATACTTTTTGAAGGGCTGAAGTCCTAGCTCCCACACCTCAGAATGCCACTGTATTTGGAAATAGGTGTCTGTGTTATTTCAGGTGAGGTCATTACAGTTGGCTGCAACTCAGTCCTGCTTGCATCCTTTTACAGAGGAAGTGGGGAGACACAGAAGGCCACCAGGTGTGTGCACAGGGATTGCCAGCTGAGACACAGCAAGGGGGCAGCCCACACACCAGGGGCAGAGCCTGCTGGCACCCTGGTCTGAGCTTGCAGGCTCTAGAGCTGTGAGAATAAAACCTCCTGGAGTCTGGGGAGCGCTGTGGTGGTGGTGGTGGTGGTAGTGTCCTGGTCACTGTTAGAGGGCAGGCTCCTATCTACCCTCCAGTCCTATGTGGAGATATGACTTGTATGTTCTCTGAGCAGTTGAGAGCAACAGAAAGGCTGTGTGGGCAGTAACGGGAAGTGTGTGGTGCCCTGCCCGTGGGCACGCATCTCCTGTGGTGAGCAAGGGTCTTTCTGCCAAGCCTCATCTCCTCAGAGGGAAAGGGTAGACAGAAACCCTGTGTCATTTCTTCCTGGGAAATGGTCACCTTTATTACTGCTCAGCATAAAGCTGACTGTGAGAGAGGTGTCACATGATGATTGTTTTAGAAGTTTCTAGAGGAGTCTCAATAGACTTGCCAATCTCTGTAACAAATCCAGCTAGAATTTTAATAAGGATTACATTAAATATATAGATTATTTTTTAAAGATTGTTGTCTCTCACAACATCAAGTCTTCTATACATGAGCATGGGCCTTTCCATTTATTTACATTTTAAGTTCTTTCAACAATGTTTTCTAGTTTTCAGTATAAAATTTTGCACATCTTTTGTTAAATTGATGCCTATGTCTTGATGCCATTCTAAATGGAATTACTCTCCTAATTTCATATTTCTTTTTTTTTTTTTTTTTTTTTTTTTTGGTACTGGGAATTGGACCCAGGGTCTTGTGCGTGCCAGGGGAGCACTCTCCTCTGAGCTCTGTCCCCAGCCCCTTCACTTCACATTCTGAGTGGGCACAGCTGGCATATATAAATGCTGGTTTTACTGTTGAAGAAAACAGCCACTCTGGAAGTGAGAGTGCCCGTCCCCATTCCTGCTGATGTCGGACTTCTTCACTGAGAAAATGCAGCTCGCAAGTCAGGACAAACCCTAGGAGTGGGGCTTCTCTGGGGAATTTGCAGGGGTGTCCAGTAGAGGTGGTTTTCTGTGGTTTGGGTTTACAGAGAACCTTTTCCCAGGGTTTATTTTCCATTCAATGAGGGAAGAATAGATGAGGGACAGAGGAAAAACTGCCTGAAAAAGTCCGTGAATCTTCTAAATCTGATGGCTTCGCTGGAGGAGATGAGCATTTTCCTGGGAAGACCCTGCAGGGGGACAGGTGAGGATGGGGCATGACTTGGTCCCTCAGCATACTTGCAGCCAGCTCACTGTGTACTTCCAGGTGAGCTCTGTATGCCACACGTGCATATCTACAAACCCAGATGTCCATGTGACCATGCCTGACATCACTCTTACCCTCTGTGTTAAACATTCTCATTGGTCCAGAGGACTTGATTTCACTCCTCCTTATGGCTTCACCCTGTAGCAAGAACCTTCCTCCCTGAACTTTATGGGAAATTGAAGGCCCAGGAGATGGCAATCTTCTGTGAGGAGGAAGGGCTCACAGCAGTGGGAACAGGTGTGGAGACCCTAGAGGCAGGAAAGGCTGGGTGCTTGCCAGGATTGAGGATGCTGACCCAAGCTCAAGCAGAGTCACATAAGTTATGTCAGGAAGGTGGGAGCTCAAGCATGCAAGTTCCTCAGGGTGCTGAGAGGGCTCGGATGCTCCTTTAGGATCAGTGAGAAGGTACTCAAGGTTTTCTATAATTGTATGCATTTGAAATAGAAAATGTTTTGATAAATATAACAAAATATCACTACCATAAAACAAACTAAAATATGCATACAATGCATCATTACCATTTTACTGTTTTCTTGGGAGGGGCACTTCAAGTCAACTGTCCCTGAAAATCTCCACTCTGCACCACAGAACTGCTAACTACTGTCACTGTGCAGTACCCTGGACCTGTAGACGCACCCATCCTGTGTAGACACACCTGCGGTGCCTTTGCCACCTCCTCCCCTCCCCCTCCCCTGGTAGTCACCTTGCTCCTCCGTTTCTGCATAGTCAGCTGTTCATAGACTCCACATGTAAGCGAGATCATGTAGTATTTTGCTTTTCTGCATCTGGCTCATTTCACTGAAGACTTCCAGGCAAAGGAGAAGGATGCTCTGATTCCTGTTAAAAATAAATAAATCAGCAACAGAGCAGGTGGCAGGAGAGTGGCTGGAGACCTGGGTGTGACTTCAGTAATCATGCTGGTGAGCTGGGGCTGCTGGTCCTAGTAGGAGGCAGCAGAAGTTCCAACAAGGGCTTCAGTGTAGACCCCTCTCCAGGCGAGCCCCCGTGTGCTGGCTCAGGTCTCAGCACCCTGTTTGGCAGGATGGTGTCTGTAGGCTGGGATGCCCTGTGCATTAGGAACAAGGCACCCTGCTACTGGGTTCCCCTTTCCAGCACCTAGGATGCATATGGCCCTGGGAAGACCCTGGGAAGAAGCTGTTCCTGCTGCATATGGAAAGTCTCAGACAGACTTTTGGCAGCTGTTGTGATATATTGTTTGTCATTGTGTATCTTAATAAAAAGCACTCTTTGTGACAGCCAGCAGTCTGTTGAAACAGCTGCCAAAACATGGAGGCTAGTCTCCCTTGCTGAGGAGGAGAGTGCTCTTGCGCTTGCCACTGGCTCCAGGACACAAGAGTGAGGCTGCTCAGAGTCTTCTAACCACAGAAGCAGGTCCCAGAACTGGATCTCCACTTAGCAAACCCTTTCAAACAGAGCAGAGCTCCTGATCCACAGAGGAAGCGCAGGTGGAAGAGGGAGTGGCAGCGAATGCATGTGTCTTGTTGCAGCAGGCTGGGCAGACACCAGGGACAGAGCTCGGACTTTCCAGAGCACTTCAGGACCACATACTTAGGCATCCCCAAATGGCTTTCATTCTCTAACATTCAACTCTTATTTAAACTGCTTGAAATATACAAATCACCCAGGCCTTTAGTGGACTCCATTTTTAATGAGTAAAAGCGACCCTTCTTTACAGTCTGTCAATTGTTAGAGGTTCGCAGGAGAACCGACCCTGGAAACTTCTAATTCAGAGTGGTAGCTTTTAGCTTTTGGCATCGTTGAACTGCAGCACCAAGGTGGGTATTCTGGCTTGGAATGCAGGATCCTGGGCCACCAGCATCTAGAGAATGATTTGGGTTCTGTGTGTGTTCTTGGACTCAGTGGTGGTATTGGAGTCCCCAGATGAGTGTGGACCCCAGAACATGCCTGAGGGCCCTGGCAGCTCACAGCATTATTTGGTGCACAATCTTCACTTTGCTCCCCTGTGGCTTGGAGGGAGCTCTAGGCAGACAATGGAGACAAGAAGCAAGTCCCCATCTACAGCCTCCAATTCCACACCTTTCCCTGAATGCCAGTCCGTGACTTGTTGTCTTTGTCTTCCAGCAACCTGACTTCTTTTCCCCAGAGTCTCCATAACAGTTCTTGTCCCTTTACGCTATGTATGAACACCCAAGTGTTTGGGTTTGGATATGAGGTATCCCCAGAAAGCCTTGTGTGACACAATGCAGGAATGTCCAGAGGTGGACTGATTGTGAGAGCAGTAACCTAATCAGCAGATAAATTCACTTGAAGAATTAATCATTTGAAAGCACTAGTGCACTGGGTAGTAACGGGGGAGCAGGTTGGGTATGACTGAAGGAAGGAAGTAGGTCACTAGGGTGTCCTTGTTTTGTCCCCAGTGCCTGCTTCTCTCTTGCCTTCTTGGCCACCATGAACTGAGCAGCTCTCTCCAACACACCTTTCTGCCATGATGTTCTGCCTCACCTCAGATATAGAGTCATGGAGTTAGCCAACCATGGACTGAGAAGTTTGTAACCATAAGCCCAAAACATTTCCTTCTGCAAATTGTTCTTGTTAGGTATTGTGGTCACAGAGGCCAAAAAGCTGACTAACAACAAGCTCATTTAAAGCACCATGTGACAGAATAATCTATATAAATTTCTTCCCAGATATAAAGAAGGAAAATAACGACCATAACCTTAGCACTGCACAGAGGCTGGAGTCTGCCCATGGGTAGCTCCCCAGGCAGGAGGAGGATTCTGCTGGAGTAAACCAGGCTCAGTAGGAAGGCAGCTCAAGGCCACGGGGTCCAGACTCCAGCCAGAGGTGTCAGCCCCACTCCCACCAACTGAGCTGCAGCTCTGTGTGTGTCTGGACCTGCTGGGCTGCTGGGCACACTTGGGGATTTGGGTGTAGCACAAGGAACCACATCTGAATGGCCCCTTCACATCACGGAGCCTGTAGTTCGAGATCTCAGTAGTTCATGGTTGTAGCAGATGGCAGTCCAGTGTCCTATTCAGCCAGATCAGCAGTTTATGACACCTTTCAGTCAGACAGAGGCATCTCTAGAAAGGGTCCCTTTTCTCAAGTGCATAGAAGAGCTGTCACTGTCCACACTGGCACCGAACTGGGGGTGGAACCTTCTCTGGATTGGCCCAGAGTAGCAATTCATGCAGTAACAGCACCCGTCTGCTGAAGGACTGGGGTGTCAGCAACTCTGCGGGGCTCTCTGGAGATAAGGAGAACAAAGCAATGAAGCATGCAATCCCTGAACTCCCCAGGGACAGGGATACCAGATAACCATGGTCACCAGATAACACCTGGTCACCATGGGGCACAGGAGGTGAAGGAGAGTTCCATATGTACATGGGTGGAGGGGCTGAGCGCTGTGGGAGGCCTCTGAGGCAGAGAGAGGTGCGTGGTGGGAAGTCCTCTGGCTTCACAAGCTGCTTGTTAGGCATCTGAACTGATTTCCAGCTTCTCAGACTTTTGAATCTGTGGCTGAAACCAGTGATGCAGCATTTTGGCCAAGGTGGGAGGATGTTGTGTTTGCACTCTCCCTGCTGCCCCAGGTCATGATAAGGCTCTTGAGATGCACCCGGATAAAGTTAGGGTGACATGCCCACCCATCGCTGAACCTGTGTTCTTTTAGCTTTAGAGAAAGAGGGAAAATCCCAAGAGATCACTAAAGCCCTTTGGAGAAGGTACTATGGAGAAACGGTGGCCAGGAAGAGAATGGCAGAGTCGTGCCATCGTCTCTGCCTCCAGCCCGGAATTCACCTTGCTTGAGTGGCATTATGGTTCAAGAGGCAGGGGACAGGCAGGTTCCCTCCTCGAACTTAGTGATCTCTAACAGGAATGCCCTGGGGCAGGTCCTCAGAGGGGATCAAAGAGACCAGAACCAGGCAGACACTGAGAATCCAGACAGGTCATTGACAGCAGACCCTGGTATAGGTGTCCTGCAGTCCTGTGCCAGCCCGGGACTCTGGCTCGTGAGGTGACCAGGGTTGATTCACGGACTGGACAGTTATCAGACGATTGAGACTACCTGTGACCAGTGTCCAGTGACCTCTTCTTCCTCTTCTTTTCGAGCAGTTTGGGGAGGGGTTTTCCTTCCCGGGACAGATGATTGCATGTACTGTCTGGAGTCTGTTTCTCACAGACACGAACACATGGACATGCATCCCCCGACCCTCCTTCACCTGCCTACCTATGTCTGTACACTCTCTCTCTCACAGACACATACACATGGACACACATCCCCTGACCCGCCTGTGCCTGCCCACCTGTTTTTCTCATCTCTGGAGTTGGCATCAGAAGCTGTCAGAGATTCTTGGATCTTTCAGGTGACCTGAGGTGTGCCTTGTGATCTCTCCTTTGGCTATGCTCTGCCTTCTGTACCTCAGTGGCCAGCCCTGTACCATCTTCCCATCAAGAGAGGTAACAGGTGAACTCAGAACTTAAAATCCATGTTTTCTGTATAAAGTCTGTGATGTGGACAGAACTAGACAGTCTGGCCTGAGGCAGATCAGACATTCAGAAGATAAACAAGATTTAAGAGGAAGGTTTTACAGGGGGATGTCATCAAGCCCTTTGAGTCTGGCCTCAGTGAGAATGGGGATTGGCAGGTGGGGGATTCTGGTCTACAGAAGTCACTGAGATATCATGGCCAATTGTGAGAGACTTGGGGAGGCAGATGTTTGTGACATGGGGAAAAGAAGATGCAAATACCATTCAAAGCCAGGGTGTGATATTCACAACACAGATGAAAGCTGTTCATTCAACAGAGTACCTGAGAAACTGTCAGAAGGGTTGTGCTATTCTTTTAATTTTCAAATTCATTTAGTTATTTACCCACTCACTTATTTTAGTAGCATATAAATCCATTCCACCTTTCAGGGAGGTTGAAAGAAGGAAGAAAGCTTTAGTTATCCTTACAAAAAATGGGTCATTAGAAAAGCATCATTATGTCCAAAGGACTTTGTTGTTAGAAAAACCTGGCCTAAAGATCAAGGTATTATAGACAGAAAATAAGCAATCCATTAATTACTTCATCCACTGATTTATCCACTTGAAAATTCATTCACTCATCAACCTATTTGTATCCATTCGTCCACCTATCTATTCAGCTACTCATCCATCCATCCATCCATCCATTCACCCAACCATCCACCCATCCATCTACCCATCCAACCATCCATCTATCAATCCACCCACCCATACATTTACCCATCCATCCACCAATCCACCCATTCATCCACCCATCCATCCATTTACCTATCCATCCATCCATCCACCTTTCATCAATCCATCCATCCACCTATCCATCTACCCATCTATCCATCCACTCATCCATCCATCCACCCATCCATCTACCCATCTATCTGTCCATCCTCCCATCCATCTGCCCATCCATCCATCCACCCATCCATCCATCCATCCATCCATCTACCCATCCATCCGTCCATCCTCCCATCCATCTGCCCACCCATCCATTCACCCATCTATCTACCCATCCATCCATCCTCCCATCCATCTTCCCATCCATTCATCCCTCCATGCAAGCAACTGTCTTTCAGGTTTCAAGCGCTGGTCTCAGCTAAGCACTGCTGTAAGAGAAGAGGCAAGAGAGGTTTGTACCCTCTTGTGCCTGCTCTAGAGAAGGCTGTAGAAAGTGAGTAAGGCATCACATAAACAAAATATTTCACATAGTGATAAACAGTCTGATGAAAAAGAGAGAATAATGTCTTGCCATGTGAGGTTAGGTAGGTGGTCAGGCATAGCCCCACTGAAAGTTGAGTAAATCAAGACGCAAATGAGAAAAATCCAGCCACACCATAATCTGCAATCTGGAGAGTGTTCAGGCTGTGCACACAGCCAGAGCAGACATCCTGCAGTGTTCACAGTCCTGGGGTGGGGATGGGGGCAGGCCCACATGGCTCAGGCTGATGTAGGAGGGCAGTGTGCAGGCAGTGAGGTGGGCAGGGGCATTTTGTGGCCCATCCTATGGGCTGTGGCCATGAACCTGTGTTCACTCAGCAAAAGGAGCTTCCAGGCGGCGGCTCTGTGGAGAGCTCAAGGATTCCTTCCATTTCTTTTAGAAAAATTTGTGGCCCCGCAGGGAATGCAGTGTGCAGGAGGTGTGCCTGTGAGAGTGGCTGTCACTGGCTAGGCCTGCAGCAGGTGCTCTGGGGTGGATCACCGGGTGAGGTCACATTCCAGCTGAAAATACACACCGTTCTTATAAAAAGCTGAGATGTTTCCACTTCCCGTCTACCCTGGCTGGGACCAGGGGCACAGGCGGGTCTCTGCTGATAATCAGGACCACAAACATTCCGGAGTCCTGGGTGTGCCCACCCCCAGAGAAGGTGTCACTTTAGAAATTCAGGTGCTGGACCATGGGGGCAGGAGGACAGGGCACTTCCTTGAGGCTCTGAAGTTGGTATTTCAGATGCTGTGCAAGGAAGTCCTGCCCAGCTGTGCCCCACCATGGCAGCTGTGATGGGTGAGGACAGTGGGCTCATCCTGAGCAGATCCAAGGATTAGCAAGTGAGAGGGTATTTGGCAAGAAGAACGATAGGATAGAGAGGTACATGTGTTTGTAGCAGGGTCCTTTATTGCAGGATAGGGTGAGTACTCGGGGAAGAAGAGACAGTGGGTGACTCGGAATCACCCTTAATATGCTTGCGACTTTGTCTAAGCCAGGGGACCTCTTTGAACCTTGGTGTCTTCATCTGGTAAATGACAGTACCCCTTCCCTGCCTGCTTCCCAGGGTTGTTATGGCTCCCATAGGTGGGAGGTGTGCTATATTGGGAGAAGGAGGCAGATTCTTACAGGACCTAGGAGGTGGGCAGCAGCACACTTATGTCAAAATGAGTCATAGCTGCTGGTGCATGGAAATGGCTGGTTTGAAGCCACAGCAAATCCAGGGAAGTGTTCCTGCCTGAAAATGAAACTGAGTTTCTAAATGAAGCTCCCATGTAAATTAGGCAGAGCTGAACTGCTGCTAGTGCTTTTTGAAGGTTTCCCTGCATTTCCTGCAAATTGGACGAGAGGCTCACGCATTTAGTTCCTTTGACACTTAGAGTCATTGATGGTGCAGAGCCAGGAGGAAGCTCTGGGTGATTCCAGCCCTGACACTCTCTGGCTCTCTGTCCTTAGGCACGAGACTCAGCAGCTCTGATTTTTGATATTGTCACATGTGAAGTGTAGCCAGGGGCTCTATGGTAGAATCAGAGACACAGGGAGGTGGGGTCCCTGGGAGGCCTGTAAGTAGGAGAGGATGTTTGGGTGGCAGGGGTTGGGACACTCATCCTGATGGGGTCACTTGTGTTTCATGCCAGTCTTGAACGGATCCAAGGGCTGGGAAAATCTCAGGGACCAATTGTTTTGGGTTGGTCCCACACTGGACCTGGGGCACTGGTCAGTGGTGGGCAAGTCTTCAGGCTGAAGGACTCAGACAGACAGGCTTTTGTGGCCTGGCCGTGTTCATCTGGGTGTGGACAGTCTCCCTATGCTGAAATAATAACACCCTGTTTTCTTGCTGTCTTTGGGGTGTATGACCTTCAAAATCTAGTTCCAGCTTTTATGGTGACAAATGAATGTGTAGATTGGACCTTGTGAGTGCCTGATACAGCCCAGGACCATGCAGTCTGAGGAGTGGGGACGACCAAGTCCTCACTTGGTCTCCTCAGCACAGGAAACAGCTCCTGCAGATGAAGTGCCCCAGGTCCAGGCACCTTTTCTTTCTGCCTCACAGCAGGTGAGCTGCACCCAGATGCCCCCGCTGCCTCTGAGTCTCCCCTGCAAATAGAATCTAGGGTTTATGTCTGTGAGCTTCAAATCTCACATTAGGGAAAAAATAAAACCCCGTAATATGTATTTTAAACTGAATTAATGGAAAAGAAATTGCCAAACGGAATTTGCTGACCTGCTGCCGTTTAACCACAGATATTCTTGTTTTCCTTCTCCCTAGAGTTCAGCAGAGTTAATATTGCTGTTATTGAATGCCATCTAGTAATCCTCTGGATGTGGTGCTGAGAGGTGTCATTAGAAAGGGGACCCCAACTGGAGATTCTTTTCCCACCTGAGTCCCACAGGTGGCATGCATCCAAGCAGGGTGCTGACTGGCAGCCTGTGAGAAAAGAGGGTCACTCTGCCGGAAATGCCAGGTGGGCCCCATCACTGGGACAGGTCTTTAGAGAGCAAAGTTGACTCCTTAAGATTGCTTTAAGATTGCCTTGAACAAAGCTACAGAATTTCAGCTAGGCAGAGGAGAGACATTTTTAAGATTGTGTGCAGCCTCAGAGGACTGCATGTTTTGGAATTGCTAAGAGTAAATTTTAAATGATTTCCCAAAACTGATGAGCATGTGGGCTGATGGCTGCATTGCTTGACTGTTTATCACTCCACAGTGTCAACCCACATCCACATGTTTCATTCTGTTCCACGAACATCCACAATTATTATTTGTCAATGAAAATTTTAAAAAGTAATAACAGGTGACCTGAGCGTGAATGCCATTGGATATCAGGAGGCACAGAGGATGGGGACGCCCTGCAGTGCAAAAACTCATCGTAAAACAGGAAAGCAAACTGTTTCTCCAAACTAGTGACGTCTTTATTAAAGGGTGGGTGAGGTTGAAGCTGTTCTTAATAAAGCTGGGGCCATGGAATTTGTTCTGTGTTTTCATGCCAAGCTGAGAGTCAGGCTGACCCTTCTCGCCTTGCTTTATGAGCAGGGGAGGACAGTCCACCTGTGTGGACGATGGTGATAGAACAAGAGAGTTGAATGTCTCACGTTGTGAAGGAAACACCTTTGAAGCCACCAGTTTCATTTGTGGGTCCTGAAATGCTCCACGCGTGTTGGGATGCAGAGTTATTACTTGCTAAGTTGTTATAATAACTGAACAAAACACCTAGGTCATTTTTAAGCTGAATGGCTGGGTTTATCAGTGGATGAATCTTTTGAAACCTTCCTAAGACCTTGTGGTGACTCCTTTGCAAGACAGCATGAAGCAGGAGCCAGAGAAAGGACAACACCATCAGAGGCTCTTCCTGAGCCTTGCTGAGCCTCCCCAGCCTTCTCTGACACGAGTCGTCACACAAGTAGGTAGGGGAAACCAGAAAAGCATCATCTCTTTTTTCTGTCATATTGATCCGTAAATAAATTAACCCTGTTTTAATTATGTTCACACTTCTATGGAAATTTTACCCCCAAAGAAGTTCTGCTGAGGTGAGCTCTAGTTCCTGGGGCTTAGGGTGGATCATTGCAGGCCCAGTTTAAAGGACCCAGGGAGGCCTCCAAACATCTCTTTCCCTGCTGGTTTCCCTGTTCCTTGTCCCCTAAACACACCCACACTTGGCAAGACCACCCAGGTCAATTGAGGGGAGCTCCGGATAGTGTAGAGCTTGCTAATTACCTCACACACCCTCCTGATTGAGCCTCTTTTAGAAATGCAAAATTAAATCACACTCTCCTGTGCACATGGGGAGCTCTCAGCACTGCAGAGGCAGCCACATGAGTTGTTGTGTGGGCCCCTGGCATGGGCATGTCCCTGAGGAAGCCTCTCATCTGTGGGGGCAAAGGAGAGATGGCCCCCCAGTGGGGCCTGATGAGCACAGCCTGGAGGGGGGGGGGGAGCAGAAGCAGGGCTGAGGCCAGCAGCTCCTGTGAGGCCCAGCGGCTCCACCCCGGCTGCCTGGGCTTCAGCCCGCACAGCCATGGAGTAAACTGTCAGACTGCTGCACTTTTTATCTGTTATTTTTTTTGTTTGTTAGATTATGAAATCTACTTTTGTAACTAATTTTAGGTGCCATTGACTATAATGTTCACATTTTATCACAGGTTTCAGAGCTTTCTTCCCTTGCTTGGCTGAAACTTTCCACCACCTGATTCTGAAGCCCCCTCCTCCCCTTCGGGTCCTGGTAGCCAGCATTCCAGCCTCTGTTTCCACGACTGCTGCTTTACTCAGCTCACGTTAGTGGAGTTGTGCAGGATCTGCGCATCTGCATCTCCGACTAGACTGATAGTGAAAGACCCACCAATTCCCTGTCCAAGAAAGACGCACGAGGCACTGGCTGCAAACGCAAGAGGTTTATTCAGACACAGACGCCTGTGGGTGCTCAGCAAAACCTCAGCCGGAGCTTTGGTGAACTGGCACCCCGGGCTTTGGGGTACAGGTCTTTTATAGGATAATGGGGCAGGTTTCGCGCGTGCGGGAAGTGACAGGTTTCTTATTGGTTATTTTGAACCCAACATATAGATTACCTAAAGGGCAAAGTTGTTTTTCACTTTATGTTCCTGGATAAACCTCATGACAGTTACATATTAACACTCTGGTTTTTCTGTTCCTGCTTATCATTATCAGTTCCTGTTTGTTCAGGCATGCCTTGGGATCTGCTTTTCTGTTCTTCCTCAACCATCCTGTCCCCTCACAATAGACTACCCTTAACTGATTAACAGAGAGACCTCTCTTTACGTGGGTTAGCAACACGCCCTGATGGTTTTACAATGGGGCCTGGGGTTTCTGGGCTGGGGTCTTTCATTCCCCCCTTTTTCTATTTCATGGATAGAATCTTATATCCATTGTTCTGCCTGTTCAGGTTCTTGAGCCAGATCGGTCTGTGACCCTGTTTGCTGCTGGAGCAACTGATACTGCTGAGTAAGAACCATGGTCTGAATAATGGACAGTCTTTCTTTTATAAATCGTATTAATCTGTTGAGAATGCAAGGCCCAAACGTTAAGATTATCAGTAAAATAATCAAGGGTCCAGCTACCGAGGATAACAAAGTTGTTAACCAAGGGGACTTACTGAACCAGTGTTCAAACCATCCCTGTTGATTTTCAAATTCTTTTTGTCTATTCGCTAATCTTTCAGTGACTTTTTCCATGGTCTCTCTAACAACCCCCGTATGGTCAGCGTAGAAACAACATTGTTCTTTTAGGGCTACACAGAGGCCACCTTCTCTAAGGAACAGTAAATCTAATCCTCTCCTATTTTGTAACACAACTTCCGAGAGGGAAGAGAGAGATTTTTCTAGGGCTGTGATAGACTTGGCCATTGCAGTTAGATCTTCGTTCATAGCTGCTTGTAAATGTAAGAATTGGTTTCCCTGCACTAAGGCTGCAGTTCCTGTTCCTACCCCTGCGGCTATTCCTCCAACGCCCAGCAGTATGGCTATAGTCAGGCTTATGGGCTCTCTAGGGTACCACTTCTGCCCTTCTAGATGTCCTAGGACATAGTCTGATCTTAGATATGATATCCTGGGCCATAATTGTATCAACACACAAAAATCAGTGGTTGCGTTGAGGACAGCCGTAGAAATGCAGGGGGTCAGCCCAGTGTTGCAGGCCCAGTAAGTTCCAGGGGGGCCCCATAAATAGCTATTTTGTGAGCCTGTCTTTGGGAGGGTAGTATTACAAAGAGGTTGGTGTGATAGGGGTACGTTCCCTATACAGACCCCTTGTCCTGATACTTCAGTGATGGTAAGCTTATAGCTGGGTAGGGATACACACTTAGGGTCAGGGTTTGTACTACTATTCCAGTTAGACATCATTGCTCTCCCTTCATAATAGGGTGGACTGGAGGTGAGACATAGCCAACAATCTTAGGTGCGATCTGGGTTGGTGGTGTTGAGGGCATAAAATGCTCCTCGAATCAAATCTAATAGTTGATCTCCAGTCCCTGGGTAAACGGGTTCAGGGAAAGAACTAGAGGATTGATAGTCCATGTTACAATTTGAGGCACGGGTGGCTTACTGGAGGGAGTTGTTGCCAAGCTCTTGGGCTGTTTAGGCGGTGAAGGGATCTTTTGGTCCCCAAGTACAGGGTTAGGTCCTATAGAGCTAATTATAGCTGGGGTTTGAGATAGTCTAATTTTGAAAATTACACCTCGATCATTTCCAGGCAAGTGCCATCTGAGTCCCCATGTTCTTCCAGTAAGCCAGGGGTCGATAGTCTCCCTGCCTTTGTCCGTGAATTGTATCTTAAGGGGCAGCGACTGGCCCGCCTGAAATTGTGAGTTTTTCCTGTAGCATGTATGGCCATCTGAATTGGGGGTCGTAAAATTTTTGGCCACCTGTATCAGGTCCCAGCTTGAGGTGGGGCTCCAGTATGCATCTCCTGTGGTTTCGCAGCCCCAGGAGGAGCAAAAGTATGCTTCATATCCCCCACATCTATAAGCCTGTGATCTGTCTCTACCGTCCCGAGGGCAGACATAAAAGTCAGTTTGGGCTAGCCGGCACCTAGCGACCTGGGTTGAGCATCCATAATTAGTGCCTTGCTGAGGCCTGGGGGCCATGTAGGTCTGGAGTTGGCCATGTGATTTGTCAGGAATATCCCATGAGTCTAATCCAGCGGCTAGTTGGCAAAAATCTGGGGTCAGGGTAGGCCACCATGTGCCAGGGGTATGGGTTGCTGTAATAGACCAAATTACCTCCCCGGTTTGAGAATATACCTGCCAAGTCAACTTCATGGGAGCATGGGGGTTACTACCTAAGGGGAGTAGAGCAAAGAGCAAGAACGGTTAACAGCGTGTAAGTCTTATCTTTAGTGGGTTTGGAGTGCGTTGTAGCTTCCATCCTGATGTCTCCGGGGTGTTGGTCAAGTCCGGTGGATGAGCAGCTTTCACGTGAGAGGCGTGGATCCAAGCAGCTATGCCGTCTACCTTCAGTGCTGTCGGTGTGGTCAGCAGGACGGTGTAAGGTCCTTTCCACCGTGGTTCAAGATTTTTGGTCTGATGTCTGCGTACCCAGACGGTGTCTCCGATCCTGAAGGGGTGTGGCACCGAAGGAGTTTTGAGTTCTTCCTTATATGCCGCTGCCAATGGTTTCCAGACCTCGTCCTGGACTAGTTGCAGTGCACGTAAATGAGTCTCCATGGATGGGGTAAGGGAGGCATAAATTTCAGTTTCATAGAAGTTAACAGCAGGTGGTGGAGCACCATATAGGATTTCAAAGGGGGTTAGTCCCTGAGAGTTAGGAGTATTCCTGACTCGATATAGAGCTAAGGGTAGGAGTTGTACCCAGTCTCTAGTGCCAGTTTCAAGCGTTAATTTAGTTAAAGTCTCCTTAATTGTTCTGTTCATTCTTTCTACTTGCCCTGAGCTTTGGGGTCTATATGCACAATGTAACTTCCAATTAATCCCCAGCGAATTGGCCACTGCCTGACTTACCTGGGAGACGAAGGCAGGCCCGTTGTCTGACCCAATTGTTCCAGGTACCCCATACCTTGGGAAAATTTCTTCTAATAGCTTCTTAGCAACGACCTTGGCAGTTTCATGTCGGGTGGGAAATGCCTCTACCCATCCGGAAAAGGTATCAACAAAGACTAGAAGATATTTATATCCATACATACCAGGTTGGACTTCAGTGAAGTCTATCTCCCAATGTGTTCCAGGTTTGTGTCCTCTAACTCGGACTCCTGTCCCAATCTTAACTTTACCAGCATTTACCTGAGCACATGCTTGACAATTTTCTGCCACCTGTTGGAGGAGTCGATCCCTGTTTGGGAGATATAGAGTACCCTCTCCACGGTCCAAGAGTTTTCTCATCTTTATAGCCCCCAGGTGGGTTAGTCCATGTAGTGATTTTATTAGTTCTTTGGCATTTTTAAGGGGCATTATGGTTTTTCCTTGATGCTCCCAGGTATTGTCCTCTGAGTTGTAAGTGGCCTCTAGCTTCTGGACGATATCTAAGTCCTTATCCTCATAGATCCATTGGTCCTTATGGTCTCGTAGTGAAGAGTCCACATGTGGGGTGTGCTGGGGCAATAGGGTCATCACCAAGAGTTGGGGCCCCAAAGCTGCCTTTCTGGCTGTTTCATCTGCCAATCTGTTTCCCCTGGCTTCTGGATTGTCTCCTTTTTGATGACCAGGGCAATACATAATGCTTAACTTTTTGGGTAGAAATAAAGCTTTAAGCAAAGCCAATATTTCAGTCTTATTCTTAATTTCCTTTCCTTCTGAAGTCAGTAATCCCCGGCGTCTGTAAATTTCTCCATGTATATGAGCCGTGGCAAAAGCATACCTGCTGTCTGTGTACACGTTTAGTTTCTTCCCCTCTGCCAATTTTAAGGCTTGGGTCAGAGCTATCAGTTCTGCCCGCTGGGCTGATGTCCCTCCCGGCAATGCACTCGCCCATATTACCTCAGATTCAGTGGTGATGGCTGCTCCCGCTTGCTGTTCTCCATTGAGTAGGTAACTGCTTCCGTCCGTGTACCAGACCAGCTCTGCATCTTTCATGGGTTGGTCCGTGAGGTCTGGCCGGGTTCCCTGTGTCTCTGTGAGAATCTGCTGGCAGTTGTGAGGATTAGCTTTTCCTGGGAGCGGTAGGAGGGTCGCTGGATTCAGTGTGACTATGGGGCCAAACTGAATTCGGTCAGTGTCCAACAACAAAGATTGGTAATGGGTGAGTCAGGCATTTGACACCCAGCGATCGGGCGGTTGGCGAATTATTGTCTCAATAGCATGAGGGGTTAATAAAGTCAATGGTTGTCCCAAAGTTAGTTTGGTGGCGTCTTTGATCAGGACAGCCACAGCTGCTATCATCCGAAGACATGGGGGCCATCCTGATGCCACTGGATCCAGTTTCTTAGACAGATAGGCTATGGGGCGCCTCCATGGCCCCAATTTTTGGGTTAAGACTCCCTTTGCATAGCCCTGCTTTTCATCTATAAATAGGTCAAAAGGCTTGGTAATATCTGGTAAGCCTAAGGCGGGGGCAGATAAAAGGGCCAATTTGATGCGATCAAATGCCGATTGGTGTTCTTCCGTCCAATCAAAAGAGTTACCCTGTTTAGTCAGTGGATACAGGGGGGCTGCTATCTCAGCAAACCCAGGAATCCAGAGTCTACAGAAACCTGCGGTTCCTAGAAACTCCCGCAGCTGCTTGGGACTCTGGGGGGTTGGTATGCTCGAGATAGTCTCTTTCCTGGCAGCTGTCAACCATCGCTAGCCATCATGAAGTTCGTAGCCAAGATAAGTAACTGTTGTCTGACAGATCTGGGCCTTCTTAGCTGACGCTCTATACCCCAATTGCCCCAAAGTCTGTAGTAATGCTTCCGTACCTGCCAGGCAATCCTCCTCGGAGGTAGCAGCCAACAAGATGTCATCTACATATTGAAGCATAATTAAGGAGGGGTGTCTTACACGGAAATCGGCCAGATCCTGATGTAAGGCCTCATCGAAGAGCGTCGGGCTGTTTTTAAACCCTTGTGGCAGTCTTGTCCAGGTCAGCTGTCCAGAGACTCCTTCTTCGGGATCCTTCCATTCAAATGCAAAAAGATCCTGGCTTTGGGGAGACAATCTTAGGCAGAAGAAGGCATCTTTTAGGTCCAAAACGGAATACCAAGTATGGGTAGGAGGCAAGGTGCTGAGGAGATTATAAGGGTTAGGCACCGTGGGGTGAATATCTTCTACCCTTTTGTTTACCTCTCTTAAATCTTGGACAGGTCTGTAGTCATTTGTTCCTGGCTTTTTGACTGGCAACAATGGGGTGTTCCAGGGTGACCGGCAAGGAGTTAGGATGCCTTGGTCTAGGAGGCGTTTGATATGTGGTCTGATGCCCTGGTGAGCTTCCCTCGACATAGGATATTGTTTAATGTTTATGGGAGTAGCGGTTGCTTTTAGGTGAATGACTATTGGAGGTTGTTGTTTAGCCATTCCCATTCCTCCAGTTTCAGCCCAGGCCTCCGGGTATGAATCAAGCCAATAGTCCATGTCCTTCATAGGTACAGAAGGTTTGTCAAAAAGTTTATATTCGTCCTCTAATTTGAAAGTCAATACGTGTAAAGGGGCCTGGTTTGGTCCCGTGATGGAGGCACTCCCATCTTTAAAATAAATTTGGGCTCTCAATTTGGTCAATAAGTCTCTTCCCAGTAATGTATACGGACAATCAGGCACATGCAGAAATGAATGGGAAACTTTACCTGTGGCAAGGTGTACTTCTCTTTTGGTGGTCCATCGGTAAGGTTTGCTTCCGGTGGCGCCTTGGACCCATGTTGTCTTGTGGCTCATAGGTCCTGGTGCCCGTGTTAGCACCGAGTGTTGGGCTCCCGTATCTACTAGGAAGGTTACAGGTTGCCCCCCTACTTGCAGGGTTACCCGGGGCTCAGGGGGGAGCTCCTGGCCCTGACTCCCCTAATCTTCATCCAAGGCTAGCAATTGAGAGGTCCGGTTTGTACCTCTTCTGGGGTTGGGGGGTTTCTTTGGGCAGTCCTTTACCCAATGTCCTCTTTCTTTGCAGTAGGCACACTGGTCTCGGTCTACACGGGGTCTGCCTTGTTCCCTTTCCCTACTTAGCTTATCTCCTTGTTGTCCTGTCTGTGTTACAGTGGCCAATATCTTACTTAATTCTTTATCACGCTTTCGATCTCTCTTGTCTAATTCTTCCTTAAACTTGAGATCTCTCTCCTCCTGCATCCTCCTGATTCTTTCCTCTTTTTCCTCTGGAGTTTCTCTCTTGTTAAAAATCTTTTCTGCTTCTCTCAATAAATCTGCTAGAGAAAAATCTTGTAAGTTATCTAATCTCTGTAACTTAGTCCTAATATCTGGAGCGGACTGCCAAATAAAGGCCATAGAAACATTTCCTCTCTGATCCTCACTGTCGGGGTCAAAAGGTGTGTACCTCCGGTAAACTTCCTTTAGTCTCTCTAAAAATGCAGTCGGAGTTTCTGTCGATCCCTGAATAGTCTGTCTTACCTGAGCCAAATTAGTGGGCCGCCGCCCTGCTCCATGGAGACCCACTATGAGTAACTGGCGATAGAGACGTAGGTGGTTCCTACCTGCATCAGTGTTATAGTTCCAGTCTGGCCAAGTCAAGGGGAAAGCTTCATTAATCAAATTTGGGAGTTGAGTGGGGCGCCCGTCGTCCCCGGGCACATTTTTACGGGCTTCCAGGAGAACTTTCTGTTTCTCCTCAGAAGTGAGAAGGGTCTGTAGGAGCTGTTGGCAATCATCCCATGTTGGCTGGTGAGTCACTAGAATAGATTCTATCAGAGAGGTTAGAGCTACAGGGTCACTGGAAAAGGATGGGTTATGTGTTTTCCAGTTATAGAGATCAGAGGCAGAGAAAGGCCAATATTGGTACAGCCCATCGGGGCCTCCCGTCTGCCGCAAGGGGAGAACTCTAGATGTATCCCCCGAGGCGGTTGGCTCCCGACGGCTGCGGAGCCTCCAGACCATGGGGGATGGGCCCGGAGGGTTATTGGTGACTGGTTCGGCTGGTTCTTCTTCTTCCTCTGAGGAAACCTGGATGGAATCTGGAGCCGGTACAGGCTGGGGCCCATAGGGTGGGGGTTCTTCAGTCATCAAATCTATGAGAGTGGAGTCTTCCGGCGGCAAAACCTTTTTGGGTTCTGTCCCTATTGGAGTCACCTTTTTAGATTTATCGAGAATGGGGTAGAGTCTAGAGGTTGAAGGGGGAGGAGGCGTAGGTACAGGGATAAGTGGAGCGGAAGATGGCGGAGGTGTGGAGCGGTTGGAAGTTGGCAGATGGAGAGGCTGGTTGGGAGGAAAAGTCGGGGGAGGAGATTGCGGAGTAGGCTTAGACGGAGAGAAAGGAGCGACCCAAGGGGGTGGGTCAGAGACCAAATTTTCCCAGGTAACGATGTAGGGCACTTGATCGGGGTGTCTTTGAGACCCTTGGGCGAACACCTGAGACTTCACCTGTAAAATGGGATCAAGATTAAATGTCCCTTCTGTTGGCCAGCCAACATTGAACGCCGGCCACTGCATAGTGCAGAGCGTTATCCATTTTTTCTTCTTGATCTCCACTGACAGGTTGTCAGCCTGGTTCCGGACGTCCTGCCAGTGATCAAGAGTAAGGCTCAAGGGAGTTGTTATAGATTGTCCCATGTTAGTTTCAGATGGAATGAGAAATACAAAAACAAGAAGACAGACACAAATATCAGATTGGACACAAAGAATGTTGCGCGGCCTTGGCACAAACCGAAAGTAGGCCTCCCGAAAAAATGGGCCCTCCGAATCCCTGGGACGTCTCCCAGGGTGTCAGGAATCCCCGGGACGTCTCCCAGGGTGGCAGGGGAGAAGTCCGAGTTCGTCAACTCCTTCTCGAGCTGCCCAGAAAACAGAGCGATTACGCGCAATCGTACGGACGCCGCACACAGACAGATATCAACCGGAGACTGCAAAAAGGGACACAAAATGACGGACAAAATGACACGAGCTGGCCAGCTTACCTCCCAGTGGTTATCTGGTGTTCCTCGGGCAGGGATCCGGACGGGGTTACAGGAGTTCTCCTGGCTGGCTCGCCAAATGAAAGACCCACCGATTCCCTGTCCAAGAAAGACGCACGAGGCACTGGCTGCAAACGCAAGAGGTTTATTCAGACACAGACGCCTGTGGGTGCTCAGCAAAACCTCAGCCGGAGCTTTGGTGAACTGGCACCCCAGGCTTTGGGGTACAGGTCTTTTATAGGATAATGGGGCAGGTTTCGCGCGCGCGCGGGAAGTGACAGGTTTCTTATTGGTTATTTTGAACCCAACATATAGATTACCTAAAGGGCAAAGTTGTTTTTCACTTTATGTTCCTGGATAAACCTCATGACAGTTACATATTAACACTCTGGTTTTTCTGTTCCTGCTTATCATTATCAGTTCCTGTTTGTTCAGGCATGCCTTGGGATCTGCTTTTCTGTTCTTCCTCAACCATCCTGTCCCCTCACAATAGACTACCCTTAACTGATTAATAGAGAGACCTCTCTTTACGTGGGTTAGCAACACGCCCTGATGGTTTCACAATGGGGCCTGGGGTTTCTGGGCTGGGGTCTTTCAATAGTACAATATCCTTGAGGTTTATCCCTCCTGTTGTGCATGGAAGAATTGTTCCCTTTTTTAAGACTGGCTAGTAGTCTCTGGTATGTGTGTGCCACATTTTCTTTATCATTCTTCCGCAGAAGATACCAGGTGGTCTCCTTCTTTTGGCTACTGTGGACAGCAAGGAACCTGGAAGCGTAGCCATCTCATTGGGATCCCCATCTAGTTCTTTTGGAGAAATAACCTATAAGTGACATTGTTGGCTCATTTGCTGCTTCTCTTGAGTTTTCAGGAGAGCTCCTGTGCTGTCTCCTGCAGCGGCTCATCATCCTATAGTCTACTGACAGTGTGCAAGGGCTCCATTTTTCCCACAGCTTTACAAAATTGCAATGCCATATATAAACCTGCAAAGGCCCCTAGCATCTCCCAACCTGTGCCCTCATAGTCTAGCAAACCCTTTATATATTTTTATTTATTTATTTATTTTATTTTTTTGTTAACCAGGGATTGAACTCAGGGGCACTGGACCACTGAGCCATATCCCCAGCTCTATTTTGTATTGTATTTAGAGACACGTTTTGCTGAGTTGCTAAGCACCTCGCCATTGCTGAGGCTCACTTTGAACTCAGTCCTCCTGTCTCAGCCTCCCCAGCTGCTGGGATTACAGGCGTGCACATGGCACCTAGCCCTTTATATTTACATATATATAAAGTATCCCTTTCTGGTTTTATTGTGCATTTTCTTCATCATTCAGGACACTGAACATCTTCCCATGTCTTCCTTAGAGATCTTTTGCCTTATTCCTAAGTCACTAGTTTTTCTTGCTACTGAGAACCAGTCTGAACTGCTCACCAAGGATCTCATTGTCAGTGAGGTCACCAGAGCTTCATGCCAACCGTACAGGAAGGTTAATTCATATTCCAGAGTCACCATTGCTGCCTTGGATTCCAACCATCTTACAGATTTCCTACAGAGTGTTTACCTTAGCTGTGCTGGTTGATCTGGGTTGAGTTGTAATTAAACAGCAGTGCTTTGCTGCTCTGCAGCCACTCGATGTTAAATTAAATTTTAATTCAGCCTGGACTGGATAAGAAGATTCTTCCAGATGACAAGGGAACACTTTAGCGGGGGCGGGGTTGGGGGTGGGGGTTGCAGGCGAAATTAAGCAGAGATTCTCTGAAATGCTCTCATGGCTTCCTCCAGGGGAGTAATTGGGGGTAGAGGCTCAGAGTCACCCCTTAATGTCACAGCCCCCTTGAGAGGACAGCAGGGCCTGGGCGAGTGGGGCACCTAGAATAGGAGAGAAATCACTCTAAGCTTTACATTTCCAAGTTTTTGCCTTCTCTCTCTCTGTGTCTCCCTCTGTTCTTCTAGACATGCAATTGCACATGCACTGGGCGTGTGAAGTGGGCTGTGGCTCCTGCATGCTCCCTCCTCCTCCTCCTCTGCCTTGCCAACACCTGTAAGTCCTGGCTCCCTTCTGTTCTAGTTTGAATAGTTTCTACTGACATGTCTGCGTTCACTCATATTTTCTTTTATCCTATCTAATAGGCTGCTAATCCCATATGCTTTTTTCTAGTTTTCATTCCTAGAAGTTTGATGTGGGCCTTTTTATTTTCTTCTACATTTCTGCTTAACTCTTGAGACATTTTAAATAATGTCATGATGTCCTGTTGCCTACATCTGTGTCCGTTCTCAGTTGATTTCTAGTGACTGAGTTTTCTCCTCTTTAGGGGGGTGGTAATTCCTTTCTTTTTCACATGTCTGATAATTTTTAATTGGATGTAAAACATTGTAGATTCACCTCGTGTTAAATATTTTTGGATTCCTATAAATAGTCTTATGATTTGTTCTGGGACAAGGTTAAGTTACAAGGGGAAAAGTTGACCATTTTGGATCTTGCTTATACATTTTTTGGGCAAAGGCAGTTCTACGTCTAAGTATAATTATCTCCTGCTAGTCAGGCAAGTATCTTCTGAGTGTTTTACCAGATGCCCTGAAAAACTTGAACTTGAAACTTGGAGTTTGTGATAATTAATGCAGCTTTTCTAAATTGACTGGAAACTTCTAGGGGGCAAAACCTAATATTTGTATTTTTCTGTTCAGTAAAGCTCAGTGCAGTGCTTTTGCATAGAACTTACTAGTCAAGGTACTTTAAGTTGCAAATGACAGAAACCTCATTTCAGGCTGATTCAAACAAAGCAATTCCTGAAGCTAACATGCCTAGGGCAGCAGGTTCAGGTACAGTGTGATCCAACAACTTGGGTGTTCACAGGGAGTGACTGTCTCCACCTCTTAAGCCTGCTTTCCCTCACTTGGAATTCATTCCCAGGAAGCTGTTTGCCCGGAAATGTTCCTAGCATCTTTCAACCTGTGCCCTTAGTTTAGAAAGCCCAGTGGGGAGATAATTTTATATGTCTTTTCTCAAACAGTTCCAGCCAAAGTTCTGGGATTCAACATAGCTAGTGTGTCTTGGGTCACATGATCACACTGGAACCTGCCACTTGGTCAAGAGAGTAGAACCCCTGATTTAGGATTCAGAGCCTGTGGTCATGCACCACGTATGCGTCAATGGGATGGCAGGGGCTATCCCACCTAGCTTGTACACACTGACAGTGGAAGAAGAACAGCGCCTGACAGAGGAGCACCACTCTGCTACTAAGGACTTAGAAGGCCGCCTAACAGGAGCTCAGCAGTCACCGCCCACAGCGCGGCTGGGGCCGAGGTCAGGAGACCATCACTACACCTCAGTTGCCTGTGCACAAAGTGTGCGCTGCCCCACCAAGGTGTGGGTACCACAGCGACGGCATTCTCCTCTGCCCCACCTCCCTGCCCCACCTCCCTGTTTCCTCTCCACCTCAGCATTCGCATTGCTTGCCTCAGGAGACTGGAAATGGATGGGTTTCAGCTATTTTTGTTATTTCTTTTGTGTTTGCTCCCTGAATGCCCAGGGGGAACCCTGGAAGGAGATGCATTCAGTAAGCAACACCGAGTGCACATGCATGGAGAAGTGGGCAGATGCATGGGCAAGTGGGCTTCCTCTGCCTGTACCTCTCCCCTCTAGCTTGTCATTGTTTTCCAACAATGATTTCAAAATAGCTATTCACTATTGATAAGGAACTATTGATTGCACCTTTGAAATCAATAACAAACAAGTGGTTTGTAGAATTAGTCAGTGATGGTATTTACCTCTTCAGGATCACTGTAAGAACAACTAGAGCAATCTAAATATATCCAGAAGACCTTGAGGCAGATCCATGGTGTCTTCAGAGTGGCAAAGCTGTGGGCACATGGAGCGTTGATATCTGTTCTGGATACACAGCGTCGTAGGTATTTTAGAAAATATCATTCTCTGTGTTGTCAGCACCTTCATTTTCTTTCCTTAGGGCTGGGATGGGAGTACGAGGGGAATGCGTACTGATTTGGAAAGTGGTGTGGGGGACATGCTTGCCCCCTGGGTCAATGCAGATGTGTTGGACATCTACCTGTACCACAGAGCCGGGAGAGCAGACTGTAGGGTGTTTGTGCCCTGTCACAAGGGGGCCACAGTGCCCCGGGGTGTATCAGCTGCTCTGGCCCTTGCTCTTCCCCACAGAAACAGACACTGGCAGGCACAGCTGCACCCAGCCCTTTGGAACCGTATCCATCACTCTGGGTCTGGAGCAGTCTTTCTGAGTGCCTGTGATAATGACAGTAGTTAAAATTGAGCGTGTTCCCTATGTGCTAGTCGAGCTGAACACCCTGGGCACCATATTGCCCCTCAGGATCCGGAGTACCCCGGAGGAGGGACGCTATTGTGATCCCCATTTCCAAGATGAGGAAATCAAGTCACAGGGACCTAAAAAGCACACTTTCCAAGGCTAGACTTGCAGTGGGTGCCCACATGGATGCTGGCTGACAGTGCCCAAGCCGTGCCAGCCCAGCTCCTCCCCAGGGGTTCCACCTCTCAGACTCCACTGCACCTGGGAGTCATCATGAGACCTAGGGAAGTGCAAGAGACAGAGTGGGATGTGGGAGAGAACAGTCCAGGGGAAGGTGTGTCGTCCCAGGCAGAGAGAACTAGTGGGATGGGCATGTTGCACCCCTCTGCCCCCCATTCTTCCTCCTGTGATTAGGCACAAGCACTGAGCAAAGTGGCTGCCACCACCTCACCACAGAGCATCCCCCAGGCTGGTGGTAAGCTGCTGTCCCGGCCCCTTGGCACTGAACCAAGGTCTGCCTGGCCTTCCTCCATGCTGGTTTAATGCACCCAATCAAGTCCCCATCACACAGGCTGAGCCTCCACTCCGCCTGCAAGTCTGGCCCCAGGGCCCATGTGCTTCACCTCGCTTCTGACCTTCTGCTGAAGTGTCAGATGTGATTCCAGGGCCCGGGAGTCACTGAGGACCAGAAATGCACGTGTGTGTTCTGGTGAAGCTCGCAGGCCCATGTTTTTAAATGTATAAAATGATAACAAATATGCTCTATTTAGAATTGCTAATTCTGCAAATGCCGTGTAGGGAAAGACTGGATGCTAGGAGACTAATTTGGGGGACATTTGGCAAGGACAAACTGAGATGGTTAACTCTCTACAGTTCCCTGGTTTGGACTGTGTCTGGATGGGGGAGATTAGATTGCTGGAATCTGGTGGGGAATCCTGAGATGGAGAAGTTTATATTCTGTGATTAGCCTTCCTTTATTTTGTTTTTGTTTGTTTGTGCATCTGTGCTTTTAAGTCTGAGCCAAAAACAGTGCTACATTCTACTCTATTTTAAGCTTAGCCCAACAGATTGTCATTTCCAAAACAAATGTTCTGGAGCAATTTTGAAAAGTATTAAGCAATAAACAAACCCAGGCTCAGTGTGCCGAATGGGGCGCATGTGAGGATCACAAGGCTCTGCGGACAAGATGAGGGTACGTGCAGCAGGGAACCGGGAGCACCCCATGATCACCCAGACAGAGCAGCCCCTTCGGCCATCCCAGGTCATGGGGGGACACCATCCAGGGGCTGTCGCTGGCCGGGTGCTGTGAGCTCAGGGACTCCACACACAGAAGATCTTTAAACGCAAGGTGGGGCGCAGCCCATGCAGCCCCTGTATCAGCGGCCCTCTCCCCACCCACCCCGAGGCTGCTAGGCTACTGCCATGCACCTTTCTGTTCTTTTCAGGACATGGGGGTTTCAAACGGGGTCAACTCTCAAGGGAAAGGCTACTTGACTCTCTGAAGATGGTGGCCACTGGGGGAGTTGGCTCTGCTCTCAGATCAGGCTGTGGCCCAGGACATGGTCTGCACATCACCTCATGGCTCTGCCCCTTCCCAAAACTAGGCTGACTCAGAAAGCCCTCTGAAGAGCTGGGGCCAGGTGACCTTGCCCAGAGGAGACGATTGATAGCAGACACTCTCCCAGATAGGTGCTGCTGCTCCAAGCTGCCTGGAAAGGGGGCCCTGGTCTTTCATCTTGAGCAGCAGGAGCCTCCTGTGTGTCCCTCCTGATGAGGAGAGTGCCCACCCTGTGTTCACAGCCATGCCCCCAGACCCCGGGCTGTTTCCATAGGTGATGTGAACGTCCGCTTTCTTGTTAGTTTTCTTTAACTTTTTAACTTAACAACAACCTTTAACTTAATTCCATAATCGCAAAATCCCTGGAACAATCAGAATCAGACTCCTTAGCTTTCTTAATATGTTAAAATAGACAACTTATTGAAATGGTATCCGTGTCCTCACTTGACATTAATTTGAATATTAACACACTTCCATCTTGCCATAAGAGCTTCTGGTGCTTCTTGATTCTGGCTGACCCAGTTCATGTGTGTGAATTCATTAGCATGCGGTCCACAGTTCTTTCAGGTTCTCAACGCTGTTTGAATCGTGATACTTTATGTTTCTGCCTATTTCTTTAACACACTAGTTGGTCTTTTCTTTGTGTAGCAGAGAACTCAAAAGTGAGCTCTTCCAGTGCAGAGTGGAGTCCTCAGAAACAGCCCTCCTCCTTCAACATTTAAAAAAGCCCCTTGGGCTCCATCTAGTCATTCACCTTAGAAGAAAATACACCCAGTTCTGTGTTTTTGTACATTTCAGCTGCTCTGCGCAGCAGTCAAGTTTAAGTCTGCTTCCTTCTCAAGGACTTCAAGGTAGGCAGAAAAGCCTTGAAGATTTCTCCTTCCATAGAAGAGATCTAAGAGGGGTTAATTTCTCCCATAGTCTAACATTAGGGCTGATGACTTAGGAAGGTGACTGCTGCTTAAGCTATAGTATTAAGGCAAGATTGCAATAAATCACCAAGTCGATCTTAAAGCAGGAGACAGAACCTTTTTCCACTAGCTGGTGGTCTAGATCCACCAGCTGGTGGGCCAAGGGGCCGGCTGCAAGTCTGCAACCTTCGACCCCCTCCTGGGGTTTGAGTACACCTATTTTAGCCCAAACCCACATTAATCATAAGTGGCTGTTGCTATGATTCAAAACCATAACCAAAGTCATGAGATCTAAAATCACAAATAGAAAAGGGACTGGGCCAAAATGTCCTAGTTAAGTACAAGTTATAGAATGGTTACTAACGTCTGGACAATCAATCTCTAGACAAGGTACCTTGTCCAGGAAAAACGGGATCCAAAGAGAACACTTTTACATTGAATAAGAATTGCCACTTTTGTTGCCAAACCTGCTGAGCTAAGCGACTGTGGATGGGCACAGAGGTGGGCCTTCCCACGGGAGAAGCATTTCTTACCTAACATGGAGTCTTGGGGGAAGATGGGGAAGATGGAATCTGTTTGGTCATTGCCGGTACAGCCTGGCTCATAACAATAGGTTGTCTTGGTACCGAAAAAAATGATCTTTCACAATCAATACTGAAGAATAATTTTACTTGGAAACCCCAATTGAGCATGACATGTTTCTTGGTTGTTGTGACTTAACTTTGTCATGGGACAAAGGTGAACTAACTCACCAGCTTCCTGGAGTCTCCATGCAGTCGCCATATCACTGCTGGCCTTCCATAAATGGAAGGGCATGAAAACAAACCAGGTTCCGAAAGGTCTGAACCAGACTGCATGAGGCCCTCTGCAGAGGCCCGTCCACCTGTGGTTAACTAATTGTTCTTGGTGCCATGGAAACTTACCTCACCTGAGGTGTCCCCTAAAGCTCCTGTGTTAACGTCAGAAGTGACATTGGTGAGTAACAGAAGTGAGCAGTGGGATCCTGAGGTTGAGGAGAAGGTTCTACACTGGACTTACTGTGCTGGGACTTCCTTTCAAAAAAACAATTTACCTGCAACCCTGTCCATCCTAAGTCAATAGGATACATTAAATTCCACAGCAAAAACATATTATCTGCAGAAGAAAGCAGGCCTGATGGGTGCTTTGGCACATGCCTCTCTCCCATTGACTCAGGAGGCTGAGGCAGGAGAATCACAAGTTTAAAACCAGCGTCAGCAACTTAGTGAGGCCTAATTAACTTCAGTGAGACCCTGTCTTAATATAAAAAATAAAAAGGTCTGGGGATGAGGCTCAGTGGAACAATTTTAGACTTGTTACAACAGTAGGTTCAATCCCCAGTGCCAAAAAAAAAAAAAAATTCCTAAAAGAAATTGAGGCCTGAAAAGCTCCTCCCTGCCATTAAGAAGAACGTAAGTTGCCCCAAGGGGGTTAATATTTTATGACCTTTACATACAGCAGATTCCAGAATTCAGGCAGATATGATAATTAGAACCAGTCAGTGTGGGTCAGTGAGTGACCCAGTGTTGCCTGGTCCTCAGCATGTCAAATCCCCCCTTGTGGGGTATGGCCACGTGCAGTGGGGACTTGAAAGTCTGAGACAGTCCTGTTGTCAGTCAGAAGTCAAGAGGTGGACCTAAGCAGGACTCTCCAGAAACTTCCTTGGGCCTCATTAAACCTGAAGAAGAGGTTTCCCTTTCATCTCCAAGAGGACACACTGTCTCCCTTGAGACTGTCCCTTTTCCTCTCCCACCTAATTCTCAGGCCTGCAGCTCTGAGCACCACAGCTAAGCTTTCCCAGTGTGCTCAGCAGAACTGGGGTCAGGACAGCCTCAGCAGCCATGGCTTCATGTTGGGCCCTTGCTCTGTAACAAAATTATCTGTCTTGGAGAACTGTGGCCTCGTAGGTCCGTCCTCATCTGAGTGGACTGACTGGGTGGCATCTGAGGGCAGGTGAGTGTGGCTGAGGAGACGGGTCATGGGGACTGCTCTGGAACCATGCAGTAAGGCAGATGGACTTCCCTATGCAGTGAGCGCCCTCAGTCCTTCCTGGTTGGCTACAACAGAAAGGTGAAAGGAGTTCACACTGACTTTCTCTGACTGCTTGGGCTCTGATATCACCTCTTGCCCTTGGACTTAGGAGGCTGATGCCATTGGCACTCCTCGTTCTCAGGCCTTTACCCTGCACTGGAATTTACACCACCAGCTTCCCAGGTCTCCAGTTAAAGATTCTCCATAGTCACCACATGAGTAAATTTTTCATAATCTATCTATATATATCTATATCTATCTATATCTATCTATCTCTATCTCTATCTATATATCTATGTATCTATATATCTATATCTATATATATCTATATCTATCTATCTATCTATATATGTATATAGATAGATAGATAGATAGATAGATAGATAGATAGATGTGTGTGTGTGTAGGTATGTGTCTATTTATAATTGTTGATACACAGGCTGTCCACAACTTATGATGGCTCAATATTTCAACTTTATGATGGTATAAAAGGAATATGCATTCAGTAGGAGCTGTACTTCAGGTTGTGAATTTTGATCTTTCCCAGGCTGACAGTAGTATCTTGGTGCTGGGCAGCTGTGTAGAGCTCCACATAATCATGAGAGTCCACAGCAGTCTCCATGGAGCATCGTGGAGATCCCTAGGTCAGGTGTAGTAAGCACATCTCAACTTAGGTTATTTTTATGTCCATATTTTGTGGACGTAATCACATTATAAATTGAAGTGTATCTTTATTTATCTATTTGTTTATCTTTAATATACCTTGTTTCCATAATAGTCCTCCCTCAGTGTCCATAGGGAATTGGTTTCTGGACCTCCACAGACACCCAAATCTACAAATTCTCCTGTCCTTATATCAAACATTGTCATGTTTGCACATAACCCATGAGCATCCTCCCACTTACTTTAAATCATTTCTACATCACTTATACTACCTATAAGATGCAGAAGCTGTATAAATCCTTGTTATGCTATATGTTAGGAGATGAGGACAAGAAGGGAAAAAAAAACTATGTTCAGTATGGAAATGGTTTTTATTGGTTTGTTTGACTTATTTCCTTTTGCTTTTCTAAAAAAAGAATACTTTGGATCCACTAGTTGTTCACATCCATAGACAGACAGGAACCTGAAGAGCTGAGGTCCAAGTGTGCTTCATTGTCTCCTGTGGAGCCTGCAAGATGCCTCACTTCAGAAGACAACAGCTCTTGCCTCCTCCCCTGTGCGCTGCATAAAAATGGGGTTTTCTTCTCCGCAGTCAGCCTGGTGCTCAGAGGAAAACCCCCAGGTCTGCGGACCATCAGGTTCTGAGCATGTGAACACTCTGCTAAAGAACCCCAGATTGCAGACCCAGGGGCCAGTGTCAATGGAGAGGATTTAATTAATGAGACACCTTGTCAACACTTTAATGTCCATGTTGGTGGCACAGTATACCATGATGACCTGAGCATTGGATGGGGTCCTGTTCTTCTTTGACCTCTCTGGCCCCATCCTGGGCTCCTCCAGGACTCTGTGGTGCTCATCAGCATCCTTCAGAAGGTCTGCTCTTCAAAAGTGCAGTCCCAGGGAGGGTTCTAGAGGCTGAGTGTCCCTGCATGGCCCACATAAGGAGAGACTGCACGCAGTGGAAATTTGTACATTACTCAGGGAGGAAGCATCAACAATGCCCATGTCAATGGCAATAATGGGAGAAGTGCATCTTTTGTGTGGCCCAGGATTGTAATACTTTGGGGTGACAGAGAAAGACATTTTTAAGAATCCACAATTTGGAAAAAAAGATTCAGCAGTCTGGGCTGTTGAGCCTAATTTGTAAAATCAGAAGGAGAGAATGCAAAGTTCAGGAAGCAGGTCTGAGTAGAACGCCTTTGCAGTGTGAGAAGGCGGAAGGTGTTGCTGAGCCACTGCAGGTGAGTGCCTATGGAACTGGGCTGCTGAGGAGTGCATGGCATCAGACGGTCTCTGTTGATGGGGTTTACCAGATGCACACTTGTCTTAGGGCTTCAGTGAATAGAGGTGATTTCACATTAAGGTAGGTAGGTAGGTACATAGGAGATGGCTTTCTTTGTACAGAGCAATGTGTATGGGGCTTTGGGAGCTATTATGGAGATCTATAGCTACTTCCTAACCCAGCTATCATCTAACTCATAATTTCAATAGACTAGTATTTATTGAGCATTTGTTATGTGCCAGGCATTATTATAACCATACTGACTGAATTAAACCATCTAACAAGCTATTAAAGGACCTAATACTTCTTATCACATTGTTTATAGTTGAAGGAACAGAGCCACCAAGAAGCTAAGTAACTTACCAACATCACACAGCCTGCTTTGTTGGCTCTAGAGCCATCATTCTTGACCACTAGGTATTAATGAAGTGCCACTTATAAAGCACAGGCCTTGTTCTTATGAAATGGGAACCTAGTGTCTGGTTCCAAAGGAGCTCACAGCAAAATGCTTGTCTTTCCCCAGCTGGGCATTCAGAAGCAGGTGATTGATGGATTCCTTTTCTTTACAGGAAGAAGGAGCAGGATCCTGACTTCCGTAGTGTGATGACAATGTAATATACGAACATGGACTTTCTGACCAAGAGGAGGGCTCATGTGTTCACATATTAGCAATCATATTGTTTACCAGCAAATCATGGCGTTCAGTGTCTCAGAAGCCTATCATCCCTCATTAGCTGGGGATGCTCTCTTTCATTCTAATGAAGTGAGAGAAGTCTACTCCTGTTCACTTTGGCGATGGTGCAGTAACTCACTTTCTTAGCCTTTGCCATCAGCTGGAGGAGGCATTAATGAGGTGCTCAAGGGCCCATAATGAGCACTGGTGTCTTTAGGCCATCCAGCCCCAGGAAAGCTGCTTGTTTCCACCTCCATCTGTGACAGGTGAGGGGAGGCAGGTGTCTTCTGATGGATGTGCTATCAGAGGACATCTGAAGTCGCCTGCTATGGGCTGGAAGGAGACTTCATGTGGCCTTTGGAAAAGCCTCACTGACTTTGAGATAGCAGTGGATTTCCTGGGTTAACCTGTAGTGGCTTTAAGAAAGAGACTTGGTACCAAGTTGTTTTTTAAGGGTTGAATTTATAGAGAAGATCTGCTAGAGAGCCAGAGCGGAGCCAGTGTTGGAATCCAACTCCACCTGACACCCAAATCTTCCGTGATGAATGGCACCATCCACTGGCACCCGTATGCTCACAGATAGATCCTGTAGGAGTTGGGAACGCATGCCTTCACCTCTGATGGTGTTTAATTGAGTATGCATAGATTATGGTCTAAGTGCCAAGCGGGGTGGCAGTTGATGGACAAGTCCTGGTCTCCTAGAACTGCCATTTTTAGGATAAGGAGAGATCAGCAGAGTAATCAATGAGCACATCTACCTGGGTGAGAGCAGCAGAGCCTGGCAGAATCCACCAATGCTCATGGGCTAGAACTGGGCGGGAAGAGGCAGATCTCAGGGAAGGAAGCCTGAGAACCCTGGGCCCCTGAGCACTGCCATTTTGGCTGGGAAGGTGTCCTCCACACAGGTCGTCAGTGCATGGTTTCTAATAATGTTCAGGTCAATCGACAGATGCTTTGGAGGGTATTGACGTGAGAGAGAAAGAGAACCCAGGCTCCCCAGAAGGTCCAGGTGTGTCTCTGAATTGCTATCATATCATGTGGTGATTGTTATTTTTAAATAACTAGAAGGTAATTTAAGAATTACCTTCAAGTGAAGCAGACAAATACCATTCCTGTATGGTACAAATAAAAAGAGAAATAAATGAGAAGGTAGACCTCATTCTGTACAACTTCCTGGCTGTATCACAGGAGACACGCACGCCCACCTGCTCTGGTACTAGAGTTTAATAAACTGAGCAGGAGTGGGGTGGCCAGGAGTGATGGAGAGGAGGAGGGGCCTTCATCTCAACTTTCTGTCACTCCAAGAATGAGTCTTTGTTCTAGAAACTTGCTCACAGTTGGAAAAGGACTTTCTCCATCCACCTATGTGCTGCTACTATGCAAATATGCACACACAAGGGGCTCCTGCTTCTTGGGCTCCCAGGAGACAAGCCCTGAGCAGTCCTCTGTCCTCAGCTGTCTGGCATCACAGAAAACTTGTCTGCACTCTGCCTTTTGAATATGAACTTTAGCCCATAAATTCACAAGCTGCTATGACTGGAAGACTTCCTTGGCCCTGGACTGAAATAAACCCTTCAGACAGTGGTGTGATGGGCCCGTAATTTAAAATCTCCTGAGCACAATATGATTATAGGGAGACCTGATGTTGCAGCTCAAGGTCCTGTCTCAGGCCTTGCTATCTGGGTATCTCAGGCCCCTGATAGCCATTCCTGGTGGCTCCTGTATCTGCACTGATAATCTCTCTTCAGATGCCTGGATAAACTTCTTGGCAAGTGTCACTAAGCTTAGTATACCTCCAGCTGCCACCAGCCCTGAGGCCAAGGGTGCTGTCTGCTTCCATCTGCAACCTGGAGAAGAGCTCTCCCCCGTCTCACCCTAGCTGCCTACCTGGCCCCACTCCAGTGTCATTAGCAAGTGTCTTGATTGACTTTCTTTTCTTACAGACTGTAAAAGATTCCCTGGGGGAAAATGTCATGACTTGAACCCGTAGTAACTCAAATCATGTTCTGGGTCATGATTACTCTCACTTGGCTCAGAATAAACTATTTCCTTACTTCCTTTCAGGCAGATCATTCTATTTTGACATTTCCTTATGGCAAGAACCCTGTTCAGTATTTCCCCTTGTATCTCACTTGACCCTTCAAATCCATCCATCTGTGGGTCAGACTCTAACATCATTCACATTTCCCAGGCGGAGAGATGACTGGGCCAAGTAATTCTGGATAGTTCCAGAGGTCGCAGGTCTGAAAGTTAGTCACATTGGCCTCATATTAAGTTGTCTGCAGCCCACTCCTTCCCTGGGCTGTTTGGGGAGTGTATTTCCTCATCTTTCCTTATTTAGGTAGCAGCCCAGATTTCCTGGCTCATTAGGCCTTTCCCCACCCTAGAGCAGCACAGCCGGGGGCTTCTTGCTCCTGCCTCTGGCCCTCTGCTTGTCCATCTTCCCCCTCTTTAGCCCACCTGAAAGACACCTGTGACTGCACTGAGCCCACCTGAAAAAGACAGGATCACTGTCAGCTGAGGAGGAACCTGAGTTTAGTCTGCAGTCTCAACCCCCCCCCCCAAGGCCTGGAAACAGCATTCACATCTCCTAGAGATTAGGACAGGAGGTAAAAACCTCTGGGTGGGAGCCAGAGGGCATTATTCCGCATGTCACAAGGAGATACATAAGTAAGAAGTCTCTGGAATTCCAAGGGCAAGCAGAGTAAAAGAAGGATCAGATTCTGCTAAAGTTGGAAAAAGTGCACAAATGCCCCTGGGCTTCCAGCCTAACCTCTGGCCACCTGCAGGGTGCCCACCAGTTGCATCCCAAAGCCCACGGGTACTACAGACGCACACCACAAGAGCAGGCCCGGCTCTGTCAAATGTCAGCTAAGACTGCGTCTTGAGCCAGGCCAAAGTGAGCTTCCTGCATACTCCCTAAATACATGTTGCTCTCACATTTGTGAAAACAATCACTGTGGAAGAATAGTCTCCTAACAGAATCCAAGAACATCGAAGCACTGTTCTGAGGGGCTGGTCTGCCACATTGCTGCTCCATGGCCACCTGAAGTGTGCCCTTCAGGTGGCTGCTCTGCAGCTTCCTTCAATGCCCAGGTGCCATTCTATGCCAGTGCGATGGTCAAGAGAGTTTTGACATTTCCATAGAAGAGGCCAATAGCACCTTACAACAGTGTGTAAAAGGAGCCCAGGGATATCTGAACCAGCTCAGCCCTGGCCCCTACCCAGTGGTGAGGAGAAAAGTTGCTTTATTCAAATCACTTTGGAAATTTTCCCCTGGTGCAATGAATGGACCTTGCATCCTGGCATCTGAGCAGCTTGATGAGGGCCTCATGTCCTACTATGACAGTGCACCCACTGGCTTGCTCATCCACCCGGATATCCAGTGCTGGGCCATAGCCTGGTGACTTGAACGCTCACTGATCAACTGAGTGTACAGAGTTTGTTGTCCTCTATTGTAGTCCTGTGAAGCTGGTAGAATGAGCACTATTGGTATCTTAAGAGGACTTTGTGGCTGAGTGGGTGACTGTGCAGGCCCCAGAGTTAGTGACCAGGCCTGGAACCAGGGCCCCCATGCTGAATGCAGAGGCTGAGGTGGCTGCAGGAGTTGACTCTGGAGCCACGTGGCTGAGTACAGACCTCCCAGTACACACTTCATCTGTGTTGAGTCGTTCACCCTTGGTGTTCATCAGTGTCCTTGTCTGTCACCTGAGAGTGGTGATGTCACCTGCCACCTCCATGTGAGGATTAATGAGCTAACATATATAGACACAGAGAACCATGCAACAACCCAATCAACCAATGGGCAAGGAAATGGTCTTTGGACTAATAGGTGGAATCCCAATACTCTTAATTAAATAGCACCAAGACTGCTTCTCTGATTGATGTTTCCTGTTCTGTCCCTACTGAACAGACACTTCTCAGAAGAAGATATACAAGTGATCAACAAATATATGAAAAAGTGTTCAACATCTCCAGTAATTAGAAAAATGCAAATGAAGACTACTCTAAGATTTCATCTCACCCCAGTCAAAAGGACACTTATCAAGAATACAAGCAATAAGTATTGGCAAGGATGTGGGGAAATGGGTACACTCCTCATTGCTGGTGGCACTGCAAATTGGTGCAACCACTTTGGAAAGCAGTATGAAGATTCCTCAGAAAACTTGGAATGAAACCACCATTTCACCCAGTTAACCCACTTGTGCATCTATACTTAAAATCAGTACACTATAGTGACATAGCCACACCAATGTTTATAGCAGCTTGAATTCACAATAGCTAAACTGTGGAACCAACCTAGATGCCCATCAATAGATGAATGGACAAAGAAACTGTCTGGAATGGAATATTACTCAGCATTAAAAGAGAATGAAATCATGGCATTTTCAGTAAATGGATGGAGTTGGAGAATATCATGCTAAGCAAAGTAAGCCAATCTTAAAAAACCAAAGGCCAAATATTTTCTCTGATAAGTGGATACTGATCTATGATGGGCGGGGGACATGGGAGGAATGGAGGAACATAGGATTGGGCAAAGGGGAGGGTGAAGGAGGGGTTAGGGGGTAGGAAAGATGGTGGAATGAGATGGACATCATTACCCTATGTCCATGTATAATTGTACGAATGGTGCATTTCTATACCATGTATAATCAGAGAAGTGATATTTTGCACTCTATTTGTGTACAATGAATTGTAATGCATTCTGCTGTCATGTACAACTAAGTAGAACAAATGAAAATCACCATCGTCATCATAACAATAATAATAAAATGAAATCTAAAAAAAGATTGAGCAACAGTGGTATAAAAAGTGTTCTGTAAACATGGGCACTTGCTCTTTGCCAGCAGCTTCTCCCCTGTCTGATGGCTTTTTCAGAGTGATTAGACTTGGTAAAGTGAGGTTTGCATGTCTAGCCTCATGTCATCCTCCTCTCTAGCCACATTTCTCATTGGGAACAAACCTTCCCACTGTCCTTGTGGGGATGGGTCCAGTCTGACCAGTCAGCACTTCAAGTCTCTGACCAAAGTGATCAATTAAAAAGTGGGAGGCAAACCAGGTCTTACCATCCAGAGACTTTGCAAAGACATTGCTAAAATTCTAAGGCAATGGATTTCTGGCTTGACATGTTCTGATTCAGAGGCTGCCAAGGAACCACCAGGGAGATAGGACTCCATGGAGAGTCTAACAAATGTGCAGAGACCAAGAAGGAAGGGCTGTGGAAACCTGAGCACATTGTTCATAGCCAGGATTAGAAGATGCATTCAGCTCAGGATTGAAGCCAATCACATCTAATCTAATTCTGATTCTAATCCAGAGTGGTCTTCCTGCTTACTGTCCTTAACATAAATAGATCTGCAGGAGAATCCAGCCCAAGTGGTCATTCACAAGGAGAGCTGAGGTCCATTTGTTGGCCCAGATCACTGAGTAATCATTACCTTAGAAGGAAGCCGGGCATGGGTGCAGATGACCAACAGGCAGCAGCCAGAAGAGGAAAGGAGCAGCCATGGCCACATGGACTTGGTAAGGAAAGAAGCTGCCCCCAGTGCCACATTAGAGGACTCCTGTGTGCAAGGATGTTCCCAGAACATAAGACCTTTATGGAGGACGCCAGGAAGAGAAAGGGATACACAAATTAGTAGTGAAACCACAAAGTCCCTGATAGTAACAAAAGGCTAGAAATTCTCTCCAGAAATCTTAATGTTTAGCATGAGGACTATAATTAATGACATTGTATTCCATGCTATAAATGTGCTGAGATATAATATTTTAGTTTTCTTGATATATGAAGGAAAAAAAGACAACCAGGTGAGGTGACAGATCTGTTAATTTGCTTGACTGCATAGTCACTGTGTACATGTGCATCAAAACGTCATGTGGTACAACTTACATATACACAGCACAAATAAGAACAAATGGAGAATTAGTCATACCTGGCCATCAGGAAATTAGACAGTCTCTAATTAGGAGTGATAAGAGTCTAAATTATTATTATAAAGAAAGAAATGGTGCCAAAACACTTAAAATGCTAGAAAATTACTGTTTGTGAAATTCTTTTGAGAATTATCAATTTGGATCAAGTTTGATTGTTTCAATTTTAATAATTATTGTAAGACTAGGGGGATATATAAGGGAGTAAAGTTATTCCCAATCTAGTCTCAAGAAGCAGGCTGATGGTCACATGGAGATCTTGGGGACTTAAAGGGGAGGAACTGTGTTTTCTATGGAGATTAATCTTACAAAGATGTCCTGGGCAAGGGAACAGTCTTTGGACTAATAGAATCCCAATACTCTCAATTAAATAGCACCGTATCTGCTTCCCTGATTGATGTTTCCTGTTCTGTCCCTACAGAGGCTTTTTTTTTTTAGCTTCTGCTTATCTGTTTCTACCAGCACTTCATAGAATGCTCTGTGCATATAATGATCTTGAACATTAGGCCTGTGTTACACTACTGTTAGTTAAATTCTACCTGCACACAATCATCAGGGTTAGGGTTATTACTGGTGTAAATCTAGATTTCTCATATGGGAGATTGAGAGTATGGAACAATTATAATTCTCCATAACCCTGATGAGTGTTGTGGATTTTACTTCCCACATTGTTCAAGACAAGAATTTTATTCCCAGAAGTTGCAAATAACCTTCCCCACGGTGGAATGAACTCAAAGTCAAATAAGAGAACACATTCCATGGACTTATTTCTTGATACTTTGGGTCCTTGGGCACCAAGCCTGCCTCCAGGAGCCATTGGAGACTGGCTCTGCTTTCAATTGCTGAGTCTTTCTGGAAGTATTCACTAGAGTGTAAATTTGGAAATTCAGTGTCTTGGCTGCGGCCAACATTACCAGGCTTCCACCAGGTGTTTTTTACTTGGTCCTTCTCTTCCATAGAAGTCTGGAAAGCAATCCTGCAGATCTTCTTATTCCTGTGATTAATTTCCTATGCAAATCCCAAATACTTAAGCTTGTTCCAGCATGTGTGCCCATGGTTCAGTGAATCCAGAGGTGGAGAAAGTTGCCTAGTTCCATATGTCCAGCTTTAACCAGGCAAAGAGGTCTTAATCCTTTCTGGGCCATCATTTGATGCATTAGCATTGCCTGGATCCTGTCCTAAGCCTACATGTGTTGGTGCTATTTTTTAATCTCCAAAAGTCAGGCATAAAATGCTTGAAATGAAAGAGCTCATGAAATGTGATCCGTATCTGGCCAAGATGGAATAACAGGAACCAAAATTTACATCTCAATGGCAACAACTTAAAAAGGGACCAAGTACATAAAACAATGGGTTTTAGACATTGCTGTAGGCAGGGCCCAGTGCTGATCACTCGACCAGGGAAAGCACATTAATTAGGCTCTCTGACCCCCATCCTGGTGCACTTCCTGGAGAACGTTTCAGGGCCCAGCACAGGTAGGGAATCCCATCAGAGCCTGGCATTTCCCAGAACTGAGAAGAGAGAAATGGAAGTTCAAAAAGAGCTCCCTGCTCTTGGAAAGGCAGAATTAATACTGTTAACAGGGCCATGTTACCAAAAGTGATCCACAGATTTAAAGTAAGATACCAATGGCATTCTTCACAGAACTAGAAGAAACAGTCCCGCAATTCATATGCGAGAATAAAAAAACCAGAAGAGCCAAACCAGAAGAGCCAAAGCATTCTTGAGCACTAGAGGCTCCCAATACCCAACTTCACACTCACCACAGAGCCTTAGTAACCAGCAACACAGTGCAGCCTAAAACCAGCCGTGCAGACCAATGGAATACACCAGAAGACACAGAAACAAACCCTCACTGACAGTCATCTGGTGCTTGATGAGGATTATTAAAATAAAAATGATCACACTTCATCTGAGCTGATACTTCTCAAAATTACTTTCCAGTTAGAATGACAGTCATCAAGAATATCAATTTTAATAAACATTCACAGGATTTGAGGAAAAAAGGAACACCAACACATTGTTGGTGGGACTGTAAATTAGTATAACCATTTTGAGGACATTCCTCAAAAGACTAGGAATGGAACCGCCATATGATCCCGCTGTCCAACTCATCAATAAGAATGCAGAAGAGTTAGAGTCAGCACACTGTGTTAGGATGTGGATACACGTGTTTACAGCAGCACAGTTCACCATGGCTGACCTGTGGACCAGGCTGGGTGCCCAACAACAGGCAAATAGATAAAGAAAATGTGGTATATATAGACGATGGAATTCTACTCAGCCACCAAAAAGAAGGAAATGTGTCTTTTGTTGGTAGATGGATAGAACCCAAAGCATTACACTAAGTGAAATAACAGTCTCGGACAGTCAAGGGTTGTATGTTTTCTCTCATGTAGATGGGAGGGCGAAGAAAAGAGGAAAGAAGGGGGATCTTATGAACAGGGGAAGCAACAGAGCAGAGGCAGGTGACCATGAGGAGGGGGCGAGGGAAAGAGGAGGTACCTGGTACCACAGGCCAGTCACTCTGTGTGCGCGCATGAAGACGTCCCGGTGACTTCCACCATGGTGTATAAGTTGAGTACAGCAAGGCCCATAACAGGGAAGGGACTGGGGTCTGAAAGGTCAAGGCACCAGAGTCCACAGGCCGAGTGGAGATGTCTGCTCTTCTGTCCTGGTCCACCCCACCAGAAAGAACTTCAGAATCAACCAAGGGATCAAGAATGGCCTTGTTGAACTGAAACCCTGGGAGGAGCTTGTGGCTGGCTCCAACTCAACTCAGTCCCAAATTCCTGAAAAACTGTTCCACGTGGAGTCCCTGTGCAAATACCACCTGCCCTTGGAGGCTGGATGTGGAGATGGAACATAGGGATCTCCACGTACCTCCACAGTCTGGAGGCCAGGTAGGCTCTACACGGCCTGTTTGATTCTATATTTTATATTCTTCCCAACCTAACTTCTTGCCCACCAAAAACTGGATTTGCCTTTTCACAAGGAAGGAAGTCCCCATGATCCAGTTTGCAGATGTGAACTTGGCACCCAGTTAGCAAACGGGACTCAAGGGAGACTCAGGGAGGCTCAGGGAAGTGTTTTCTGGTTGACAGTGTAAGCCTTGGCCATGAGTCTGCCTCTGGCGTCTGAAAGGACAAGGCACCAGGACAAGGCTATGCACCAGAGCTCTGTGGCCGTGTCTTGCAGCCAGAGGCAACATGTTCAAAAAGACAGCAGAAGTTCTCAGGATGACAAAATGCAGAGATAGGAAGTAACATCCCTGAACTGTGGAACCAATCAGGAGCCTCCTCTCTTCTCACTGAGTGAGAAAATCTGTGGCCATCACTGTGTCTTCCATAGTCAGAGGAAAGGACAAAGCCTGGGGTTCAGATCAGCTTCTCAGTGGAGAACCAACAGAAACTGCGAAAATCCTTGAGGCCAGGTGTGGATTGCTGGATACGGGAGAATCCCCGAGTGCCCAGGTACAAGGGAGGTCTGGACGTACAGGGCCTGAGATCCCCTTTGCGTTCCAGGACCAGGTTCTGAATGTGAGACAGGAGAAGCTGCCTTAGGTGGCAAGCTTCAGAATCCATGTGGAGACAGGTGGTGGTGAGATGTTGCTGAGCATCAGGCACACCACGCTCCTAGAACCTGCACTCTCTCCAATTCCCAGGCTAAGTGCTCTGCCACTAGGAAGGGGCAAGAAGCCTGTGCAGGCATGGTCTCCGAAGCTGCAGGGGTATGCAGGCTGGTGTGGCACGTGACCTCCTTGCTGACCTATGAAACTATGATGGCACCCCCACTTGGACAGCAGCTGGCTTATTGCTTTGGAGATCATTCTAGAAGTGAACCTTCAATCTCTTGCTCCCCAGCGTTGTCCTAAAATTTTTTTTAGCACCAGAAACTTACTTTTTATAATGGTATTTCCACAACTAGTATTTCTGAGAGACTGGTGAGATCCCCATTGCAAACACTCTGAAGGGGGGAGGAGAAAATAAAGATAAAACTTCTCTAAGCACCATGAAGAGCTAAGTGATCAGTTCCCCACCCCCAACACACACACTTGACTTTAGAAATGGTTGTGGGCTCAAGAAATGGAGTGTTTGAGTCAGCAGATTCCTCAGTGTGTGGGCTTAACCAAAGTGAGGAACTGGGTGGCCTGGGGGCTGAGGTTCTGGTTTTCCAGACAGAATAGAAGTGCAAATGGAGGTGTGTGTGTGGCCACCTTTGTTCCAGTCTAAGGAACAAAGACTGAATGAGAGGCTAAGGAGCTTATCTCTATAAATAAAGTCCTTAGCTTCTGGTGTTGGAATCTGAGAGTGCCTGGCTGGGCTGATAGTCACCCAGCTCATCTTCCCTGTTAGGAAGCTCCTCAGACCAAAAACAACCATAATAATGATAGGAGTGGGAGAGAACAGAGCCAGGCTGTGTGAGCAGAGCATCCAATGGGGGCCGTGAGCCAATGTGGAGAGTGCCCATGGGCCTGCTCTAAGATGTCTGTGACATTGAAGGTGCTGAGTTAGGCAGTAAAGGCTCTCCTTAGACACAGCAGCATTGACTTCAGCAATAACATGAAAGCACAGTGGAAGGAGAGAGGGGAAGAGAATACCCCACCAGGTTGGTGAAGCCCAAATTCCTGAATCCAGGTAGCTGTGTGACCTGGCCACTTCTCAGGGTCCCGACTGGGGAGTCCTGGCAGAGCGTCCTCTCCACCACTGATGTTCCAAAGCTCTTGCTTCCAGTGGGTCTCTTTAAATACCAGCAAATAGAACACAGAAGACACCACTCCAACAGCCCTCAGGACTTAGCCTGGCTTTATCCCCCCAAGGATGGGCCAGACCCCCAGAGGATGTGCACCTGGAGATAAGTGAGATCACAGTTCCCCTGAGCCAGCCACTCCCACAAGAAGCCAGCATTCCCTGGATGTTTTGTAGGAGACATTCAAAGGTGACTGCAGGCAGGGGACAGGGAAGGCCTTGATATTTTCCTCAGCCTGGAATGTTCTCAGGAATGTTTTGCATTAATTAGCTCTCTTCACTCTCAGTGACATCATAAATGACTTTAAACGTGGTCACTGTTTTGCAGGTTTGGGCCCATGGATTCTGTGATGCACCAGGTAAGGAAGGGGTTGGGCCTGGAGTGTGCTCAGCTCGCTAGCCCATGCCCACCCCAAGCAGCCACATGACCCCCTAGGCAGGCTCCTTGCCCAGGAGTAGACAGGCTCTTCCTGGGGCTGGGGCCTTTGGTCCCAGTGCTCCCTTCTGGATCTTAGCTTTGCCTTCAACTTGATTCCCAAAACCAAGATGGAGTTGGAATGAGGAGGATCTGGTGTCTGCTGCCCCTTCTTGGAGGACCAGGAAGCCCTCACAGAGGTCTCTTTTGCCCTCCTGTCCACAGCCAGCATTTGCCTCACTTCTCTGGGGAGCCATGATGGTCACCGAGAGGTGTACAGTGAGACTTTGAGTGAAGGCTAATATCTGCAGCAGGAGGAAACACCAAGACAACTCTGTGTCCTGGGTTTTACTGGAGCCTCTCAAGTTAGGAGGATCCTGATTTTGAGAAGAAGCCATAGTACCTGATGTGCAGCCGCAGGAATGAGAAGACATTAGAGGCACTCAGCTGCCCACGGAATGCGGACTATGGCATCCAGTCACATTCCCAAAGCTCCTTGGACTCAAGGGAAATGAGTGCCCTTCAGGAATGTCATGATGGCTCAGGTGGCTGAAGGTGTGGACTGAAAGATTGGGGAGTGGGAGCTTCTCTGAGGCCATTTGGTGTATGGGTAGCACAGGCAGGAGCCCTGACCTCTCCTAGCATGTCATTGTCTGTGAGATGAAAACAATGATCTGCATTTTTCTATCCCAAAAAATGATGCTGAGTAAAAATAAACATCATCAATGTGACCTCTTTTAGTAGAAAAAGCTAAGCTGAAAAATGAATGAAAGCTGTTTTCCTATGAATATAAGCCTGCACTTTCTGTGTTACTAATTGAAGACAGGGAAACTGTGAGGATTTTATTTTCTAAACTTGGAATTGAATTCTTTAACTGTATTGGACATAGGCAGTGGTTAAGAACATTTTTAAAAAATGGAAAAAATTATTTCTTGCTGAAAATATGAAACTACCAGATCTTGTATCTTTCCTCATGCACCTGTGGTAAGTATTTTCTAGCTAATACTGACGGAATGATATTTTGGAAATTAAGCAACAGATATTCTCAATAAAACTATAAATTCTCACTGTAAAGTGTTAGTCTATTGAGTTGTTTTCTAATGTCTGTTTAATACATGCAGCTTTAATGCAATATGTCCTCTAGAACTTAATTGCAAATAGAAGGTAAATTGGACGAATTGATAGTTTTAGGCCATAAAACCCCCTTTCCTTCTGTGCTTTCCTGGGGCCTTCAGATCTGTCATAGGGACTGTCCACCTCTGTGCATGAACATGGAGGCCAAACTTGGAGGGTTATGGGGTAGAAGAGATGATGGAACCATCTTCTCAACAGCTTTCCTATCTTTGCACCACTCTCTGAGCACAGATTAATTTTTTAATGTCATGATTCTGTACTTTGAATCTTTACTGCTAAATCAATCAAAATCTCTTTTAAAGCATACTCACAGTTACTTCTCTTTAAAATCAATTTATTTGAGGCTGGGAATGTGGCTTAAGCAGTAGCACGCTTGCCTGGCATGCATGCGGCCTAGATTTGATCCTCAGCACCACATACAAAAATGTTGTGTCCGCCGAGAACTAAAAAATAAATGTTAATAAATTCTCTCTCTCTCTCTCTTAAAATAAATAAATAAAATTAATTTATTCTTTGAGTAAAAGGAAAAATGCTATAAGTTGTTCTTTTTAGGAATGCTTTAATTGGAAGGTGAAATCAAGCAATTATTGAAAGCTTTAAAAATCATTTCAGCAAACATTTTATTTTGAAAGTGAATTAGGAAATATTTTGGTGTAAACATTAATTACAGTGTTTTAAGTGATTGTGATAAAATCGCAATTAAAAATAAAACATGCTTGTAATTTAGAGGTTCATTTTTCTTACACCTATTTCACCTTTGCTGCTTTTTACTTGGTGGCACCTTAGTGAACAGAGATAAGAGTTCTTGGTGTCACTTTAGAATATCCTCCATCTGTCTAGCTCCATCTTCTCCGAAAAGGCAGTGAATTTCCAGTGTGGCTGGTCCACAGCAAATGCCAGGCATAGACTGCTTCTCCCTTCTCACTCTCTTCTCGAGTCTCCACCAGAGATAAGAGAATGGTTCCCTGGGAGGTTCTTCAAGTTCCTAAAGAGATGAGATTCTCAGAGACCTCTAAGACCCTGGCTAATGGAGAGAGCTTGTCCCTCTCAGTCTTCATGTCCCAAAGGTCATCAGCAGAGGGCATGTGCAGCCGCCAATGCATGGGGAACACTTCTTCTCAGACGCTCTTTAAATGTCCATCACAGGTCCCTGTGCCGTTTGCTCAGCAGCAAGTTCATCTGTGCAATTGACTGTCTACCATAGACCATGACAGAGAATTGTATTTTTCCATTTTTTATGAAAGCAGGCAGCTTTTGACACTTAAAAATTCCATTTCAGCTACTGTAAGTAGGCACCAAATTGCTGTCTACTTACTGCAATTATGGACAATTCTAAAACTTTCACACATTTTCAGAGTTTTAGTGAATCACTTTAAGAAGATATCAGGGGCATTGTGTCTCTCTAGTGGGATGGGATTATAATGCATTTTCCCCCAAGTACCTTCAGCCAGGACTGTGTGGCTTTATCTCCATTGAATTTCTAACGTATCATAGTTCAAATGATATCTTGGTTGATGGCTGATTAGTTGCCCTTGGAAATGATTTGGATGCATGGCCTAATTTTTCAAAAAGCTTTAAGAAGGGTCACAGCAAAATTCAGTTGTAGGACATGAAATAAACTAATGTGTATTTTCATGCCCTTTTTAAACTATATTGTTTGTTCATCATGTTACTGGGATTTAGATCATTATTAATGACAGTCCAGTGTATCTCAAGTATGGATTAAGGTTACAGAGCACTGAGGCTCATTTTTTCTAATTATATACACTTAATGTTTTGGAATTAACATTTCTGTGATAAAAATTTGCAAATGTGAAGAAGAGTTATCACAACAAATATTTTGATTTTTTTTTCTTGGAATTTTGTTCAATTCAGTAAGAAACACTTAGACATTTATGATCCCAAGGATTTTTCCATAACTGTCTCATCATTGGATAAAATGTGGTGTCTATCCAGCCAAACCTGCAGTCCCAGTGGCCGGTTGTGTTTGCAGAGGGTGAAGGACAAGGGCCCCTGATCAAGTTGGAGATGATGGTCAGTGAGCCTTGCCAGAAGACCAAGAGGAAGAGTGTTCTTGCTGTGGGTAAAGGAAAGGTCAAGGTCAGGTTTGCACAGGGCATCAAGGAGGAGCACCGAGGAGGAGCACCAAGGAGGCAGCAATGACATGGAGGGCGTGAACCGGGAATACAAAGATCACCTGAGAAACTCCAAGGAGTGGGAAGGGAGCCAGGAATGAGCAGTCCAGGAGTGGCTCCAGCATGGGGGCCCTGCTGGCCCAGAGGACAGGATCAACAGGAGCACAGCCCTGCCGCTGTCTGGGGAGGGGAAGGACAGGAAGCTGCTCAAGAGTGGTGGTGCCTTCACCAGCTTTCCCACCCAAGGGAAGTTTCCAGAATCCAGTAACCCTAGTGACCTTCAGTGGCCTCGAGGGGCTTGATGGACTTGGAGATCGGCATGTATGCCCTGCTCTGCGTCTTCTGCCTGGCCATCCTGGTCATCCTGATCAACTGCATGGCATTTGCCTGGAGGAAGTACAGACACAAAAGGCTTGCGGTGAGCGAGCAGGGCAACATCTCCCACTCCCACAAGTGGGTCTGGCTTGGGAACAAGGTGGAGCTTTTGGAGAACCCAGTGGACATTATGCTCCCGTACTCCCATGATAGACAAGTGGCTGCAGTTCAAGGAGAGGAACTTCCTGCTGAACGGAGGTTCCCAGAAGCCCTTCCACAGTCAGCTGCTCAGACATTTTGACTATGTCTATGAGAAAGAGATGAAAAACAAACCTGTAAACTCTTCTGGCCCGAAGAGGAAGAGGGTCAAGTTTACTTCCTACACCACCATCCTCCCCGAGGATGGGGGCCCGTACACCAACTCCATCCTGTTTGACAGTGATGACAGCATCAAGTGGGTCTGCCAGGACATGGGGCTGGGGGACTCACAGACATGAAATACTGTGTTATATTTGAATTCACTGATGTGCCTTCTGTTTTTCAAACAGCTGGAGCCGTGAGTTTGTTCAGCAACAGAGGGTGATTTAATAAGGATTTATTTGTTGAAGCCTGGTGTGGGGGTGCAGGGGGTAGGGTCCTCTTTTAAGCACATGAAAGTGGCCTGAAGAGTTAGTGCAGCTTGTGTGTAAGCCAGGATGAGCACCTGGCATGGCCCCTGTAGTACTGCTGCAGCACTGGGTCAGCAGACGCGCACTACCTGATACTCGTTCATTACCAGTGCGCCAAGTTCTCCACCAAGGACTTTATCCGCCAGCTCAGGGCAAACAGATGTTTACAATTTGGAGGAGATTGATGGTTAATTTTCCTATACTTTGACATCAGTCAAGTGCATGGACAAGTCTTACTCTGGGCCTGAGAACTCTTCTGTGACAGGTGAGTGAATGTGGCCACCCTTATTGGTGATGCGCTCCACCCACTGTTTTTATGCACATTTATGCCAACACCTGTTGTTGTTTTGTTTGGGGGAAAGTTGTTTATTGTTTTGTTGTTGACTTCTGGGAGGCTTTTTGAAACATACATGGTTTCTCTCCTTTAACTGACATTTGCTTGGATGAGACTGGAGTTGGTCTCCCTGGAACCAGCCTTGACACATCCAGATTGAATTCCCTGGCGCTTCTCTGCTTCACCCTCTATTTTTGGATACAAAGTAACTGAGTCCTCCTTTTTCTCTAGCCCTTGTTTTCTCATTGACACATCTTAAATCAGCATTGCATGGCAGATTTTTTAAAAAAATATTAACATTCAATGAAAAAGATTCACATGGATTTCGCAAAAATTGGGGAATATCTGTGAACCACAAAAATTTTTTGTTTTAAAAACATTGGAGATGAAAATCCACGTGGGAAATTATAGAATCCATTCCTAAGGGGAAAGGGCCCACTTAAAACATCTAGTCACATAAATATTTTGTGGAAAACATTTCACTCACTAGACTCAAATATGAAACTGGTGTGGACATTTGTGAAAAGAAGATTCCTTAAAAACAGATATAGACTAAACTGCCATTTTACTCAAGAAGAATAGAGAAAGCACAGATGAGTTTCTGTTTAGCAGGATGGAAATCCATCTATTCAGTGACCAGGAAAACATTCGCATCTGTGCTTCTGGCCAAGAGAAAACATCACAGAATGTGTCCTGAGGTAGGAAAGCAATGAGCACACTCAATACAGTCATGAAAATAAATGGCCACTCTAAATCTCAAGATACAGTTGTCAGGAAATCAAGGATCAGAAAAAGAAGGGGAGGAAGAAAAAAAATCAGTCTCCAATTCTTTTTGAAAAAATAAACAGCGGTTGAAATAGTGGTATGAAATGGAGTTAGAGCAAGCTTCTGAATAAGAGAATGAGACAGCTTGTCAGTTAAATAAATCGAAATGGCTGCAAAAAGATACTGGACATTGTAGCTTCCTTGAGAACATCTTTTAGCACCAGCGAGGGGTCTCAGGAGGCTTCCCAGAAGAGAGGCCCTTGCAGGGTCTTGACATACCTCACAGAAAAGAAATCCAGGATGTGTCAAAAACAGGCACAGCAGAGATTTATTTAGGAAACAAGGAATGAGCACTTGGGCAGCCTGAAAGTGGATGCTATCTTGAGAATAAGTGCTTTCAGGACCTTGGGCTCTTCTTTTAAGGGAAACCTTGTGCTTAGTGACTATGTCAAATGTGTGGGTGGCATCACCTGGTGGGCCCAGTTCTCTTCCACAGGGAGCACAGGGCTGTCATGGTGCTGTGGTTCTCTTAGGGATATCTAGGTGGATGTCATCCAGGCTATAAGGTTTGGAAGGTACCCCCATCGTGGCTCCTCCAACATCTCCCTTTTGGCTCTGTTCCGGCAGTGCCTGCAGGCATTAGTGACTGGACTCACAGTGCTCCAAGGCTCACGGGCCTCTCAGGAATCCACATCAGGAGGAAAATAGGCTGGATCCCATTGACGGGACAGGGCCTCTTAGGGTTAGACTTACGGTTTCTTCTATCTTGTCTCACATTGAGCCACGACAAGTATAAGAACTAACTTGGAAAGACACAGAGTAGGCATCTGGGGCTCTGCCATGACTATTATGAGCTGATGGCTGAGCCAGTCAAAACAGAGGTGTTCGGTTACCCCCTTGTTGCGTAGACTTCCACGTGGGTGAACCCACCCTCCAAACCCATCTGCTCTGAGATCTCCTCAAGTTGGCAGCTGAGAGAGTCTTCATCTGCTTCCCTCTCATGCACAGGGCTGGAGGGTTTATGGAGAGAGGGTTGGCCTCACCACAGGTGTTCTCTGGGTCCCTTGCTGTTGGAATGGTGCTTGAGAGTAGAGGCCCTGGAGCCTGGGAATCCTTGCTGTGGTCTGGGGAAGGAAGCATTTGCAGGATGGAGAGTCTACAAGGCTGGCTGACTCCTGGAAGGAAGGGCTGATCAGGAGGCCTGAGGAAGTCGTGCTGCATTTCTCTTTATTATTCTTTTACTTTTAATTGGGTATTTTGTTTATTCCACTGTTTTTCAAAGGATCTGGAGGTGAGGTAGCCCCAAACCCACTTATTGGATAAGTCCACAGGTATGTTAATGGAGCACAACTAACAACTAGGCCTGTGATTTCTCGAGGCCACTGTCCAGTTCTCCCCACTGTGTCCTGGCTGGACAAACACTACAGAATATATATATATATATATATATATATATATATATATATATATATTATTCAAATTTTTAGCACTCATCAATGATCTCTGTGGATTTGTAAAAGTCAGATGTGTTATGGAAATCTCTCTGCTCTTTGTTTTTAGATTTTTTTTTTCATAGAGGAAAAAAAATAGAATAAAATATGACCTGGGTTTCAGTGTTTATGTTGGACAAGCTAACTCAAGATGATCAGGACACTAGGACTTTCCCGATGGGAAATAAGAACCCAATAGCTTTAAAGTCTACTAGGGAAATTATCTTCCCACTCCAAGAAGGCAGTAATGTAGTCAGTTCCCACACTGGGCAGGCTTCAAGTTCTGTACCCTGCGTTCAAAATATTATTGCTACTCAAAGTCAGTTTTTCAGATTAAAAAAATTCAATATGCAGAATTGTCTTTTTAGGTTCTGTTAAATATTTTAATGTATCTAAATATTCCTCCTAAATACAGCACTTTGCAAATAGTGAAATTCCATTTTTCATTATTAAGGTTGGAACTAAAGTAACTCATTATTTGATTTCTAGAGAGATCACAGACCCAAGGGTTAAAATTAAAAGAATAAATCTTTAAACAGAACCTAGAAATGAAAAATAGAATCTATTTTGGATTTAACAAAGATTTCTTAATCGTATTTCAAAATTGTTTAAAATAAAATAATAAAATAATTGCCCTTTATAAAACATTTAAAAATATTTCTGCAGATGAAAGATATAGTTACAAAATGAACGGGCAAACATAAATTGGGACGAAAAATTGCAGTACATCTCCTAACAAATCATATACAGATAGGTAATTCTGCTATTGCTCCAGAATAAAAGAAAATCTGATTTTTTAAACAGGCAGAAGAAAATGACTTTGGACTGGAGTGTAACTCAGTGGTGGAGCTCACCTGTGGGCACGAGGCCCTGGGCTTCACCTCAGCACTGCAAAAAGAGAAAAAAATAAAATTCATGTCAAAACTACAGTGATTTAGCTCTAGTTAATTTCTAGAGTAACCAAAATTTTAAAGTCTGAAAAACACCAATGTTAGTGAAAATGTGGATCAGCTAAAACTGTCTTATATTGCCAATTGGTAGTTTTTAAAGCAAATTTCTAAAAAATTGTACACATATTCTATAACTAAGCAATTCCTCAACTTAGTATGTATACAAGGGAAACTATTCATATGTAAATATATAGTAACACATGTTTATGTCACACACAGGCCAAGGAAACCTGATGAGGACATTTGTAGCAACTTCAATTACAATAACAAAATACCAACTGGGAATAACTCTAACGCTAATGATGAGGGGGACTCTTGCTCAGCTGGGTAGATCTACATAGCAGAATGCCATTCACAGCCCAAATTGTGACCTCCTGATTCACCCAGCACAGGGTACCCTCAGAAGTGCTTTATGATGAAAAAGAATCCAGCTGAGGCGGGGAAGCGGGGTGGTGCTGGAGCTCAGGACTGGGAGGCAGATGCAGGCAGGACGCCTGCATAAGTGTTTCTCCTCCTGGTGGGGACCGACTACCTGTGCGTTTGTAGTGGTCAACTGCTGTGATCTACGTATTTCATCACATGTTAATGACTCCTCAGCTACAGAACACCTCAAGCATGTTGTGCGACCATCATATGCAGAATCATGGGGAAATAAGTGAATAAAGATCTTTGTATGGTCTGTTATTTTTCAGCCCTTGTGCTTATAACTGGGCCAGCACAAAGTAACTCCTGGAACACTGTATGACACTCAGTGTGCCATGGCTAGAGAGTGATTTGAACAGCTCCACCACATTTGTAAAGACGAAAGACAACTTCTCAACAGACATACAGACAGTCCCAGTCTCCATGGTAGGTCTTTATGTGGCTCATAGTCAGAACCCGTCATGGTTCTTAGAAGAAAAAGCTGACAGTTCTAAGACTCAGAGGGATAATTAGCTTCAGAGCCTGGCAGAGAGTGAATGGCAGCAGAGGAAGGACTGTAGGGCACGTGAAAGAAAATGCCAGGCTTGGCAAAAATAATCCACCGTTATTCTCAAAAGTAGATAAAGATTATTTATGGAAATTAATTACTTTCACAAGTAAGTTGAAAGAGGGGAAAGAAAAGAGAGGTGATTGGACCCCCGCCCCCCAAAAAAAGCTTTAAAATGCTAATGAATGTGAAACACAGCTGCTAATGGGCAGACTTGTTCTGGGTTCCTGACAGAAATCTTTTCTTTTTTTTTTCTTTTTAGTGCATTTTAGTTACACGTAATTGTGGGTTCGTTTTCACAAAATCTGCAAGCGTGGAATAGAATTTGGTCCACTGAAGTCCCCAGTACTTCCCCTTTCCCTCCCCTCTGCCCTTCCTTTCCTATGTTCTCCTGATCTTTTTTCTATTTATTTACTGTCTTTTAAATCAGTGCTTTATAGATAGACATAAGGTGCAACTCACTGTAGTACACTCACATATGGGCATAGCATGATTTAGTCAATTTCACTCCAACTTTGTCCTGTTCCTCCTCCTGACCCACCAAGCCCCTCCTACTCTAGAGATCTCCTCTGTTTTCACCTTCTTACCTCTTATTGCAGTCTCACTCATGCATATGAGAGAAAACACTGGACCTGTGGTGTTCTGACTCATTTCACTGAGCTCCATCCATTTACTGCTGATGCCAGAGTTCCATTCTTTTCTGTGGCTGAGTAAACTCCACTGTGAATATCTGCCACACGTTCTTTATCCATTCATGTGTTGATGGACGTCTAGGTTGATTCCATTGCTTGGCTCTTGTGAGTTGTGCTGCTGCGAACACTGATGTGGCTGCGTCCGTATGGTGTGCTGATTTTAGTTATTTTGGAAAAATACTGAGGAGAGGGACAGCTGGGTCATATGGTGACTACTCTTTGGAGGAATCTCCATACAGCTTTGCAGAGTGGCTGCACTCATTTGCAGTCCTACCGACAATGTAAGGGTGGGCCTTTCCCCAAATCCTTGCCAGCACTTGCAGTTGTTTGTATTCTTGATGACCACCATTCTGAAGCAAGGACCTCTCCTAAGGTGACCCACGCACCTGCTGTCCCGAGAGGGTATGATGTGGAAGGTGGAAAGCTGGGGATAGCCCAGTAAATAAGTGAACATTGAGGACCACGGTGCTTGTCAGGCAGGGTCGCCTTTAGAAACCATCTGGACTGTTGAGGGAAAGGTTCCTCCTGACAGAGAAAGAGGAAATGAAGCAGATGTATTCAGTGAAGACAACCCAGGAAGTGAAGCTCTGGGGACTTGAGGGGCACATCTCCAGCTGGAACAGGAGGCCACACATCCAGAGGAAACCTCGCTGGCCATGAGGTCCCCAGCCTCTGCAGAGATGTAGACCACCGTTGGCACATTACCAACAACATGCCCCTGCGCATGGGAGGAGAAACACTCAGATGTGGAAGGAGGCCTCTGCCTGACTCGCTGAAGCTGGGAACCTAAGGGAGAAACGGACTCAGGGGGAGTGGAAGGGGCCTTCTATTTTGTGAAAACCATCTTGTCTTCCAAAAGTAAGGCAGCTATCAGGGACGGAGGAGCGGCCCTGTGCACTGAGAGAAAGCTCACTGACCTGAGAAAAGACACTCCGGGAGAAGTGAATCTGTGCTAAATTTGAATGGGAGTTTTCCCAAATGGTCCTTAAGAGGACCAGGCCACCCTCTGATTTCCAGGTCCCGGAGGAGAAGCACTAACCAGCAATGGGTCACCAACTGGTAAAACTAGGAGCTTTTCCTGTCACCTCTGCAAAATACATCACCTTTTATGGAGATTGGTTTTAGGTGCTCTGTTTTGTTCATTCTCTCAGTGGGGGAAGGCAGGGGAGAGTCATGTCTTAAGGGCAGGTCTTAGCATGTGCCTTCAACACCACTTGAGCATTTCAGACCCTCCTCTCCCAGCCCAGGATTCTTCTAGTTTCAGCAAATGGAAACCAGCAGGCAGTTCAAGGCCAACATAAGTGCTGTCATTTGTGAACCAAGGGCACACCTCTCTCCCAGCCAGCCTGTGCTGTGCTTCAGAACCCCTGGAAGGAGGTGACCTGTGCAGGGTGGCTGAGTCTTGCAGGTGCTGGCAGGATGCAGCACCCAGTCTCTGCCTGGTACAGAGCAGGGCTAGGTGTTTTTGTGCTGTGTGAACAGGCGTCAGATTGCAAAGAAGTAGTCTCAATGACGAATCCAAGCATCATCCAAGCACCCCTTTGTGGGCGGCTCTGTGGTGCTGTTCAGAATGAAGGAGCTGGCATTCCTTTTGCAGTTTTCATTCCAACTTAAACTCTACAAGAAGCATCTGTTGCTGATCATGGCACTGTAGGAGAGCCATGATTGACTGGGTTCTATTAATCCATTAAAAAGTCCTGAAGTTTGGCTTCCCCCTAAGAAGATGAAAGCTGCCTGAGAATCTTGCTCTCATATTAACAATAAGAAAACAAATTGGTTAATCAACACAACCATACGGTTTTTGAAAGCCAGAATGTCAGTGGACACTGGTGAGCTAAATTTCAGAATGATAAGACCCACTTAAGAGAGTGGGAGACACAGCCTTTGATAAAGCACAGCAGGAAAAGGAAAAGCCATAAAATTAGACAAAAAGTTAATTAATTCTTAAAAGATAAAACTGAGCTACTACAGCAGTTTAGAAGATCTCAGATGCCCCAAGCAGGGGCAGTGGGCACCCGCTCACGGGCACTTTGCTGTGGATCTCCAGTGGGTGCATATGAGAAGAAGCAGGTGACCCATATCACAGGTGATGCACAAGGTCACCTTGCAGGCAAAGACTGGCAGGTGAGCAACCGCCATCACCAGGCAGGAATACAATTGCCATGTCTCTAGCTCTTCTCGTCAATGGCAATGTGTGAAGCGCAAGGGAAACAGCACATAATGTTCTCCTGCCTTTTAAAATGTCTCAGTTTGGGCTATTGATTAAATAAATTTGCTCCCTTGATTCCATATGGACTGTAGGTGAAATACATCTGCTGTCCAGCGGGGGACAGAGAATTCACTCAGGCCCAAGAGACTGCTCTGATGTGAAGGAAAACATTGTCATTGCTGGTGGTGCAAGACCCTTGTTTGCACCAAGACCCGACACCTATGAGAAAAGAGTTCCATGTTGGTGCCTGGGAAGGAGCCGGCAGCAAGGCTGAGCAATTCCTCCCGGGGACTGAAGTGCACAGGAATGGCCTGCTTCTGAGACCCCAGCAGCAGCATGTGAAATGCCCACACCAGCCCAGCTCGCTTTGCTCCAGGCAACAGTGACGAGTACCAGCCATGTGGAAGGGTGGGCACAGAGACAGGGGTGAGGGCTGAGGAACCCTGACATGATGGCTGTGCACAGAGAAGCTCCTAGCGCTCCAGGTCTTCTGCTCCATGATGGGGTGGCTATGAGACCTGAGGGCTGTGAAGGTCTCTGGAAAAACCACCAAAAACCCAGCCAGTTCCTCACCAGATCCACCCAACCCATCCACAGCCAGCAAGATGAAGAGGAGGGCTCTTCCTAGGCCTCAACAGCAACTGCTACATTCTCTTCTGCCACATTCCATACAGTGCCTGATATTCAATACAGAATCATGAGAGACACAAAACACCAAAGAGGACGATGACCACATCATGTAAGCAAAACAAGCAGGAGACAGAAAGGAGAATACTGCATGATCCCATGTATGTGGAATCTAAACTAGTCAAGTTTGCAAAACAGAGAGAACAGAGATCTATCTCCAAGGCCTGAGGTCAGTGGGCAGGGGGGAGGGGCCGCTAACACAGGATGCAGCTTCAGGTGTGTAAGGTGCCTGTCCAGAGGCCTAATGCATAGCTATGTGACCACCCTGCACACTGGGAATTTGCTGGGGAGATGAATGTTAATTTAATCTTCTTGCACACATGTGCAGGCAGATGATAAGCATTGTGGTGATGGTGTATTGTGACATTTCATGACTTGTATCAAACATCTTTTTGTACACCAGCTACACGTGGCATGTACACACATAGAGTACAAGGTAGTACAGGTTCTTGTGCCAGGGATATCTCAATAAAATTGTAATTAAATTAAAATCCTTGAAGTTACATAAGGAGTGGAATTAGATTTCCTGGCTTATATCTTGAAGAATCTTTTTTGAGAAGACTGGCAATATTGAAATGGATAGGGATATATCAGCAAAGAAAAACTGTAAAAACAGTCCAATAATGTTAGAAATGAAAAAGACAGCATCGGGACAGGAGAACATCCTCTGAGAGAGTCACTAGCAGCCTGAAAAAATCACCAAACTCAAAAGTAAGCAAAAAAAAATTATACTACTAAAGCAAAACCGAAACACAGGAAGATAAAAGTGAAAAACTTCATGAAGAATTTGAAAATTGTGAGACCATATCAAACTGTGCTAAGAAATCCTAGTCAGGGAGGTACAAGACAGGAGAAAGAAATGTTTGAAGATGTTGTCTGATAATTTACTACAATTTAAAAGTCACGACTCCCAGGTGCAAGGAATTGAGAGAATGCCATGTCCACAGATGAACCCCACTGTACACATCCTGTCAGCCCTTGAGAGAAAATACAGAAGGCAACTGCAGGAAATGGAGATGTGACATCTAAGGGACATAAATGAGCAAGGCAGCAGGGCCATCAGAAGCTATGCAAGCCACGAGATGATTTGTGAAAAAGAAAACACTCAAAAGTTGAAGTGAAAATACTTTTCAAACAGTAGAGAAATAAGCAGTGTTTTGTTTTTTGTTTTCCCCAAAAAATAAATAAATAAAACCTGAGAGCATCCCTTACTAAAAATCTTGCACTATGTGAAACTGAATAGGCTACCGCTGTGCAGGAGAGACCTGTCAATGGTAGGCTTGGTGCTGGGGGTGGAACGCAGGGCCTTGGGCATGCTAGGCAAGTGCTCTACCCTGAGCCATGTCCCAGCCCCATGGCAGGCTGATTCATGAGTCAAGGGAGGAAGGACAGGTGCTTGTCCCTGGTGAGTACACCAGTCAGGCCACCACTCGGTGGAATTGTCCTCAACAGTAAGAAGAAAGGAGGCACTGACAGGACTGAGTCTGACTCCTGCCACTTGCTAGTGTCTGACCACAAAGGGTCACTAGCCCACTTCTGAGTGTCCAGTGTGCACTTAGGAGTGTGCTAGAGACCCTTTTGGGGACGAAAAGTTCCTTGTCCCTCAGTAAGTTTAGTGGCAGCAGCGAGTCAGGTTCAACCTGAAGAACGTGGTATATTGCAGACTAGTGACGTCCATGAACCTGCTCTGCCAAATCAGCATGAGAAATCCTGGCAAAAACAGCTTCTTTGGGAGCTCTAGAAGTTAATTGAAGGTTGCCCACAGACTGAAGAGGGTTTGTTCAGGAAAGAATTGCTGAGCCCGAGGAAAAGCAGGGTTGGTGACATTCTGACCTTGGGGGCAGCTGCTCAAAACACTCCATCCCCAGAGCCTGCCACTGCTTGATCTGCTGACCGCTCCCTGGAAAAGCCCATGCACGGGGCGTTGACATCAATTGACTTGGACTCGCCCTGAAGCTCACTCCCCAGGAAAGCCCTAACCCCAGGAAAATAACCAGCCACAGTTTAGTATCATACAGGCCCAACACAAAGATTCCAGGGGCAGGGGGCCAGGGGTAGCAGAGGACAGAAACACATAGCCAGAAGTGCCAAATGGCATCATCAAATTCAAAGCTGTTGTTCCATAAGCTACACCATCTAAAAATGAAACAAAAGCAAGCCACGGACTGGGAGAAAATATTTGTAAGTATATATCCTAAAAAGGATTTACGATTTATAAATGACTCATATCACAACAGTAAGACGCACCTGTAAAAATTGGGCAAAAACTTGTTAAATAAATTATATGAATGGCAAAATATACACACAGAGGATGCAAGACATGGTCAGTCATTAACACAAAGCGGAAAAAACCCAAACAAGGTATCATGTGACATCCTCACCAGGGAGATGATAGAGGGTGCAGGGAGGCTGCAGAGAGGAGAGGACCCCAGTGCTGCTGGGGGAAATGCAGGTTAAACTGCCTTGTTTCTCAGAAAGCTGATCCTGGGCATGTCTCGCAGCCCTGCATCCACCCAGCACCCTCCCCCGAGGCACTTCACCCCTGAGCCAGTCCCCAGCCCTTCTTACTGTTTGTGTTGAGACAGGGCCTTGCTAAGTTGCTTGGGGCCTTGCCGAGTTGCTGAGGCTGGCCTAGAACTCGTGATCCCCCTGGAGGCCAGCCTTGGTCCACACAGATGCCCCCCTGAGTGCGTGGGCAGCAGTGGCACTTGCAGCATGCCAAGCTGGCAGTAAAGCTGCCTGTCCCCATGCAGTGGATAAGCAAGCCTGGCCTACCATGCAGCAGAATGTCATCAGAAATTTAAAAAGCCACGGATTCATGCTACGGCACACGTGACCTCAAAGCATTATGTCACATGGAAGAAGCCAGCCTCAGAAGAATCATCTTGAATGACTGGACAGATATGAAATGTCCAGAAAAGGCAAAGTGTAAACCAGAAAGTAGGTCTGCCATCTGCCTGGGCCAGGATCCAGGTTGTGGGAGCCCAATGGGCACAGGAGTTAGTGAAGTACAGAAATGTTCTGATTCATCTAGGACCAGGGTTGCACCACTCAGTACAGTTACTAAAAATCATTTAATTGTTGCCCTGGAAATGGGAAAATTTTATGATATGTAAAATCTATCTCAATAAAGCCTTTTAACTTTAAAAAAAAAAAAAAAGGAAATTAACCAATCAAAATTTCCTGGACAAAGCAGGCAAGAGTTGCTTTGGAAAGAGGTCCCCACGCTGCTAAGCCAACTGCATCTTAGAAGCCCGAGGAGGCGACATGAAGGGGTGCTGGTTCTCCTGGGGAAGGCAGACCCTGTGGGCCTGCTCCTGTGGCATCCTCTCCTGGAGAGCAGTGGCCCTTCTCTGCCGCAGTCTGGCTGGGCACAATTCAGGAGCCACTTGTCAAAAGAAACTAACTTTATTTTTAGAACCACACACGCCAAATAAAACAGCTCCTCAGGAAAAAACCCTCAGAGCCCAACTGCCACCACCGGCTTCCCACAAGCCACACTCCCCAACCACCAGCCTCCACACCTCCCACAATCCTCATCCTCTTGAGGCCGATTGGCTGGGTCGCATGGGTGGAGCCAAAAAGTCCTCCAATGAGCAGCTCCGTGGCCTGAAAGGGCAGGGAAACAGCCCAATGAGCTTCACCACAGAGGAGCCAATCAGCTAGATGTTGCTGGGGCCGCTGTGAGCCAATCATCAGCTGGCAGTCTGAAAGTTTGCTGGGGCCCCTTTGGCTGTGGCTCTCAACATCTCCCCCTCTCTGTTTAAACAGCAAGCATGTGGCTTAGGGACCGTGCCCGCCTTAGGTTGTCCAATAGTACATATGGTCCTTACCCGTTATCTTAGGTTGGTACCATTGTAATTGGATCTTACCCGTCACTGACTACCAGTCCAGTATACAGCCACACCTGTGTAGAGGTCTTCTTACCAGCGGGGGGGGGGGTGAGGTTCTTTGCCTCACCTCTGTTGGCCCCCAAATTTTAGCTGAACGATCATGACAAGCAGAAGGGAGGAAGATACACCAAGCCAGCTGATGGCTCCTTTTGGAAAAATTGTACCACCAATGACACCATCAGCATAAATACCCCAACACTACCAGAAGTCGCTGCACCAACAGATAGTTCACAATGCATACAAGTGAGTTCACAATGCATACAAGTGATACATAGTCCAGGCAAGTTCTGCAAGCAGTTCAGTTATGGCTATTGCAGAAGCTGTAGATTGGTTTTATCTTTGTCTTCATGCACTGGGATGAAGATAGGAATTCTGGCAATAATGGCTAAAGAAAAATTATATAACATTATATAACATTCCAGAAGGCACTAAAAGAAAACAATTTTCTTAACAATTTACATTGTCTTCACTGAAGATAGGAATTCTGGCAATAATGGCTAAAGAAAAAATTATGTAACATTCCAGAAGGCACTAAAAGAAAACAATTTTCTTAATAATTTACATTATCTTTAAGAGAATTATTAAATATAATGAAAAGGAAAGGTGAAAGTAAACAAACAGATCTGTTAACCTCCTTTTTTGTTCACATATTAAAACAAACCTTAATAGTTGTTTACCTAATTTAAATTAAACCATTTAAATCATGTGAATAAAAAAAATTATTTGGATCCATTTTTTCATGAGCGCTCATCATATATGACATATGGACATACGTACATTCAAACACAAAACACAAGTGTGCACACATAATACATAGGACACATAACGTTAATAGTAAAGGCCTTATAACTTTTTACAGGTGAAATCTCCATTGCAATGTTTAAAAACTCTATAGTCAAAAAATAGAACTGATCAGCAAAACATTAACCTAGGTCTGTATGAGCTCAAAAAAACAAAATATGGGAAAGGGCAATAATAAAATAGATACTGAAAAAAGCATTCTGGTTCTGTCGCAGATGTAAGAATAACCAAACTGGAGTTCTGGATATCACATCTTCTTTTTGGTCTGTAGAAATCGCTTTGGTTAATCTGTCTGGAATCCAAATCAGCTACTGTTCTCCCTGTGGAAACACATAAACAGACCCCCGACTCCAGGCAATCACTGGGTCAGGACCTTAGTTAATCTCTCTGGAATCTAAATAGGCTGCTGTTCTCCCTGTGGAAACACACAAACAGACCCCCAACTCCAGACAATTACTGAGTCAGGATCTTTCCATTGTCCTGTTAGAATATCCTTCCAAAGTACCTTGGGCTTATGTGCATTTTTTGGACACATATGCCTTTCCGCAGCACTAAGCCCTGATGAATCCAAATTTAAAAAGTTTAGAGTAAAAAGAGTTATTTTAAGTTTATCTTTGGGGAATATATACCCCTTCCAAATTCCTTCTTTTTGCTTTAATAAGTACATTTTAATAGTTTGATGAGCTCTTTCAACTATGCCTTGTCCCTGTGGATTGTATGGGATTCCTGTTATATGAGTAATGCCAAATGATGAGCAAAATTGTTTAAAAGAGGTTGAAGTATAACCAGGGGCATTATCTGTTTTTAACTGTTTTGGAACGCCCACAGTGGCAAAATTTTGTAAGCAATGAGCTATAACATCTTTAGTTTTTTCTCTGGCATGAAGGGAGCCCATCAAAAATCCAGAAGAAGTATCAACTGTAACATGCAAATATTTCAATTTTCCAAATTCTGGCAAGTGTGTGTCGTCCATCTGCCAAATATGGTTAGGTATCAGTCCTCTAGGATTGACTCCAAGATTAACTTGTGGTAAAAAGGTCACACAATTTTGACATTGTTTTATTATTTGTCTAGCTTGTTCCTTAGTTATTTTAAAATGCTTTTGTAAAGTATTAGCATTGACATGGAACTTTTTATGAAAATTTGTAGCTTCTTCTAGTGTAGAGAAAATATGTATGTCATGTGTAGTTTTATCTGCTAAATCATTGCCCAAACTAAGGGCTCCAGGCAATCCTGTAGGTGCCCTGATATGTCCTATAAAGAATGGATCTTTTCTGTTCCAGATTAGACTTTGTATAGTGGAAAGCAAAGAGAAAACAGTAGAGGAAGGGGACATCCTACTAGCACCTTCAAGGGATACTATAGTAGTAACTATATACTGAATATCAGAAAATAAATTAAATACAGAATCTTTAAACATCACAAAAGCTTGTAATACTGCATTAAGCTCTACCTTTTGAGCTGATTGTTTGGGTACTAAAAATGTAAAAGTTTGATCAGGTGTAACTATTGCTGCTGTACCATTATTTGATCCATCAGTGAATATATTTGGAGCATTCCCGATAGGTGTTTTTCTTGTCATTTTTGGAAAAATTACAGGATGCGATGACCCTTGTGAAGCTTGCACTTCATAGTTGGTGTGAAAGAGATGACCTCATTCAGCAAAGACCTCGAGGACTGTGGTGGAAGCCAGAGCCACGGAGCAGCGGAGCGTGAAAGAGCAACCACCAGACTTCGACACGGAACTGCAAAGTTCCTGGGGTTGCCTTCCTCAGCTCCCCCTCATCTGCATGCTTTGGTCTTGTAGATCTGCCTTTCTTCTTGGCAGCAGATAAAGTCTTCTTTAAACCCAACTATGAGTGACACAGTCTGCTCCGGTACTCAGGCCGATCTCTCTGTGGAGCGGTCTTATAGGAACTGCTGGGCGGCAACTGTAGGCAGGCGAGGAGGGCCTGGGAGAAGTGAGTCTCTGGAGGCATGACTGGGACTACAACTGTCCCTGGCTCCTTGCCCCCTCTCTGCTTCCTGCTACCCTGAGCTCAGCAGCTCTCTCCCCACACCCTTACGCCACAATGTTCTTCCTCACCTCCACCCACAGCCTTGGACTCAGCTGACCTGGACTGAACATTTGAAACCATTATCACAAAATAATCTTTTCCTCCTCTGGGTTGTTCTTAGCAGGGTTGCTGGCCACAGCAAGGAAGAGCTGACCAGCACACATTCCCACCAACAGTGGGTGAGAGTCCCCTTTTCTCCACATCCTCAGCAGCATGCTGTCCTCTGTGCAGTTGGAGGTGGCATTTCATCATGGTTTTTATTTCCACTTCCCTGATGATTAGTAATTTTTTAGCAGTATTTCACAGTCCTGTTAACCAGTTGTCTTTTTTGAGAAATGTCTATTAAGACTTTTAGTCCATTTTTAAATTGGCTTATTTGGTTTGTTATTGAGTTTGAATCATTTACGTATTTGGAATATTACCCACTTCTCAAATGTATAGGTTCTAAATTAACTTCCTAAATATTTTTCCATTCTGTAGCTTATCTTCTCATTCTGTTGATTGTTTTCTTTGCAGTGTCAAAATTTTTTGAGTTTGATGTAATTCCATTTGCCAATATTTACTTTTGTTGCCTTTTTCTTTCTTCTTTCTTTTTTAAATTGGTTCTTTTTAGTTATATATAACATTAGGATTCGTTTTGTCATAATTGTCAAAGCATGGAATATAGGTTGCTCTAATTCAGCCCCAGTCCTTCCCCTTTTCTCCCCTTTTCTCTTCTCCTGTTCCCTTCTCTCTACTCCACTGATCTTCTGCTATTTCCATATAGTTTTTTTTAATGAGTGTCTTATGGATATACAAATGGTTGCCTAGGATTTCAAGATCATATCCAAAAAACCTGTTCCCAGACCAGTGTCCTAAATATTTCTCCATGTTTTCTTCTGGCAGATTCACAGGTTTTGCACTTAAGCTTTGAGTTTGATCTTTGTAACTGGGTGGAGCTGAGGGTCTCCTTTGTTTCTTACGCATATCCAGTTTCCACAGAGCCATTATTTAAGGACTGACTTTCCTCCATTGTGCATAGTCAGCTTTTCCATCACTGTGATCAAAAGACTTGACAAGAATGATTTTAGAGGAGGAAAATTTATTTCACACTCACAGTTGCAGAGATCTCAGTCCCTAGATGGTTGCCTCCATTGCTCTGGGACAGAGGTGAATCAGGAAGTCATGGCAGAAAGATGCAGAGGAAAGCAGCTCAGTGCATGGTGATTCAGAAGCAGAGAGAGCGCTTTGCTCACCAGGGACAATACATACCCAAAGGCGTACCCCAAGTGACCCACTCCTTCCACCCATACTCTGCCCATTACCACCCAGTTAATCCATTAAGGGGATTAAGGTACTGATTTGGTTAAGGCTCTCTCAACCCAATTATTTCATCTCTAAGATTTCTTTCATTGCCTCACACATGAGCTTTTGGGGGATGCCTTATACCTAAACCATATCTGTATTCTTGGCTCCTTTATAAAAAATCAATTGACTATAAATGTATAGAATTATTTCTGGGATCTCTTCTCTTTTTTGTGGGTCTGTATGTTTGCTTTTATGGCAGTGCCATGCTGGTTTGATTAGTATGGCTTTTTAGTATATTTTAAAACCTGGTACTTTGATGCCTCCAACATTTTTGTTTTGCTGAATGTTGCTATAGCTATTTGGAGTCTTCTGTAGGGTTCCATAAGCATACCAGGATTCTTTTCCTAGCTCTGTAAGAATGACATCAGTGCATTGACAGAGATCGCCTGACTCTTAACTACTCATCAATGGTCAAATGGATACATAATATGTGATGCTTACACAGAATAGAATACTACTCATCCATAAAAACCATGAAATCGTGGCACAAGTGACAGCATGGATGGACCTGGAGGATGTTACATTAAATGAAATAAGGCAGGTCCAGAAAGACAAGCACCACCTCATCTCACTCATGAATGGAATCTAAAAAAGTGGGATCATACAAGTTTCAAGTAGAATAGTAATTTTCAGAGACTAGCAAGAGAAGAGAGTGGAAGAGGAGGGGTTAGTCAAGAGTTAAAGGGAGTAAGCAACCCTGCGCCTACGGCATGGGAGGGTGACACATTGTGAATTTCAAAATAAAAGACTTTGAATGTAGTCACCATAAATAAATGATTAAAATTCAGGTGAAAAATATATTAATTATTCTGAGTTCATCATCATCCAATTAAATATCACATTATACTTCCTAAATATATATAAAAATAATGTATCCACCAAAAAGTAAAGTTAGTCTTGGGGCTGGGGCTCAGTGGTTGCCTGGAGCACTCAGAACCCCAAAAAACAAAATTTAAAAAGAAAGTTAAAATATGATTAACAAATTAAAAATAAGCATTTTTAAATGAACACTTGGTTGCAAAACAAGAGAGAAAAAGAGAGAGGGAGATACAAGTAGCCCAAGGGCCCTGGATGAGAGAGAAAGGACAGACAGACAAGGAAGGGAGGGGCAGGGAAAAGAAGAGATGGAGTCTTTCTTGGGGCTCGGGGGCACATGAAGTTGTAGTGGGAGCTAGATTGCTTCCTCCTGGGTGGGCTCTTTCTAGGACTCTCAGCCCAGGTTCAGGTCCTGGCAGGGAGACAAGGCTGCACACGGTCTGAGTGTCCACCCAGGAGAGACGGTTAGGGGACATTAGCATGGAGCCCACTCTTCCCAGAGGTCCTGAGTCCCACTGACAGGGACTGGTTCTTAGGAGTACAGGCTCCTTCCCTGGGTCCTATAGCCCCTGAACAAGAAAACCTTTCCTCCTGGTCCTCACCCTTGGCAGGCAGTCATAAAAATCAGCAATTGACTGTCCCCACCCAAGCACATGGGCAGTCAGTCAGCACCGAAAGTCCTGAAATTTGGTTAAAGAAAACTCAGGACTCATGTTCTAAGAGCATTACCTGCCCACACTGTAGGGCCTCGCCCCTCACGGGATCCAGCTCTGCAGAGCCAACATCAGTAGCTTTCTAGTCCAGCAGCAAACGATGCTGCAAGTGGCTTTTGTGGCCCAGTCTGCGTAGGGATTTAGAGAAAGTGCAGCAGATGTTACTGAGAGGTGTTTAATCTGAGAGCCGCTGACCTAGAAGAGATGGGTTGAGAGCTGCTGTTGTCATCAGGAGAGACACCTGAGGCATCTTCATCTGAAAAAATACCGTTTTCTGCATTGGAGCTTTGAGACCAATGAGTTAAAACTATCCCCAAACCCTCCTCTGGGAACAATCCTGCCCACTGAGAATTTTTTTTTTTTTATTCTATTTCCTCCTTTGAGATCTGAAGGGAATTTCCTGTTCTGCCCGCTGGACTTCTGAGATGGTTTATTCTGTAAGATGCATCTAAAGGCAAGGACGCCTGCACAGTCTCTCAAAGCTGTGGACAGGTCCTTCCAGTCAGAGCAGCACATCCCTGTTTTCCAGCAGAGACTCGGGCAGGAAGTGAAAGGAGACTTTCAGAGCAGGAGGGATCTCACGTTGCAGAACAGTCTTGGGGGGTGAGTGCTCCTGGAGGATTTTCCCTGGAGTGGGGGCTTCCCTGACTGGCCTCCGGGTGCCTTTGATGGTCTTGATGGGCTCACTGTCTTTTGGTATATAACTGGGGGCCTTCAAGGTGGGTGGATTTTCCCACCTCCACTGTTAGGATCTCAGTCCTGGACTTGAGGGTGCGAGTCTTGCATGAACAGTTACTCGGCTCACATCCTCCTACCACTTGGAGCTGAGGAGAGGAGCCGTGTTGAAATGAGAGTCATGATATGTGCACTCTTTTCTGACCCAATTTAGCAGGTCTGTCTATTATCCTTAAAAATTAAAGTGTCTGTTTAGATCTTTCACCATTTATTGATTGGGCTGTTTGTGTTTTCCTTGCATGTATGATTTTGTCAAAATGAAGCCAGTTTCTATGTGTAATTATGATGCTCTAATAAAAATTTAATATATCTCCTTGTCTCTCCACCTGCTACCTGGCTATGATCTATTCTTACCTGCACATTAATCCTAGAACAATAATTTAGGGACTTGGGGGAAATCAAATATTGGGTCTCTAGGCAGTTACGTGATCGGAGAACAGATATGACTGTGACGTCTACACTGCACTGAGAGGCATCATCATCCATGTTAAACAGTCTCTACAGACAGTAATATGGAACTGCTTTGAAAAATGTAATAAATGAGTAATTAGCTACATTATTGCCACTTATGGCTCCTGCTCCTACATCAAATGCTCATCTATAAAAAAGATGAATCTGTGTGAGAACATGGTGTTGGCCTCAGCAACAATGTTTCCAGCACAGGAAACATTGATACACGTCATTCCAAGCCCCAAGTAGTCCTAGGAACACTTTCAAATCTAGTTATCATAACTAATGGGGACAGGGCACTTACTAAGCCCAGCCCTTGGGTACGCTAAGTTATAGGAGTGAGCACTTAGCCTGTGTCCGTGGTTCTCAGTGAGGTTAACTTTGCCCCCAAGGAGATGTTTGGCCATAGTTAGAGCCCGTGTGGGTGGCACGACTGCAGAGATGCTGCCAGAACCAAGTGACGAGCTCCAGAGGGTCCATTGAAAATGCCACTGTGCAGAGTGACTGGTCCCGTGTGGCAGCAGCCTGGTGGCCAGGGAATACCTGTGTGACTACATTATCTCCTCACATCCTCTCAACACCCCCACACAAGTGAGTGGGTCACACTGTCCTAGCACGTCTGGCTTCACAGTCAGGGGACTCTCTTCCTTTTCCTCCTGAACCACACCTGGATGTTTCTCATTGCTAAGATTGATTTCTGGCCAAGGGGACGTGTATGGAGTGAGGCTGTGGCCATCATTGTTGATTTATGAGGCCTTGCACTTGGTCCTTCACATTCCCACTTGCCTGGCTTCCTGCTGGCTGCAGGAGCTTCAGCAGAGCACTGAGTAGCCCACAGCACACAGAAGGGCCTAAACCCAGAAGAAGCCCTTGAGTGACCACATGGTCTTCTGTGTGTTAAGTCAGGAGGTCTGGAGTTGTCTGCTTCATCAGTCACTTGCTTTAACTGACACAACTATTATATTTTTAAACTAAAGGACAAAGAGGACTCTGGAGTCTAGCCCAAGGTCAGGTTGGGTGTCATGAAGTTCTCTTAGCCTGTCCTCCCCCACTCCTTTTGAGGCTTAGGTTTGCTGCAGTACAGCCCTCCTAGAATCACAGTGTCCTAAACACCCCTGCCCCAGGACAGGGGAAGTTTGGACTTCACCAGCTGACCCAGGTTGGGTTACCTGCAGCCTTGAACTAGTCTCTACTTCCAGGGCAATGCTAAGCTGATTGTCTTGGGTTATCTGCCTAATCGGTCATGGAGACAGGTCACAGTGAAATTATGCTGGTTCAGCTCCAACCTTGAAGCTGGGGTGGACTCCACCCTTGCAAACCTCCTGGCTCCTGGCCTGCCTGCCATGGGGCTCTCCTCTCCCAGGACATGCATGTGATGGGTGCTTTTGTGTACTTGGACCATCAAGAGCCTGGAGAGCATCAGCTGTCTCCTAAGGCAGCAGGGACCATGCTTCCCACAGCTCAGAGACAACATGCTATATAAATGGGACATTTATATTCAAAGGTATGAGCAGGAGATGGCACATCAGATTTAGCTAGAGGAACAGTGTCCCTGCACCTGCTCCAGCTGCGGTGCGATTGACATCCAAAGGAGTGCATCTGGAAGCAATCCTGATCTTGCAGTGGTCCTGCTCTGGAAGTGGAGGGTTTATCCCTGCCTGCTGGAAGCATATCCACTGCCACTTTAGGTGAAGCATGGAGAGCAAGAATATGAACCCCCTAGTAATTGGGACTGAGGGGACAAAGACCAGACCTGCTGCAGTCTGTCCAGGTGAAGTGCTCACAGGTGCTCTGTATCTGACTGTGACTGTTGAGTTTATGTTCCTGAACTGCTCAAACAGTCATGAAGCAGTGTCCATTGAGCAGTCTGTGTTTGTTTTGAAATACAGAAGATTGAATCCAGGGCTGCTCCAACATTAAGCTATATCACCAGCCCTTTCTAAATTTTTAAAATGTTGAATTAGGGTTTTACTGAGTGGCTGAGGTTGACTTCAAACTTGCCATCTTCCTGCCTCGGCCCCCCAAGCCTCCCGAGCTGTTGGGGTTATAGGTGTGCACATGGGCCCAGCTCCATTGAATCATTCTATCTAGGTAAAATTTTCCCAGGTGTCTCTCCTGCCTGATTTAAAGTCACCACTGGAATTAACACATGAAGAAAGATGGAATTGAGTGGCCAGAAACTTGGACTTTTGTGAGGTTCATTAGATGACATTTCCTGGGGACCAGGGGAATATTCTTTATGTGAAACTCTTTAAATAATGACCAGTTTCTAAACCTTGTCACACTTGGAATAAAAAAAAATAAAAATCTTTAGCTCTTATCATGACCCATGCAGCATCAATAAAGTATTCTCGAGTAGGGGTGATGGGAGATGAAGAAAAACAGACACAAAGAAGACACAGAGATGTTTTCATGAAAAGCTGGGGCCAGGTGGGAGTCTGCACTCTGAAGGAGGAACAGTGACCCAGAAGTAGTTCTGCAGGTTTATCATACAGGGTCCCACAAAGAGGAAATTAAACTGTAGGGGCACCGTAAAGTGTTCAAGGTGTGTGAGCTGTCAGAGGCTTCCTTGTGCATTAAAAGTTTACAGAGCTAGAAACATTTTGCAGTTATTCATTGCATAGGGGACCCAGGAGAAGGAATAAGTGAGGGACAGCCTGTGCCTTCAGGCCTTGTGTTAGGTTAAAGATGGTGATACACTTTTCTTCTCTCTTTCTGCAGAGAGATAACATCCAAAGTGCATCTCCTTGAACATGGACCAGTGTGTGGTTAGTTCACATGTATGCACTAGCGACATCTGGAGCCGCAAGCCACACCTACACCATCCAAATCCAGGCTGTGGAGCTTCACCACGGGGACATGATAGCTGTGAGGCTGATGGAAAGACTTCCAGCAGGCTCCTGGTCTCACCCTGACCATAACTGGACAAGGGCCAGAGAACCTCAGTTTAGGACTAAGCAGACCCCCATTGCCTCACTTGCATTGTGGACATCTCCACTCTGGTAGATGTTCTCAGTTGCATTGGTGACATTTAACAGTTTTGCAACCTCATTTCCTTATGCATGAGAAGGGATGAGTGATTAGTACCCAGAGAACAATTGGACAAGTGAACTAGAAATGCCAATCTCAGGGAAAGGTCAATCATCAAAGCCTCCCAGAACATTTTCTGACCTGAAGAGCTCCCTCCTCCTGCACCATTAGACCACTGACCGCTCAAGCACATTTATTTGCATTGAGTACATATTAGAGTGAACGGCATCTTAGGCATTTATTTTGCATCTTCTTAGTTTAACACAGGAAAGTAAATGACCTGTAAAGAAAATACTTTTTTTTTTCCAATCAGAAACAGTTGTAAATATGCAAACAATATGGTGCCTATTAAAACCTGGGGGAGGGACTGGGGATGTGGCTCAAGCGGTAGCGCGCTTGCCTGGCATGCGTGCGGCCCGGGTTCGATCCTCAGCACCACATACAAAACAAAGATGTTGTGTCCGCCGATAACTAAAAAAAAATAAATAAATATTAAAATTCTCTCTCTCTCTCCCTCTCTCACTCTCTCTTTAAAAAAAAAAAAAAAAAAAAAAAACCTGGGGGAAACAAAGGGAGTTTACTTCCTTTTCTTGATAGAAGTTTCACAAAGCTTTTACAGGCACATGGATTACAGAAGTAGTTAAGCTCTTGCTCCATTAGGTCCTGTAACCTGTTCCTGATGAACCCTATCACTTCGTCACTAGTGTGATCTTAAATGTTAAGGACACCATGGCAGACAATGAGGGGCTTCTGAAGCCTTAGTGATTTCCCTTGAGATCACCCACTCGATGATGTCAGGACGCTCCCCACTACTCTGGGCTTATGATTGTGTATTGTGAGTGTCATCACGGCACCTGTAATCATTAAGGCAAGTTGACGAGCAATAGCATCCACTCACGGTATCAGACAGGTCTTCAGACACCACCTGCTCTGCTTTGTAGTGTCACCTGGGGACCCAGCCTTCTCCTGTTCTATACTACAACACCCCTGAAACCTCAAAGGCACCCTCAGTTGAGACATCATCTATCTTTTTGACATCGTGACACCTGAGTTTCAAGTGACAACCAGTCACTTGGGCTTTTCCACACTAATGATTTATGTTCCAAGGACATCACTGTATTATTTCATGTCTCAGTGTTGGTCCAGTTTGGGAAATACCACGCAGGCTGTGTCCATCTCTTTCCACACCTGCTTTTCTGATCACTGACTCATTCCAAAGCAAGCAGCTAGGCCCTTGAGCTGTTCTGAAAGCGACTTCTCAGAGCACAGGGCTGTGGCACTTCTTTCCTTCTCCTCTTGTGCAGCGAGGCCAGTGTCTGATAAGTGAGTCATTGTGTGAAGATTACCAATGTCCAATACCAGACCTCTACCAAGGGTCCTCTGAAGCATGGAATCCATATCATTATTTGTGTTTTTTTAGAAGTGACTTCACAAGGGTATCGATGAGAACAGCTTCTTTAGCAAACTTGATTGCTTTGTGTCATGACAGCCCCATTAACAGCCCTTCACTTACTGATGACATTTGAAGACAAGGCATAGTGCTCTTCCTTCTGATATCTGCATACTTGATGTCTTTATTCTACAAGTGGAATCCTTTGGGACAGAAAAATAAGATCTCTGTGGAAGTTTCTAGACTCCTTGTGTAAACTTTCTCAATTTCTCAGATAGGGCGGTCATTTAAACCTAGCTCTCCCTCTCCCTCTCACTCTTGCTCCTAACAAGCCCCCAACCCTCCCTCCCTTCCCTCGGCTATTTCTTCTGTAAAACCTTTCCCCAAAGTCTTCTTCTGTTTTCTATGAGCCACATTGTCCTACCATGAGTGATATGTGGTCTGGAAATGTTCTGGTGTAGCACAGTGGTGTAGCATGTGGGTATAGCATGGTGTAGCAAGTGTTTAGCAAAAGTGAAGCCATGGGTTTAACCCCCTGCACCCAAAGGATGACAATGATGGTGATAGTGATGATGGTGATGATGGTGGTGGTGATTGTGTCCTAATATGCTCTCCTTTGGAAGGCATCTTGGAACTTGGATCTCAGGAACTTCCCTCCATTCCCTGAGAATGGTTCACTGTGTCAAAATTAATCATGCACACCCTGTGGTTTATGGTGACCTCCTGCTTTTCTTTTGAGAGTCTGGGACTTTGGTAAGTGCTGGCAGAGGCTGCCTTGGTGACGAGCTCACAGTCAAGTCCCTGGTACTGCGTCTGTAATGGTAGATGCACTTTGCATGTGCTGTTGTGAGGCAGGAGGAATTGAGAGCTGGTATGTGACCCTCTGGGAGGGCTCTGGAAGCTCATTCCTGATTTCCTCTGAACTTCACCTCCTGTACCTCTGCTGTGTATTTTGTGTACTTTTTTCCATAATCCTAGGAATGGATTGATTCTGTGCCGAGTCCTGCCTAGTGGACCTGGGGATCGTGACACACTGGAAGGCTCTGTAACTGCAAACCTGGTTAATGTGACAGTTCCAACACGATCTCCACTCTCCAAGAACTTCAACAGAGAGCATGTCATCAGATGTGTCCACACATGGTTTCAGACCAGCTGGGATTTTGATGGTGTTGCTGTGCACTGTCCACAGAAACCATGATACTGGGGTGCAGGAGGAAAATGGACCCCAGAGGAGACGAAGCCTGGTCAAGTGGCTAGCTGAGGGCAGACATGTCAGGGGGTCAGACAGGGTTTCAGGTATTTCAGGGTGCTGTGGCTGGGGAAATCAGAGTCTTGGCCAACCAGCTTGGGCTTCCTGGAGCTGATGGGACCTTGTCCTAACAGGAAGAATGTAACCGTCTCTTAGGCGAGGACATAGGGTGGTCAAAACTCTGCCCTTGCCAAGCATCCCCCACAGGTCCCTGGAGTAAGTGAACACTGTATGAGGTTGACAGCACCCCAGGATCCCCATGCCAGGCTGCTTATTGCCTCCAAGCCAAGCCCTCTCTTCAGAGGTCTTGTTGTCATATATAAATTCATGTCATATATAAATTTCTGTGTGCAGAAGTCTGTCACTTCCTCAAAGGCACTCTGTGCACTGATTGTCTGGGACCGAGTTATGTGACCGTCCTGAAGGCTGGGCATTAGGAGGATGTGGCTCAGGCTGCCACCCCTTTGGAGTGCAGCTGAGGAGTGGGTTGAGGGTCTCAGCTCTTAGCTTGATGGGTGTAGCACCAAGGCTCCACCTCAGCCATGCCGGGGACCCCTGCTGTACTGTGTAGAGCAGAACCCAGCACCATGAGGGGGTGCCCTGGGGCCCCTTCCCAGTTGCATGCCCTGCATGGGGCTGCATGGGGAGGGACCCGGGACCCTCCCCGTGGTTCCTGCAGGGGACTAAGGGCCGTGGGCCTCCTGCTTCCTACCTGCTGCTCAGCATCTTCTCCACGTTGTTCGTTGTTTCTTTTTCTGTTGTGTTTTCTTCCCTTCCCTTTGTTTCTTGGGTTTATGGCTCAAAATATAATCAATATTTGTATTTTAGTGGTGTTTGGTAAAGAGTCAGGGGAGGAAACCTGATTAATTTGTCATCTCACTAAATGCTGAATTCACTGAATTTAAAAAATTTCATCTGAATAAATTAATGTTGTGTAGACAACATAATGGACTTCAAAATTCAAGCTCTTAATTTAATTTCTGCTCCATATGATGATTATCAATTTCTTGATTATTCCATTACGAACCATTCTCAGTTTTTAGTGCAATCTAATTGCCAATAAAATACAGAAAAATTTAGCATTGGGAGTTCAAAAGATGACAAAAAATAAACTCTTTTTCTTTATTTTTAATTGTGTTAGTCAATATATGCCGCAGTCTGGCTGGGCACAATTCAGGAGCCACTTGTCAAAAGAAACTAACTTTATTTTTAGAACCACACAAGATAAACAAAACAGCTCCTCAGGAAAAAGCCCTCAGAGCCCAACTGCCACCACCGGCTTCCCACAAGCCACACACCCCAACAACCTCTTCCTCCCACAATCCTCCTGCTCTTGAGGCCGATTGGCTGGGTCGCATGGGCGGAGCCAAAAAAGTCCCCCAATGAGCAGCTCCGTGGTCTGAAAGGGCAGGGAAACAGCCCAATGAGCATCACCGCAGAGGAGCCAATCAGCTAGATGTTGCTAGATGTTGCTGGGGCTGCTGTGAGCCAATCATCAGCTGGTAGTCTGAAAGGGCAGGGAAACAGCTCAATGAGCATCTCCACAGAGGAGCCAATCAGCTAGGTGTTGCTGGGGCCGCTGTGAGCCAATCATCAGCTGGCAGTCTGAAAGTTTGCTGGAGCCCCTTCGGCTGTGGCTCTCAACAAATATAGTTTGTGAGTCAAGCTTTCATGGAAATGGGAAGAAAAAAGAGAAAACATGAATGCAGAGACCTATTAATGTATAATTTTCCTGCCTAGACTTGGTAAAGTGTTTGATTCTTTGTATTGTGAGTGCCTGAATCCCCCAAACCCATTTTAATTTAAGAACCTACATAACTTTACTCCCTGGTGGAAAGCGGAGCAGGCAGGAAGTCATAATGCATCCACCCTGCACAGGTTCTCTCCAGAGCATGCATTTCTCGAAGGGATTTTATGCCAAACAGTGATAACTAGAGCCCATCCCCAGGTCTTAACATGTTAGCAACACCAAGATTTGTGACTCTGTGAAACCAAGTCGTGCCCCCATTTTGTGTGTGCCACCCATGCGGCCGGGAATGGAAAGACCTTTCCTCATTTAGCTAAGATAGGGGACAGGATCCCTGAGCTTCTGGTGACAGTAACCATCGTGCATCTTGATCTCTTCACACTTTTTCTCTGTTCTGCTCTTTTTATCCAATCAGCTGACCCTTCATAAAAAGTGCCACCCCCTCAACCCCAACCAACCATTGTCAGGATCTGCAGCATTCACAGTAAATGGTTAAAATTGCATAATATTACTGAGAATATTGAAAGCAATGTAGGGCAACTATTCCTCCCTCCTCCTTTCTTCCCCTGCTCCTCCCCTACCTTCCTTTCCCCTCCCTTCCTTCCGGCTTTCCTCCCTCTCATTCCCCTCCCCCCTTTTCTTTTCTTTGCACATATTTTAATATTTTTCAATGAACAAAGAGGGAGAAGAAGAAATATCTGAGAGGGAAACCCGAGTGAACTGCAGCTGGTGGAGTCCTGGGTCCCTAGAGCAGCCGCTGTTGCAATTTGCACCCAGCTGTAGCCCCTCTTTCACTCCTGGCTTCATGGGCTTTCCCTAAGATTCCCTTTCCTTGACCAAGGGTCGCCCTGATGACTTACTGGGAAGGCAGACCTTAGTTCCACAATTATCCTGATGATGCTCCCAGTGAAAAGGGAGCAAAAGCCCACCCCATGGACTGTCATCTAACCCCTCCGGAGGAGGGGCTGAAAACCCTCAGGATGGGGAGGAGACAGGCGGCCTCCAGGGATGGGCCAGGACGTTTGCAGAAATGTCCTCGCTCAGAGTGGTCCACCGTGCTCCCCGCATGGAGTCTCAGAGAGCCTCCTGAGTGGTCAGCTCTGCTCACTTTCTGCAGATTTTAGGAGCAAGAAATGACACAGAAAACTGGTTGCTGTTGGACACTTCGCAGTTTGGTGAAGGGGAACTCATTCTGCTTTCAACTCCACAGCATGTTGCTGAATATCAATCTGGTATTTTACTCAACCAGGCAGAACAGTCTCCTCTAAAGCACCCACAGAGTAGAGCAACAGTTCTACTTCGAGAACTGCCTGTTGACTCAGGATCCGGATGGCATCTTCCTGCCACAGACCCTGTTTCTGATGCCTCCTCCCCTGGAAATATGTTTCTTTCAAGGGTCCAGAGGCCACCTGTCAGGTTAGTGTTCCAGTTAGCAGCATGCTCCAAGGAGACAGCAACCCTTCCCACCACCTTGCCACATGCATTTCCTCTGCTCCCAGCTGAGCCTGGGGAGCGTCGAGATGGCCCTGGTTGACGTGTCATGGAAGGATCACTGGGTGACCACTTTTTGTCATGGTGGCTTTTATTCTTGTAATTGTGTCTCCTAATGACTTCCCTAAAAGTGGAGCTGACTTTGTGGATCAATTCTCCTACAAATCCCCACTCTGGATCTTAGTTCCCATGTGGTGACCAGCCTCTGTGGAACTGTCCAGAGCTGCCCAGTGTCCTTGTGCCTGAGTCACTGAGCACAGCCTACATAACGAGAGCCCACTGGGTAAAAAGCTGGGCAGGGGATAAAACAAGCACCAATGGGTGAAGGCTGGGGAGCTCGCTATTAGGTATACATATACATGAACTATATTTAAAGATCAATTATTTCTTTTTTTTAACAAAATTTTATCCCAACCATTTGTATGGGGTTCTTATAAACTGTACTTGATTTAATCCCCTTTAAGCTTAGAATATGGTGAACATATGATCATGTGTGCGTGTGTGTGTGTGTGTGTGTGTGTGTGTGTGTGTGTGTGATGCCTTATTGAGAACTGTGATCATAGGAAAAGACTATTCTGTGAGTTACTATTACTGGCTCCTGAGGGCTTTTTAAAAAAATCTCCTCATTCTTTGTCATAAGTTGAAGGTATACTTTCTGGTTTTAATCCTTCTGTCCTTATTCCCCCCTCCCTCATCTCCCTGACAACTTCCAGGTAATTCCTCTCTGCCCATCTGTGTGGGTCCAGGGAGTCTTTATGGGTTAACCTTTGGGAAACATCTATGCGGGGAATTCATTTGAATTTCACTGTGTGGGCACTTAGGAGTACAAATCTTAAAGAAATACACTCACTTCTGCTCCCCTTGACTTTAATTGCCTTGCCCTTCTTTAAATTCTTGAGTGTGCACCTGGCTTATTTGTAGCTATTTCCACCCATTTAAATCTCACATCCACTGAGTCCCTGTTCTGTCCTGATGATTTACCAGCCCAGCTGTTGCTGATTGAGGCAGGTTTTGCAGTTAATTCAAGGTCTGCCCTCCTGTTGCCCCCAAGCCTTCCCTGTGCACACACTTCCCTGCCTCCTAGTTGCTCCAGCCCTGGAGAACAACGGGAGTTGACCCCGAGAGCAGGGATGGAGCATGATGGCCACCCCCTCTGTTGAAAGGAAAGGTGCCTCTGCAGTGTTTGTGTCCAATTCAATATGAGTTATTTGGTTGAATTTATTTTTTTTAAATTCAGTAGAACAACCTTCTTAAAATATTGTTTATCACACAAAAAATGATTGGATCTGATGCCCTTGATAGTCACTCCTCTCTTTAAAACCCACAGTAAACCCCCAGTGCGTTTTGATTGTCAACCAGCTTTGCTCACAGTTGCTGCTGCTCATATGGTGTCTCAGGGTGCCGCTTCCCTCTTCTGACTTCAGAAGATACTAGCCGTCAAATTGTTTGGAGGTTTTTCATTTTAAAATATCATTTTTCCTTATAAATTACCAATTCTAAGCTTCTTTGTTAAGGGAAATGAATTTGGATTGAGTGACGGATTTTGTGTGTGTACTTGTTTGTTTTCTTGGTTCTTTGAGAATGTAGTGACGTCATAAGACAGATGTAGCAAGAGGTTTTGTAAATGTCTGTCCTCTGAATCTTATTCTCTGGGACCCATCTTCTCAGATGGAATGAGATGGGTATCTGAGTTTTCAGGTGACGGCTGCAGGATGAGGAATGACGAGTGGGAAATGTCCCACAGTCTGGAGACCACCACCCAGCTCAGGCTGCACAAGGGCGAGATGGGCTGGGTCCTGTCAGGACAAGGACACCGGATGCCAAAGTCCACTCCCCATGTGTGAATTGTGCTTCTCCTTGGGTGTGTATTTGGTTCTAATTGGCTTGCTGCTACACCTCTGCTCTGATTTGAGCCCCTGTGTTTGCACACACATGTCAGAATGTGGAAGGCGCTGGGAGGAAAAGTAGTGTGAGGGGAGACAGTGGGATTTGGACTCTGGGACTTTGGGTGTTTCGTCCAGACTTAGCAGAAGCGTGGTCTGGGCAAGCCATGGGGCCTCAGTATTCACACCTAGGAAGTGCTCACCATCCCTGCCCAGCTGTTCTCAGGAATTCAGGATTATTGTGAGGATTAAGTTATTGGATTTGACAAAACAGATATTCTATAAATGGAAGGGAGCATGTTAACATATTATCTGAAGGAGCTCAGAGTACACACAGAAAGTTCTGGTATTTTTCTGATATTCTCATGACCCTCTGGATAGTGTTGGGAAACCAGGTTCAGGGAGACAGAAGCACTGTGCAAGATAGAGTCAGGCAGGGGACAGTTCCACACAATCTCTTGGGAGGCCCAGGGCAGTTTTCGGGGGCCATGTGGCCACTGATGATGTCACTTCTGTGAAGAACATGGGAGTGGCCTCGTGTACCCTCTGTTTCTGCATCAGCCCAAAGCAGACAGTTTAGAAAGGCTGCGACTTCAGCTGGCCTTCAGTACTGGGTCGGACTATATGGACTGTTGTGATTTGGTGTGAAGTGCAAACCTGATGTCCAGTGCTGGAACTTCAGAGGGCAATGGTTGATTAGATTGAAAGAGCTGTCACCTCATCAGAGGATGAAACCTCCAGTTTGGATTAACTGGGTGTAGCTATAGGCAGGCAGGATGTGGGGGTGTGCCTCTGGGGTTTATATTTTGTTCCTGGCTCTTTATTCTCTCTTTCTCTCTCCCTCCCTCTCTCTCTCTCCACTTCTCTCCCTCCCTCCCTCTCTCCTTCCCTCTCCCTCACCAGTCTCTCCCTCCCCCCACAGAATCTCCCCCCTTTCTCTCTCTCCCTCCCTCTCTCTCTCTTCCCCCCTCTGAGGCTCTCCCCGTCCCTCCCTCTCTCTCTCCCCCTCCCTCCCTCTCTCTCCCCCCTCTCTCCTGCCCTCTCTCTCACTCTCTCCCCAGTCTCTCCCTCTCCCTCTGTCCTTCTCTCCTTCTCTCTCCTTCTCCCCCCAGTCTCTCCCTCTCCCTCCCTCCCTCTCCCCCACCAGTCTCTTCCTCTCCCCCACAATATCTCCCCCTCTTTCTCTCACTCCCTCCCTCTCTCTCTCCCTCTCCCCTCTCAGTCTCTCCCCCTTCTCCCTCTCTGTCTCCCCCTCTCTCCCTCCTTCTCTCTCTCCCTCTCCCCACCAGTCTCTCCCCCTCCATCCCTCTCTCTCCCTCTCCCCTCAGTCTCTCCCTCTCCCTCCATTCTTCCCTCCCTCTCTCTCCTTCTCCCCCCAGTCTCTCCCTCCCACTCTCCCTCCCCCCTCTCCCCCCACTTCTGAGCTGCCATAGCCAGCTGCTCTCCTCCGCCCCCCCCCCTTTCCACCATGATGTCCACCCTCACTTCTGTCCTAGATCAATGGAGTCAGCAAATCATGGACTGAAACTCTGAAAGCATGACCCCAAAATAAACTTTTCCTCCCCTGAGTTGTTCTTGTCCGGTGTTTTGGTCACAGTGACAGAAAGCTGGCTAACATCCTGCCATCTGCAGCTCTGCCTGCTCACCTCCACAGTCTCGTTATGGGCATGAAATGCTATTTGAAAAGCACAGAGGTTTCCTTGAATCTCTGAAGACACACAACCACCCTCTTGCCTTGCTTTGAAATATTTTGCTTTCAGAAACTTCTGATTTTATTTTGGCACAATGTTATGATTTTATGATATGATAAATTTTTATACTGTAGAATATGAATTGTATTCACATTAAATTTTTCTTATATTTGAAGATGGAAAGTTGGATTTCAAAAGGGATATTTGAAGACCAATTTTCATGAACTAACACAACATTATCTACATAAAATGCTGGGAAACAATACAGTGGCTGGTGAAATAGTTCTCTATCTCATCAAAGGGAGAAACTGGCTTTGAAAAATCTATTTGGAACTTTGAGGGAAAAAATGTAACAAAATACTGCTTTCCTTTATTTTAGTAAGTCTTAATTGCTTGCTTCTTATTCACAGAACATATCAAATAATAATACAGTCCCATACTTGAGCATCATTTTGTAACTAATCCTTCAGAGTTCAGAGAGGAAACTGAATATTTTAACGGAGATATTATATGCTAGTTGAAAGTCAAAGGTTTTTGTTTTTGTTTTTAAATTAAATGGGGAGAAAGGCACTGACCCTTTCGAATAGATAAATTACTGAGTTGCATTTGCCCCAAGACATGCACATTGGCCAGAGAACATTAAAGCTCTGCACAGTTGATGTTGCTGGACACTTGCTGGGTGAGAACCAAGTGCAAGGAATTACAGAACTGGAATTACAGAGCTGCCGCATTCTCACGAAGCCTTATCTCGTCTTAAAGATTTAGCTGCCGACATGAAAATCAGTCAAGACCCCATACTCAGAATCACATGCTTGCATTAAAATTGTGTGGCTCTGCTCATGTGGTGGGCTTGCTGTCTTGCTTGTTTTTATCTGGGCAAGTTCCCAGTAACCATCCAAGTTCTTCTTTATGTGATTGTTTGACAGAAAGCAAGAGTAGCATTGAAATGGACATTTGAAAACCTGTCCCATGGTTTATCCTTGACCAAGTCTGTTGGCCGTTGCACTGAAGGTGGACAGTAAAACAGTGGGATCCTTGGCATGGAGTGCGTGTGAACCGGTGGGCACAATTATCATCCCTGATGATGCAGTGAATGCCCTTAATATTACCAAACCTCAACACTTAATGAAAGATCTCTTTAAATATTTTGTGCAGGACATGAGAAGGTTGCTTAAAACAGCACTGCTTCATACTGAGCAGGATGGTCTCGAAGAAATCAGTGTTGTTAGTATTTGAGTTCTGGTAAGTTGACCTAAGATAGCTGCTGTCCTCCTCCTCCTCCTCCTCCTCCTCCTCCTCCTCCTCCTCCTCCTCCTCCTCCTCTTCTCCTTCTCCTCCTCTTCCTCCTGTCATGAAACTCCTTTTGTTTCCATGAAAGATCAGCTGAAAAATGGAGTTATTCCAATTTTGATGTTTGGCATACATTTTCTCAAAAATGGATCGAGTTTGTCACTTCAAAGAAAATAATTGACAGTACTTGCTTCCCAGGATAAAATTTAAGTTTTCAAGTAAAACTGAGAGCTTCAGAAATTATGCATGAATCCTACCAGCTGAACAGCTTCTCAGGGCTCAAAAATGATGCTGACGAGGTCAGTGGAGCTCTGAAGGGAGGATTGGGGGTGTATAATGAAAAGCGTATGTTATCCTTCCAGGCAGCTTCCAAATGAGGACTGTGTGGCGTTAAAAATCATGAAGAGCTAAAATAACTATTCTACAAGCAAGAAATTAACCGTTTTTAATTCAGTAGAGTATGGAATGGGCATTTATGTGGCTTCAAATTCATGAATACATCTGATATTTAAGAAACCGCCACTTGTGGATTTGGAGTGCAGTATCAAAAAAAAGGATTCTGACTCTTATCTGAAAAGATTTTTCAAATGCTTCCATTTTTCCAACTCTCACATATCTGAGTAAGCCTATGTATTTTTCATAAATTTCAACCAAGTGACACTCTCGCATAGTGATTGCAAAGGCAGAGCTGAGAATTCAGCCGAATTCTATAAAGCTAGACATTGTTGATGTTGGCAAAACCTTCAATATTTCTTTTTCTCTCAGTCAGTTATGGTTTGGAAAATATAATTACTTTCATGAAATATGTTAACCTTTAATGGATTTATATCACTATTTTAAATGATTTTTTTACAAAAAAATCCTTAGTTTTAATTTCTAATGTAGTGAAGGTGAACATACTAAGTCACACATACAAACTCTTTGGGGTCATTGGTCATTTTTAAAATTATGAGAGATCTTGAGACAAAAATGATTCAGAACCAGCACATTAGGAAATAAAACAGTAAACTCTGTCCACAGCCCTTGGTAGAACACCTAGCTCATAGTAGGTTTCCAGCATCACCTACTGAGTGAATGAAAGAAAACTGTGTCTCCAGACCTAGGAAGCCATAAACAGGTAGAGACATCTACAGGGCTCTACCTGTGTATATGCATGTGTGTGAGGTTTAAGCTGCTGCTGGTAGCTGTAACAAACACTCCCCAAAATAGAGCTCAAATTGGTAGAAAATTTTTCCCATTATTCCTAATATGAAAGCATTTGTCCTGATTGTGTGTGATACTTCTGTAAATGGTAGTTAGAACTCAGCACTTTGTATTTTCCTATTTTCCAACATGCCATGCTCAACATGCACAAGCCAGCGGTAGGAGAGGATGAGAAGACTGAGGTGCCTCTGCATTTTTGAGCTTCCTGCTTCTTTATGACACAAGTCACTTCTGCTCACATTCTGCTCTGAGGACCCATTACACAATCCCCACCATCATAAAGAGGTCTTGCATGCCAGGTTTCATGGATAGCACAATGTGATATAGCATCCAGTTTTCAGGGGACAGGTCAGTCTCTGTCACAGTGCATAGATAGATTAACTCACATGTCTTGGTTAAGATTTTATTATCTCTTTAGTTCACGATCTAGTTGGTGTCATGACTTGTGTAATGTATTGTATGTAAGGAACATGATTTTAAGTGTTTAAAGGTGTATATATATATATATATATACTTAGCCAATATTGTTCATATTTCAGTATGGAATTTCTCTCCCGTCTGTTTCAACACTGAACCCTTCCCAGACCACATGGATTCCCCCAGTCCCTGAACCTGTGGAGCACTTTCCAGCAGTTGCATGATTTAGAAAGCCTGCAGGAGGACAATTTCTATATGGGGTATTTGGGAAGAAAGTTCTTGGGCTTTGAAACTGCACATCCCACATACACTTAAGAATATCTGGGAACATTCATTCTCATACTCAATAGATGTATCCATTTTTAAAAGCTTTAAATTTTGAACTGTGTGTTTCATCACATGGAATTCTTAGTTGACATGAAAGTAAAGTTATACAGTTTAATTTAAAAGATAAGTTATTGGGTAATATATTGGATGGACAACAAGATTAGCTGGTAGCTAGATATATTGACCCAGAAGGGAAGTAGGAATCAGGGACCACGATGGCAGTGGTCTCTTGTCAAGCACCATCTGGAAGACAGAGCAGTATCTTGGAGAGGATGGAAATTCAGCCATTTGAGGTGTTTGCCTCTTTACTCAGAAAATACCTCCTCAGTAGGGTTAGATGATTTTGCCTACTTCTCTGGCACTGGAAAGTAGAGGCCATGTTAAATTTACACAGATAGTAAAATGAATTGGGGTGCTCTTAGGAAAGGGACAAAGACACTACAAGACCCAGGGAAGAGGAGCTGCAATACCCGCATCCCTGAGCATCACCGGACCCCCTTCTTCAGTCAAAACACTGTCTTCTTGTCCATCGACCTATCACAATATCACAATCCAATTCGTCTCGGTCTGTCTGCCAGCTCGTTAGCACTGTTGGCCTGCTCACCCTTGTGTTCTCAGATTTCCACATCCCAATAGCACTTCAAAGCATGGCAAGAATTATTTTGTCAATACTAATGATTTACAATCAATTGTTTTTTCATCATGACCTAAACTAAAACTAAACTGATTGAAGTCAATTGCTAGAAGGAGCTGAAGGTTTCTGTTGCAATTTTTTTTAACCAGTGATATAATTGAACTTAATAAATGTCCAAGAATCTAAGTTACAATTTCATGCTTTATTCCTTCAGCATTCTCATTTCTATATGAATATTCTACTATAAATAAGACCCTAGAGAAAGAGAGGGGTAAGAATACATATTGCCAGTAAATAAACCTGGCAAACATTTTCCTCTCTCTCTCTCTCTGTACACCTTTAGCTGAAAGTCTGAGCTAGAAAAATGTGTATGATATTGCTCAGTAGGTTTGATTTTATAATAAAAGACAAATTTCTATTTTTTTGTTGTTGTTTCTCATTACTAAGCAGTGTTTCACTCTACATTGGCATTTCTGTCCAGACAGTTAAATAATTCTTGATAGCTCACTTTGAAAAAGTATTGTGCACAGCTTCCTCCTATCTAATTAAAGTGCCCAGTGATCTGGAGCCTCTGCTAAAACGGTGTCATCTCATCTTCATGCCAGAGTCGCCTTACGTGTTTGCATGAGTGTATAAAATGGACTCCAGGTTTAACCCGGTTCGCATTTCCCAGACTCCGTAGAACCTAGGACTGGTTGGGCAGGTCTATCCAGGACTCTGATGTGCACAGTGAGATTTTGAGGTTTAATATGTGAATAGCACAAAAAAAATGTGATCACATAAAATCATTTTAGATGGTCACAGATTTCTCTGCATTTGCATATGTATATATACCAATGAATATACATACACATTACATATTAAATCCACATCAATTATAGTATGTAAAATAAGAATTCATACCCCATTTGAATCAAATGTATGAATATATGATATGTCAAGATCATTGGAATGTTTTGAGCAACCAATAAAAAAAATTTAGAACTGCTGCTTGTGTTAAGGATCACCATATTTCTAAATGGTGATACTGTTACTTTTTGATTTATTGCTTTTACTGTTATCTACTAATTTCATTAAAATGGATATAGATTTTATTTTCTTATATTTTCCCATCATATCCTCTCTCTCCTATTATACTAATCTTCTGATAAAAAATTATTTTGGATCAAATCAGCATTTACTGCTTACGTTATTATAACTATATTCACATTCACAGCTGAGTCAAATATACATGTTTTTTCCTTACATAAAAAATTGTTTTTCTCAAAAAAAATTAAAAATAAACACAGTGGTACTTCTTGAATCTAGCTCTTAGCTCTCGTGTTCATTATATTCATCCCTTTTCCCATAATTCAGTCATCATTAACTAGACCCTCAACAACTACACGGACCTCCTTACTAACCCTCTAGAAATGAGACTTGCTACCAACAGACCCTACATTTGCTCCTACATTTTGCACACTTTTTAACAGACAGCATTTTGGGTTGCACACTTGCTAATGTGATAGGGTAATGGAGTTAAATACAGTTTTGTACAGGGAAACATGAGTAGGGACAGAAAGAAGATGTGGTTGGATGCTTAGGAAAGCCTTGATAGATATCATCTATTGAAATAAAAGGCTGTAGGAATTGGAGTAAAGGAAGCTCACTGCTAGAGATAGATCTGAATGAGAGAAAAGAAACTCCTGCTCTGACTGATTCCCCTGTGTCTCTGTCCTGACTGCTGCAGAGATGGTGAGCTATAGAAGAACCTGGTGCAAGAAAAAGGCAGCACTAGTCACACCAGCAATGAGCCCAGGGAAAAGTGACAGCACCAGGCTGTGACCTGAGTCAGGCCTGCTAGCAGGTGGTGATTCAAGAGGTGAAAGTGAAGCTACAGGGAGATGGAGTAGGCTGCCTGGGGGGACAAAACACCACAGGGCATGTCTTTATGTTTGGTCATACTGTGGGCGAGTGGGGTTTTCTGAAACTCTGTAGAACACATTTTGGAATTTTCCAATCAGAAGGACTGGAAGCAAGTCTTCAAGGCCACTCACCTCCACTCATCTGGGGGATCCACCTCCCAGATGATGTCTGCCTGCCCCTCCAGACTGCACATGTGCACAGGCGGCTGGTCTTGGGAGTGTCATCCTAAAGCAGGCCCTGTGATTGCCAGAGCCCTATGGGAAAGGAATGGGATGGTGCTCATGTACAAAGCCTCCATTGAACTAAGGTGCCTGAAGTAAGTGTGTACCATATTGTTATGTGTTTGCCTTTTAATCAATTTTTATCATAGCAGTGCCAACAGGCTTAAGGTCTTGCCCTTTCAACACAGGTCAGAGCAGGTTTGGAGCAGCTTGGGGACATGGTGCATGATGAGTTCACTGAATGTGTGCCATTTCCTTTTCTCTAAATCTGCCTGTGTTTCTCACATTCTTTTCTAACTCTTCTCCACATGGGCCCTTCCCCAATTGCATCCATATGCCTTCCCATCTTTTCTGAGACTTCAACATCGCGTCCTGGTCTTCTCTGGAGGCCCCTGAGTGTCTCTCTGCAGTCGAACTCTCCACACTCCACACTCACATTTCTCAGTGGCACTCAGCCTGTTCTACTCCTCCCCTGTCCGTTGATTTCCCTGCAGGTCGTGGAGCTGCAGCCAGAGAGGCTGTGGTGCATCAGGTTTCTGACAGCTATCTGTAACCCTTGAATGCTGACTCTGTATGATCTTTTATGAAGTCTGTAAAATAGGAAATACAGGTTGACAAAATGCCATAATATTTGTGCAACCTCAAAAGAAAAAAAAACCCAAAATGTCATTTATAATAATGTATTGAATAGAAAGTTAAAGAACATACATACAGCTAACCATCTTAAAGTCATGTTAAGAGTCTCTGGAGACACAGGAGGAAGAGAAAATGTATAATTTTAGGAAGGGATTTATTAGGTTGTCTTATAAGATCAGAAGCTGAAAGGTTCTATAGTGGCTGGTGCCTGAAGGGCTAGGAATACCAGTAGCTTCTCAGTCCAGGAAGTTGGTAGCCTCAGAACAAGAGGGGGGCCTATGTGGAGCCCCAGTTAGAGGCTGAAGCCTCCAAAGTCCCCTGAAGGTCCATGGGTGCAAGCCACCACATTCAAAGCTGACCAACCTGCAGTCTGACATGCACATGGGACAAGAGCAGGGAAGTCACCTGCCCGGGAAGGGTTGAGTGTGTGCCAGCAGGAGCACCCCACCACCTCCTTCTATCCAGGCCCTCAGCCTATTAGACAGTGCCACTTGCATTCAGGGGGCTTCCCCATTCCATTGCTGACCCTCACACCAGTCTTCTCAGGAAGCACCTTGTTTCTACCAACCTACCAATTTGGCAGGCATCCCTCAATCCATTCTGGTTGCCGACCAAATTAACCACCGAGAGAGTGAACTACGCGGTGGCTGTCACTATAACCACGTGTTGAGCTGTCACTATAACCGTCACTATAACTAGTGACTGTCACTATAACTAGCCGTGGTGGCTGTCACTATAACCACATGTTGAGAGCCCACCACTCTGCCTGGGGTTAAGTGCTTTCACATTCCATAGTAAACACTTTACCCATACAGCAGTTTCTCCTCAGCTCCTTCACCTTCCAATCCCTGCACACTCCAGTCTGCAGTCTGTATCTGTGATCTGTCCACCTGGACATTTCACACAAACAGAACTGGACATGTTCTCTTTAGTTTCTGGCTTGCACTCAGCATAGGGCTCTTAAGATTCACCCATGTTGCTGTGTATATATCAAGCCTTCCCAACTTCAAGGCTGTGTCGATATAACAAAATATGACACATACAGCATGTTACTTACATATATTCGAAAGTCTCAACTTATAAACCACAGCTCCTGTCATCCTGTGTTCACTCTTCCCCATTAATAAACCTCTGTACATCCCTAGACCTGCTCTGTAAGTCTTGATAGAAAAATGCATGGGGGTGCACATCTGTAATTCCAGTGGCTCAGGAGATTGAGACAGGAGGATCGTGAAATCAAAGCCGGCCTCAGAAATGGCAGGTGCTATGCAACTCAGTGAGACCCTGTCTCTAAATAAAATCCAAAATAGGGCTGGGGATGTGGCTCAGTGGTTGAGTGCCCCTGAATTAAATCCCCAGAACCTAAAAAAAAAAAAAAAAGTATGAATCATGGCCAATGTCAGTAAAAAGACCTAGCTGGATGAATCTGGAAATACAGCATGATTGCTCTCCCTAGTGTAACCCATAGTCGTGATCAAGCACAGGTCCCCAGATCTAGGAGATCACAGAACCTCAGCCCTCACCAGTCTCAGTCTTGAAGAGAATCTTCCTTCTCCCTCCCAAGTCAAGGCTGACCTAGGTGACAAAGGGACATTGTGAAAGCAGTGCACGTCTCCATCTACCACACATTTGAGCCAAGAGCACAGGGCACTGGTCTGGGAACCAGCAAGCAGAGTGCTGAGGGCTCAGTCTCCAACACTGTGCTCCTGTCCCAAGATGGCACGCTGCCCGCTGGGCTGCATCAGCTCCACAGCCCTCATGGCCCCCAGGTTTAGACACACCTGCCAGACACCTACATTAGCACCGGTCATAGCAACCCAGCACAGCAACCCGGCACATGGGCAGATGTCTACATCACTCCAGTAAATCTGTCTTATCTGTTACTAAGCATCATACATCATACACCTGATAAGGCAGCCCAATGTCTCTAAGCATGACAACCACTCTTCAAAATAAATGAAATGCTGTCAGAGCATCTTTAAGTGTGAGCATTGAGCTGGGTGATGGGGAACTGTGGAAAGACCTGCTGCTGAGTTTAGCATTGCTTTCATGTTCTGAGAAAGGATATCATTTCTGGGGTCTAAGCATTAATTGAGGAGAATATCCAATATTTCCAATCATGAAAGTATTATAAAAGTTCAGTGTTATTGGATCCAGTGGCCCATGAAAGCATTATCTGCCCACTTCCCTGTGTCTCTCAATTACTAAATAGCAGTGGGCCCACTAACAGAACCCCAGCAGTCAACCTTCTGGGATATAAAGAGGAATATTGACTTTGCTGTCAAATGAGTCCCAAAGAACGCAATTTTACATTCTCTGAGGCTTAAATAAATGCTTTCCTTTGAGCTAATAAGAAGGCCAAGTACTTTTAAGATATTCTTACATGCCTTTAAGGAAGTCCAGTCCCCAGAATGAAAGTTACATGCAACCTACCTCTGAGCTGAAAGACGTTATTCAGAAGGCCACTACCCATCCTGGCAAATGACTGGGCCCTTCGCTAGACTAAAGGATGGAAAATCAAGACAGCCCATTTATCCCAAAGTCGCACCCAGAAATTTAATATTTTAAAACACATCACCAGTTTCTGCTTTACCTATGTGGATTCAGAATATAAATTTATGGTTTTAATCAAGACATTATTATTTATTATTTTATGGAATACACCACCAACAATTACAAAATTCAAACAGAAATCTATGTCCATTTCAAGTTAAGCAATAAGAGTTCTTGAAGCTTTCTGTTACTCTAATTTGCAATTCACTTATTTTACTTCCCTTGGACTTTCCCACTATTGAGTCGTTTATTAAAACTGTCTGTAGCAATGTGCTGGCCCTGGTTTAGCATTCCCTATATCTGTAATTAGAGGGAATTAAACACTTTTTTACACTCAAACAAAACTTGTCTTTTGACACAATCAAATATCTGTCCCATTTTAAACAAGGATTAGTTGTGAATTATGAATCATTTACAAGAATACAACACAAAAAGTAGCTACTGGGACTCTTTCCAAAGTTGGGGTGAATTTATGACACGTTTGATATTGACCAATTATTTATAAAGTCTATTAAATTCATCACTACTGCCAGTAGGGAAAGATTTATTAGAATAACTAATGTAAAATGTAATGAAATAGATTAAGTCTCCTTATGAAATATTAATATCCACTAAATTTGGTAATTGGAAGTCTGTATTTGTAATCTCTCAGTTGTGGCTATTTCCAATTCAGGTTGAAGATGGCGGTTTCAGCTTGCATGCCCTCGAGCGCCAACACTGAAAATGAAGAGTTTCTGAGAAGCATGGCCATTGCCCCATAGCAGGAGACCACGCTGGGAATGACCATGGGCTTGAGCTGTGTGCACACGCGTGCATGTGTGTGTTTGAAAATTAAGTCAATGTTGGGTGCCCAGTATTTCTCTTCAATTATTATCCTCCAAAGGAGGCTGGATAAGGTTTTTGGCTTCAGTGAACAGCAGGTAAAAAGGACATCCATTTTCCAAAGCGAGGTCATAGGAAACCACTTGTAAAGACTGCTAATGGTACACAAAGTTCACAAGGCGCCAAGTCCAAGTGCTTGGGCGGGCTTAAGGGGAGCATGTCTTTAGAAAGCTACTTGTGCACTTTAGTTCCAGTGTTCTCCTACTCTGGGGGAGTGTTGGTGCTCTTTTCTCAAAATTATCCAAGTGTAGGATAAGCTCTTCTTTGGTCACTGTCTGCTAGAAGCAGAAGAGGTAAGGACTCCGTTCCTTTCTTTGGTGGGTGTCATTAGAAAGCAGAGGTGGGGGTGGGGGAGGGAAGAGCATATAAAAGGAACACTGCCAACCTGGAGATGGGCAAATCTTGGAAAAGTCAGGACCTGCAGTGCGGCTGCGCCGGCCGGTAGCTGCAGCTGGAGCCGTGGCGTTTGGAGGAGACGCGAAACTGGATGGCTTCTACAGGGAGCCAGGCCTCTGATATAGACGAGCTTTTTGGATTCTTCAATGATGGCGCACCCCCCACGAAAAAGCCCAGGAAGCTGCTTCCAAGCTTAAAAACTAAGAAACCTCGGGAACTTGTGCTGGTGATTGGAACTGGCATAAGTGCTGCAGTTGCTCCTCAGGTTCCAGCCTTAAAATCCTGGAAGGGGTTAATTCAGGCCTTATTGGATGCTGCCATTGATTTTGATCTTCTAGAAGATGAGGAGAGCAAAAAGTTTCAGAAATGTCTCCATGAAGACAAGAACCTTGTCCATGTTGCCCATGACCTTATTCAGAAACTCTCTCCTCGTACCAGTAATGTTCGATCCACATTTTTCAAAGACTGTTTATATGAAGTATTTGATGACTTGGAGTCAAAGATGGAAGATTCTGGAAAACAGCTACTTCAGTCAGTTATCCATCTGATGGAAAATGGAGCCCTAGTTTTAACTACAAATTTTGATAATCTCCTAGAACTATATGCAGCTGACCAAGGAAAACAACTTGAATCCCTTGACCTTACTGATGAAAAAAAGGTCCTTGAGTGGGCTCAGGAGAAGCGGAAGCTAAGTGTGCTACACATCCACGGGGTCTACACCAACCCTAGTGGCATTGTTCTTCATCCAGCTGGATATCAGAATGTGCTCAGGAACACTGAAGTTATGAGAGAGATTCAGAAACTCTATGAAAACAAGTCATTTCTTTTCCTGGGTTGTGGCTGGACTGTGGATGACACCACTTTCCAGGCCCTCTTCCTAGAAGCTGTCAAGCATAAATCTGACTTAGAACATTTCATGTTGGTTCGGAGAGGAGATGTAGATGAGTTCAAGAAACTTAGAGAAAACATGCTCGACAAAGGAATTAAGGTCATCTCCTATGGAAATGACTATGCTGATCTTCCAGAATATTTCAAGCGACTGACATCTGAGATCGCCACGAGGGGTAGATCAGGAATGGTGAGAGAAGGCCAGCTAAATGGCTCATCTGCAGCACACAGTGAAATAAGAGGTTGTAGTACATGAGCGAGCTAGAGAAATCACCACCAAGCTGTAAGGCCCTAGTGTGGACAGTGTCTAACAAGCAAATTTAGAACTCAACACAGCTCCCAGAAGCACCAATACCCAGAGGTTGAAATTTGGGGCAGAATAGCAGGGGGAAATGTTCCAACTTTTCCTTTATGCTGGCTGGTTCATGATATTCTGCTACCTGTTCCAGTTCAAGAACACCTGAGTAACAACGGGACCCAAATGCAGCCCCCTCACTACACCCACCCAAGGCTGGACATGCTTGCGTCCACACAGCAGACCAATGTTGATACCTCCACTGACTGTGGCTATAGCCCTGCATGAAGGACTTGGGGAGCTAGAAGTCATGGAGTCAATGGGGCTCTTGTTGCAGTTTTGTACTCTATTGGTTTTTCAACTAAGCTTAATGGCTTTTTTAAAACATGACTTGGAGCTCTAGTTTTCTAGATCTTTTACAGTGTACAGTATTTTACTTACTGAGCTGTATTAAAAGCTTGTTCATTTAAAAAAAATAAAAATAATAAAAAAAAAAAAAAGTCAGGACCTGGAGCTCAGGGCCCTAGAGGGTGGCCAGTGGGACTCAAGTCCTTACCCACCAGTTCCTACCAGTGCTCTCCAAGGACAGCTCTCAGGAGAGTGGAGGTGTTCATTTTCTGGCAAAGGCAGAATGGGTCCTTGTGTTCAGAAAGGGCCCTCAATAAAATGTCACAATTTGAATGTTTCTCTGGCAAACCCGGCAGGGGGGAATGTCCAAGGGAATGTGGATGGAGAGGGAGGGCAGCTGCTCCAGAGTTCAGGGAAACCCCAGTGCAGCGACTCGTGCTCTCTGGGGTTCATGGGGGCCCAGGCATGGATTCTACACCCACTTCTAGAAATGCCTGGCAGAGGTATCAGGCCACCCGCTCTCCATTTGGGAAAGAAATGCTTTGCTGCAGGTGGAGGAGGGGGGTCTCAGGGTACTGTCACTGGGGTCTGCTGTGGATCCAGACCTGCAGACCTGCCCACACTGTGATGGGGGACAGGGATTTCTCAGGACACCTGAGAGGACACTGCTTCTCCTGAGAGGGACAATGTGGAACTCCCCAGGATTCTGTGGACTGTTTGAGAGAGAACTCAGCTGAAGTTGCTCACAGGGTGGCTCCCTCTGGTCAGAGACATCAGGCCTTCCTCTGTCCTGGCTCCTCCCTCCCAGTTCCAACCCTGCAGGAGCCAGAGGCAATCATGGCAGAAGACAGCAGGCAATGTAGCAGAGCGAGTATTTGAAAAATGAAAATGAACATTTATTTAGAGAAAATGAAGACAAGAGCTTTGCAGGAGGGGAGGAGAAGGATGCCTGGCTCACACTTGGTGTTCTAAGCAATTTGGCTCCAGCCCCAAATCTGCAAGCCCTGTTGAAATATAGCAAGATGCCAGAGTGTCTAGAACCTCCTCCCTAGCTTGACAGGGTCCAGCTTTCTATGTAGAACACTGTTCATGAGAGGGAATTCTGCAGACTTCCTCTCCCCATCTGTTCATGGGAAACCATCTACTCCCCAGAGAGGTTGGTACTTTGTCCCCTGCCCAGATGGACCATTTCTACATCTCCTCACCAGGACCCAGGAGGAGTGAGGTATCTGTGGAAATGGGAAAAGGTATGTGGCTGGACGGCAAATTTAAATACGGATGACACATTCGGAGTAAGAGGAGGATCATAGATAATGACTCGGATCTTGCTTGGAAACAGGGGATGTTAATTTTCAACAGATGTCTGAGGAGGAAGCATGCCGTTGACCCATCCATCTTGGGTGGGTGTGGGCTAAGCACCAAGCACCATAAAATCTCCTGCTTATGTCACCTTGACTAACTTTGCATGGATCAAAGCAAGTCCTGTGGCCAGGTTCAACATCCAGGGCAACAAAGTACCACCCGAGAAGAAAGAAAGCAGGCTCCGCAGGCCAAGGACAAAGAAGTTGACAACAGGCAGTGGTGGGGGCTAGGGAACCAGAATGTGAGTAAATGGCTCACCTTGAGGTGGGTGAGTAGTTCACGGTGACTGCCACACTTAAAGCCATCCATGCTAATGCCCAGGGCACCACTGTCCTCAGAGGAAGATGAAGTGTCTCTGAGTAGCAGCCAAAGCATATTACCCAGCTGGGTGTTCACGGCACAGCCCTCCCAAACCGTCTGGTGAAGAGGTCCCTGGCCCCTGGCCCTCCTGGGGTTTACGTGCTGAATACCAATGGCCTGAATTCAGAACTGAGGTGGCCAGATGGCGTGGACTGATGTAAGTCAGAAAGCAGAGAACCATTCCTATAAGAAGGGCTTTAGAGAGCATCGTAGCCAGAGAAGGCAGTGGTTTCCTGATGATTGGAGTGTCCCATGAGTCGCTTGTGTCACCTGCAGACGGTGGCTGCCTTCATGGCCTAGCCCACGTGCGTCCCTGCTGTTTGTCACTTCTCTCTGAACTGGGGGGCACTCAGGCACAGTCCAGCCTTCCAGGCCAGAGAAGATGTTTCTGCTCGTGGTCCACCCCAGGCGTGATGCAGTATGGCTTCGGGTGGGCCATCCCAGTGAGCTGAAGGAACTTCCTATACCATCAGGGTATTTGCTGTTCTGCTTCTGACTTTTTATTCATGAGGATTTTTTGATGAGGAATATGCTGGATCTTAAGTTCTCTGCATATGATCATGAGGCTGTCTGATTGGCTTTGCTCTTTTACTGATGGGTTTTACTGGGTTTGCACCCCTGAGGTACACCTTATTTGTTGGCAAGAGAATAAAATTTATGTTACTATAAGATTTAATCCTCAGTACTTACTTTGTGAATAATTCTTTGTCTTTATTTTAACTTCTGAGATTTGGGGGTTTTTTTTCCTATTTCTTAAGGAATTTTGGAAATATTTCTAGAAAATTTCTACATTTCTAGAAAATTTTCCACTTGAAAACACTCTGCTCTGAAAGTTCCCTCTTACTTCATACCAGGTGACCTCATCTGCCCTCTCTGTCAGCACAGACTGTCACCATTTCTTCTTTCTCTGGAGCTCAGGCATGAAGCAGTGTCCTGTTGGTCCTGCCTGCTCTTCCTGGGTGTCACTGTGAACCGTGGTGCTGTGGAGGACATTCAGCCAGGGCTGCATGTCTTTGTGGTAGGAATTGGCACTGTCCACATCACCTTCCTGTCACCTTCCTCCTTCCGTGAAGGTTGAGCTCCTGGCTGGCTCTCTCCCTGTCCCTGTCCTTGAGGGCTTCACTTTCCACACAGATGACCTTTCACATCAGGGCTCTCGGCTTGCTCCCCCTCCTCCTCTAGAGGTCTCCTGTTCCATCTTCATCACCACAGACGCTCAGAATCTCATCCTCGTCCTCCTAGTGCCAGAGGTTACAGCAGGTGAAATCTGGGGAGGAAACGACCAAAAGTGACATGCTCCCTTAAAAGAAAAATAAAGAGAGCATTTCAGATGGCAGCTGTGTTTCCAAGGGCCACTCTGTCTTCTGGGTTGGGGCAGCAGATACAAGTAAAAGTCTTTCCCCTGAATGAAGAATTACATTTGGAACAAGTTGGTATATTGCAATATTCTGCTTTGAAGAAAAACACAAATAAATATAAAATTACATTTAGATAAATATGGAACTTATTTTCCCTAGTAGTCATTTTTCCTGGTCCCAAACTGGCATATTTTCTAAAAACCTTCATCAAAATATAAGTATCTGCCACTGTTTCTGATAGACAGATAAATAAGCAATTTTAGATAAACAAATTCCAAAGATGTGAAAGACCTGTGTTTTAGAGAAAATCATTCTTCTATTACTCCTTCCCCAGAACCCCATTTTAATGCTTTGGAAATTCACTGCATACATCTGAAAGGAGAGAAATCAATCACTTGGAACAATGCATGTGGCTCATTTTGTGGGGAGGAAAAAAAAAAAACAGTGCGGATGTAGCCTGGGGCCCTGCATGTGTGAAATGGGCGTGCATGTCACGTGAAGCAGCTGTGGGTGACCCGGGATGGTCGGGGCATGCGCCCCTCATGAACAGAAGCCCAACTGCTGGAAGAAATGTGCCCCCAACTTGCGATTCCCAAAGGGAGATTATGTTCCACACTGATGCCCAAGCTCCTCCTCAGCACCGGTGACGGGACTGCAATGATGGCCTGAGATTAATACATGAATTCACTGAGACCAGTGCACTCCCACCTGATTATGGTGGTCACATGCACACTGCCCACAGGTCTCCCATAGCATCGGCTGGGCCACTGCCCATGACCTCCACACTCAAAGCACATGCCCTGGAGCATTGAAGGGGGGGTTTTCACAGACCACACTTGTGCTTTCAGAACATGAATCATTGCTCTTACAAACAAGCACGAGTTGGGTAAAACATTGATTATTGAATCCTCAAGATATATTGTTATCAAGCTGTGTCCAATTTACCACTCTGCAATTAATACCATAACATATGTGGGCTGGACATTTTTTATTATTGAAATCAGTAGAGTTTTGACTACTCAGATTAGAGTGTACCTCTCTCTGTACACACACACATACACACTCACACTCACAATTTGCACTTCTGAATTCACAGGTTCCACATCCATGGATTCAACAAAATACAGACAGAACATATTTGAATCCTGGTTTTCCCAGGAACACTGGCTCCTCTGGCTTCCGAAGCTCTGTTCTGTTCCCTTGGCCTCACCATGTCTAGAACCCTGACTGGAAATGTAAGTCCTCATTAGATGTCCGCATCAACACACTGGGAATGTCCATGCTATGAATTCTGGGCTCACACCTATAGGGTAGGAACACCTGCACATGCAATGTCTGTCTTGTGGTGATACTGACAACTATGTCCAGTGGAGTCTCCAGAATCATTAGGCATAAACCAAGGCAGGAAAAGGTGGGCATGAAACAGGTGAAAGCATGGCAGGCTTCAGGCCCTCACCTGGGAAGCTTTCCTAAGTCCACTTCTAGGGAGAGGTGACTTTCCAACCTGATCCACCATACCTGATCATCCTCCCAACCTGACCAACCATGCTGTTGGAGTCTCTAAACAAGTCTGGATGGCGCCTGGCAAAATGCCAGAGGGAGTGGTTTGTGAAGTAACGCCAGCAAGCCATATTCCTTATTGGTTGACTGCTGTATCTAGTTTATGTTAATTAAGGTAAGCTGTATGGAATGTATAAATACCTTTATTGTAATAAACGGCTCCCACTCCTGCTGTATCAATGTACACAAGTTCCTCGTCACCCCCCAGTTATTTTACTGCAGCCGGACTGCGGCACCACGCCACTCTTCCTTCCCTGCTTGGCAGAGCACTCGAGTGTGCAAGGTGGCCTCTGGCACATGAGGCTCTGGGAGTCTGTAACAGTCCATCAGAACTGAACAATGCCTCCGAGCCACCAGCCTTGCAGAATGGGAGGCTGAAGCGAGAGCAGCCCGGGCTTGACTGTGGGCTGCACTCACTGCATGTGTCAGTGAAGGAGAGTGGCCCCTCCGTGCAGGGGAGGTGGGAAACTAAGTGAAGCAAGGCGTGAGATTCACACTGCTCAACCCACAGAAGCTGTTACCATTGGGCCTTAAACTCTGAGGCAGGAGCCTCTTTTTTTCACTTTCTGCAATGGGAACAGGAAATACCTCAGTTGAATCTCCATGGTGGCTGACCTCTGCACAGTCACCAGGGCTCCAGGTTACTTCTGACTTGTTATACCAGTGTCCCTTGGAATTATCAGACCTACCTGGATACACACCACACTCCAGGGCACCTGGCAGGTGGAGCAGTGGGCATGGGGAAGGTCTTCAAGCCAGGTCCCATGCTCTTCTTCTTTACATCTCATTGACTGTGACTTAGTTACATCATCATGTATCTAGCTGTAATGGTGGCCCCATAAATAAATGTCTTCCTTTAAGGGAAGGGAAGCCAGGAACAAATTGAGCATTTTCCAATTGGGAAAAGATAATGGAATCTGGAGGCACTTTTATCTCTATGACACCTACATGCTTATGAGAAGAACATAGTTTACACACACACACACACACACACACACACACACACACACATGCTCAATGACCACTATTAAAACTATGATTAAAATCTCACACTGGAAGATAGTAAGTTTTCCACCTTAAATGATAAAAGAAAGACTTGCATTATTATCTACCAAAGATTTCTGAGGATGGATCTATTTTATTAAAGAGAATCACATCACATAGGATTTATTTCACAGTTATAGGAAACCTGTGGTCTCAAGTGGAGATGCTGTGATTTCAGAGGTTCCCCTTCCTGAGCTGCTGGGGAGAAGGCAGAGCTGACTGACCTTCTTCCAGGGTGAGGCTCACAGGACTCAAGACATCTGAAAATGAGCCTGTGCATTACAATTATTCAGGAAACGCTTTCATGTTCTGTCAACACGGCTAACTTTGGGCCCTGGTCCAGAATTTAAAAGTGAAGGAACCTGATTATTGTGGAACCACCCAACACTCCTCAGTCCCTAGCTGGACACTTCTGGAACCGACACACTGGAGGCCAGTAGCAAAAGCAGCAGAAGCTGCCTTCACAAATGGTTTCTTGAAGTCAGATTCCCATGTCAGCTCTTCTGCTTCCAAAGTGTTAGGTGCAGGACAGGCTGAGTAATTTGTCAGCAGGGCTTGCCAAACAAAGTTAGCTGCAGGATGACCTGGCTTCTCTAACCCTCCTTCTGATTCTTTATCATCTGTTGCTTCAAGCCCAAATGCCCAAGCCCCCGCTCAAGGCTGAGCGCTTTGCCCCCCTGCTCAAGGCTGAACACTTAACCCCCTTGTGTGCCAACAAGGCAGCTTGCAGACCCAGAGACCCTATTAGATTTGGGCTATAAAAACTCCCTCCTGTGGGGCCCCTCTCTCTGTCTCTCTCTGTCTCTCTCTGTCTCTCTGTCTCTCTCTCTCTCTCTCTCTCTCTCTCTCTTTCTCTTTCTCTCTTTTCTCTTCTGTTGCACCGCTACAATAAAGCTCTCTTGGATGCTCTGAGTGTTGTGGTCACTTTTCTTTCACAAAGAAGCAAATGAAGTTACATTGTGAATAAAATCTGGTTCTATAAATACAACCACACTCATCATGTATCATCTTTAAAATTGTGTGGCCAATGCAAAATCTAATTGTGTTATAAATCACTACTGGTTATTTTGATGACTCTAGTACCTTTTGGTAACTTTTAAATTGGGAAACAAAGCACCTTTTAAAACAAAGTACTTGTAGCTAGGAATCAGAATTGCCCACCTGCCAACCACATGTGACTCTATTTTTAAAAACAAGAAAAACAGCAGCTACCTCACTTAGCTAAGATCACATGGTAGCTTCCAATAAGTGTTTTGTTAGTTTGTGTGTTGCATAAAGGAAAAGCAAAAGCAGAAGTATTTGTGAAAAGTTTAGATTAGACCACATTAGCAAGATTCATTTTCCACTGTGTAACCCAGAAACAAAGTTTTCAGATATAAATGAGTGATCTTTTATACATGTAAAGTTGTCCTTTGAGTTACCAACTGATAGTAAATAAAAAAATGACCCATTTCTTAAAAATGTATTTCATTCAAAAGTTACAATGCTAATATCTGATGATATCCTCTATGTTAAAACAACTTTATGATCCAGAAGACCCACTTTGGGTGTGCACCCCAATAAACAAAATCTGGACCCTGAAGAGATAATCTGCCTGCCCACATGAAATCCAGCACTCCTCATAATAGCAAAGATGCAGAAACAGCCCAAGTGACTGTGGAATATGAGTGAATTAAGAAAACATGATGCATATGCACAGTGGAATATTGCACAGCCTTGAAAAAGAAAGTGTTCCTGCATGGAACTGGAGGACATTGGATTAAGGGAAACAAGCCAGAAACAGAAACGCAAGTGCTGCACCCCAACTGCTACCTGCAGAATCTAAAATAGTCAGACTCCAGAGGCCAAGTAGAAGAGTAGATGCCAGGGACAGAGTGGCAGGGGCCAGGGGGGAGATTTCCCTCAAGAGGTGCAAATTCATTTCAGCAAGATTGACAGTTTCTAGAGATTTGATGCAGAACAATGTGATTGTACTTCACAATGTGACATCCCATGCTTAAAATTTGCTCAAGTGTAGATAATTGTTCTCTCTAAAAAAAGGAAAGAAATAGATTTTAGCTATGCAAGATGTAAAGTATGCTAATTAACTTGACTGTGGTAATCCTTTCATAATGTAAATATATATCACATCATTAAAGTGCACAGATAAATAAAACTGGGACTTTTTAAAAAGAATTTCTTTTAAGACAGTACTAAGAATATAATTGTTAAAAGACATTTTTACTATCCTCTGAACTTACAATACATTTATAAAGAGTAAATTTGCTTTGAAAATATTTCACAATTAGTTTTCTACCTGGACAATGATGCTTAACAAACAAGGTTGTTTCCATGATATTTGGACCACAGCTACAACACCATAGGCTTTATGAGTACTTTTTCCTGCTGTGTCTCTTAACAGATTCAGGCTGCGGCCCCCGTCACCCACGTGTGTCCTCTGAGTTCCCCAATTCATCTGCCCCCAGAAGCACCACTGGAAGCTTGGATTTCACATGAGAATATCTGTCTGGCCAAACCAGCTCCACAATGGGGTCCCATTTCTCAGTGCAGGTGCTTCCCCGTGGGAGAGACCCAGCACCTTCCAGATAATGAGGAGGCATGTCAGTAAAAAGCACTGTTAACACATTTCATATCACTTCTTTCTTGAACATAAAAAATATTACATATTAGCTAAAGATAATTTGGAGGGTTGATTAAAGGGACAAAAAGAAGAAAATAACAGTTCACTTATTCATACCACCAAGATTTGGATAAACCTTCTGTCCGATGTGCACGCAAACATTTTAATCAAGGGTATGGTCGCATGATTCGACACCACCCAAACTTCAAGCTTTTGGTGACCTTTGAACTTCAAATATCATTGAAAGAAACATCATTATATAAAACAGTGCAGAGACCCTGAAGAGTACAAATATCTTCCAAATTCAAAAACGTTCTTTTAAAAATTTTGCTTAATTATGACTCTGGTGATGAGCTTCTCTGCTGAGTCCCCTTTGCTTGATGAATGGCTCTTCCTTTCTATCTGTGCCCCCACTTGATGACCCTGGCCCTAAGTGCCATTTCTGTGTAGACATGAGTCACACACTGTTCCAGTGCTTCTGCACCTACCTGCTCCACCAGATCACGTGGCCGTAGACAGGATAGATGTCGAGTGGATTAAGACGCTGCAGCAGGTCAAGGATGAAGGTGTCCAACAGGAACCCACATTGTTAAGAGGGAAGACAAACAACATGTGCTCAGTGGGGACATGTTTTCACAGGATTTCTTTAATGTGTGTGACACTATGACAGCAGATGGCAGCGCCACATGCCAGTCCAGGGCACACCACCCCCTGGCTGCTTTTGCCAGGCATTCTTACTGGGCTTCTAGCACCTGAGGGTGGAGAATTTTGTGTTCATTGTGTGTTTGTTTCCCAAATTTAATACCATATTGATGGAGGATGGAGCACAAATCATAATAGACCAGACTATGCTACAAACATCAGAATCTCAGTGTGCAACAGCAAGAAAATTATAAGTCACATTGATTGACAGCCTGTATCAATGTGATGAGGACACATCACCATAATTACTTGAGGACCGAGGATGATGAAGGCTCAGTCAGCAGAGCAGAAGAGAAATGAAGACCACAGTCCTACAAATGATCGTTCCACTTCTATTGGCTCAAATATTCTCATGGCCACACCCAACTGCAAGAGGCCATAGGAAAAATCTCCCTCTGTTCTGAAGAGAGGGACCAGATGTCTCTGCACAGCATCAAGATCTGGCTGTGCTTAAAAAAAAAAAAAAAAATCCTTCCTGAGTGAGCAGATCAAAGAGTGGGATGCTATTTTTTAGCTTGATGCATTCAAAAGAAATCTTAAAAACTTTGTACCCATTATCCTTCATGGTAGAGAATACAGTAATCAAACACCAAATAGGAGAATTGGTACCAAGCTATCTGAGTGAACATGAGCCCATTACCACCATTCTGCCATGGCTCTCAGTTTGGGCATCTGATGGCATTTTGAAATGTGGAATCAGTGTGTGGAACAATGTTTTTCATTACTCACAAACTTCTTGAACAAGAAGCAAATGGGCATCTTCAGTGTATTCATCATTGTCAACAAGCAGATATGTTGTGATGTTGTTTAGACCAGCAATTTTCTGCATGTCAAAACATGATCAGAGCTGACTGCCCTCTCGGATCTGTTAAGGGTGGGGTTGTCTTCAAGTCAGAAAGGAGACTCTAGGGGTGGCATCTATGTTAGAAAAGACTCTGCCATGGGATAAGAGGACCATGGGGATGAGACCCCCTTCTGTGTATTCACTACTGTGTCATCTGTGCACGATATATAAGATGTGAAAAAAAAAATCTGTGATTGAATAAACTGCACTCCTGATGGACAAGGTCCTGTAGATTAAGTGGTCCACAGGAATGGGAGCAAATCATTAAGAAGATGAAGCTAGGGAGACAAAGGGTGGATAGGTAAAGCCCTGGGAATGTTTAAGACAGTGAAATTCCTCTGGGTGACACTGCCATGGTGAACACATCATCCCAGATTTGTCCAAACCCAGTGTATGCACAAGGTGAATGGTGGGTGGTGGGTGGTACTGATGTGCCAGGGCAGGTGCCTCCCCTCTCTACCAGATTCAGCTCCCTGGAGTGGGACATTATCCTGGGATAGGCCAAACATGTGTGGGCATGGAGCGCTGTGGGAATCTCTGCTCCATCTTGCTGTGAACTGAAAACTGCTCTAAAGAAATGAAGTCTATTTAAAAATCAACTCTCCCCATTATTTGTAAGTACTCAACCTTATCAACACATTCTTTTTCTGCATTAGATACCACCTGGCTTCCTTTGCTTTATGCAGAGCTTTGAAATTTAATCTTTTTTTTTTTTCAGGAAGAAGAATTTGACTGTAATAACTCAGGACTTGACGGACAAAAGTCTCATGAGACCCAAATGTAGAATCCAATGTCCTTGCTCATCAGCTTCCCCAGTGCTCTGCTTGCATCTGATATTTTTCAAGTAAAAAGAAATGTGTTCCTTCTTTGTTCATTATGGTTCCTCTGGATAATGCTTACATTTCTTTCTAAAACTTTCCAAATGAGTGCAAAACAGAAGATGGACATAGAAAAGCCAAGCCATAAAAATGCTATCCATCAGCAGTTTGGTTAAAAAGCTATCATTAAGGAACAGAAATGTAAATTACAGAATGAGGTCACCATTTAATTGATATAAATTGCAGCCACCTGCTCATCTCACTTCCAGGGGAAAGGGCTATGTGTATGCAAGGAAGTAATTTCCCAAGGAGGAGGGAAAGTTGCTCTGCAGACTCATGGCTTCAACTTTTATTTAGGTCTCCCAGGTCTGCCCCACCTGCCCCTGTCCCGGGAGGACTCACAGCTGGACTTCTGTGCCTGCTTGAGAAGATAGAAGGACAGAAAACACATGCAAAAAACTACACATTCCCCAGATTCAGAGGGTCTGGAAGCCACAGTCAGTAGATCATGGCTTTCCAATGGGACGACGTTCAAAAGACATTGGGTTGGCCCATGGAAACTGCAGAATGGCCTCCAGAGGCGAATGTGGGTCCGCTCTGCAGGGAGTAACAAGTTTTGAACCTGGATAACTTTTCACTCAGGTGAAGAGGGCCTCGGAGGACACACCGTAGACCATGCTATAAAGGCTGTCTGTCTGTCTCGGTCCGCTTGAGCTGCTCTAACAAAACACCACCAACTGGGTGGCTTATAAATAATGGAAATGTATCTCTCACACCCCTGGTGCTGGGAAAGCCCAAGATTAAGGTGCCAGATGGTGACTCGGGTCTGGTGAGGGGCCTCTTCCTGGTTCCTCCCATTTCAAGAGGCCAGGCAGCTCTCTAGGTTATAAGGCCACCCTCCCACCCATGAGGACAGCACCTCCTCCACCGAATCACCTGCAGAAGCCTGTTAGTATCTCTGCCTTGAAACAGGATTTGTGTGTATGAATTTTAGTCTTTTGGAGGGGGGCTACTGGGGATTGAACTCAGGGGCACTCGGCCACTGAGCCACATCCCTAGCCCTGTTTTGTATTTTGTTTAGAGTCAGTGTCCCACTGAGTTGCTTAGCCCCTTGCTGTTGCTGAGGCTGGCTTTGAACTCAAGATCCTCCTGCCTCAGCCTCCTGAGCCGCTGGGATTACAGGCATGTGCCACCACACTTGGCTTTAATTTTATTTTTATATATGAATTTTAGCAATGTCCATGACACAAACTACTTACTAGTAATAAATGTCAGTTGACATTTTTTTAAAAAGTTTCCCATATCACATTTTACTAAAAATTATTCCTTTTTGTCTTCATAACATCATTGCAGAAATACTACTTAAGTTAACACATATTAATAAATTGAAGACAACATTAGTGGGGGAAAAAACCCTAGTTAGCAATTCATTTGTAGGTTTTCTACAGCATGGAAAAATTCACCAATTACTAATAAAATTTTTCAATGAGAAAATTTTTTTCATTTTAATTTGTTTCTGGTTTCTAATCTGTATTCTTTTAGTTTTCAGGTTTTAGAAAATAATGTCTTATAGAGTTAAATATTTTTAATTTAAAAATGTTTTGCTTTATAAAGAGAGAGACTTCATTAATTTGGAAGTAGAAACTGTAGGCCTGTCACATAGCAATGACTTATTTAATTACATCTCCTTTTTTTGCATTCCATCTGGTTGGAGTTGTTGTTTTCTTTGTTATAATCAGTTCTCAACAATTTATATTCACCCTTGATAGGCTCATATTTTGCTCGCATTTTAAATTCCTTTCAAACTATGAAGGTGCCTGTCTTTGCTAGCATACAGGACGCTGGAACAGCTTGTTCCTGAGAGGGATCTCAACTCAACGCACTATCTAAAAATGTGCGGGAGGCACACAGGCTATTTTGAGCTGAAGGCGACTAAGAAGCATCAAATGCAGGGAGAGCTGCCTGCCCAAATTTCCAAGGCTGGGTGGGCCACTCTGAGGTCTGAGAACCTCTGTCTCAAGCCTAGTTGGAATTTGCATGCACTTGAAAAATATTTCCTGAAAAACCCTCGACTTCACACTCATGAGAGACAGATGGCAGGAGGGGAGGTGAAGAAAGCCCCGCTGGGTCTCCAGCAGGGAGTGACAGCCGTGGGCCAGGAAAGACATGGGGCCCTGTGCTCACCCCCTGCTGCCCAGGTAGACTTGTCCTCGCTGAAGCAAAAGGCTCGCACCCCGGAGGCAGCACACTGGCCATTCACAGGGCACAGGCTGGTACCTCTTGTTACTTGAGGGCAAATAAAAGATGGAAATCACATCGTACCCATGGGTGGGGGTGCACTGCAGTCCTGGGACAAGGACCCCTCTCTGGGGTCATTGCCAGTCTTCTTCCAGGGTCCAGGGACAGTGAAATCCTGCATAGGTAGACACGTGCATGCAGGACAAGAGGCTGGGGGCTGAGTCCGGCAGCCATGTCCAGGCCCCCCTGGCCCCTGAGTCCCACAGCTGGACCAGAGAACAGAGAGTGTTCAGCACCCCACCCCACCCCCAGCATGGCCACTACCAGCTTAGGAAGCCTCAGGGGACCAGCAACAGAGTGGTGGAGAGGTGGCACCAAGCTGGAGCTGGATCACAGATGCTGAGAACAACCTCAGGACGCCATAAGCCCATGGCATGGCTGATGGATGAGCTTGAAGCCATGGCTCCTAGGAGGTGACCACAGCCCTAGGAGGTGGCCACAGTGAGGACACAACCCAGCTCAGCTGGATGCCTGACAGGAGGGCCCATGCCCTGCAGGGTTGCCCTGAGGGAGCAGCGACCTTCATATCCAGCCTTCACTGTGATTGGCCCCCATCTCCTAATAGTCAGGTGTCGTGCAGATTTCAGGAACAAATCATAACATGTGACAGTTTTAAAGTTGTGGAGAAGCAACAGCTTCCAGAGTCCAGCACCCCAGGACAGACTCAGAAGTGTTGTAACTCCATGCAGCGCCTCCTGGGTCTCGCTCCAGTGGTCCTGCTGGGTCCCAACAGGCAGAATAAACCACTGACATCATTCATCCATTGTCATTCTCCCTAAGGTGGCAGCTCCATGGGACAGGGACGTCACTTCTTCATCTCTCAGTTCACTCTGCTCAATGTTACCTGGCCCGCAGGAGTGTGCCAAGAACGTCATGGAGTGCGTGGGGACTGGCTTCCCTCTTGTACAGCCCTAGAGTGAGTGGGCTTTCTGTTGAGCAGCCCAGGCCTGGGCACCTTGACAAGTGACACCCTCTGCAGCCTGCATGTAGCTGAGCTTCCTCGTGGCTGTCTTGCCTGGCTGTCTCGGTGGGCCTGTCTTTATTCCTCCTCCTGGCTTTGTAGTCACAGAGAACGAACATGGAGGGTGCCGCCTCCCTGCTCATGCCCAGTAGCAAGGGCACTCCACCAGGCTCCCTTGGGGTCAGTCAGAGCCGGCCCAGCTTCTGTGCCCCTTGCAAACTCTGTGAATAGTTTCACTCTCTTGCTCTCCTCTCCCAATCTTTACCTCTGTCCTCTGTTTCTTTCTTTGCTTACCCTATTAAGAAATAAAATAAAATGCGAAATCATTCCATGTGTAAATAGTGTGTCTTTGTTTTTAATTATAAAAGTAGATGAGTTGTATTGATTATTTTTACAAATATAATTCAAAATTAATTTTATTCTTATTTAGGAAACTTTTAACTCCCCACTTCATGAATAATCATCTATAAGAGAGTGGAAACATATTCCTACACTTCACTTACATTTTTTTCCAGGTACCCTCTTACAAAAGTCTCTTTTACAATTATCCATAATCAGCCAAATGGTCAATTAATAAGAATTACCCATTAGCTCAAATTGGATTGAGTCAAACCCGCACAGAATGATCCCTTGTTTTTTAAAGAAAACAGAACATTTCAGCATCTGGAATGCATTAGGAGTCCATCAAATGTTTATTTAATATTAGATCAATACAGTCTTGCTTCATTAAGCCACATAGTCAGGGAGTATGCCCCATCTCCAATGTGCACTTTCTTAGTGAAATTTGCCATTATTCAACTTTGAAAATTGCCAGCAGGAATTCAATAGAAAGCTTGGGAATGAAGCAATGTCAGAACTCTACAGAGCCATTGTTGCTGAATAACAACCTGGTGTTTTAAAAAGAATTTCAATGGTTTGGAAAACAAATTAGAATCTTTCTTTGGTGACTCAAGTTAAGTGGACTAAAACCGGAGGTGATTCCAAGGTGCATAAGTTCCAATTGACATTTTGCTCCCAGATTGTCTTAAACCAACATCCTTATTTTCTTCGGTGCAACCTTTTACATAAGAGAGAGAGGAGAGCAAATAAGACATTAGTGATCTGTGGTGGTTGAGCTCCTAATCATTCTGAGACAGAGGGAACAGTGCAGAGATTGAGGGCCAGACCCTGGGCACAGATGCTACGGGGCTAATTAGGCTGTGCTGCAGGGGAAGAGCTGAGCTCTCCAGGGCTCCAGAGCAATCTGTAAGACTGGGCTTTTTAACATTTCCTTCCTCTTGGGCGGGTGGTGATGAGGAGGAAGTGATGTAAGTAAAGTGCTCCTCCCAGGGCTGCCTCACAGGAAGCGCACCAGGACTGAATTAGGAGTAGTGTGGAAGGTGACATCATGAAAGAGACTCATGCTTATTTATAAGCTCGTTCTTTAAAAAAAAAAAAAAAAAAAAATATATATATATATATATATATATATATATATATATAGAGAGAGAGAGAGAGAGAGAGAGAGAGAGAGAGAGAGAGGGAGAGAGAAGGGGGGGGACCACAATAACACAATAACTTTCTCTTATTTATTTATTTATTTATTTATTTATTTATTTATTTATTTATTTTATGTGGTGCTGAGGATCAAACCCAGTGCCTCACACATGACAGGCAAGTGCTCTACCGCTGAGCCACAACCCCAGCCCTATAAGTTTATTCTTCAAATGAACAGGTCTATTCATGCCGATTTTATTCTGAGTTGTGCTCCTGGCATTCTCCTTTAGGGGAAGGAAGCATCATTTCCCCAGTGGCATTACTCTCCTTAGGACACATTCTCTTAACCACAGGAGACCTGTGCCCGAGAACGTGCAAAGGGAAGGCATTTGACACTCAGGATATCACTCTCCATAGCTGTTCTAGCTGCAAATGATGGTCAGGAAGGGCAGCCAGTGGCCAGCACGGTTCACACTGAAGCTTCCTTTAAGCCATGAGGCGTCCACTTTCATTCTAAGATCTCACTGGTTTGTGGATGCGATGCGCAGCCTGCTAGGCAGCTGTGCACAGTGCATTTGTCAGTAGTAAAATCACATATCCCATAATCTACCCTGGAATATATTTTCCTAGAGGTAGTGAAAAATAAATGTGGCTCTGTGTTTAAGATCTTCAAATATAGGCATGCTGGGATACGGGAGTAGATAATCCCTTTCTTAACCAGTTTCCATGCTAGTCCTGAGAACCTCTGTACCCAGCTAAGGTGGAGCTAAAGGGGTTTGAGTTGTGAGTTCTGATTCTGGACGTTGGAATCTCTAGGGTCCCGCTGTCTGCTAGAGTGAGGAAGGCCTGCTCTCATATCAACCTGCAGGGCCTTCAAGTCAGAATCCTGGGCTCTGGAATGCTTCTTACCCTCTGTCTGCTCAGCTAACCTACTTGCAGTCTAGCTGCTAGGTGCTTTTTGAGCATCTCAGTAATGTAGGGGTGTGAGTGTGTGTGTGTGTGTGTGTGTGTGTGTGTGTGTGTGTGTTTGTATGATACTGGCGCATCTCTCTCCCCACTTTCCAGGTGATTCCAAAGTGAGATACACTGAGTGGTGTTAGGAGTGAAATTGTAACTGGTGCCATGAGTGGTCCCAGGAGACAGGTGAGTCAATGTCACAGCACAGCCCATCATTGCTGGGTAGCATCTCATTTTCCCGACTTTCTCAAAAACTTCCCTTCAGCTCTTTTAAATATTGAGATGCATTAACAAACAGTCTGCATTTGTAACAAGATGGGTTTAATGGCAGAGTGGTCAATATTCTAAACATAGCATGTGTGGATACTTCATGCTTCTGATAGGATGGCCCCCAGTCCAATTTGAGAGGGCTATGAAACCACACTGGCATTTCCCAGTGGTCTGTGAAGTACACTCCATCTTTCTTCAGGGGCATTTCTTGCCTGATCCCTGAAGCTCTGCCCCACAATCCAAAGGGAGGTGGAACAAGGTCTTTCTGTATCCAGCTAGACCACATCTCTGGTGATAAGACACAGCAGTAGTTCATTAGAGGGAGGGGTACTCAGGGTGGAGGTGGGACATGAGGTGCTGGGGGGACCCATGGTAAAACAGCAAGCAGACACCCTCTGGAGAAACCTAGCAGTGAGCAGTCACTCAGTTCTGACTTTGGGCCACTTCCTCAGGCTGTGCCTTGCCTCTGTCATGACACAGAGCTGGGTCCAGGAGGATACCACCCATCAGAAAGAAGAACCAATTGGTGGGATGATTGATTGATAGTTAGATTATAAATTGCAAGAAGCTGATTTACACAATTATGAGACCAGCAAGGTAAGTCCAAAATCTGTAAAGCAGGCTGTCTGGAAGGGCAGGATGGAAACTCTAGGGTATAAGTGAAGCTCTAGTCCACAGACAGAATTTCATCTTCCTTGGGGGAACCCAAGTCTTGCTCTTAAGGTCTTTCAACCATTGGGCTTTGCCCTAAGACCATTAAGGACAATTTCCCTAAGATGTTGATCATATCCACAGAACCTTCCACAGTAACATGTGGCTTAGTGCTTAAAGGATGGAGAACCATAGCTATAATGGGCTGAATGTGTGTGGCTCCCCAAGATTTAAATATCGATAGCCGAATGCCCATATGATGCTATTTAGAAGGGCGTTTCAGAGAAATCCTTGGTCAGGAGGGTGGAGGCTTCATGAAGGAGATTAAGATGATTCACAAAAGGAAGCAGATGGCCAGCTTGCTCTCTTTCCAAGATGCAAGGATTCAATAGGCCAGCACCCTGAACCCAGAGGAGCTCCTCATGGGCAGCTGACCAGGCTGGTACCTGATTTCAGATTTCCAGGCTCCAGAACTGTGTGGAATGAATTTCTGTTCTCTAAAAGTCAGAGCATCCCAAACTCACTCCGACAATGGTCTAGGCCAGTGCAGACTAAAACTGATATTTGAGTGGCAGGTCAACTTCAAGAAGAACATGGGAACAAGGACCTACAGTGACATACCATGCTAATTAAATGGGAACAGATCTCATATCTAGACTTCTGACATCTCCTCTAATTGAGAACATCCACATTCATTTTACCATCCCATGTTTAGCTGAGCTTAAGAACTCATTAGCTTCCTGACCCTAGATGTGGTGAGCTCGCCCCTGGGCAATACTCAGGGCAGGAGGGTGTGTGTATATATGCTCTTGTGCACATGAGATCTGCTCCAGAGCTCATGTCTCCCTGGCAGGACTGAAGGCTCTGTTGGGGCGAAGCAGCAGCTCCCAGCTCTGCAAGAACTTGCTGGAGCCCAGTGGCTGAGGCTGGCCTTCAGCAGCAGCTCCGCCCTGGGTTCTCAGTCTTGTCCTTTGCCAGTGTCAGTGTTCACCAAACCTGCACAAATTCTTCTTCCCAACCGTAGTGCTTGCTTATCTCAGCACCAAGTTATTTGCCAACTTTAGTACTAACCAAGTGTGGAAGAGAAAATCATTACACGTCTACTGATTGTCGCCCTCTACTATTTTATTTAACAGCAACATATTTCCCATGAATGGTTTAATTCAAGTAGACATAAAATATGTGTATGTTTGGAAAACCAATTACGCAGCTGAAAAACTCTACCTTATTATGGCTCGTTTTCTTGTCTGCTCTACACTTTGCTTTTGTACGTCCAGAGAGGGGATTTTTGTACCTGACACACAGGATGCTCTTCGCAAAATTCATGTAAGTCAAATATCGTGTCACTCTGGGGGAAAAAGTGGATGATTTGGTTGAGGCTCTAGTGGGAAACTGAACTCAGGCTTATTACAAAATCAGGCTTAAATTTATTTCAAAGACTTAGTGAAATTCTGTATAGAATGCTCCAACTCTCTACTGAATGTCCACTGTGTGCCAGGCTCCATGGGACTCAGCGAGTAACCCCCAGCAGGAGCCCACCTTTCATTCAGCTTACGCCCAGTTGGAGGATAAATCCAAGAGCCAGCAGCTCAACGGCAGGGGGAGGCACAGTACCTAGGGAGGCAGAAGTGGGGCTGGGAACCTGCAGCAGGGGGAGCGGAGCTCAGGGTCGGGGGTATGAGGGAGGGGTCTTGGAGAGCTACTTCCCCGCTGTGGCTTGGGTCAATAATGAGGAGCAAGTGCAGCAAAGCATGTAGAGAGAGGCCTGGGGCAGGTGGAGTACAGGTGGAGCAGAGGACCCAGGACCATGGCCACACACCTTTGTTCCTGCCCCCTCCACTGAGCAGTGCCTGGTACATGAAGACCTCTGTCCTTTCCATGGTGGCTGAAGCCTGCAGGGCAGCCCCCATGGGCGTCCTTGCCCCAGCCCTGGAAGCTCAGGAATGATGAACACCACCCTCAGCACTTGAGCCCTAGGTGGTCTCTGCCCGGCACTAGATAGTGAGGTGGACCTGCCAAAGAATTGCCTCTGAGTCTAGCTCCAAAGGCTTTGCAGGCTTCTCATTTGATTGTTAAACTCCTGACTCTAGCAGGAAAATAAGGCTCTGGGGGCTAGCTTGTTCAGGAAGGGAAAAAGACAGTCTCACCAGAAAATACACTCTACAAATGGGAGCCTAGAGGAGGGGCAACCCCCGAGAGGGGGACCCCATCCCTCACAGAAGGAGGGGAGGTCCCAGGCCTCTAGAGGAGGGCAACCTGTGAGAGGGCCCCATTCTTCCAGGATTCTATCTAGAAGAAGGGCACCCCGAGAACTTGGCCCGTCCCTCGGAGGAGACAGGGCACAGGCCCCCATCCCCTCGAGGTGGGTCATCCCGAGTGGGAGACCACATTGCTAGAGAAGGGGTGCCCTAATCCCACAAAGCAGAACACCCCAAGAGATGAACCACATCTCTAGAGAAAGATGGGTGCTCGAATCTCCTAGAGAAGGGGCACCCTGGGCAATAGGAAAGCCATCCCTAGAGAAAAGGCTTCCAGAAATAGGGGGACACTGACAACAGAAGAGTGGCACCATCCAGTAAAAGAGGGGCAAGCCCAGAGAGGGGGAGCCCCATCCTTATGGAGTGAGGGGTACCAGGACTCATCCCCCTAGAGGAGGGCCCAACCCAAGAAGGGAGCCCCTTCCCTCACAAGGTGAGGGGTGGGCCAGGTGAGCCCATCCCTCTAGAGCAGGGGCCACCCCCCAGTGGGGGAGCCCCTTTTTTTTTACTGGAGGGGCACCATTTAAGTCGGGAACCTAATTTCTTGTGGAGGGGCATCACTTTTCTTAGAAAAGGGCACCCCTCTATATGAGGACTCAGTCCATAAAGGGTACCCTAGAGGAGGAACACCCCTGATCCTTGAGAGGATTGGCACTTCATGAGAGAAGGATCCAACTGTTAACAGGAGATGGGAGCCCCATTCCCTACTAGAGGAGAACCCCTCCAGAGAGGGTCACCACTTCTAAATGAGGGGCACACCATTCCCTAGATGAGGGGCACCCCTTGGACCCCATCCTTCATGGAGGAGCAGTGCCCCTATCCCCTAGAGAGGCCACATGCTTGGAAAAGTGACATCATCCTCATTGATTAGGAACCCAAACCTGAAGTAAAGGGGCAGCACTCGAGTAGGGGACCAATCCCTAGAGGAAGGGCATGCCATGCGCTAAAGAAGGGGCACACCTTCAGGGGGAAGCACACCTCTAGGAGGATGAGGGCACGTGACCCATCCCTAGAGGAGGGGCAGCCGGTGAGAGAGCCCCCCCATCCTTCCTAAATTTCATACACATCCATATATAAAAGAGGGAGAATTTGACCCCCCTGAGAATTTGACGTCATCCCTAGAGGTGGGTCTCCCCGACAGGGGGACCACCTGCAAGAGAAGGGCTGTGAAAATCCCACAGAGCAGAACACCCCAAGAGATGCACCTCATCTCTAGAGAAAGAGGGCTGCTCAAATCCCCCAGAGATGGGGAACCCCTGGAAATAGGAAACCCATCTCTAGAGAAAAGGCTTCCAAAAACAGGGGGACGCTGACAACAGAAGAGCGACACCATCCAGTAAAAGAGGGACAAGCCCAGGGACGGGAACCCCCATCCCTAGCAGGAGGAAGGTCTCCAGGGTCCATCCACCTAGAGGAGGGGCAACTCCTGAGTGGGGAGCACATTTCTCGTGGGAAGAGGAGGGGCAACCCCCGATAAGGGGAGCCCCTTTTCCTACAGAAGGTGCACCCCTCGAGAGGGGAACCTAATTTCTAGTGGAGGGGCACCACTTTTCTTAGAAATGGGCACCCCTCTATATGAGAACTCAGTCCATAGAGGAAGGTACCCCTCTTTAGGGGGCCCACTCCCTAGAGAGGAACACCCAATCTTTTTATGAGAGAAGGATCCAAGTGTTATCAGAGGATGGGAGCCCCATTCCCTACTAGAGGAGCCCCCCTCCAGAAAAGGGTCACCATTTCTAAATGAAGGGTAAACCATCCCCTAGAAGAGGGGCACCCCCTTGGACCCCATCCTTCATGAAGGAGCAGTGCCCCTATCCCCTAGAGAAACCGCATGTCTTCAAGGGTGACCCCATCCTTATTGATTGGGAACCCCAAACCGGTGTAAAGGGGCACCACTGGAGTAGGTGATCAAGCCTTAGAGGAAGGGCACCCCATGCCCTAAAGAAGGGGCACACCTTAAGAGGGGAAACACATCTCCCTAGGAATTTGAGGACCCATGACCCATCCCTAGAGGAGTCCCAGACAAAACTAAAAAAAAAAAAGTGTCCTAAAACAAACAAAAAGCCCACTAAACTAGTCCCAGATGATTTTTAGTCCTGAGACTATGAATAATAATAAACTGAAGAATAACATATAATAATAAATAGCAATTGATTAAAGTGAATACACTGGGGGGTGTTTGTCATACAGCATTGTCAGGACAACATCTAGCTGATACAGTGCATGTCAAGGGTGCCCATGGCCTGTTTGACAGGGGGATAGTGGGAGTGACTTTTTTAGGTAGCACGGTTTCTCAACCCCTTGCTGGTACTTTCCCATCCCTCCTGCCCATCTCCCTCTGCCTCTTTCAATCTCTTCAAATAAATTGTTATATACTCATCAGCCAATAGGAAAGGGCATTTGGACTTTCATACTTGGCTACTGATTGAAATGCTAGGATTACTAACAGTAGATAGAAGTATAATGAGATGACTTCAGAATTTATTAACCACAAAAACTGTCTTCTATGCCATTTTAGCAAAACTGAGCCTTTATTTAGTTGAAGAAGAAGCAAGACAGTTTTATCAATATTGCTCAGTGGGCAGAGGAGAAAGCTCTGTGGCCACCCCCAGAATGGCCACCCCCCCAGTGCAGCACCCAGGCTGCAAAAAACCTTATCTGTTGATTCCCAAAGCCGCACGGGGCAGGCATCATTCAGCACCTCAGTGCACATACCCAGAATTTGCAAAATTTTTCTGCAAAGTGTTCAATATCCTTGTCTTGACTGCCTTGCTTTAATTAAGTTCTCCATCCCTGAAGTTCCCCTACATTTCAGGGACTCTTTTGTTCTTCCTGGGAGCTCAGAGTAGGGATGTGCATCACCTATTGGAACAAATTAAGTGACTAGAATTCATCAGTATATGATGCTGATTTTATATTTGTATCTAGGCTGAGAAGATCTGAATCCAGACTGTGCAGAAGTCCCTGTGCTGTTTGACACGACACTGCACCTTTCAAGCTAGTGACATCAATTAAATTCAGGTTTCTCTCTGAGCTACTGCTCAGGTCTGTGTTGTTTTTTTTAAGTTTCTGATCAGACTGAGGAAGAGACTTGGCCTCTCCTGATCATGAACAGTGTCACAACTCACTCTCCCCCACGCCAGCCCCTCTGATAGGTTGGTGAAATTTGTTCAGCTCAATTTTCCTGTTTCGGTGACTTTGGATTGTCTTCTGGGATGGAGAAAGAAGATGGTATGACTTCAGTGGGGACACATGGCTGGGGAGGGCAAGAAAGAGGCCCTCAAAGCTACTCCCTGCCCTTGCCCAGGACCGGTATAGGAAGGCCATAGGGACAACCTGCTTTTACTCTGATACCTCTCCTCTCTGGTTGTCTACAGAGGCCCCAGAGTCAGCCAGACAGGCAGCCGATCCCAGGAGAGTCAAAGGGAAAAAGGAGCCCCTTCCTATCCTATCATGGATTTTTAAAAAATGAAGCTATCAACTTGGATGGTGCATTCCAGAATGAATCAAGGTCTCCTTTAAAATTAGATGTGCAAAATGTTTTGCAGCAGGATGCATCTTAGTGGGTCATTCATGTGTCCATTGACATCTTTTTCTTCTTTCTTTGAACATAGCTTAATTTCTGTATTTGATGCTCTGCTGGGCACTGGAGTCAGGGGAGTGCATCTTCACCTCCTGCTCACCAGCTAGGGGTCTGGTAATGTCATCTCTTTCTGAGGCTATATTTCACTGGGTTTTCTATGAAACGCATGAAAATATGTGTGCTACTTTAAAAACAGACAATGCCATGTCAAAGGCCCCACGGTGTTCATGAGCACATGCTCTTCTCTTTGCCTGACTGCTATCTGCAAGGGACTCATGAACCCTAGACTTTCTGAACCCAGCAGTGAGCAAGCCCGTGGCCTGCTTTGGTCAGGGTAAAAGAGTGTGACTAACATGTGTCACTTCCGTGAAGAGGGTTCCAGAGTCAGCGTAGCCCCGAGACACAAAGATGTGAGTGAAGTCGCAACCCTTTCCCAGTGGACATACAGATGAGTAATAACTAAACACTGATACTTGAAACATTTAAGTTGCTGCAGCAGAACCTTGCTTATTCTGACTGACACAATGAATATATTCTGAGAAGAGAGCCATGGTTGTGCCAACCACAAGAGAAGTTACATCGAATCTACTGACTTAGGAAGCCTTCTCTTCTCCCTCTCTCAACACTCTGCATTGACTTTATCTGGCACTGCAGTATGACTATGTATTTCTATGACTATTACGTATCTAAAGCTCTTTAAATGAAAGTTAATCATCTTGGGGATTATAGACAAGCCAGGCATGGATATATTTATGGGTAGCCCACATACAGATAGGAGGACACATAAAAAACATGAACATAGACAAGCTCTGTTCTCTTCTGTACCCTTGGATCCTGTCCACACATCTCACACCTCTGGCCGTAGGTAAATTCTTCCTGAATTTAAATAAGTATAGACGCCTCCTTATGCATTCACAAGTGTAAACTTGCTTCAGGGAGGAGAACACATTCGTGTTCCTTTTTTCTGGCCCATAACCTGTTGAACCTGGAGACTTATTTGTGATGGATGAATATTTATGAAAACCACCACTTCAATTAAAATATAAATGTCTAAGCTAAATTAATTGAGTGAAGAGGAAAAGAAGACTTCCTTGGATTCCAGAAGATAACTAACATGGGGCAGAGGTTGCCTTTGTTCAGAGTACAGAAAATAACTCAAGAGTTACTGATGTGGTGGGGGAACATAATTTGAAAGGATCTCTAAACCCTACAGTCTTTGGAAATGCTGTCATCATCTTGACTTTCTGCCCCAAATCATCAGGGAATAAGACTCGGTTGAAAGTTAACATCCATTACACAGGTTGCTACCTTGCCCAGTGCCAGGGGCCCACCTCCCTTGGGCACACACAGAGTCACCTCTGCTTGCACCCAACTCCCCAGGAGCCCGGAGGGATACCCAGGGAGTCCCACCCTTTGACCCTCAGGATCAAATGACTACAGTTTTGCTAGATTGACACCTTGTAGTCAACTTTCCGCTTACTGTTTCTGTTGTTGAAGTGGAGACAGCTCAGGAGTGTTCGTGAGGGGTCACTAACCAAGTTGGTCAAACGTGTGCGCTTGTCTGATAGCTGCTGCCTTTGTCTTGATATTAAGTGTGGTTTCTAGTTGGGCAGGATGACTGTGGACTGAGTGGGCAGGAAGCAAATGCAGCCCCTGGGAGAGTAGGGAGGGGACTCAGCTGCTGGGCTGGAGCTCCACGTTAACCCAAGTCAGTGCCCGTTGAGGGCCAGCTGCTGTGGAGCCACGTGTGTCCAGTGAGCTAGTGGGTCACACATGTCCTCCATGCCAACTGGACTTTTACCCAGCGGGCAGTCTAAACAACAGCAACAACACAGGTCTGACTTTCTCAAGCCTCTCAATTTCATCACACACACACACACACACACACACACAGAAGTATCCTGATTTACAAGGTGGATTCACGTTTCTCCAATCTTGTGCCACTTCAGTCAAAAGAAAACTTGTACATGGGGGAGTCTCAGGAGCCAGCTGGGTGCTGCCCAGGAAGCTGCTCAAGGCTTTTGCAGGCCTCTCTGCCCTCTTCCAAGGTTCCCACAACCCCAGCCATTGCAGAACTCGGAGCCTGGCACCTAAGAGAAGCTTTCCTAAAAGTTGAATCAAGCAGGCTCCTCCAGTTTTTCACAAAGATCAGTAGCTCCCTCTGCCTCCATAATCACAACCAAATTCTTGTACTTGTGTATCACCTGGTGCAGGGAGCAGGGCCCTGGGGCTGGGGTTAAGGGTTTGTTCTTGATAGGAACATGCAGGATCCATATGGAGGGTCTTATCTAACAGGACTGGGTACAAAGGGCTTAGGATAATGGTGGTCCTTTGCCATACTCTATGGCATGGGTACCATGGATTAAATAATCCCAGACATTGCTTTACATACATCCATTGATTACCAACAGGGCGAGGGGATATGCCATAGAAGCCTGCCCTTGCACACAGCCAGAAGGAGGAGGTGTCTCTGAGGAGCTGCTGTCATGGCAGAAATCTAAAGGAGGCTTCCTTTGAGTGTGTCCCAACAACAGCCAGGACCCCCAGGAGAAAGAGAGTAAGCACAGGATGGCTTCCAAGGTGACAGATGCTGAGAGCCATGAAGGAGCTGTCTCTGTAAGAGTCCAGAACCTCAAGTGAGCCTCAGGTAACATCAAGTTGGCTGCCTCAGGGGAACTAGCTGATGATCATTCTCCCAAGAGGACCTGAGACCTTCTCTCAGCTCTTTGTTTTTTGTTTGCTTGTTTGTTTGTTTTTTGGGGTTTTTCTTTTAATCAGAAATGAGCCCCCCAGGGGTGCTTAATGACTGAGTCACATCCTTATCTCTTTATATATTTTACTTAGAGACAAGGTCTCACTAAGTTTTTTAGGGCCTCCCCAAGTTGCTGAGGCTGGCCTTGAACTTGTGATCCTCCCTCCTCAGCCTCCCAAGTGTGTACCACCACACCAGGCCAGCTCTGTTGTTTTGGGGTCCCAAGCCCTGGAACTGGAGAAAGTGTTTATAAAGACCAGTCTATGAAGCTCTAGGAGAGGAAAGTAGCAATAATCTTACAAAATACCTGATGACAGATGAGACACCCAGAGTGTTTGAAGGGTCACTTGGCTTTGTGGAAAGGAGACCAATCAAGTGGCTATTGAGATAATTAATGTAGCAACAGCAGCAAAAAGAGAAACTGAATATCATAGAAGGTTCTTTCCAGGAAATGTCTCAGATGTGCTTTGAAGAACATGTGGAGAGACTGGGTGATTATTTAGTAGTTGCTCTAAAGGCCACTTCCAAGATGTCTGAGGGTGAATATTTTTCCATCTTCTTTCTTTCCAAAAGTGTGCTTTCTAGAAAGATTCTGCAACTGCTATCTTTGCTGGGCCCTGGGTCTTGGTTCCAGTAAGGGTCTGTGAGCTGCTTGGTGCTTCAAAGATTTTTTTTATTATTATTATTATTTGCAATGGATGGTCTCCTGGCCCCCAGAGCATCTCAGCTGGGTGGGTCACCTGGTGGGGGAGTGAGTCCCTGGGCTGGGGTTAAGGGTTTTCTGGCTTTGCTCCCGAGGGACAGCATCCAAGACCACATGGAAGGTCTTCTCTAATAGGACAGTTTATAAAAAGCTCAGGATTATGGTGATAATGTAGTTACTTTTATTTTTTAAGGAATTACATGACTTCTACATTGATTTTTTTCAGTGTGCCAGGATAAATTATTATAAGACACTGGATTATCAAAAATATTAAAATAGTATTGGCTAGAGACAGGAGAAATTTCACCCTCTGGCCACTGGAACTGATAGAGATATTAATTTTCCCTTCTGATAACACAATGCAAATAGAAGTATCAATGGGGAAAAATGCTTAAGTAAACCTTCTTGGTGCCATTTAAAAACACTGATTCATTACTATAAAAAGATCCATCTTTGCTGAGAATTAACATTATTAAAAGACAGGCGCTTCTAAGGAAGGACATGTCAGTCAGGAGAGGGAAACACAAATGATTGCAGCAGCAGGAAGGAATATGGTTTAATTGTAGTGTGCAAACATTTTTATCCCCTGTAGGAAACAATCATTTGTATTATTTATTCCTAGGGATAAATAAATCCCATTAGTTGTTTCTCTCCTTTTTCAGGGTTATCTTTGTATACATAGTCAAAATTGGCTTAGTTAATATATTAATTAATATTCAAGTGACTGTTTTAGTTGTTTTTGTTTGTTTGTTTGTTTTGTACCAGGGATTGAACTCAGGGACTCTCAATCACTGAGCCCCATCCCCAGCCCTGATTTGTATTTTATTTAGAGACAGGGTCTCACTGAGTTGCTTAGCTCCTCACTGTTGCTATGGCTGGCTTTGAACTTGTGATCCTCCTGCCTCAGCCTCCTAAGCCACTGGAATTACAGGTGTGCACCACCACACCTGGCTTATTTCATTTTTTTAAATAATTTTTGTTTCTCTGATATTTTTCTTTTTTAAAATACTATGTATGCCTCTTAGTGAGGGTCTTAGTACACAGCAGCCTACAGTGCAAAGTATTTGGCTTTTACTTTCATTTTACTGTATTGCAACTCAAAATCCCAAAGGGCATAGTTAATCGGTGATTTAACAAGAAGAATAAGGATTGCTGGGTCTGCTCAGATGCTCATGTCGGCTCAGGTCACCAGAGCCCAGGTGGGGCCCAGGTGAGGACGTGCATGATCGGCCTCTGCTTTCTGTTCATATGGACTGATCATCTGAGGTCACTTGGGGCAGGAGAGCTCAGTGATGGCAGGTTTTCCCCACCTCAGCTACACTGGCATTTGGGACCAGCAGCTCTGTGTGGTGAGGAACTCTCCCGTGAGCTGCAGGATGGGATGGGTAGCAGCACCCAGATCTCTGAGCAATGGATGGTCTTAGCATGCTCTCAATCAGACAATCACTGTTGTGTCTCCAGGCATGGCAGACACTGTGCAGGGCAAAATCAGCCCCAGTTAGGGACTTTAGAATGTCCTGAAAATCCCAGCCAGAACAATTAGGTAAGCCAAGAAAAAAAAAGGCATTCAGATTGGAAAGGAAGAAATTAAAGTGTTTCTGTTTGCAGATGACATAATCTTATATACAGAGAAATTTAAAGGCCCCACATACACACAATGAGGGGGTAGAAGTCATAAATTTAATAAAGTAGCAGCATTCAAAATGAACATAACAAAAATCAGTTGTGCTTGTATGTGCTCATATATACTAAAAGCAAACTACCAATCATAATTAAGAATTCATTTACAAAAACATCAATAATAATGAAATTCTTAGAAATAAAGTCAACCAGGGAAATGAAATATTTGTACATTTAAATATTAGAGATTGATGAAAAAAAATTGAACAAGACAAAAATAAATGGAAATATAGGCCCTGGTCATGGATTGGAATAACTAATATTATTAAAATAGTCCACACTGCCAATTCAATCTACAAATACAACACAGTTCCCATCAAGATTCCAGAGATGTTCTTCATAGAAATGGAAATAATTATCAGCTAAATTCATGTGGCTCTACTCAGCTTCACTGGAGAAATGAACAGGAGATTCTAAAAGTTCTTGACCACTGCTTGGAATAAAGGGTAAGAGGAACTTTATCTTTTCCCATGCCCATGCCTCTCAATCCATTAAATTAAATGTACTAATAGAAAAAGTTGGTTTCTAAATGTACATATGATACCTTGCTACTCTCTTACCTGCTGCAGAATTAATAGCAGAACTTCCACATGAGGATTAACATCCCTCTAAGTATCTTCAAAACATGGCCAAAACAGAAATATGCTGCTAACTTTCAAGATCCAATCTGATCTCAGATATTTAGTGTCTTTTAAAGATAAATGCATATATATTCTACTTTAATTATATCTAATACATACATTTATAATGTTATAAATGTATTGCTTTATATATTTATATTAACATGATCAAATATACATTTACAAATGAATTAATGTATACATGGATTCACACTTTCTCTTTTATCTGACCTTACAGAGACATGTAACTCCTCTCCATCCCTCCTTACCTAGAACACTGCACACTGGAGAGTATGTCCACAAATCTACCTATCATTTTGCTTCAGGCTGGGACCTTGGAAAGGCAGCCTCTCTGGTAGCCCTGCAGGAAATGAGAGGGAGATTCCCTCATTTAGCCTTTATCTCTGTAGCTGCCAGTGTTTGTTTGCAGGGTTTGCAGGCTGGCTGTTACCTGAGAACATGGTGAGCCATGAGCACTCCTACCTGCAGCTCCTCCTTGGAGCCCAGTTGTGAAAGGAGCCCCACTGTTGGTCTTGAGGAGCAAAAGTGCCTCATAGGGCATGCTTCAACCCTGTCACCACCCTTGCAAAAGGTCCCTTTACTCATCTGCCTTCAAATTTCTTTAATTGGTGTGCGCCTTAGGTTTCCTCTGGAACCCTTGATTTATACAATTCATTGCTGAATTTTCTCACCCTTTTTAAAAAATCCAATAAATTGTTATGATGTGGACCAAAACTGAGATTTTGAAAATCAGCTAAGGAAGGTGGACCTTTTGAATCTGTTTCAGTTTTCCAGAAAGGCAATATTCTACCTGGAGTTGTTGAGCACATGTGTCTTTAATAAAAGACGCTGTACAAAGTTCAGATGGAAATCATGTGGCATTTACCTTTGCTCTTGATGTAGTTTTGAGGAAGACCAGAGCAATGTTTTTACACTGTCCTCGGGACTCCCAATCCTCCCATCTGAGGCAACAAATCAGTTTTATAAACATGGGAAATGTGCCGTTAAGTTCTTTTCAGTGCTCTGTGTCAAAGTATTCCGCATCTTACAGTATTATAGACTTCTTTGCAACTGCAAAACCCCCAGTATAAGAGGCTAAAAAACTTTCGGAAGTTACAAAATGCTTTCATCTGAATTACTGAGTCAAAGGCTCTTGTCTCCATAGAATAAGTTAATACACGCTGACATTGAGACACTTGGGCCCATTCTATGGCAAGGCTGAGGGACAGCAGCATTATATAAAGATGATTGTTAAAGCCCCAACACTTTCTAGCAAGACTCTGCTGCAGATTAGCACGGACAATGTTTCAGGCTGTTAAGTCAAACCTGGAGTCCAGTGAAATACATTGTTAGGTGATATGAACATGTCCGTTTCCTTACTAGTGTTGATCAATAGGTGACCCCTTCTTGATCCTTCATAGTCTCTCCGAAGCTCAGTCCTCCTTACGTTAGCAAAGCCAATCGGACACACAAAGACAAAGTCCACATTTTGTCTCTCTCATATGTTGTTCATCAAGGTCGACCGGGATGTGTAGTAGTGATTCTAGAAGCTGGAAAGATGGAAGGGGAGGCTGGGAGTGGGCAGGGTGTGTTCCTGGACACAGGTGCAGGGATGCTGTGGGTTCCAGTATTCCTCAGAATAGCTCATGGCGACCATTAGAGTCTTTATGAATAACTAGAAGATAGGAGTTGGAAACCTTAAAACCTCCTATTGAGGAGATGGAAATGCCAATCACCCTGGTTTGTCACTACACACTATATCCTATATGGAATTTTCACATTTATGTACCCCATAAATTTGTACAAGATTAATAACAGGTTTTTTTTATGTCCTTGTCAACTGCTTTTTCCTACAGCAGTTTCTCTCCTCTTGGTCAAGTCTGTTTCTTGAGCATCCTTTTGACTTTATCTGCTTACATTTCTCTTACCTGCATTTTAGTTTACACAGCTTCCTCAACTTTGGTCCTTTGTCCACACTGAGATCTACATTGCCCTGAGCTTTCTCCCTTAGGGGACAGGGCTGGGTGCATTCTGAGGAGGTCAAAGAAGTCTGATCCCTACTGGTCTGTTGGTCTCTGAGCAGGTTGCTTATCTTCTCCTAGCTTTTCTTTGTTTATAAAAAGTATGCTGTAACTATCTTACAAGATGATCAGTGAGAATGAAGAAGTAAATTCTAATTAAATGTGACAGACTTAACTCATCTGATAAGTATTTTCCCTTTCCCCAAACTGCCACTTCGGTGGCAACTAGAAGACACAGCACTTCTCAGTGAAGAGGGTGTAAACAGGGGACACCTCTGCACTTGTCCATGAACCAGAGGCAGACTGGAATCTCAGGGCATGAGGAAAGCTGGGTTATTTACCAACCAAAGATGGGAGGTAGGCTTTTAAAAATGAGAAACCCTATCCTAAAAACATTTGGATCAAGAAATACCTTAATCCTTGAAGATGGTAAAGGAGGATTTCAGGGGTTGCTGCTCAGCAAGGGACATGTGTTTGGGACAAGCAGGACCTAGCCTGTGTCAGGAGATCTTCTATGAGAAGACGTTGATCTGTGACGTGGAGGTCAGTCCTCAGAAGAAATGGACACCTGGCCTCTTTGTTCCCTTCCATGAAACTATTATCAGGCAATTTGTGGTCATCTCTGGGCAAATATCCAGATGCATCCTTGACTTCCTTGAAGATGCAGCCGAGAATCTTCCAGCTGTTAACCAAGGAGGGTTCAGAACCCACCTTAGTGAAAAGTATTCTCTCTTATTCAGTTAAAACTCATTTATCCCATTGTCCCAGATGTAAAACACCTTAAAAATAATATACATGTTATATATAGCAATGTAATTATATAAATATTAGAACATAATAATAGTACAACAATGTAGTGATATATGTAAGCTCAAGAGTATAATTTAATATATTTCATTTTAACGAGCTTTTGTTAATTTCATTGAACTATTCACAGACCCAAAACCTTAATACTTCATGGGTTAAAATGAAAATAAATCAGCTTTGGTATGTATCTTCATCATTATGGATTGAGTCTAATCCAACTGAAAGGTTTTCAGTAGAGAGCCATGGCTACTTCCTTGATGGACCACTGTGTCCATGGACCTAGGCTGGGGACATGGGTGCCCAGACCAAGATGATATATGACTCAGTGAGATAGGGGATAGTTGATGGACAGGCGGACAGCTGGCAGTGTGTGTCTCCACCTGAGCCACAGTTCTCCCTCTGCTCTAACCCTAAGCATACTTTTAAATTAAACCATAAGGGACTTAAAATTTAAAATAAGGGCTTTAAAATTCTGGTCCCAACATCTTAACTTTTGTATTTGATCCACATACTCCCAGTCAAAATCCTACTTACCTGGGCAGGTGGATAGTGTAGATCACCATGAAGCCTGCAGCCTACTGAGTCTTTGGACAGTCACTCTGGGGCCACAGAAGACTCTTTGGGGCACTTGCTGCTGGGACAAGCCTCCCCCAGTCATTTCAATCTTGCCTGCACATTCTCCCTGAGAGCAGAACAAGGCCTTTGTGTAAGGCCAGAAAGCATTCCCAAGGACGAGTGAGAAAAATAGCCTAATGTGTATCAGGCATTCCCACCAGAAAGTGTGTTGCTTTGAGGAGGCTGCAGGGGAGAGAAACAGGGAAGAGGAATGGAAGGAGACATCCTGGGTGGATTCATCACCAGCCACTTGTACCATCTGGGTTCGGTGACCAGCCTTCTCCCCCACCCCATACCCATGGGCTCAGCTGTCTGTTTGGATCCTGGGCCTGACATGGCCAAGAGACCCTTCCTAGGATGCCTGAAATACCACCATTAACTACACCTTTAGATCCAACAGCTCTCTTTCCAGTCTTTTCATCCATAACCAAACCCAGTTCTCCTAGGGAAAGGACTGAAAATAAAAGTGCCTGATTGTTTCTGTGGAATATGTTTCAGAATGTGTCTTTCTTAGGAGAAGTGAACCAAGAGAGTCCTGGACACGGTAGAAGGATCATGAAGTCTTGTGACTTTTTTCTGGGTTTGGATGTAAAGACCTCAAAAATATTGTGCTCAAAATGTCTTGGGAAACCAGCTAGGCAAGGTGGGAGAGCTAGGCAAGGTGGGAGAGGGTCAGGCGACTACTGGTTGGACTCATTGCAGTCAATGTAGTCATTGTGTATCTAGAAAGTATGTCATTTCTAAGATTAAAAGTGCACATCATTAACATCAGAATTTTGGTCACTGTTGAGAGATGTTCTCACAGCAAGGGGCCTGAGGGACTGCAGGAATGGAGAGAGTCACTGACTTGCTCACCCTGTCTCATGTCTTCACCTCCAAAAGGACAAACTCAGCAGAAAAATCTAGACAGAATCTCAGACCCTCCCTGGACCCTGATGATGTGCTTGTATGCTTGCTCACACTCTTGTGCAAGTGCGTGCTCTCCCTTGCTCTCTGCCAATGGCATGTAATTGAATTGTTGTTAAGTTAAACAGGTGTGATTCCATTAGCCTGGGGGAAGATCATTATTAAGAAATAGAGGAGTTCTGCTTGGGAACGCCACCCATGCTGGCCACGGTGTCTTAGAATTAACTAAAGCAGACCTAGAGACACCCTGGGGTCCACTTTGCCCAGGCACATCTGGACGCTGGATTCTACACCTTCTTCCATAGGATATTTTGTTCTTTTTTGTAAAGAGCCACTGAGTTGAGCAGCTGTTCTGATTGATGCATACTCCAAGGAGACTCAATAAATAAGTGACTATCTTGCCACACTTTCTGGGAATATTTTAATGAAAAGTTCTCCAACATATGTGGGTACATAATCTGCAATTAAAAAGGCAGGCATTGTAATTAATTATCAGTGGAGTGTTATAAAAAACACAAGTTGCTATGTGATTCCTAAGAAATTATTTGAAAAATTAAATTTAATATCATTAATATCCTAAGGATTTCCTGAAGCCCTCATAAAATAGGCAATTACAGCTTTAATTAGTGTAGAGAACAACTGATTTTAAAATGAAGGACTTGGGGTCAGTTATTCTACAGAGCAGATAAATTCTAAGCAAAGTTTCCAGCCTTCTTCCTCAGGTGACAAGCACATTTATTCTTTAGTTGTTGATGCACATTTCACTTTTCTTTGCTGTTATCAAAACAGTATTCTACTCAGCTGTAAGAGGACACAGAATAGAAAGACCTTTTGGGGTTTGGGAAGGCAAGGGATGGAGATTTGGGCCAAGTGGCTGGTTTAGCCAAGGTGCCCTTCAAAATAGTTAAGTGGAGAGAGCCTGGGAAAATGACAGAGGTCCTCTGCTCCATGTTGGATTTGGGTTTTTGGAAAATCTAAGACTTTAAATGAATTTGACTGTATCAAAATAAGGGCCAGGGAGATTTTACCCATTATTAACATCATACAGAGCCATGCATTTACAATTTTATTTTATTTTTTTATTTTCAAATGAAATTGTCTATCCATTTACAGAGAAAATATGGCACCCAGGGGGGAAAAAGCTAATTTTAAAAAATGAAATTATTATGCTATGGATAGATTGGAAGGATATACTGGAAGGATAAATTGGAAGGTATATATTTAAATATACCACATTGTGCTGTATTTAAATGTGTGGGTTGAAATAACTAATCGCATTCAAGTCTTTGAACAGCCTTAGAAAATGGAAAACAAAACCAAAATCTAAACCCATTACTAAGCAAAGCAGCAACTACTACCCTAGTGACTTCACTACAGGAATGTCTCATGATGTCTACAAAAATGGTCATGCCTGCCTGTGTTACACTTGATCTCTGAGTTTCTGTTAAAAAATAGACCTCTTTATTGCGCTGAATTTGTCTTAGAGTCTCTAGAAGATTCTAGTCCCCCGTAGACACAGATTTCTCTATGGCATTTGCTTGATTTTATTCAAGGCTTATTACACTCCCTCCCAGTAAGTTGGTAATCTTTATTCTACTGCCCATTATCCACAAAGCCCAGTCTTCAGTCTCAGTGATGGTACTTATCATGACAGGCAATGCCCCATGATGTCAGGCTGTTGACTGGATAAAGCTTACCGGCTTATTGTGTTTGCCACACGTGGTGTTCAACTTCTTTTCCACTGGGAGATATAATGGCAAGATATGGATTTTGTGTATTGTTGAAAAGTTAGAATCCTAGCCATGCAGGTATTAGATTTGCATTAAAAGTGTTCAGCAATCAGCTAAGTTGGTCGTAAGACTATAAAGACCAAATACTTTAATTTGGTCACAATTTTGTGATTCTTTCAAACAAAATAAAGACAGTTATAGCATAAATTGCATAATCAAAATTTGATGTTCCTTTACTAAAGTGCTTGTGGCCCTTTGGTGTGCAGCAGTAATGTGATTAAAAAGCTTTACTTTAACTCAAGATGCTTAAAGCTATTTTTCTCTACAGATTGCAAACATTTCACATTATTTTTTTTTCTTGATAGAGACCCTTATGCCTGTTTACCAGAGTGATATTTATTGATTGGTAACTGTTGCTTTTTTTGCATTTAGGATATTTTGAAATCATTTTATGGCACTTCAGTTATTTCTTTCTTTACTTCTCTCTCTCTCTCTCTCTCTCTCTCTCTCTCTCTCTTGAGGTGTCTTTTGGCAGAAACTCTTCTGAGTGTTTCATATGGATTATGCCATTTAATCCTCACCATTGCACAATGAAATAAATACTCTTATAATCCCCATTTCATATTTAAAGAATTTGAATCTCAGAAAGATTAGAGGGCTTGCTTCTAGCCACATAGCCAGTGAGCAAGGAATGAGAATTCAGTACAGGTTGGAACCGAGACCGCTCATAGCCATATAACTGTTTTTCCAGGATTTTTTTTTTGTTGTTGTTGTTGTTCTGGAAAATAAGACTTTGCAGCCAACCGTGAACTACTAATTAGGTCAGAGCATTTTGCAAAACCATTTATTCAGGCAATTAATTTGCTTACCTGAGTAAACAAGTTCATTTATCAGTCAATAGTTTACTAATCAACATCCTGACCTGGTATCTCCACCTGTTTTAAACAATTATAGCAAAAAATTACTCCAGATTCAACCAGTTCTGACTTTGAAAGCCCCACCTTAAACACACTGAGCCCAGACACCCAAAGCATTGATATTCCTTACTGTGCCCCTGCCTTGTGAAATATTCTTAATATCCTCTGAAATCCTCTTTCATGCAGTTGGGTGATTACTGCCATCTTTGTTCCTTAAAGAAGATCTTTTCTGTTGGTCTCTGTGGGTAAGTAGACAGGCCACAAAAGGCAGCAACCTCATGGTCACAGTCACTGGCTGTCACAGTGACCATATTCTGGTGCCACCAATAGGCTGGACCGTGAGATCAATGCTTGAAGGTGGAGCCAGCCATTTCCCTATCACTTCTCCTCCATCATCTGTTTCTCTCACTCAGGGCTCATTTAGCTGTGACTTTCTGAGCAGGTAAGAAGCAAAGATGAAATTATTTTATAGACATATGAGAAGACTGTTGTGATCTAAACATCAGGAAGAATAGAAAACTTGATTTAAGAAAGAACACCCCATGGGGACTCTGAAATAAATGAGTTCTACAAAGAGCTGTCACCTAATGCACAGAGAGTTGAATGTCAGCTGATCTGGGGCCTGTCCCATGGATCTATGTAAACATTAGGTGTTCCAGCAGCTTCCTCCAGGGAAATTTGACTCTCAGCCAACCTGAGCTCAGAAAGGAATTGTAAGGAATTTTTAGAAACAAAGAGAAGACAGGACATTTGAATAGAAAAATAAAAGCAACCCTTATAACATTTCCTCCAGGAAATTTAAATAATAATAAAAGCTGTACTCATAAAATTACCCTCTGCTTTTTGGGAATGACGCACTGAAGCCAAATTAGCCCATGTTGCCTGGATTTCACTTTCTCCTAGGATGATCCTGACTCATGTAAGAGCTTTAAAGTGTCCAAAGCTGTGAGTGTCCAGCAGGTGGTGTTTGCTGGGCATGGGGGTGTTCAGCCTTCGACCTCCTCAGTAGTGAAAGGAAGTGCTGGGGACTGTTAGTGCCCTGCACATTTTCTTTTCTGACATGAGATGGATGTTCTCACATAAAAGCATGTGTATGTGTGTGTCCACAACACAGGCAGGTGGGGAGCCATCCATGAGGCATGTGGGAACTGAGCAATGTCCAAGCCACTAGGCAGGGAAGCCTGGTTTGTGGAACTCCCAGTCCAATTCCACTCATCAGAGAAAGCTTGATTCCTGTGATGCCCTGTTTGAGCTCACCCTTCACATCCAAGCACAGTCAGGGAGTGTCCTGCTGAGAGCCAAACAGCCTGCTTCTCCCCACCTGTACCCTGTTCTTTGTGAAGAAGCAAGCAGGGAGACAAGACTCCTCCCACCTTATACCTACCAAGCCCCTTTGATCTGCACTGCTATAAATACAGCCAGCCGGGCTCCATCTTTGTTAGAAGCCACACCCCTCTTGTCATCCTAACCTATCACTGCCCCTGCTGCTTAACATATATTTCTTTTATTGCTAAGTAATATTCCATTGTGTATATGTACTACATTTTTTTAATCCATTCATCTACTGATGGGCATCTAGGTTGGTTCCACTGTTTAGCAATTGTGAATTGTGCTGCAATAAACATTGAGGTGACTGTGTCCCTGTAGTATGCTGTTTTTAACTCCTTTCGCTATAGACCGAGGAGTGGGATAGCTGGGTCAAATGGTGGTTCCATTCCTAGTTTTCCAAGGAATTTCCATAATGCTTTCCATATTGGCTGCACCATTTTGCAGTCCCACCAGCAATGTATGAGTGTGCCCTTTTCCCCACATCCTCGCCAACATTTATTGTTGTTTGTATTCTTAGTAGCTGCCATTATGACTGAAGTGAGATGAAATTTTAGAATAGTTTTGATTTGCATTTCTCTAATAGCTAGAAATGTTGAACATTTTTTATATATTTTGTTGATTGATTGTATATCACCTCTGAGAAGTGTCTGTCCAGTTCCTTGGTCCATTTGTTGATTGGGTTATTTGTTATTTTGCTGTTTAGCTTTTTGAGTTCTTTATTTATCCTGGAGATTAGTGCTCTATCTGATGGGCAAGTGGTAAAAATTTGCTCTTAAGCTGTAGACTCTCTATTCACCTCATTGATTGTTTCTTTTGCTGAGAAGAAGAATGACATTTGCAGGTAAATGGATGGAGTTGGAGAATATAATGCTAAATGAAGTTAGCCAATCCCAAAAAACCAAATGCTAAATTTTTTCCCTGATATAAGGAGGCTGATTCATAGTGGGGTATGGAGGGGGAGCATGTGAAGATTAGACGAACTCTAGATAGGGCAAAGGGGTGGGAGGAATAGGGAGAGGGCAAGGGGGGTAAAAACATGGTGGAATGAGATGGACATCATCACCCTGCGTACATGTATGAAGACACAGTGGAGTGAATATACTTTGTGTAAACCAAAGATATGAAAACTTGTGCTCTATATGTGTAATATAAATTATAATGCATTCTGCTGTCATATATAACAAATTAGAATGAAAAAATAAAATATATTTCTGGTCTTTGGTGTCTATTTCAGGGTTCTACTTTCATGGCTTTTATTTTGCAGCTGGCCCATCTCTCTGATGGGAATCCATTCCATTGCCCGCGCCAGACGTGAGAGAGGCAGATACGTGCATTTTTGTAAATGCATGCATGCACAGATGTATTTGATATCTAGAAATGCCACACACACATTTGACATCAAGAAATGTTCTTTTTAGGGAAATAAATCCTGTTTATTTTCCCATCTGGAATCCTCATTACCCTGCTGACGGCATGTCCAAGTTTATGTCTTCTTCATTGACCACCTCAGGTGCTCCTGGGACGCCTCTTGAACCCGTTCATCCCAGACCTCCTTCCTCCTGTAGCTGTGAGGAGTTCAGAAGGCCCCATGTTCCTTGGTAGGTAGGAATATACCTGCTTTGGTCAGCCTGGCACCCTCTTCAGAGCTCCACAGCGCCACAGGCGTGCCCAAGCCTGAGGGCATCGTCTTCCCTTCGACTCAGAGCTTACTGCGGCAGAGACTGGAGCTGGACCAGGAGGTCACCCCATCGCCTCTCACCTCTGAGCCTATTCCCAAGAGTGATCCCCTTAATCTCTTCTAGTGGCTGGAAGTGGAAGAGTTGAGACTCCAATGACCATGCTTGGCTCCAATGTGGACCATCCCTATGGTGCTCAGAAGCTGGAGAATCAGTGGAGAAGCACAACATGCCCTGGGACCATCTGCAAACACCATGCATGGAAATGTCCTGCTTGCCATGGATGATATGAAATCTGGTAAACTGTGCCACCCCTGCCAAATACATGGCATAAACTAGCTTTTGCAGAACTTGTTATTCCCACCAAAGTTTCCTTGCAAGTTCCCAAGGAAGAAATGAAACAGTAAGATATAAAACCTTCCCTGTGGGTACTTCTGAGACCACCACAGATTTCCACCAATGTTCATAAGCTGCTTGTGTAAAACAGCTTGCAAGTTGAGCCTGAGATGGGGCTTTCAAAAGCAATGCATTGGAACAAAGAAACAAAAAGCTTAAATAGCACATCTGAAATGCATTGAAAGTGATATGTTGCAAAGCATCCTACCTCCAACCAGAGACTATTTCTAATTTTAGTAGCATAGATCTCAAGGGACATGTCCTCTTAGTATATGCTAGCCTCATGTGAGGTGGTTCTTTTACTATCATTTATTCTAAAACTATAACCTAAGCTTAATGAAAATGAAAGAGAATAAAGGGGGAATCCCAATAATTGGAAATATTGTATTTCTAATAAACATTCCATTTAATCCTTAGAGTCAAGTTTACATGGGTACAAAGTAAAAATGAAGAAGCATCATGGTAAATGTTCTTGGTGAAGAAGCAATGACTTAAAAGCTACTGTGAGTCAGCAGAGAAGGAGGAAATAGTTCTCATTCCCAGCCACAGGGGAAACAGGTGCTTTTAATCATGTAGACTTTTACTTAATCATAAATAAGGGAATCCTCAAACTGTGGTCCTAACATAGTCATTCACATTTGCTCAGATGTCTGTCCCAATCTTTCTGCAGAGACATTTAAGGTGTAGCAACAGCTTATGGTGGCAGTTAGAAAGCAGAGATTCTGCTATGCTAGCATTCAATTTTCAGGTGTGTGTGACCTTTCCCTCCACTCCTTTGGAAAACATCTACTCAGGTCTATCTGCATGCCTCTCCTCTGTAGGCATGTTTTTCTACATATTAGCTCATTTTCTCCCTCATCCCCCTGGAAGTGGTTATTGGCATGCCATTTGAGGAAGGAATATTGCAGGTTGCAGTTTGCATAAGGCCGGCTGACAATAAAACTAAATATGGACATGCATGCCCTAGACCACCAGCTCTCCAACACTGGGCAGTGTTGATGTAGGGGCTTGAATGCCCCGGGGCATTGCAAGTCCTCCTTGCTTCCTTCATTATTTGCTTTCTTTTCTTGCTTGAGTATCTACCAAACAGAGAACCCTTCAAAGTAAGGACAGACCCATGAAATCATATGCTTCCCCTCCTGTTTTATTTATCTTTCAGTGAAATCTGAAAAAAAAAAAAAGTCTTAAGTTATTGTTTATTACTTCAAGGTAAAAATGTTGGTTTTTTTTGAAATGACATTGCAATATTATGGATAATTGGAAAGTAAATACTGCTTAGCATTATGATTAATCATTTCTTAAAGGAGAAACATTTGCTTTGACAAATTAGTTCTGAATACTGAAATCCTATTGTCTTTATGTATATGAATAATTTTTGTAAAATGTAAAAGTCATTCAATTTTTTTGATCTCCTGATTTCTTTATTGACTTAGTTTTGCCAAGTACATATAGTTAACCATTTATAAGCAATTTTACTCTGAAAACAACTTTCCTAAACTACTTCCAGTCAGTAATAATGATATACATGCCATTTTTAGCCTGATTCTTCTTCAGGTGAGACAGCGTGACTTCCTGGTTTATCAGAGACCCCAGGTGGATCCTGTGGGATCCACTGTGCACTATCTACTATAGTAGGTAGGGGTGGAGTTGTAGAAGTGCATAAGATACAGCCCAATATTTACTCAGTGGTAAATATGCTAACACCCTCAGAAATAAATGCAAACCTGGATTAGTAATTATTAAACAATGTAGGAAAGATCAGTTCCAACCACAAAATTCAGCCTAGAAAAGTGGCCCAGCAAGGCAGGAAGAACATAAACCCAGTTCTCAGTGGGAGAGAATCGTGTGGTAAACATATTCATTGCATGTCCCAGGTGCTGTCACCTGACAGTGAATATTTCTGAACTCAATCAAAATCAGCTGAAAAGTCACTTGTGTTTGAGGGATGTGAGTGGTAAGATTACACCATGTGGGACCATGGTCTTGGTGTCCCCAGTAATATAGAAACTCTAGGTAAAGACCTTATAAGCATAATGTTTGGTAAAAATAACTACCAGGTTGCTTGTGTCTTCAAATCCCCTCCATCAAGAAATCTCTTTGCAGCAAATGGATTTGCTTGGGTGTAACTCAATTTGTTGGACAGGCATAAGAACAGGAAGCAAATACATTAGATATTAACCACGCAGGGGATCTGTGAGGGTGCTGGGATCACCAGGGACTGAAAGTGTGATGGACCTCAGATTCAAATGTCCTCCAGCACCTGGATTTCAAAGACAAGAAAAAAAATAGGAAAACTGTTGTTGGAAATGTTTCTCTTTCATTTCATTTGCAGAATTGCCTTTGTGGGAAAGTGTTTGGTATGAAATCATAATCATCTGGTGAAACAAAAGTTAAAATCCATTTTTCCGTTTGCCTTGCCCATTATCTGTATCTGATAAGACTAAGAAATGGAGATAATTATGAACAGTAAATGGAGACTGTACTTCTAGATGTGTGCCTGAAGATCAAGGTTACAGTTTGTATTTTACTGATTTTTTTTCCATTTGGAAAACTAAAGCCAAGAGGAAAGGCAGAAATTAACTCCACTACTTTAAGCCATTGTTTGTGCTTTTCGTTGTATACTTAAATTACTGAGGAATGCTGTAGTCTGCCAGAGCTGGGGTCCAAGGCACCACTAGCTCTATTTTCTTCAACCTGAGATGAAGCACATGGGGAGGTAATCCGTCCCCAGACTCAGGCTGGCATAGAAGCACCTTGTTACTCTGGGAAAAGATTCACAAATAAAATAAACCTGAATGTGGAGTCTTAGCTCCCCAGGGGACCCTGGTAACAGGGCTTTCAGCCTGAGGGTGTGGTGGGACTGTGCAATGGTTGCAGATGTTATCTTCACCCTACCTTATAAGAAGCCTGCATGTCCCCAGCTCCTTTGAAGCTAGGTTGGGTCATGTGACTAAATCTGGTCAGTGGAATAGGGGAGACGTGGTCATGTGGGATGGGCCGTGAGACCCTATAGGATTAATGTGTACATAATCACACAGCTCTCTGCATTTCATCCCATGAATTTGTGGCTTGTACTTTGATTAAGCAGAAAATGCCTCTGAGCACAACAGCATAGTCCCCTCCCACCCTCTTGTTTCAGCTGTGCATGTCAGAATTAGGTAGCACTCAATTACCTCTGGAGCTGTTTTTACCATAAGAGAAAAGTCAACCATGGAGAATAATAATAGTCAATGTCATCGAGACCTATGGAGCACAGGTTGGCTTCTTTCTATTCTGTGCTAGGTATGGAGGCAGCCCTGGTGATGGGAAATCCTAACATGGGCAGCTGAGACTGTAATCTCACTAGTGTGTTCAGGGAGCCAGGGGCCGTGGTTTACTTTTTACACCCTGGTGGATACAGGGTTTACAAGGCAGGAGTGCCATAAGCAATTCAGTCTGGACTTCCGAAGTGACCTCCTTCCTCCCTGGGCAACCTTTATCCCAGACTTCTGTGCTGCCAGTCATAGAAGGCAAACCTAGCGAGGTGGGGTGTCCCTTGCCTGTCATCCCAACAGATGAGGAGGCTGAGGAAGGAAGATCGCAAGCTAGCCTCAGAATTAAGTGAGGCCCTACGCAAATTAGTGAGACACTCTCAAAATTAAAGGGGGATAAAGAACCCCCAAAACCAGGGGCTGGGAATGTGGCTCAATGGTTAAGCACCCCTGTGTTCAGTCTTCAGTACCAAAAAAAAAAAAAAAGGAAAGAAAGGTAAACCCACAGAAACTCTGTCCATCTGGGAAAGCAGGTGAGCATGATGTGGGAGGGGCTCCTTTGCTAAAGCTAGCAGGTTGGTTTGTTGGACATTGTGCCCTAAAAATTTGTAACTCAGAAGATTCATGCTACTGACATTTCTCTTTCTTGGATACACATAAAAAATTTAATTTATAATAGCTGGGGCTCAGTCATAGAACTCAAATTTTACTTTGTAGAAAAGGAGCAACATATTCAGAAAATAAATTAGGGAAGTAGATTTTACTTGATGATATTCTCTCTTAATATTAACCACTGTAATTCCAGATTTCCAATCCCTGGCCTTGGTTGTGTGGATAAAAAGGACTATATAACATTCATAGTACATAATTATTTAATAGTATAAAATACATTTAAGTATTTCTTTAAGTTTCAGAGAAAAATTATAGCAGCAAGTGAGTAAACTAAATTTTTATTCATGAAAGAAGAAATTTTAATATACTCAATACCCTAGGAACTAATACACTGGCTCATTTTATTTAAGTTTACTAAATAAATGTGGAATTAATGAGTTGAACAGACTATAACTTGGAATAAAAAAGAAACAAACACTGACTGACAGTCCTACCAGATATAATGAAATCAATAACCCACTGATTATTAAAATCTGAAATTTGCATATTTTAAAACATGATTTTTGGCCTTTAGAATATTTTTAGATTCGAACAAAAGTTGCACAGAGTTGACACAGTTACCAGATGCACAGCCTCCTTCCTCCTACATCTGACATCTTACACCTCTGTGGCTTATTGGTCAACATCTCTCAGCCAATGTTGATGTGATTAGTAGCTAAAGTTTGTATTTAATCGTGATTCATTAGAGTTACCCAATGCCCCCTTCCTGTTCTAGAATCCCCTCTAGGAAACACTGCATTTCATGTCCCGACTGCCCTGTGGACACAGCCTCCGCTCTAATCCGCTATGTCATATGCCTCCCTGTGCAAAAAGTGAGACAGGAGCCATGCAAACCCTGGACGAAACTTCCTCCGCAGTGAATCCCAATGGAGAAAGCAGACCAGGACTGAGATAAAAGGACTATATAACATTCATAGTACATAATTACTTAATCGCATACATTTGCAACTCAGAAGATTCTGAGACAAGACAAGCCACTTGTCCTCGGGAGCTCCGACTCATCAACTGAATTTGGTTGCCGAAAAAATATCTCGAGGCAAAACTTGTGTCCTGACACTTTTGTTGGTTGGTGTGACTAAAAAATGGAAATGGAGCAGGAAGGAAGGAGGACCAGCAGGAGGCCAAGTGGGGGGAGGCCAAGGGGGCTCCAGCTTTCCACCAAGGGGCAGTTGACCATGGACGCACACAGCATCCTTTAATTGCTTCTCTAGAGTTCCTTTGGGAAGAGTTTACTTGACCCCTGGGACAGGTCCAGGATGACCAATGTGACCATGGGGCCTTCAGGGAGGACCTTGAACTAGGGCCTTAGTGGGTCTCCCTCCAGGTTTCCTAGCTACAGGGTGGACCTGGACACCATGCTGGGGAAGGCTGAGGTGACAGATGTCAGAGTTGAGGTCCTGGTGAAGGTGACTGGAGCTTCAGAACCAGGGAACCATCAAGTGGGACTGCAGTTGTGGAGGGGTGAAGACGCCTCGTGAGTGTGGAGGGGGACGTCCAGCTGGTCTAGTTCAAGACTGACGTTTCCAACTCAGGCTCACCTTTTAGACCAAAGCCAGTACACTTTCTTGCTGGCTGTTTTGCAAGGGCACCATCATGCCTTAATCTAAGGACAGATTCCTTCTGAAGAAAGCATCACTGTGCAGACATCTCTGGTACATGTAGAAAACTGAGAAGACTGGGGAAGCATTAGGCAGTGTAGCCTTATGGGATGACCACGGCCTGTGGGGTCCATTGCTTAGCAAAGCGAGCCACAGGACACACAGCCATGTGACAGCACCTGCCCTGCCTTTCTTCTCTAGAATTAGGTGCACCAAAAGTTTTGCCCTTTTACAAGTGTCTGATTTCATTGGAAGACTTGCATCTCATGGCTGGAGGTGCAACTTCTGATAAATATTGTCTGTAAGAGGCTCCAGGGATCAGATTACTGATGGAAAAATGTCAAGCCTGCAGGAAAAGGTAAACACGCCATGAGATTTACTGCGCTTCCCCAGTCTAACGCACAACACCCCCCAACCACACTTTATACCCATGTCTGGAAGCTGAGGAGCCAGGGAGGGACACTGCTTCACCAGGAGCAGAAACCACCACTCGGGATTCAGAGCCATGCCTGGGCCTCAATATCACTTCTTAGCTTTATGAACTTGGTGGCTCTTCTTCTTTCCAATTCTCAATTGCTGCAGCTTTGTGAGGGAGATGACGCTATCACTTTCTGTGCGGGACGCTTAGGGGGAACTGGAGATGCACCACTTAGCACATGAGAATTCCTCACTCGATAAAAGCGGAGACAAGCTGTGGTCCACGGGCTTAGCAGACATCTTCAACTGATTTATTTAAAGGTATTTGCTAGGTGCCTGATCTCTGGATCTGTTCTGGGTGTCACCTAATAAACAAAAGAGAACGTTTCTATTCTCCCGTTGCTTATTTTCCACTAGGCGAATCCGAGAACTAATGAAACCAAGAGAGCAAAATCTTCCGTTAGGCAGCAACAATGAGGAAAACTGAGACCAGGTGAGTGGTGGAGGCCATCTGGGGATGGTCTGTTCAGGGACAAGTGAGAAGGCCGGGTATGGCCACAGGGATGGAAAGGGGCAGCAGTGACAGACAACAGGGTGGAGAGGGCACCCTGGGGACTGGCAGACTGGCAGACAGGTCCATTGTGAGGACCTGAGTTTAATTCTAAATAGGATGAGAGCCCGTTGGGTGTTTCCATGAGAGGAATGAGATCAGGTGTCCTGTATTGAAAGTCTTGTCTGGTTCCTGTGTGGACAGGAGGGTGGGGCTTCTGTGCAATGACTCAGGTGGCTGTGGTGGCCAGTAGTGGAGCCAGTGGGTAGGAGAGGCTGGCTCTCTGAGGAACTTTGGAGAAGGGCCCACAGGTGTACTTCTTGAATTTGTAGGATTTTATTTCTCTGGCAAACTTAGGACGTTTTCAGCATTTCTCCAATTATCTCTGACCCCCTCCCCTCTCCTCCCAGAGCTCTGAGGACATTAGATGTCCACACAGCCCCTGGGCCCCCGAGTGTGTGGTTATTTCTCAGTTCCTCTGTTAGCCTCTGCTTTTCTGGCTGTGTGGCGTGTTTTGTTCTGCTCCAGCCCACTCATTTGTCCTTCTGTCCCCCCCACTACCACTCTACCATCTACCATCGAGTGCCCATCTGTGAGGTTTTTGTTGTTGCTACTGTGTTTTTGCTTCTGAATTTCCATTAATTCCTCGCTGTATCTCCTACTTCAGCTGAGACTGTTCCTTGGCGGAGGCTTCTTAATTTGTCTGTGTTAACTGGAGCACAGTGGTAATTGTTCACGGGAGCATTTGGATCAGGGCAGCTTTAAAATCTCAGTCCAACAGTCCAGCACCTCCTTCCTCTCTGCCTGGGCGCCTGCAGATGACCTTTCTTCAGTTGGCTTTTGATCTTCCTGGTTCTTTTTCTGGCAAGTGATTTTCTTTACAGGCTTGTAATTTGGGGCATTAAGCTCAGAAGCCCTTTGTCTTGTCCACACATCCTGTCCTAAGTGACTTTTTTTGACACACCTTATGGGGAAGAAGGGAATGCTGCCTGGGGTCTGCCATGCAGAGGTGGAAGTCCAGGACCCCAGCAAGGGGGAGTCCAGGGCTTCTCTTGTCCTCCGCTGGCACCTGAAGGGAGTCCCATGACCCCAGGTTGTCTCTGCTGACACCCAAGGAGGCCACATTTCAGCTGTTTGGTGGGGGTTTGGTCAGTCACCATTCTCTCCTTTTGACAAAATCCCTGAGAAAATTAACTTAAGGAGGAAAGATTTATTTTAGCTCATGGTTCCATACATGGTCACTTGGTCCCATTGCAAGGAGCCCAGGGGGAGGCAGAAGAACCATGGTGGGGACACATGTGACAGAATAGAGCTGCTCACCTCATGGCATTCAGGAAGGAGAGAGAGAGAGAGAGAGAGAGAGAGAGAGAGAGAGAGAGAATGAGAAAGAGGTAGGGGGGAGACAATGCCAAGTTCCTACACATGTCAAGGCCACACCCCTAGTGACCTAATTACTCCAGCTAAACCCACCCTCTGAGGCTTCCCATGGCTCCCAATAGCGCCACCAGTGAGAACTAAGCCCTCAACCCAGCAGCCCTTAGGAACATTCCAGATATAAAGTCTAAAAGGGTTGGAGTCCCAGTTCCCCACAGGCCTTCACCACTGGGGTAAGGTGGCCCCATGACCATGGGCAGTAGTGGATTCTTCACTGCCCGCTAGGGCCTGAGCGGGCAGGCACACATGGGAGAATATCTCATCACTGCTGGGGGGGCTGCAGTCACCTCCTCCTGCGCAGTTCCCAGGGAGGCTTTAGGAAGGGATGGGGATGGTGGCTTGTTACCAGCCAGCAGGATGGAGGTCTCAGGACGGAAAGCACCTGGCCTTCTCTGACCCCAGCACAACGGGGGTGCTGAGGCACCTCGCTACAGTCCTGTGAGCACAAAAGATGGAGCTGGGCACTGGGTCTGGGGGTCTGCTGTGGGCACAGGATTTTACTGTTGGACGGCCTAGAGTCCTCTGGTCTACTGTGTCTTCACACCAGGGTCTCCTGGCTGGCCTTTTAGTTTTAAGTGACCATGTTTATCAGGATGGTTTCCCTGTCCTCCCTGCCTCCCTCCTCTGCCTCCCTCTCCTTCTTCTTCCCTCCTTCCTTCCTCTGCCTGAGCTCATCGGGGATTCTCGTTTTCTGGCTCCTTCAGCTCCAAGATTAGGATAGAAAACACAGAGGAAAGCCCAGGGGACTGACCACCACCTTTTCCCTTCACAGTCCACCTTCTCTCCATCTGTCAGGGCCTGCCCATCTTTGTCCATGGAATGTCTGTGGGCCATGGGGACAGGGAAGAAAGCCGCGGGTCTGTCCGTTTGTGGAGAAGTGGAAGTGTCCTCGTGTCATTGACCTGTTTACTCATGTTCATCCACGTCTCTAAGCCATCTCCAGGAGTCCCCCAGAGGCTAGGTGAGGGGACAGGGAGTGGAGCCTCGGACACGGCCTTTCCTAGAGGTGTGTCGTGGTGACATGCTGGCCCCTTCCCTTCAGAGGTGACAACAGGGGAGGCAGTCTGCACACCAGGGCTTGTGGCTAAGTGGCTGGGGCTTGTCTTCCTCTTTCCATCTGTGCTGATCCTGTCACCACAAGAACCTGAGTGCTTCCTTTCTGTGCCCCTCTGGGCAGTGCTTCTAGCTACGTTGGAACGGTGGGGTTTCCCTAATCGTCCATCTTCCATAATTGGCCACACCACCAGGACAGTACTGTTTATGGCAGCAATTACACAGCCACTCCTGGTTAAGGCTGCAGCCAGGGCTGCAGGACCTGCTCGAGGATGGCGGCCCGACAGCTGGCTGCTCCTCAAGCTGCGGTCACTGCCGCTCTCCTCACCCCGGGTGCCAAGGGCTGCAAATCCCATGGCAGCCTCTCTGATCGCCTCAGCTGGTCCTGAAGGGTCCCAGGCCAGGGAGGTCATGTTCTCCCTAGGGTCCAGCTGGTGGGCACAGCACAGTGAAGGGGGAACTCAGAGGCTCAGCGTGACCAGGACGCGGTGTAACATTGGTGCCATCAGGGAGAGGAGCTCCTCCTTCTCCAATCCTTTCATTTTCAAGACAAAGAAACTGTGAAATTGCTCCTTTCCCCCCACATTCTCTCCAGCATTTATTATCTTCATATCCTTGATGGCTGCCATTCTGACTGTTGTGAGATGAAAACTCAGTGTAGTTCTATTTTTTTTTCCATGTATTTGCTGGCCATTTGTATTTTCTCTTCCAAGAAATGACTGATTAATTCATTTTCCCATCTATTAATTGGGTTATTTGATGTTTTGGAGTTAAAGTTTTTGAGCTTATTCATATATTCTAGTAGCTAGTAAATATTTTCTCCCTTTCTGTAGGTTTTCTCTTCACATTCCTCTTTCCTTAGCTATGCAGATGCTTTTTAACCTCATGCTTTTTAATTCGACAGCATCATTTCCTGAGCTTTAGAATTCCTATTGATCAAGTTACTACCTGTGCCTGTACATAGGTAGTGACTTGATCAATAGGAATCTATGGAAATCAGTGTGGAGGTTCCTCAAAGACCAGCTATATCACTCCTCGGTATTTAAACTAAAGAATTAAAGTCGGTATACTATAGCACTACATGCACATCCATGTTTATAGCAGCACGATTCACAACAGCCAAACATGTTTTCTCTCATATGTGGAAGCTAAAGAGGAAAAAGGAGAAGAAAGGTGGGGATGGATCTCATGACAATCAAAGGGAGATCAGCAGAGGGAAGGGACCAAGGGGAGGGAGGGAGGAAGTGCTGGGAGGGGAATTGGCCACACTAGATTGTCACATTATGTGCACGTTCCAATATGTAATGACAAATCTCATTATTATGTATATCTGTAATGCACCAATGAAAATGTAGAAAGAGAGAAGGAAAAAAAAAAAAAAAGATGAGAAACTAAGCCACAGAGCTGGACCAGGAACGAGCCAGGGTAACGAAGTGTGTTCTACACAGAGTTCAGAACAAGTTGAATGACAGTTCAGACCTCCTTGTCCCAGGCTCCAACTTGTGCAGGTGCTCCTCATCTCCTCAGAAAAGCATGGAGGCCCTGCCAGTCCAGTGTGCCCGTCCTGTGCCTGCACACCCTTCCTCCCTCATCCTGCCCCTGGACTTCCCCACCTCCGCGCAGCCTTGAGGTTCCAGGTCCAGTTGTGCCAGCTGCTCGCATCGAGAGGCCTGTGCCCTGCGGCTGCCTCTGCCTCAGCGGGTTTGGCCAATTTCCTGCCCACTGGTATTTCTGTCAGTCAGCCTGAGCTGAAGCCTCACCTCCTCTGATTCAAGCTAACAGCCCCTGTGACACCTTTATCCTCTCACCGTGTTTATCTTTCTTACTGAAGCCTTGACAGATTGCACGTGTGCTGTGTCACTTTCCTCCCCAAAGCCCGCACTCCCTCTAGATAGGGAACTTTTTCCTCTCTGAATCATTTGAGAGGAAATTGCAGAAATGATGCTTCATGACACCTAGATATTTCAGTGTCTATTTTTATTTTTAAAAAATCACACTTGCTTACACAGCCATACAACAAACATCAAAAGAAAGAACCCAACATTGATATGGGGCTTCCGTCTCATCAAAAGACCCCATTGAAGTTTGGCCTGTGGGTCACAAGTGTGCTCTAAAGCCAACACCAACAATAAAGAAAAACAACTATTCTTCTTTCTTATTTATTTATTTATTGTTTCCAGTGCAGGACCCAAGCAGGAGCATACATTTCCCTTGTCCTCGTGATTTTTGTGTGTTTATTGATAAGAAAGACACTTTAGGCCTTTCTGGTTTCATAACTGATTCTTTGGAAGAACAGAAGTCAGCTACTTTGTAGGGCACCCCTCCCCGTGGGGCTCTCTGATGTCTTCTTAGCATTAGCTTCAGGTGTTGCATGACTGACGGAAATAGAAAGCAACATCGTCCAGTCCTTGCGTGGGAAACTGGGCCTCCCCAGCCCCCGTGGAGGGGACTCACCAGCTGCCCCATTGTTGGAAACATTAAGTTCTAGTCCTTGTGTAAGATTGTGTCCACCAGATTTCTTCATTTTATAGTTAATTAAGGAAGTGTTCTATGCTTATTAGTCAATAAGTAATTTAACAAACATTCTGTGGGAAAATAACTTAGAATTATGTGTGTGTTCCATTTATCATCGTTTACCTGTGAAGTTCAGCACTCAGTGGTGGTGCTTGTCTTCATCAATTATGGCGACGTGGTTGCTGAACGGTTTCCAGTTCCGCAAACCCTTTTCTATATTTGTTTGATGGGATTCTATCACACAAAAGAGTCCTCTCTTCTCCGCCATTTACTTGTGTTGGTTCACTGTTTGTAGCAGGATTCCCATTTATTTAAAAGATCGAACTACTGCCTTACTACTTTCTATGTTCAAGGCACCCATGGCCAAGAGTCCCCTCAAATGCACCCATGTGTCCTTGTCATGTTTTATCACTTCCTTGCTTTTGGCACAATAAAATGATGGCTGAGGTTCAGGATTTCCACTGCGGTCCCATCTTTGGAATCAGCCATCTCTCCAAGGACTCTGGGTCCTTTCAGTAGAGGTCCCATCTAGGAGTCACAGATTCGGTGCTAGGTGTTCTCACTGCTCCTGGGGGGTCGATATGTCTAGGTCCTACTGGTGCAAGAGGAATGTGCCCCATTTGTCCACATGCATCATGTACTCACATATTAAGAACTGAGTGTTCACACTGATGTCTCCCATTTCAACATCCCACAGGTTATCGTGGATTCTCCCATTCCATGTGTGCAGCTCCTTTCTCTGATAGTCAGAGCCTGGCTTCCATTTTTCTTAATGCATTTTATTTTCTGCCCCATCCCACTGGTGGTACACAGAATAATGTTGCATGGAGTTATCAGGGCCTGATCCTGAGACCCTATGAGCACAGTCTTACGTGGAACATGGTCACTGTAGGCATGGGGGGTAAGACTGTCATAACCTGGGTGTGCCCAACCTTTCCAGCCCCAGGGCACAGTTATAAGCCAACAATTTTATGACAGCTGAAGAAAACCAACACATCCCACATGCCATCAACCCACTAACCCCGAGCACTGTCCTCTGCACTCAAACCTCTGCCAGCCAAGTTCTGCTGAGCCCAAATAACTAACCATAGTCCTTGGTAATAGGGAAATGTTGGCATTTGGTCCATTCAAGGTCTCCCTTGTAATCTTATTTCATTTTTTTTTTCTGTTTGTGTTTTCGTTAAGAATTGCTAAGGAACAAATAACAACTTATAATAACTGTGATTTTCTCAGGATTTTGTAGGTCAGGGATTGAGAACGAGCTCAGCGGGACAGCTTTTGCATGGACTCTCTCACAACAGACACCAGCCATGAGCCCTGGCGGCAGGTATCAGAACCCCTCTGGGCTGCAGGTCCCAGGCGGTGCTCACTTGGCTGGCCATTCTAGCTCAGCTGGCGGCTCTCTGGGACTTACAATATGCATACTTACAAACTTACATGGCCTCTCCCAATGGGGCAGCTAGCTTCCCCAGAGTAAGTGTCCCAAGAGAGCCCTGGGGATGCACATGACATTTTATTGCCTGGGGATCTGATATTAATATTTGAGGCTGTAAGAGAGCTGAGGGCAAGGAACACAGACCCTGCCTCTCCATAGGAGGAATGCCAAGGATTGGGGACAATCGTTGGAAACCACCCACCTCATCCCTAGCCCACCCATCATTCCTTTCCCCCAGAGGTACTGCTCTGACCTATTGGATATGGTGCTTAAAAACATATTTGTTCTTGGAAGATATGCAGTGATTAGGTGGTGAACACAGATTTCATCCACAGAAGTGACATTGTGTTCTTATTCTTAGCCTGCTTTTAAAAACATTTTCACTGATTTTGTTGTTGTTTGTTTATTTTTGAGACCTTTCCCATTTTAATATGGTTGTCTATGGAATTTTTCAGGCTACTTACATATCCTTGACCCATGTAAAAATATTATTTAAAATTCTATGTTTATTGCTGAATTGTGACTCCAGTGATATCTGTTCAAACCCCAACTCCTTTGGAATATGACCTTATTTGGACAACAGAGTCTCTGTAGATGCAGTTAACTTAAGATGTGGTCATGCTGGAGAAGGATGGGCCCCTAATCCATTATGAGGCTGTCCCTATAATGAGAAAAATGGAAACACATCTAGGGAGAATGTCATTTGAGGATGGCAGCCTGATGGGAGCGATGGTCTAACAAAGGACAACAAAGCCCGTCAGTGACTCCTGGAAGCTGGAGAAAGCACATCTTCCTTCCCTCAGTCTCCAGGAGGAATTGACGCCACTGACCCTTGATGTTGGGTTTCCAGCCTCCAGAACAACAGAGAAATTCCTACTGTTTGACATCATGTGATTTGTGGGGCTTTGTTACAGTGGCCTAGGACAGGCAATATTGCAACACACTGGGTCCAGTGTAGGCGATCTTGCAAAATAGTTACAAGAGTGAAACATAAATGAGTAGCCTCCATTCCCCAGGCAGGAGCGCATGCTCACACTGCACCCTTACATCACCTGCTCCCAGAGTAAGGGAGGTGCAGTCAGCAGCCGCTGCCCTTCTCCCCCATGGGAAGGTGGTTCTGGGGTGGAAGGGATGCACCCTCTCCTCCCCACTGTGGACATGCCACCTCTGCAGGGTAGGGGAGATGACTTGGCTTTGTCCTTCCCCAAGAATGGCCTACCCACAGCATGGAGGACAGGGGTTCCCGTCCCCAAGAGCCTGGGCATCAGGTTGACATCTCCATCACTATCCTTCCAGCATCTACCCTGGGAAAGGGCCATGCTTGTGTGTTGGGTCCTCCCCTGGAGACTCAAGGACCTTGGCACCAAGGCTGTGTCATGAAGGAGACTGGAGTCCCCTGCCCAACACTTGACATGAGATGCTTAGGGAGTATTTTGTAATAAATCCATGCAAGTATCACTGGACAGAAATGGAAGGACAATTTACATATTTCTCCTTACCAAAGTCATCCTCATCTCCTTCATTATGAATTCTCTCATGTACGGTCCTGTGATGGTAAGTTCAGACACAAGAGCATGCTCACAGAACTTGTGTATGATTGTGGAAATAATCAAGCTGGTGTCTCAGAACAGAAGTGGCCTAAAAATAAGCTTCTTTTTTTTGTTTGTTTGTTTTATAATGGGATTACAGAGGAGTATTGCCAGACACCAGGAGCAAATTCTGTGACCAGCACCTGGACTGACCTTGTGTCCTCAGAACACTGGACTTACCATTGAAAGACCATTTTATCTGTGAAAAATAACACAAAAGTGGGGTGAGAACTACAGGTCGATTTTAAATCCCCAGAGGTAGAAGAACAATATTTTCTGGGCTTTCTCATGAATAAATGTGGTGTGTTTATTTGGCAATGGCTTCCTCCTTTCCTCCTCCTCCTCCTCTTTGGACTCCTCCTTGTTCTTCTCCTCCTTCTTCTTTTTAATTTTTTTTCTTGGTGATATTGTGTGATGGGAAAGCCTTTTAATAAATAATGATGGAGAGCCCCATGCGTTGTATTCCCTTTCTCTGAAGTCCTTCATGATGCAAATATTAACATTTAAGCTGACTCTAAACAATATGAGCTGCTTCTGTTAAAAAGGTAGCATTGAGTTATGACTTTTTAATGGATATGATGCCTTTATTAAATAAAACAGCTTAAAAGACATATTTTACCCATTAGCTGGCACTGCTGGAAGAAAATTAATCTTCTGTTTTTCTCCTTTGGTGAGTACACATTGTAAGGATGTATTTGTAGGAAGAAGATGGAATTCCTCCTCATGGACAGCTGGGTCCCACTGCAGTGATAGCTGACGTACGGAGCCCATGCCACCCTCCCCTTCCCACTCAGGAGCTAGAACACAGTGGGTCTGACCACGGACCTCACACAAGCCTAACCTGTTGGGAAGCTCACTTCTCTTCATGAAGCATTTTTAAATTGTGTTTCCCTTTGAAAGAAAGAAAGGGAGGGAGGAAGAGAAAGAAGGAAAGAAGAAAAAAAGCAAAGCATCTTCCACTTTCTGACTTTGAGGCCATGGACACTGTGTGAGATCTGGACTCCCTCCTACATGAGGTCGGGTTTGGCCACTGCCTTCCTTCAACTCTGAGCCCAGGACGGAAGGGCAGGAGTTGTGTTCCAGCCTGGCCACACTCACTAGTGGCTGTGGGAGGCAGGGTCTACTCTCTGGGCCCCAAGTGTTACACCTATAACACGGCCCTAGACGATCATCCCTTTGTGACTTAGAGCAAATGCACACAGACTGGCAGCCTGGTGTGACAAATGTATTGTGCAGACATGTGACTCCTTTTGTTTACCTCCCTCATAGCCGTAGCTATTTTAAGGTCAATGTGCTCTAACTGTGAAGTTTTACCTGAATCTATGTGTCCCCAACAATTTATGAAAAATTGGAACCTCTGGCAATTCCAACCCAGCCTGCGCCTTCCCACCTGACAGCCCCTGTCTGGAGGTGCATGCCAGGTGCTCTTCTGAGTCCTTTCAACAGGGCACAGGTTGAAATGCCACCAGATTGCCACAGTCTCCTCTGTTCCCTTTCGCTTCTTAGAAAATGGTTTCCTTGTTAGTATCTAGATGTTGCTACACTCGGAACTTTGACTTTTTTATAGACAAGCAATACAACAAAGGCTGCCTGCAATCAGTGCCAATATTAAAGTGAGAGAATCTACAGACAACATGTGGCTAATTTCCAGGAAGTGGTCCCGATAGATTTCCACGTGTGTTACGTTCTCCCCGTCAGGGTTTCTTGTCTCTAAGCAAAACCACCTCAAGCTACCTCTTCCTTGAACCTCTTGATCTTTCTTCCATAGACTTTGGGTTTCTTACCTTCATTTGCCCTCTTCCCTCAATTACCTGAAGCGTACCTACATGTTTAGTAAGAGCTGAGGAGTGGAGAGAGCCAGGAAACACAGGTAAAATGTATCTGGCTTACTCATAAAATTTGGATCCTGTTTTGGAAGACAAATCAAAAATCAAAATTGCCCTGTAGCCTTCTGTCCTTCTGTGATGGTTAATCTGAATTGTCAATTTGATGGGATTAGGAGATGCCGAAGATTAAGAGGCTTCTGGGTGTGTCAGTGAGGGTGTGTCTAGGGATGATTGGCATGTGGGAGAGCCAACCACAGAGGAGATCCTCCCTCAGTGTGGACAGCACCATCCAATAGGTGGAGGGCTTAGATGGAAAAAAGTTGGAAGAACAAAGAAGCAGCCCCAGATGTAGCCCTGACTCTTCTGGAGCAGGTTCTTAGCTGCTCCTGAGATCCCCTGAGGGCACCAGACACTCGCTCCTCCACTCTTCAAAGTAGATAGCCCAGTGGCTCTCCAGGAGTTTCCAGGCCTTCCCTCCCTAACCAGGGCTGCATCATGATCGCTCTTGTTCTGGGGCCTCAGCTTCTTAGACTGAGCAGCTACTAGTCCCCTGTTCCCCAGCCTGTAGCCAGCCATTGTGGGACCATCCAGCTTCAGGTTGTGCAGGCCAATCTAATGAAACTTCTTTTGTATAGACACACACACACACACACACACACACACACACACACACACATTCTGTTGGTTGTTCCTCTAGAGAACCCTGACTCTGGAGGTGAGTAACTCACTCCCCCTTTGTAGGTACGCCAGCTGAGCTCAGAAGCTTGTCCCAGGTTGTCTGGCTACTGAGTGAGGGGCCAGGCTAGGTGTCCCTATGTAGGGGTCGGATCTTCTAAGGTCAGAGAAAGTGCATCCTGAAGAGTCCCCACGTGGAGTTCCTGCTTATTAATGGAAGCCAAGCAGCTGGGATGCCGCACAGGGCAGGATAGCAGGACCTGCTCACACCAGGCTGACTCTTGTGGGGCACCATGACCCTGAGGAAGGAGAAGATTATGGCCCAACAGTCCTACCTGCTACGTCTGCACATGTTTCCTGGCGTGTCATGGGAACAGATCCTGTTTTGTCTCCAGGCAAATGTTTTTCTTCGTACAAGTGAAGGAGTCAGTTGCTTCCATATGTTAGGCCATAGTTAAGATCTAACCTCTCACTGCCCTGTGTAAGATGGGCTCCCTGTCCTCCCCGTAAACACACTGTCACCCCTGACTTCCTTCCTTGATGCTGGGACAGGAGCGCAGACCTAGCTCAGCGGAGCCCCTCACCTCATGGCACAGCGACATCACCGGGTGTTGTGGGCCTCCATGGTTATTGTCATGATTTTGTCCAGGGCATATGTTCTGGCAAAACCTTAGTAATATTTGATATTTTTTAATTCACATAAATAGTATTGGATGTGAATGTGATGCTGATTATTAGATTTTCCTTGTTGTGTAGCATTGATGGCCACATCAGGACTTCTTAAGGACCTATGGCCAGTGACACTCAGGTTGTATTGCAGTGTCTTTAAACAGGTCTTCTGCAAAACCTGGAGTACAAATGCTTGTTCTCTGGTGTATATGTTTCAGTAAGTGGAGTCACATGCCACTACACTATTTGAGGTGGTCATATTTGGCAAATAAAAAATGCAGGTCTTGAGTTAAATTTGGATTGAAAATAAATACCCCTTTAGCATGAGTGTATACACTATTTGAGACATGCTGTACTGTAACATTATTCAGTATGTGTCTTATAATTACATTTAACTGGGTATCCCCGTGTTTTATCTGATAGCACTAATTACACTGTAGTCCACAAATGCTACAGGAAGTTACTAGAACAGCCCATGTTGCAGGGAGTGGTCATCTTGGGATGGAAGGTAAGGATCAAGTCAATGGAATAGGCTTGGCAGAAGCCAAAGATTGAGGAACATTCAAACTTTTCAGACTGGAAACTACTTGTGCTAAACACGTTTGGGGATCAAACAAAAAACAGATTATGTGTCAGTATTTATCAAGCAGGTTCAGCACAAGGAAATTGTTTGCAAACAGGGAAAATGAGTTAGGACATGAAAGCTATAAGTATAACACCATTAACTTCGAAGATAAAAAGGTGCATAATTTGATGAATCCAAAAATACACACAGCTTCCCAATTGCCATTTCCCCCCTACCAGTTTATTTTTATTTTGATTGCTCTAGTTTATGGAAAATGAAAATAATGTGCATTTACAATGGGAAATTATTTACATGTATCAATCTGGCTAGCCGCTGTACTGTTCCCCTTTAGCCGAAGTTAATATCAACAGCTGTGTATGAATTTTCTAAAGATAATCTCATAGGTAGAAATCTCTTTCCTAATGCTTGTAAGTTTCTTGTATAATCATCCTCCTTTCCCCCGGAAAGAATGCATTTGTTTTTAATGACAGAAGGACTGAGGTCTGCTCAGTTTTGTTCCAAGACAATGTGACATATATTGATGTACCGTGGACGGTGGGTGGCTGGACTCTGAAGACCCCACCTCTCACTGGCTGTGCCACGTTGTGTGAATATTGAAAATGAGGTTCACAGGTACAACAAAGAGATGAGACCCTGGGATCCTTAAGAGTATGCAGACTATATAGATCTCACTGTCCCCTTCCCTTCACCCACAAATACACCAAATCCTGGTGAGGCTTTCACAGAGAAGCACAGAAGGACTCTGAGATGTTCCAGGAGGAAGGCAGACCTGCTGGATCCCCAGGCCTGGGACGGGCTGCACTTTATGTTTTATTTTTGTCCCACCTGTCTTTCAGGAGGGCACTGGAGAGCTGTCCAAACCAGAGCCACCAGAAGTTGCAGCCAAAACCCTCAAGGAAAGTCTGCTTTCCCTGACCAGAGGCCTGGGAGAGGGGCTGCCTGGAGACACCTGGTGGGCACCCCCACTGCCACTCTGCCCCTGGGCAGGCACTGGGTTCTCTGCCTGCAGCATGTCAGGGCACCTGTGGACCAAGCCACTCACGCTGCCACCTGGAGCCCCAGTGGGCTGACAGCAGCAGAAGTGAAGCCCCCTGGGATCCCTCACCACTGGGGCTACCTGCAGTGGCATCAGTACATGAAGGAGCAACAGTGTCTGCACAGCACATCTCCGGAAAGTATTTTTGTAGATGCAGGCAGGACCAGTGGAACTTGGGTGGGTGCACAGCAGCATCTGAAGGACACAGCAAAACAGAGAGACATGGCCAATGCTCTGGAATTTAGGTATCATTAAAACTACATAGCAAAATACAGGCCACAACTTGCCTGCTACACCTAAACTTGAGGCAGTTACTCTCTGATGAAAGAAAAAATTTAAATAGGACCCAGTGTTGTTTAATATAAAACCACCACTTACCAGATATGATGAAGAATAAGTTTACTGGGGCTGGAGCTGGGGCTCAGTGGCAGAACACTTGCCTAGCACTTGTGAGGCACTGGGTTCAATCCTCAGTACCACATAAAAAATGAACAGATTAAATAAAGGTTAAAAGAGTAAGTCTATATAACACAAACCAGTAAAATTTAGCCTGAGAAAAATATAAGCAATAGGTATGAATACTGAGATGAATCAGATTTAGGAATTATTTAAGATGAATTTTAAAGCAGGGATCATAAAATAAGTTTTTTAACAAGATGGGAAAATTCTCTTGAGACAAATAAAAAACAGAAAATTTCAGTAGTTAGAAAAAACACTCAAAAGAAAATTAGAGAACTATGAAAACACAATGAAAGGAAATAAATGAGCTGAATGGATTCAAGAGTAGAGTGGAAATGTGTTAGTTTTCCATCCCTGTTGGAAATACCTGAGATAAATAAGCTTATAAAGAAGAAAAGTTTTCCCTGGCTCACAGCTTTTGGAAGTTTCAGTACATGACAAATTGGCCCCATTGCTTTGGGCCTGTGGTAAAGCTGCACATCATGAAGGGAGCACAGGGCGCAGCACAACTATTCATGTCAAGGCCAGGATCAAAAAGAAATGGGGAAGAGCCTAGGGTCCCACAGCTCCTTTGGTGGGTAGGACCATAATGGCCCCAAGGCTTCCACTAGGCTCCACCCCAGAAAGTTTCCACCACCTTCCAACAGAACCACCAGCAGGGACCAGGCCCTCAACATGTGGGCCTTGGGAGGACGTCCTGCTCCAAACTGCAACACTGGGAGAGAGAGAAAAATCGCTCGTATTGAAGTCAGAAAAGAGAATTTATTCAATCCAAGCGAGAGAGCAAATGGATTAAAAGCCAGTGAGCAGAGCATCGGGGAAGGGGAGGAAGGAGTGTGGGGCTGAAGTGGTGTTCCAAGAAGTAACGGCGGGCACTTGCCCAGCGTGGCATCAGGACCAGAACTTAAGGTTCAAGAATGTGAAAAGATTTCAAGTAAGATCAACCCAAAGACCCCGTGGCAAGACACACCGTGATTCTAGTTCCAAGGACAGAAAGCAACCATGACAAAGTACTAGAGCAGAGACAAGTGACACATCAGGTATGGAGGAAGACCAGCTCTAAGGACAGTGGACTCCTCCTCTGAAGTCACAGAGGTGACAAACTACTAAACAGAAAAACAAGACAAAACATGGAAACAGAATCTTAGGTGTGAAGCCAAGAGACGCACAAGACCAGGTTGGCCAGGGACATGACTGGGGGCTGAGCCACGGGGAACCCTAACAGGTGCAGGTGGAGAGAGGCCAGGAGGGCTGCCAGGCTGGCCCAGGGTGGGGTGCTCGGACTTCCTTCTGAAACCCCATTGCCTGGAGCTCCTGCCAAGAAGGCACCAGGGGCAACAGCTCCCCCTGGTGGAGAACTGAGTCGCAGGCCTGCAGCCTCCCTGCCTGGGGCTGGGACCACTTCTCCATGGTGAGAGGACACGGTGAGGGCTTCTCGGCTTCCCAAGCCTCATTTGCTCATCTGGGTTTGCCTCTTAGCATGTCCTGGTGGTTCTATGGTGATCTGCAACATGTGCAGTATGTACCTGTGGGTCAGTGCAGGTCAGTGTGACCCCAGATGCCGCAGGTCTGGCACAGGAAGCCCCCCTGACCAACCTGTCACGACAGCTGTCACTACCTTCTGTCACTACCTTCTTTCTGCTGCCACCAGGGTGATGGTTTGATGACTGTCTTTTCCTCTGCTGGCCTGGGGGCTTAGCCTTCCAGGTCCATAAGGTGATATCAGTAAATAATCCCTTTTTTTGGGGGGTCCCCAGCACATCAAGTTAAGGGGGCTGAGCCAAAGAATGTCTGCAGTTGCATCTGCTATGTCCTGAAATGGTTCACATCATCTGATGCATTGACCACAGGGAGCTAACACTGCCTGCCACTGCTCTCAGATGAGTCTGCCCCACGCATGGGTTCAAGCAATAGCATCTCAGATACATGGATCCCCCCTGGACTCTGACCCAGACTGGGCTTTGTTGTCTTCATTTGGTGTGACCCTCCAAGCCTGGCAGTGGAGATTTCCCTAAATGTCTGCCCAGAAGTTTCCTGATGAGGGAGGAAGGTGCAGTGGCTGATGTCAACTGGGCCTCCAGCTAAAAGGTGCCATCTCCTTTGCCTTTGGAGTAGCTGCAACTATGGGCTGAAAGTGGCTTCATGTCTGTAGCATTTCCTGGGGGAAAGGAACACTATCCTGCTCAGTGGGCTACCTCAACGGCTCTTAATTACTCCAGCATCTTTACTGCTGGGATGCGATCACATAAGGTCCAGGGAATCCATCCCATTTATCTCCATACAGCTCTGCATCTGGACAGGGAGTCCCTGAGCTCATTACCAGTGCGAATAAGGGGCCAGACTGTTTGGTGATTTACACCAGGCTTTTATCTCTGGTGAGCCCCCTAGCAGGTCCCCAAGGAGGCACAATGATTCCTGCCTTACGGGAAGTGGGAAGGGTACGGTCATTTCCTGCCTGGTGTGCACTGTTCAGAGAGATTTCCGTGTGTTTGAATCTCTTCTTCCCAACATTCTTAACAGGTGCAGATGGTATCATCCTCACTGCACAGAGGCCCCCAGGCAGATGGACAGAGGCCCCCAGCCAGGATGTACCCATGTGTGTTGAGAGCCACAGCCAAGTCAGGATGGCACCTGGCATTTTGCCAGAAGGAATGGTTGGGAGGTGACACGCAAGCTGTGTATTCAGTTGTGTATGTGGACCTTTGCTGTCCGGCAGTGAGGCGGCTCCTGTTGTCTCGGGTTCCCACTACTTTTGAGTTCTCACGGGGTTCCCATTGAGTTCCCATTGGTTCTCGTGGAGTTTTGGTGGAGTTCTAGAGAGTTCCCATTGGGTTCTGGCAATAAAGTAGTTCCTGTTTGAACCTACAAGTGGCTCGTGACCTCCCAGTTAATTTTGGGCCCAGCTAGACTGCAGAATTTGGTGGCCCATATGGGGAATGCCTGAGGGTAAGTGATAAGGTAAACTGCTCGCCCCTGAGGGCAGCGCGAGAGGATGGGTGACCATTTTAAGGGACAGTGTATTCTTCTTTTGATTTGTTACATTTCGGTTTCAAGCTGCTTGACCCTAGAAATAAATAGGATGCTAGAAAAGTTGTTTGGCCCTGAGGAAGAGATAGATATAGATCATGGATACACATGTCAAGAAAATAGAAAAACTGATACACCGAATTTTTGTTCCGTTTTTGTTTCGTTTTGTTTTGTGTTACCTTGTTGGGTTGCGTTATCTTTGTAGCAGAAATATGGGATCAGAAATTAGTAAAAAACAAACCGAAAGAGTTTTAAGTAAATTGCTAGAGGAAGGAGGCACCCCAGTAAAACCAAGAACAGTTAGGGCATATGTTGATACGATACAAAAATGTAGCCCATGGTTTCTTAAGGAGGGGTTGTTAAATATATCACAATGGAACCATCATGGTGAAGATTTTAAAAATATAAAAAAGGAAAGCCCAGGAACTCTGCCAGTTGGCACATTACCATTATGGACGTTGGTATGATCTTGTTTGCTTAGTCTAGGAGAAGACATCTTAAAAGAGGAAGTCTCTCGAGTTACTCAGACAGGGGAAGAAAGTTTAGAGAAGGAAGGGCTATCAGGGGAGAAGTTACAAGGGGAGGTTGCTACTAATACCCTTCTATCACCGGAGGGTGTGGGTGTCCAACCAACAGCTCCACCTATGTATATGGAGACAACATATGCTGAGTGGCCCTCAACCCCCGTAGTTAATAGATGGGATCCTCAAAGATTAGCATTCCCTTGTATTTGAGGAGGCAGGAGTGCAGCAAATTCACCATGCTTTAGATTTCAAAACAGTGAAGCAGCTGAAAGAGGCTGTAACAACCTATGGTCTTCAAGCACACTTCACTGTAAGTATGGTCAAATCCATTACCAACTTGAACATGACACCAGCAGATTAGGCTAGTATGTGCAAAGCTGTGCTAAATGGAGGAAATATCTGTTATGGAAGGTTGCCAATAAGGAATTTTGCATGGAGACGGCTAGGCAAAATGCAGCAGCCAGTTATCCTCAGAGAAATCTAGATATGTGGTTAGGAAAGGGACCCTATGAGGATCAGCAGCAACAAATTAGATATGAAACTGCCATATACTCACAAATCACTTCAGCTATGGTTAGGGCATGGAAAACTTTACAGGGGCATGGAGATTTACAAGGTCACTTATCTAAGGTAATACAAGGTGCTAATGAACCTTATGCTGAATTTGTAGATAGGCTTATACAAACAGCTAAAAGAATCTTTGGGGATGTAGAACAAGCAATGCCATTAATAAAACAACTAGCCTACAAACAAGGAAACAGATGGTGCAGGGAGGCCTTTAGACCATGGAAACATGGAGATTTAAACACACATATTAAATTATGCAGAGACATTAATGAACAAGGGCAAGTCTTGGCAGCTGCAGTACAACAGGCTTTAGGTGCCAGGCCAAAAACATGCTACAATTGTGAACAAACAGTGTTAAGGTCTGTAAACAAGTCAGATTGACACCTGTTATTTTGCCAGAGAAATATTAAAGTCTGTAAACAAGTCTGGATGGCGGCGCCTGGACAAATGCCAGAGGGAGTGGTTTGTGAAGTAACAAAAGCGAGCCATTAAGTGTGGAGATTCCTTATTGGTTGACTGCTGTATCTATTTTATGCTAATTAGATAAGCTGTGTAAAATGTATAAATATCGCTCAGATCCTACAATAAACGCCTCCTATTCCTGCTGCATCAATCTACACAAGTCATTCGTCACCCCCCGGATATTTTGCCCAGCCAGCCGGGCTGCGGCAAAACAGGACATATACAACCTTCTGTATCTCCCTATAACACTCCCAATTTTGTCATCAAAATACATCTGGTAAATGGAGATTATTGCAAGATTTAAGAGCAATTAATAATGAGATGTTTATTACGGGACCTGCTCAATCAGGGATTCCTCAATTGTCTGCTTTGCCAAAAACCTGGTGTGTTTTAGCCATAGATACTAAAGGTTGTTTTTTTTCAATTCCAATTTATCCTGAGGATAGTCCAGGTTTTGCATTAACTATCCCTGCACTGAATCATGAAGGTCCTGATCAGAGATATGAATGGAAAGTACTCCCTCAAGGGATGGCTAACAGCCCAGCTATGTGTCAAATTTATGTTAACAAAGCAATCCAGCTACTTAGAAATCAAAATCCTGAACTACAAATATTTCATTATATGGATGATGTACTATTAGCACATAAAGATAAAAACACATTGCTGGAATGTTATGCCACACTTACAAATTTATTAAAAAATTATAATCAAGAGATAGCAATAGATAAAGTACAATTAAATTTTCCAATTAATTATTTAGGAGTTCTATTATCCTCAACCATGGTCCATCCACCAAAAACTCAAATACGAGTAGATCAACTCAAATCACTAAACGACTTTCAAAAGTTATTAGGAGACATAAATTGGATAAGGCCTTATTTAGGCATACCAACAGGAGAATTGGGACCTTTATTTGATATCCTAAAAGGTCCATCAGATCCAAATTTACCTCACATGTTAATGCCTGAAGCAAGTAAGACATTAAAAATCATTGAAACATATGTGGAAAATATGCATTTCGATAGAATTGATATATGTTTGCCTTTATTATGTATTGTACTACCTACAAAAAATATTCCTACAGGAGTATTTTGGCAAGAAGGTCCATTATTATGGATACATTTATCTTATTCTCCTAACACTATTCTTACTAGGTATCCTGAGGCTGTAGGACAATTAATACTCAAAGAAATAAAAGCAGCAAAGGGAGTGTTTGGAATTTCTTCCAATAAAATTATTATTCCATATACTATGGATCAAATTGATGAGTTAGCTAATGAGTTAAATACTTGGGCAATAATCATGTGCAAATCTAATATTTCATTTGATATCCACTTACCATCTAATCTTTTGTTGTCTTTTTGGTCTTCGCATCCTGTAGTTTTTCCAAAAATGACAAGAAAAACACCTATCATGAATGCTCCAAATATGTTCACTGATGGGTCAAATAATGGTATAGCAGCAGTAGTTACACCTGATCAAACTTTTACATTTTTAGTACCCAAACAATCAGCTCAAAAGGTAGAGCTTAAGGCAGTATTACAGGCTTTTGTGATGTTTAAAGATTCTGTATTTAATTTATTTTCTGATAGTCAGTATATACTTAATGCTATAGTATCCCTTGAAGATGCTGGTAGGATTTCCCCTTCCTCTACTGTTTTCTCTTTGCTTTCCACTATACAAAGTCTAATCTGGGACAGAAAAGATCCATTCTTTATAGGACATATCAGGGCACATACAGGATTGCCTGGAGCCCTTAGTTTGGGCAATGATTTAGCAGATAAAACTACACATGACATACATATTTTTTTCTCCACTAGAAGAAGCTACAATTTTTCATAAATTCTTCCATGTCAATGCAAATACTTTTAAAAAGCATTTTAAAAAACTAAGGAACAAGCTAGACAAATAATAAAACAACATCAAAATTGTGTGACCTTTTTACCACAAGTTAATCTTGAAATCAATCCTAGAGGACTGATACCTAACCATATTCAGCAGATGGACGTCACACACTTGGCAGAATTTGGAAAATTAAAATATTTGTATGTTACAGTTGATACTTCTTCTGGATTTTTGATGGGCTCCCTTCGTGCCGGAGAAAATACTAAAGATATAGCTCATTGCTTACAAAATTTTGCTACTGTTGGTGTTCCAAAACAGTTAAAAACAGATAATGGTCCTGGTTATACTTCTACCTCTTTTAAACTATTTTTCTCATTATTTGGCATTACTCATATAACAGGAATCCCATACAATCCATAGGGACAAGGCATAGTTGAAAGAGCTCATCAAACTATTAAAATGTACTTATTAAAGCAAAAACAGGGAAATGGAAAGGGGTATATATCCACCAAAGATAAAGTTAAAATAACCCTTTTTACTCTAAACTTTTTAAATTTGGATTTATCAGGGCTTAGTGCTGCAGAAAGGCACATGTGTCCAAGAAATGTACATAAGCCCAAGGTACATTGGAAGGATATTCTAACAGGACAATGGAAAGGTCCTGACCCAGTGATTGTCTGGAGTTGGGGGTCTGTTTGTGTGTTTCCACAGGGAGAATGGCAGCCGATTTGGATTCCAGACAGACTAACTAAAGTTATTTCTACAGACCAAAAAGAAGATGACTTAGCTCAAATCCATAACAGCTGATATCCAGAACTCCAGTTTAGCTATCCTTACTTCTGTGACAGTGGTCTCCCATACCTGGAGGCTAATGAATAATGAACACCATTAAGGCCTATTTCAAATGTAAAAAAAAAAAAAAACCTTGGGGCTTGCTGGTGGGAATACCTTCAGACCCATATGCAAGTTACAGGAAAAAGGATGGGATATCAAAAGAAGAGTCAAACCCAGGTGGTAACCAGGATGCTTTTTTCAATATCTATTTTATTATTGCCCTCTCCCACATCATGAAGTTCTATTTTATTTTTTGAGCTCATAAAGACCTAGGTTAATGTTTTTCTGATCAGTTCTATTTTTTGACTATGGAGTTTTTAAACAATGCAATGGAGATTTTACCTGTGAAAAGCTACAAGGCCTTTACTATTATGTTTTGTGTTGTATGTATTGTGTTATGTGTGCACACTTGTGTTTTGTGTTGTATGTCTGTATGTATGTACATATATCATAATGAGGAGCGCTCATGAAGAAATGGATCCAAATATTTTTTTTATTCACGTGATTTAAATGGTTTAATTTAAATTGGGTAAACAGCTGTTGAGGATTGTTTTAAAATGTGAACAAAAAAGGAGGTTAACAGATCTGTTTGTTTACTTTCACCTTTCCTTTTCATTATATCTAATTCTATTCAGGATACTAAATTGTTTAGAAAATTGTTGGGTTTTTTTTAGTGCCTGTTGGAATGTTGCATAATTTTTTTTTTAGCCATCATTGCCAGAATTCCTATCTTCATCCCAGTGCTGGTGAAGACAAAGATAAAACCAAACTACAGCTTCTGCGATAGCTATCACAACAAACTGTATAAACTGATGCATCAATGAATAATGTAACTCAACAAGTGATACTCAATCAAGGAGTTGATTTACTTTGGGAGGAAATGGTCATATTAATGGATTCCTCTGCTATGAACTACTTGCAAAACTTGCCTGGACTATGTATCACTTGTATGCTTTGTGAACTATCTGTTGGTGCAGTGAATTGTGGTAGTCCCGGGGTATCTTTGCTGATGGTGTCATCGGTGGTACAATTTTTCCAAAAGGAGTCATCAATTGGCTTGGAGTCATGGCATTTTGTATCCTCCTCCCTTCTGCTTGTGATGGTCGTTATCCACAATATGGCTAAATGCTGGGCCGGTAGTCAATGACGGGTAAGATCCAATTGCAATGTTACCAACCTAAGTCAGGAGGCTGACGCCTTGAGGTCAGCTCATCCGTTGATGGGTAAGGACCATATGTAGTATTGGACAACCTAAGACAGGCATGTTCCCTAAGCCACATACTTGTTGTTTAATTAAACAGAAAGGGGGAGATGTTGAGAGTCACAGCCAAGTCGAGATGGTGCCTGGCATTTTGCCAGAAGGAGTGGTTGGGAGGTGACACCAGTGAGCCATTGGGATGATGGTGATTAATTTAAGCTGTGTATAATTATTGGGTCGGTGACTGATTGCTGTAACTGGATGATGCTGGATTGGGGCAAGGTGTGTATTCAGTTGTGTATGTGGACCTCTGCTGTCTGGCAATAGGGCGGCTCCTGCTGCCTCGGGTGCCCGCTACTTTTGAGTTCTTGTGGAGTTCCCGTTGAGTTCCCGTTGAGTTCTCGCAGAGTTCCCATTGAGTTCCCGTTGGTTCTCGCAGAGTTTCAGTGAAGTTCTAGAGAGTTCCCGTTGGGTTCTAGCAATAAACTAGTTCCTTTTTGAACCTACAAGTGGCTCGTGACCTCCCGGTTGATTTTGTGCCCAGCCAGACTGCGGCACATGTGGCCTGGGTTTGAATTGCTTTATGCACCACGAAATGTTTAAAATTGACTTCTGAACTAGTCAGAAATTAAGGTATAAGAACCCAAAATTATGCAAGGATTTGTCACTTGCTTGTAGAGGAATAGTTTTAAACAGCGAGAGAAAGAGATGTTGCCTTGAATAAGGATACTGTGCTGGTTCTCAGAGCTTCATAATCTGACATAATGCTCCATGTGCAGGTGGCTCTGTATAAATGGAATTTTGTTCTGAAATAGATACTTAACATAAACAAGTATACATTTGCCCATAAATAGGTGGGCAGAGTTAATGCCTTAGTGATCCTAGATATGCATGATTTTTTAAATTATGCAGGCTACCAGCCAGCACATCTTTTTCCTATAGTAGAAAAAGAGATTAAACAGTAACAAGATTGGCAAAGAGGAAGTAAAAAAAAAAGGGGAAAGTTTGAGAAAAACAGAAAAAGAAGATAATACCCATTCCTGCACTTGCTAGAATAAAACCTGTAATAATGCTTTATGTAAAAGTCCTAGATGAGAACAAATAAAACTCAAGATCTAACTGAAAATAAAATTCAAGATGTGTTGCAATATATTATTCATAAGATGTGCTTCAGAGACAGAAAGCAGCTCTATTCATGACCGTAAACTCAAGGTCATAAGGAAATTTAGTGGGGACCCTAAGAATAATTTGCTTGCTAATGTCAATTGGTGCTACATAACGATAACTGAACTGCACAGTACAACGGCACTTGAAGTGTACATGCATCCTGCCCTTCTAGCAGGACCGGCCACCTCACACAGGGCTCACAGATCCCTGATGGTTAGTGTGGATGCCAGGCATTATTAGGTAGGGGGCCTCATGAATGCTCTGTAATATAGCCTCAGGGCCCTCATCTCAACATGAAGTGAATATCCTTCTGACAGAAGTCTAATGCTGAGGACACGAGCCAGGATCTGTAGAAATTATATTGTTTGTCATATAGTAGGGGCTACATACCTTAATACAGCATTGACTATATGCACTCTCATAATACACACTGTGAATATATTGATTACATAACATCTACAACAAATATGTGATATACCTAATATATAGGATTTAGTGCAGTGATTGGATCTGCCAATATTATTAAAATATAAGTGAATTTATCAGCAAGATGCACTGCCCTAAAGTCATGAAGAATGACATCACTGAAACTGGAATACAGCAGATCACACAGAGGCTGTCTCCTCCTGAGAGGGCAGTTGCCATAAAGGCTTGTCACCATTTGCATCTCCTGTGACCTGCGCAGAGATTGTTAATCAGTCCAGAATGTCTTTCCCATTGGTTTTCATTTTTAACCCAGCTCTCCATAGAGTCTTTACCTATCAATCATGTCAGGCTCAGTGGTGGTCACCAGGTGGAGATCCCTGGTGGTCACCAATTGAGACCCGTTTGCTCAAGATTGCAGAGTCACGTAGCATAGAACTCAGTCGTCTCAACACCAAGCTCAAAGGACAGTTCATTGCTCTGAGCTGCGTACTTACATGGGCTCTTCACTTGGAAGAAGGGAACAGCCTCAAATAGGAGATGCCAGGATCAAAGTCCATGTTTTCTTCTCTTTATTTCTGGAAACTCCAGATCAAATGACCCCTAGAGCAAGAAGCAATGAGTGAGCAGGGTCCCAGCCATGATTTAAAGACCTAGTTCTCCTCTCTTGAAGTGGGAGGTAAAGGGTGCTGGAGGGTGCCAGCACACAGATGTCCTACTGGAAGAGAAAGCTGTTGAAAAAGAGGTGTGGGGATTCTCTCCAGGTGCAGATGAGAGATGAGAAAGCAGGGCAAAGCGCAACCTTTTTTTCTGGAAAAAAATTAATGTTTCCAAATTAAAGATATAAAAATGATTTTAAAAGCACTATCTAAGTCCTGTGGCTAAGTGCCTTATAAATGAATATTTTTAAATGAGGTTATTAAGAACAACTATAGAGCTATGGTAAGGAAAACAGCATAGCGCTGGCACCAAACACACAGGAAGACCAGTGGAACAGAACAGAAGAGGCCAATCTACACAGACACGGTCATCTGAGACTCGACAACAGTGCCCCAAACACACCTTAGAGAAAAGGTAGCCTTTGTAACAAATGACTGGGAAAACCAGGTGTCCACATGTCAAAGAATGAAACTCCATCCCTGTCTGTCATTCTTCCCAAAGGGATCAAAGACCTAGGAATTAGGCAAGAAATTTCATCACTGCTAGAATAAAATGTAGGCTCCACGTTCCAACATATTGGTGCAGGCACTGACTTCCTTAATAAGAAACCTAAAGCTCAAGAAATGAAACTAGGAATCAAAAAGTGTGATGGCATCAAATTAAAAAGCTTCTGTGCAGCAAAGGAAACAAGAGTGTGAAGAGAGAGAGTCTGCGGGACGGGAGAAGGTCTTGGCCACCTGCTCCTCACACAGGAGATTAATATACAGAATATACAAAGAACTCAAAAAGCCTAACCCCAGACACAACCCAGCTAATAGCCAGAGAACTAAACAGACACTTCTCAAAAGAAAAAAAAGTACAAAATTCCAACAAATATATGAAAAAAATGTCCAATGACTCTAGCAATTAAAGAAAAGCAAATACAGACTTCATTGAGATTTTATGTCATGCCAGTCAGAATGGCGATTAACAAGAATACAAATGTTAACCAAAGCTGGCAAGGATGGGGGGATGGTGAAGGGATACACTGCTGGTGGAACTGCAAATTAGGACAACCACTTTGGCAAGGAGTTGGGAGTTTGCTGAAAAAATAATGGGAATGGAATGGAACCGTCATGTGACCCAGCTGTCTCACTCCTGGGTGTCCAAGAGAGCTAAAATCAGCATAGGCTAATTTGATATAGGCCACATCAATGTGTGTAACAGCACGACTCACAATAGCTAAGTTATGGATGCAGCCCAGATGCCCGTCAGTAGACAAGTGCATAAAGGAACTGTGGCAGATCCACACAACGGAGTACTACGCAGTCACTAAGGGGAAAGGAATGGCATTTGTTGGTGAGTGGATGGAGTTGGAGAACATTGTGCTGAGTGAACCAAACAAAATCAGAGTGAAATGTTGGCTCTCATGTGCAAAAATGAGACCAAAACAAGTAGAACAAGAAGGGAGGGGGCATCCCACAAAAATAAAAGGGGGAGCAGAAAGAGAGATGAGGGGGTAGGCAGGAGGGTTGGGAAAGAGAGGAGCAGGGGATAAAATCGACCCAAGAGTGCTGTGTCCGTATATGAATATACCACAGGGAATTTCACCTTTCTGTGTAACTATAAAGCAAAAAAAAAAAAAAAAATGAACTTTATATAAATATAAGGAAGGCCAAGGAGAGTATGGGAAAGGGAGCCCTGGAGGGAGGAGGGAGGGAAAGGGGGAGTACTGGGGACTGAAGTGGAGCAGATTGTATCCCACGCTTATATGATTCTGTCAAAATGAGTCCCAGGATTGTGCATGATATAATGTACTATGATGAAGAATATAATGTGCTGAACTCTTGCACTAACACCAAAGAGAAGGCAGCTGGTTTAGGACTATGGGATAGTCTGGCTTGAGGTCATGTGCAAGAGCCTTGAACAGGAGGCTGAGTGAATGAAGCCACACACAAAGGCCAAGCCTGTGATGATTCCATTTATCTAAATTGTCGTAAGAGGCAAACCCACACAAAGAGGAAATGGATGAGTGGTGGCCAGGAGCTGGACGGAGTGGGGAGTGAGTGTCCAGGGGCAGGGGATTCATTTTGGGGCGATGAAATGTTCTGGAATTAGATATGCGAGACAGTCCACAAGTCTATGAATGTCTTTAAGAAGCACTGACTCGTGTACTTTTAAGTGGAGGGCGTTGGGGCGAATGGGTCACATCTAAATAAAGCTGTTACAAACAAAAGCAAGCCCTTCCTTCTGAGCTTCTTTAATTATCCTGGTTGATAGAAGTCCAGTGAGCTTTGGGGTAAAACTAAGGATGAGAACAGGTTGGGAAAGAGCAAGGCCAAGCGCTGGACTACTACAAAGAGGGATTAGCGCGTTATTTCTGTCGCGTATTTTTACCACAGTGAGGCTGATGGGAAATGTGCTTCTGAATGTTCAATGATAAGCGCTGCCCATCGAGAGGTTGCGATGCCCATGCAGAACACATTTAAGCAGCCCAACCCTGAGAAAATGTGAGTCAAGCAATCAGAGAGCCAGGGGCGCTTTGATCTTGGGTTTGTACATGGTGACTGTGATCGGATGAGTCATAGGACCCCCGCAATTTAGAAACAGAGATGTCTCGGGGCATCCCTGGGCTCAACAGTACAATTCAAGGGTAGACAGCACAAAGGCATTGCTTTCCCACCAGCTGAAACAGAGTTCCCAAACACTGCTTGGAGACGATCTTAGTGCACGCTTTGCCAGTGGACACACATCTTGGGCAGAGGTGACTTCTGAAGCCTCCATGGCTTCCATCTATGAGTGACCTTGAACATGTATGTCCTACTCTAGATGCAACCTTCACTCTTAGTCTTACCAGTGCCTCCCACCTGCTGTTCTAGCATCTCCTACAGTGCAAACCCAAATGCTCATCTTACTCTGTTCCTCCCCACTGCACTGCAAATCTCCTCACAGTGCCTGAGTGAGTCCTGCATATCCCAGGGCACAATCACCCTCAGAGCCGGGCTGCCTTCCCCTCTGCTGCCCCCACTCCCCGCTCCTTGCTCACTCTCCTGATGACTTTGCTCCAGAGACTGTGACCTGACATCTGCCTTGAGCTATGCTCACCTCCATGTTGAGCCCCAGGGCCTTAATACATGCTTCTACCCTACCCGCAAGGCTTCCCTGTCTGATTACTACAGGACCCAGCTGGGCTGTGCCTCCTGCAGGAGGGACACAGAAAATCCAACCACAGACTAGAATCCCATCCCATCGCTGCACGGGTACGGTGATTGATTTCTGCGTGGGCACCTGCCTCATGGAAGGGCAGAGTGATATATGTCCCAGCCCTCCCTGTTCAGAGCCCCACAGTCAGCTGTGTGACAGCCCCTCCCCTGGGACCTGGGCTTGGGACCAGACCCTCTGCACCTGTCTGGTTGTAGCAGGGATCTAGTCTCAAAACTGGAGACCATTAGCCTTGAGAGGAAACTGAGGCCTCTTCCTAGAGGTGAGAGACCACGTCCCCAGGACAGCAGGTGAGCTGCTCCCAGTGACAGTCTAGGACCGTCAACCCAAGGGTCCAGACCTCACAGCTTCCATGGTTGAAGAGCACTATTCTGACTTCAGGTAGCAATCGCAGCCCCTTTGATCTCAGGGGAGGGGGATCCTCCCAGCCACGTGAGGAGAATCCTGATTGCTTAAATATTGGCTTTCTCAGCCTCCCTTAAAGGTAGGGTGTTCACATGGCACAGTTTAAACAAATACAAGGGGATGCCTGCTGGAGGGACACCTAAGACTTTCTTCATGGATTCAGAGATTTCTTTTGGGAAAAAAGTTTCCCTTGTTCCCCGAATCTCCTCAGCTCTCATCCATTTCTGCCTACCATACTTTGGTGATGCTGGAGCAGCAGCAGCCATGTTATGACCAGGAGTTAGCACTCATAACATTAAAGCACAATAAATTGAGAATATCAGAGAAAGATGGTGCAATGATTATAAGTCCCTGAAATGAGCTGCTAGCCCATTCCCTGAGCACCGACCAAGAGTATAGATCAAGAAGTCATAGGAACCCTCCTGCCTTCAGGTATCCAAGTAAGAGAAGCCTTTTCATTCTGAGGACTAGCTGAGAAAATGTAAACCGGGAGGACACGTGAACTGTGCTGGGTGGAATTGCTGGGCCGACACTGGAAGTGCTTTTGACCTGCTCCTGGATCCCTAACCGGTGCGCACTGGGCTTAGAGCTGACAGCAGAGGAGTGAGGAGAAACATGAAAGCTCCTGCAAACCTGGGCTTTTAAGAAAATAACAATAAATTGTCACCAACCAAATATACCCACACTTACATCAAAGAATTTAGCAGTGGCAACTGCAGCAAGGAAAATGATCTCATGCAAGATATATGCAATTGATAAAGCATGAACAGTTTTATTTAGCAGCTTCTACCATTCCAATTTTTTTTTTTTTTTGCAACAGGGATTGAACCCAGGGGTGCTTAACCACTGAGCCACCTCCCCAATCCTTTTTATTTTGAGACAGGGTCTTGCTAAGTTGCTGAGGCTGGCCTTGACTTGCCATCCTCTCGCCTTAGCCTCCCAAGTTGCTGGGAATACAGGAGTGCACCACCGCAACCAGTAAAACCTATTTTTGAGACAAAGCAAAAACATGGAGTTCTCTTCAAATATGGCAAAATTTATTTGCTGCTGAGGACAGTTTTTGCCTGCACTGATGCACATTTCTCATTCGCTAAAGGGACACTGCCTCTCAATGTAACTCAGTGCCTCCATGACGAAACTGCATCTTTTCTGTATTTGGAGTGTCATTATTTAATCAAACTGCATGAAGATGGTAATGGCTTGAGGTAAGAGAAAACAAATTTGCTTCCTCCCTTCCTGTAGAAAAATCCATGTGTCTTTCAGTGAGCTGAGAGTTTAATTTGTCACATTGCATTCACATTTCCAGAGTCTCTTCAGGGAAAGGGACTACACCCGCGCGGTTAACATGAAGCAGACTGTGGTCATCCAGCCCTGACTGGGGGCTCCACCTGCACCTGTGACTCGCTGCTTAATGGAAGGACTCCCACCAGCAGGAGGAAGGGGAGGGTTACAATTGCCCTTCCCTGACATTAGAATTCCCTGACTGTAGAATTCCTACCTCCAAGTGGAGGTCCACTTCCCCACAGAGCTGAGACCTGAACGGAGGGGACCAGTGTCTCTCCTGCCACGCTGCTTGTGTCCCCAGTGTGCCTGAGGGCTTCATGCACTGCCCCTTAATTATGCAAGTGTCCTCTTCTATGGGGAGTGACATCTTATGGATCAAGAGCAGATCCCAGGACCTTGAGTGTGGCGGATTTCCAAACGGGCTTCCAAACTTCCATATACCCAAAAAACAGCTCACCTGGAAGAACTGAGTCAGCTCAAATCCAAGCCACCCAACCCCTGATCGCTGCAGACCATGTGTGCTCCCAGTGTCTCCACTTGCTCCCATGTCGTTCTGCTCGGTGACTTACCAGGACAAAGTCAGTCGCCAATTTAAAATGGAGGGCACAGTAGAATTCCATTTCAAATCTTCAGTTTCTGTCTTCTCTTGAGAAGCAACAACAGTATCTACCCACAGCGGCATTTCATATCTCCCTGGAAACCGGGCCCTGGCATCTATTACCTCCAGCTGGGGCTTGAGCTGCTCTGATTCCCAGGTCTCCGAGTCCCTAGCTCTGGCAGGCATTCACTTCCCCATGCAATAAACTAGACCAAGCAAACCCCCAGGAGTGTCTTCATATTCTCCCATCCTGGGCGGGTCCTGTTACCTGCAGAGTGCCCCGTGTTTCTCCCACATGAGGGGCCTGCACCTGTCTTTGCCCATGATTAATGATAGAGCTTTGGGGTCATGCTGCCTGCATTTGAATCCTGACCTGGATTCCTACCAGTTGCATGATCTTGGGCAAGTTCCAGAACTCTAGGGAGTTGTTTCTTTCCCTGGTAAACTGGGGATGACATCAGCAGCCACCTTGGGGGCCATGTGGGAAGAAATGAGGTCATGTTAGCAGGAAGACAGTGCCGTCTCAAAGTCCCTGTTGTCCACTGGCCAGGCTTCCCTCTGTACACAACCGACCAGGAGCACAGGTGGTCTGAGACAACCATGCCTGGCAGGTGCCACTCTGATGTCCCACCCCATGCCTCAGCTCTTCATCCCAGGGATCTGCTTAGTAGGTGCCAAAGGCAGGCAGCCAGCCAGGAGCAGGCTGGATGGGGAGGAAGGAGCTTGGGCAAGGCAAAGACTTCTAACAGTGGACAGGGGAGGGGGGGACCCCCAACGTGGCCTCCTCGGTGTCATGTATTTACCCCCGGCTCCGATGACTCCTGTGTCCCCCAGTCCACTCCTCAGCCCACCTAAGGCTTCCACAGCTCAGGGACGGGGGAGCTGCTCTGGGACGGCATAGTCCAGGCCCAGGGTGTGCAGAGCTGCACGATATGCAGCCAGCCCTTGTCCCCAGAGTGATCCACTCTGGGAGTGACAGAGCTGTGGCTGGCAAGCTGAGTGACATTGTTCCAGAAACGGGCAGGTGGGATTGCCACAGTAAACCTGGGCAAGCGTTCTGGTCAGCGAACTTCCTGGGGCCAGGACTCTCTGGAGGGAGAGTGGAGACACCTGGGCAGGCTGGAGGAGGAGCCCCTGAGAAGGCAGAGCCAGGGCAGAGTGCCTGCGTGGCAGGGAGGTGGCACCTGTGCTGATCAGACACACCTGGCAGGAGCATCGCCCACTACTGTGCCAAGGCTGCATGAGGCAGGTCTCTGTCCTCCCCTCCTGTCCTATGGTTGGAGAGGCTGAAGGGCAGGTAGGTTGGTGACTCCCTCACAGGGGAAGGAGGCAGGAACTCAACTTGGGACTCTCCCTTCCAGAGCTGGCTCTGCTACTCAGCCCTGCAGGTAGGTCCCCCTCACCTTCAGCTCCTGCTGGGCTCCGCCAGCCTGGAGTCCCCTCCTGCTGGGGTCCTGGTCAGCTCAGTCCAACCCTGTTTCTCAGTGTCTTGCTCTACCTGTGTCTGGCCACCCGGGTGAAACTGCAATTTAATCGGGCTTCTAACCTCTACCAAAGGGCTGCTTTGGGAGGGTAGAGCAGTTGTAAGCAGAGACTTCTGTAAAACACGCACCTCAGGTTGATGCAAGGAAATCCCAAGGTGGTAAATTGGGGCTGTTCCTGTTTTGCTGCTCAGCGTTCACTGTGATCCTCCCTACCTCTGCACTCCAGGACTGCAGTTAGCTTTAGAAAAGAAGAAATATCTATATGGATTTATTTTTCCCCCCTAAACCAGGGGATGGTTGAGATGTAAAGATGGCTGTGAAATCTCTGGATGTCTTTTAGTGCTCTGACAACTTGGGGAAGCAGTTTGCTGTAAATCAGTGTAAATCTCGGTCCTTGCCAAGCCACATCCTCTCTGGAGAGAATATTGGCCACTGCCCACTAATCGCCCATTAACAGCACACACTGGTGGAGAGAGGAGTGGCTCTGTGAGTGGATTAATTGAAAATATTGCTGAGGGAGCTGGAGGAGCTTAGCTAATGACGTTTGGAAAGGTGCTCCACGGTTAGCAGTGATAGTGAGAGGAGGTGGTATGATAGATACCCCTGCTGACATTTTGATGGGCACTTACCACCCAGAGGTCATCCCCATCTCCAGAAGTGGGAGCAGCCTGGAGGAGAGGTTGAAGTTTGGAACAGTGACAAAGTGGTCTCGTCTGGATCCTCTGGCCCTTAGGACACAAGCTTTTGGGGTCCAGGGGGGTCACCCCTAGGACCTCAACCGAGAGGGGACCTCAGCTCCAGTCTGGCCTCCTCATCTTGTAGATTGAGAACGGAGGCCTGCCATGCTGTGCTTATCCCCAGGGCTCTCTGCAGTCCCAGGCTCTGGCCTAGAGTTCTTAGGTAGGTCCCTGCAGGTTCACGAAAGAATTTTTTCTTAAATCTTTGTGTTTGTGTTTATTCTGCCCACATTATTTCCAGTCAGCTTCAGTAGGAGCATCGGCCTTCCCGGAATTACAAAGATTATTAAAGTTCATTCATTTCTCTCTTACTTAGTATTTCTTGAGCTCTTATAATTTGACAATTATTCCTAAGTGTATTAGTCATTTTATCTATTTTCTTGTAATTATGCTGCTGAATGAAACTGAATAAACCCAGAAGTATATTCTAATCACTTCTAGGTTCATCTTCGGGTTAGTACAAATACATGTAAAATGTCCTAGCTGTGATAGTGATTGTTGTGAAAAAAAATTCACGTTCATTCAAGAAATAATATCAGTGATGAAATGACCAGCCACTGCTCTGTCCTAAGCGTCCCTTCTCCCTGATTTCCCAATGTTCTCTGTTTCCTGCAGTTCCCCCTTTTGCAATGTGGACCTGTCAGTCCATAACAGAACTGGTACTTCTCAGTCATTGTCCTTACTGGGACAGACACATGTGAGTAACTAAAGCCATTGCTGGTTCTTGTTCTGCTTCCAAACACAGGAAGAGTCACTGCTGAGTTCTGTTTCCTTCTTACAGGGGGACAGCTCGAAGCTCCGTCTTCTCCTGCACCGCCCTGTTAGATCCTCCTTCCCCTGCTCTGTGCTCTATCTGGGGTAGCTCCTTCACAACTCCAGTTCTGCATTGGCATTGCCAGGGGCTGGGTGGAATTCAAATGGTCCTCCATTGAGGAGGAAGGAAGGATCTTTCACCTAGATGCTCAGGGTTCCTCGCTGTTAGGGACAAGTTTACATCAGCTTTGGCTGGATACGAAAACAGGTAGCATCCTTCCAAGGCTTTGGGAAGAAAAAGGAGAAGGGGGAAGAGGAGGAGAAAATGGGTAGCATTACAAACCCTTAGCTTCTATCAGCCATAGAAGTAGTTGGAATTAAACATTTTTTAAAAAGAAGGTGTTTTGTTTTTTTTTTTGATTTACACTTGAGTTTTCCCTTCTAGTTATCTCAGAAGATGTGCAAGGACAGGGAGCAATGGCATGTTCTCTCCCCTCTGCTTAGCTCTTACAGTCTAAATTACAAGTGATTCACAAGCCTTCAGAAGTGCACAGGGGCAGTACCTGACAGTCTGCTCTGTTCACAAGAGTCAAAGGCAGAGCAATGAAATCAAGACAGTGGGACATGGACGCCTCTTGTCAGGCCATGGGTGGCCTCGGTGGCTGACAGCTCCCAGAAGGGACCCTGTGCATCTTGCCCCCTGGTATCTATGAAATCAGAATTTACCCCAGGATCATCGAATGTGTTTCTTGTTCCTTCATACTGTCTTTTTAAAATTAGCTGCACCCTGGGTTGTGTTGGAGAAACAAGACTAAAAGCTAAGCAGAACCCCTTCCCAATCCAGAGAATCTGTCCCCAGAGCTAAAAGAGAAGGAAGACAGTGTTGTCACTGAATGGGCATTGAGCCAGCAAGCAAGGCACGCAAGGGCACCTGCTCAGAGGTGGCGACAGCAGAAGGAAACCTCACCCTCTCATGCAGCCAGGAAGGCACCACCCATGATGGTGACAACTCGTTCTCTAGTCACAGAATGCACATTAAGCTCACCTGTGCTTGGGATGGCCAACTGTGCTAGCTGCTTGGGTTGTGCAAAGGAAAAGCAGAGTGTTACCTTCATAGAAGGAGGCAGTTCTGCAGCTGGAGAGAGGGGTCCTGACCGTCCCTGGGAACTTGGGGGAGAGGGCTCTGTCTTCCCAGATGAGTGCTTTCCAAAGAGAGGACCCCTGGCTCCTCCAGGGAGACATGCTGCAGTTAAAGCTGGAGGAGACTTACTGAGCTTTTAAAAACAACTCTATTCCCATACGCCAAGCAAGGACTGAAACGTTTTCTAAACTCAATGATCCAAGAAAAGTGTTCGTGGGGCAGGGGTACCGACTGAGGGGACCCTTCTGTTTTTGTCAAGAACTAAACCCTTATTTTTTGTTGGGGGGCAATTCTGAGAGGAATGCATTATCTTGTCTAGAACATCTAATAAGTACTATTTTATGTGACTTCACTGCATCTTAAATATAACAGATTTCAGGTATTTTCAAAATGTCACTTTTCACGGCTCCCAGCATGCTCAGTGGGGGTCTCACCAGTGCACTTTGCACCCGCTGTGCCTCGCTGCTCCATGCCCATCACTGTCTCTGTCATCGAAGCCTCTGCACATTTTCCCCCTTTTATGGTGCTTCATGAAAGAGTAAATGCCCTCTCACAATTCTTTGCACTCCTGGACATTGTCTAAACTGTCCACTAGCACCTCCTTTACCTGTTCCATGATCATCTGCCCCCACTGCCTCCTACTTCATAAACTCCAGGAAAAGTAGTCAGGACTTTCAACTAGTGCCTCCAATGGATGGTCCAATGAGTCCCATCACTACACAATTCAAGCTATTTTAATATAAGAACATTTGAAGACAAGACACTGACATGCATTATGAATGCATGTTGGTGAATGCTACGCACAGTTTTGTAGACAGTGCAGCTAGCCCATGACTAGGTAGCCGGATGGCAAGGCTCCTGGGCTTTCTCATGAGTCATGGGCATGGGATGCCATGGGTATCTTACAGCTTAAATTGCAGCTTCTACTCCAGCCCGTTGCCAGTTACGATTTCAGACAGATAATTGCTCGTCAGATGCCATTAGTCTTATTTCAGGGTTCAGCTAATTTTACAAAGACAGTGGCACTAATATTCTGTGAATAGGAGTTTTCCTTTCTGGAGCTTTTATTTATCCATGAAATGGGTCCATGTCACCTCTTAAAGAGACATAAGTCACCACAGAGGGTGTGCACAAACCTTCCAGGGTGTATACCATTGTCTTCCCGCCTTGTTTACTCATCCTTTGCTGATTGAGACCCCCTGTAGGATTGCATAGGGTAACATTCCATTGCACATGATCGGTGCTACAGCTGTGGAAAGGGAACTTGGAGCACATGTTCTGTTACAGATGGGGCTGCCCAGGGTGTGCACTGCAGCCCTGGTAACACCTCCATGTGGGGTTGGGGCATCAACAGCAGACAGAGCCTGCCCGGGTGTGCGGCCTCCCTGCTGGGCATTACAGAGGAAGTCATTTCAAGCTCCATTAAACCATGATTCATGTTTGCTTGCTGATGTACAGATTATTTTGACTAAATACATTTGTTTCCAGGAGCTGATATGCTTCAAAGATTGTGTGCACAAGGGTTGGGCAGGACACCCTGGTTATTTTGAGGGTTTTAGAGCTCTTGAGTAATGTGCTGGTGGCTAAGAGGGACATAAATCTTTATGTTCAACTTGGAGCAGGATGCCGAGGCACTGCAGTATTTAATTATTCAGCTGTTGTAAGGCAAATGTCCTCAGGTCAGCTCTATTACTTACACAGTGAGCACGTGAATCTCTCTCCCCCCCCTCCCTCCCCCCCCCCTCCCCCCCCCCCCCCCCATCCCCCCCCCCCCCCTCCACCCTCCCCCCTCCCCCGCCTTCCTCCTCCCCTATCACTGCTCTAAAGGGGACACATTTAAATGTTTCAAGATGAGAAAGTTCCTGGATCTTTCAATAGAGATGTCTCAAGGTCAAGGAAGTTCACATATAAAACAATCTGACCTACTTTTTTAAAAATTCCAAGTATGACATCATTTTTTAACAATTTTCTTTAAACTCATGATTGGTTCTTAGCTCAGTTAGAACTCTCAACATTCTCTATGAAAACAAGCAGGACCAAGGGCCTGATATTCATCTTTACAACGTCGCACAATCTATAGTTCTCCTTCTTATAACAACGATTACACTTTATCAGTCATCTTCCATGTTCTGGGCCTGGAACAGGGGTAATGCCTCCCTTCTCCTCGTAACAGCTAACCACATGGCTGACCTCAATGGGGGACTTATTACGTGTCATGCACAATCTTTTGAAATACACATGACTGATTGATTTAATCCTACCAGTCACCTATTAGATAGATGACATTCAATTTAGTTTTTAATTGCTGTGGTAACAAATCACCACACTCTGGGATACTTAAAAGAGCACCAATGTATTACTATACAGTTGCATGTTTTAGAGACCAACAGATCTCACCATGTTAATATCCAGGTGTGGGCAGGCCCTATGACTGTCCACCCTGGGGCGAATGAGGTTGGAGGCCTATTTAGGCTGTGGGCAGACTTGAGTTCCTTGGGTTCTATAGGGATGAAGTCCACAGATGTTGGTCAGAACATTCCCAATAGCCATGTGTGGTCCTGCCCTTCCTGACCTTTATGATCTCAGTGCCAGGGTGTTAAGCAGCACATCCCAGTCCTGGCATGAACAGGGCCTCATTCATTTCATTGATATCACAGCATGACGGAGCTATTGACATGTGTGTACACGAATTAACACATTGATTTGCCACCAGAGGCCAGCGCAGCATGTGAAGAGAAGCAATTTCTAGATAACACTCAACATAAACCTAAATCCATTTATTTCTGAGACTTTCTGTCTAGAGAATTCCAAAGCCCCTGGTTGGTACAGTCCTAGAGTGTTCCCATCTGATTAAAAGTCACCCATTTTTAATCCTTGGGATGGATCCTGAGTCAATGTAACAGAGAACTAGAAAAATTATGGAGTGCTGTTTCAGTTGATCTTCTTATTTCCAAAATTCCTGATTTATTTTTTAATCCAAAATGCTACTTCTGTGAAACCTTTCCAGTTCCATAAAATCTACTTTCTTAAATATATTAATTATAGTCTTTAAATCCATCCTTAGAATGAAAATATTGACACAACTCTTGAGTCTGTTCTGCTTGCTTTTTTTTTTCTCCCACTCTAATGTCCCTGGATTCTCTGGAGCTTTTTGATTTGATTTAATGTTGGATGTTTCTTTTAAAAAATTGAGACTCAATAATGTCATAGTCTTTTAAAGGCATGTTGTTTTTAGCTTTGGGCCTGCAGTTAGATTGAGGGCAGTTAACCTTAATCCAATTACAAATTGAGCTGAGTTGGTTTGAAATGTCATTTTTTGTCTAAGGGTTTATTTCTGGTTGGCCCTTGACCCTGGCTTACTGTCATCCAGGGCTGCCCATAGAGAACCTGTGTCGGGAGCTGTCAAGTCCTGATGCACCGGGTTCTGAACAATTATTGCATTCAGTCTGGCAGGGGAGTGCCAGGTCGCAGTAACTTGGGGGTTACCCCAGCTCGGATAACAAGGTGCGGCTCCAGGAGTAAGCGTCACCTGCTGGGGTTGAGGTCCACTCCCCTGTTCCTTTGTAATCCTACCCTTTGCCCTTTGGGGATAGAATGTTCCATGGAACCTCCCCTTGTGTGTCCCCTGTATAAGAGTAAAGAATTCCAGTGGCCTCCTCTCTATCCACGGACCCCTAAGGTTGGACAGCCGTCCCTGGATTTTGAAAAGGCACTTCTGTGTGTTTACATGCTTTCTTCGCAGTTTTCTTAAGTTATTGGAATAGTTAGATTTTGTGAACCCAGCCTTAGGCCTCCAGGTAGGATAGATGGTGATAAACCCGGATTTTGTAACTAAAGCCCAACTTCTTGGCAGGCTCCATCTCTAATTTTGACTCTGTTGTATCCACAAAATTGGCTCAGCCTCTCAAGAAGCCACTTAGGAGCAACGTTCTGCTAGCCTTCTCTGCACATCAGCACAATGGGTTTCGGAGTCGGTGTGTGCCCTACCTGTGAGCAGGGCTGAGCCCTGGATGAAGCCATTTCTCTGTGGCTCTCTGTGGGGTCATCATCTTGGGGTCTTTGGAGGTCTGAACTCCAGCTGTGTCTAGCACCCTGGGGAGGCTTCCGGACCCCTGCTTGGCTGCTACAGAGGCTCAGCCTTCTGCCTGGCTACCAGGACCCTCTCTTGAGTTCACAGTGAAAGTCCTTCCAGGAGAGGAGCTCCTATCAGTGAGTTCTCCTCCTGTGGAAGATCTTGTCCACGTCCTGGTTACCATGGTAACTTCAGATGCCCTCCAATAACTCTTCAAGTGCAGATTTTCTGGTTTTTCCCAGCAGCAGAGAAGATTTCTGCAAGCCCCCTCCCCCCTCCCCCCCCCCCCCCCCCGCCTTCTTTTGTTCCGGCTCCAGTTCATTGACTCTTTTATTTTTATTTAACTCTTCATTGCCTGGTTTAAAATGTTTATTTAGACCCTACACATGAGCCCCCGACAGTCAGTTGTCAGGCACAGAATTAGAGAAGGAAAAGCGGGTTTCTCTCCATCTGACGGCCCTCATAGCATTTGGAGCTATGGGTTTATGTCGGCTCCTTCAATAAGTCTTCAAAGAGCTAATTCACAGTTGGTCTGGAATAGTGCAGTCCTCAAGTAGCTTTTCCATTCCCAGGAGGAGGTTTTCCGTTCCCTCTGCAAGGGGCCTCTCACTGGCCTCTACAGTGGTCCTCAAACCAGGCACCTGGGAGGGCGGGGAAGGAAAGCTGTATGTGGTTGAGATTCGCATTGTTTTCTCAACTGAAACTGAAAATATCCTCTCTGTTTGGATGGGTTTATTTTTATAAAGCAGTGTAGAGACAACCCAGAGCCTCGGGTCACACTGAAGAGCCCCTCCCTGCATATTGTTCCCGTGGCTACGCAGAAGGGGTCACTGTCTTCAGCATCCAGACTGCACGAGTAAACCAGAGGCTCAGGTATGGTGTCCATCCACAGGCTCTTTGCAGACTGTCCCTGGGCACACATCCTTGTGCAGGCGGGATGCTTACCTCAAAGCCCTAGTGGGGTCTGGAGAGCTAGACCTCAGTGCAGAGTCAGCATATACCCCACAGGGTCCCGTACTCTGACCAGCCTTTGAAATGGTACTGTTTTCACTGTACTGCCACCTCTATGTCATTTCTTTTAAGTTGAGAAAATAAAATATCTTAAAGGAGTAAAAACTGGCATTGAAATTGGAAGTATGTAAAGGGGATCTACTTGAGTTCTGAGTACCTAAAGACCTTTATTTTTATTGATTTTTTAAAAGAATACATGACAGCAGAATGCATTATAATTCTTATTACAATATGGAGCACAATTTTCCTATCTCTGTTTATATATAAAATATGTTCACACCAATTTGTGTCTTCATACATGTACTTAGGACAATGATGTCCATCACATTCCATCATCCTTCCTAACCCCCTGCCCCCTCCCTACACCTCCCACCCCTCTTCTCTATCTAGACTTCATCTATTCCTCCCATGCTCCCCCTCCCTACCCCACTATGAGTCAGCCTCCTTATATCAGAGAAAACATTCAGCATTTGTTTTTGGGGGATTGGATAACTTCACTCAGCATTATCTTCTACAACTCCATCCTGCGAATGCTATGATTTTATTCTCTTTTACTGCTGAGTAATATTCCATTGTGTATATATGCTTCATTTTCTTTATCCATTCATCTACTGAAGGGCATCTAGGTTGGTTCCACAGCTTAGCTGTTGTGAATTGTGCTGCTATAAACATTGATGTGGCTCTTAAAGACCTTTTGTTATTAAACAACACTGGAATTTTCCTCTAGTTGAGGTTTCAGTCACCACTCAATCAACACCTGAGCATTAGTTAGTTTTGCAGATTCAATGCTTGGCAGCAGGTAGCAGATAATTACTCCACTCCTTGACTGTGGGGAATTATCACCTCTTCCTGAACATGACCCTCCTTCTCATTTTTGCTGGTAGTAAAATCAGTATTAATTTTTAATTATTTTTTCCACTTTTAACTGAACACATTTATGGGATACAGTATTGATTCAATCCATGCATACTGTGTGTAGTAACCAAGTCAGGGTCATTAATTGTTCCCTCCTCTTAAACATTTTTAAAAGAATTTTTGTAGTAATTATATATATTTATGGGGAAACGTGTTAAATTTCAACATGTGTGTACAATATATACTGAGCAGATTAAGGTAATTAAGATTTCCATCTCATTATAGTTTAAAAGTTTTGAGCTCCTGTCTTCTAAACATTCATAAATTATCTAACAGAAATTGTGAACTATTAAAATACTCTCTTCTGCAGAATGAGAATTTATTCCTTCTAGCCATTGTGTCTGAGTACCAGGCCTCCCTTTCCCTCCCTTTGTTCTTGCCCTTCTTAGCCTCTAGTAATCACTATCATACACTCCAACTGACTTGTGCTTCTTAACAATCATGTAGGGGAGAGAACATCTGGTATTTGTCTTTCTGACTAATTTCACTTAACATGATAGGATAACACTTTTTATGGCCAAATAATATTCCACTGTGCATACATACCACATTGTTATATTTTTACTATTATTATTAGTAGTAGTATTATTGTCATAGTCATTTTTATGATCTATAATAAGGGCGTCTGCTATTTTTACCTCCCTTAATGAACTGACTAGGTTAATGCTCCCTTACTCTAGTGATTTTACCTGGGAACATTCTTGCATTGTCTCAAACATGAACTTTTGGGGAACACCTCATATCTAAACTGTAACAGCCAGTCCTATGCTGTGACCTATAGATTGAAAGATCCTATCCCAGAAACAGACCTGGACACCTAAAGAAGCAGTGCTTATTAGATAATCACTAATACCACATTGACAGGCATTTGTTAGGAATAAGGCAGTGATGACGTGGGTGACCCCCCAAACTGTCCTTACCAACACTGTGTGAGAGTCCCTTTCTTTTCTCCGTATCCTTGCCAGCATTTGTTATTTTCTTAATTACTAATAAAAACATTCTTGCTGGATTGAGATGATATCTCATTGTGGTTTTGACTTGCATTTCCCTAATTCATTTGAGCATTTTCCCATAAATCATTTGAATTTGTTCTTTTGAGAAGTTTTACTCATGTCCTTGCCCAATTTTTAATTGGATTATTGGAGTTATTTGGGTAGTTGTTATTGGATTTTCTTATGTTCCTTATATATTCAGCATACTAACTAGGAAAGGGATTCCAGAAGCAGACAGAAACATTTCAACACAGATTCACCGTTTGGGTGGGAAACCCACCAGAGTAAAGACGACCCACAATTCTCGGATTTTCAAACCCTGTTTCTGCATAGATTTCCAAAACACAAGTCCACATCACAAGAGCTGTCTCTTCTTGTAATGTCCCTGTTTATGAAGACTGTGGTCACTAGGTGATATTCCTGGAGCTGGCCCCTCGTTCCCTGTGTCCTCTTTGGACCTGGAGCCAAGGGGAGAGGGTGAGCGCTCCTTCTGGTCAGATTCTGGGGCTCCACCCTGCAGCTGGACAGGACTCCTGATGCTCAGGAGAGGTTTCCCCTGCCCTTCCTCCAAGTGATGGCTGCATGCCCATGCCTACAGACCCTGGTGTCCTCTGCTCGCCCATCCACAATTAGGCTCATCTCTCTTATCCCTGCACCCGCAGCTTCCGCCCTGCTACCTGGTGTGCAGGGGTCTCCATGGTAACCATATTGGAAAATCAGAGCCCAGGGGCTGAGGGGCTGTGCATTGAGGGTGATTTTCCTATCTCCTTGAGACATAGGAATATAATGGTTTGAGTTTGCAAAGAATCAGTAGCTTCCTTTCCCTTAAAGAAATGTCCAGAAGTTTTTCCTCATTGGTTATAGGAAGAGGAGTCTGGGAAAAATGTGCTCATCCAGTTTCAAGACTCATTGCATAAATCTGAAGGAGTAAGCATGATCCACAGGTAAAGCAAGTCCCTCCATGCTTTCAATCTGCAAGCGTGATGATGAGACTGTTGGAGAAGATTCAAAGGCATTAGCATGCACAGAGAGGGAAAGAGAACCCCTTTTCCCAGCACTCCACTCCCCCGAGGTAGCTATTGCTGGCATTCGGGTGTCAGACTCCCAGACCCAAATGAGTATCTGCAGCTAGGAGCAGATGGTGAACAGTTCTGGGACTCGTTTACTTGATGAGGTCACCACCAATACACTAAAGGCAGGTGCAGTTTGTCTTCCCTCTGCGGGAATGAATCCTTCCCCATGGCCTCATTGCCTTCAGGACTCTGAACAATATTGCTTCCACAGAAAAGACTTTTATGACATTCTAACTAAAACTCTGCCTCCCCAGAGATGGTCTAGTGTATCCTTTGCTTTATGACCCATAGGAGTAGACTCGTTGCCTGGAGAGCTGTTATCTTGTATTTTTGTATTGGTTTTATTGACCATCTTTCCCTAATTGAATATATGACCCATGGGGACAGAGGTTTTGTCCCTTTGGGTCATGGCTATACCACAGTGCCCCCATGCCAACCACAGACTTTGACCTTGATGCTCATAGGCTTCAGTGAAGGAAAGAATCCATGGATGAAGGCAGCTACCCGCCACAAGTGTCTCTCCTGTCACATCCTGTGCTCAGAGCCAATGTCTCCAACTGCTTCCAGAAAATTGTTTCTCCCATTTGGTCTGCTCATCATCTGGGGGCAGGATCTCTTATTCTGCTCTGAGAAGTGTGGGCAAGGCATTGGAGCTGCCCCTAAATAGGAACACATGTTCTCCTAGGTGGAGGCCAGGCGTTTGTTACCTGGGAGGATGAAGCACTTGGACATCAATAGATCATGCTGATGCTGTTGTTAAAGTCACCTCTCCTAGATACTATTGCTTTCAAAAGTGGAGCATTCTTTGGTCTCCAAGAGATCAGGAAAGAGACTGTAAACCCACTAACAGGTGAATAGTTAAGTTTATGAAAGTAACATACCCTCCATCCTCCATCCATCTCTGAATCTGGTTTCCAAACTGCCTGGCTTCTTTTACTAAAGATATATTTAATTTCTAAAATTAGGATAATAATAGGATCTACTCCATAAAGTTGAGTTGTGAGAGTTAAATGATAACCTATGCAAAGTACATGGGCACCTGTCACATGGTAATTTTATATTTTTACTATTATTATTAGTAGTAGTATTATTGTCATAGTCATTTTTATGATCTATAATAAGGGCCTCTGCTATTTTTACCTCCCTTAATGAACTGACTAGGTTAATGCTCCCTTACTCTAGTGATTTTACCTCGGAACATTCTTGCATTGTCTCAAACATGAACTTTTGGGGAACACCTCATATCTAAACTGTAACAGCCAGTCCTATGCTGTGACCTATAGATTGAAAGATCCTATCCCAGAAACAGACCTGGACACCTAAAGAAGCAGTGCTTATTAGATAATCACTTTTCCCTCTTTCCTTGCTTTCTAAAACCTCCATTGAATTTGCTATATTCAATTTTATTTTTCCCACTGGTTTCAGATTATTCTGTTATACTTCATCTAGTTTAATATTAAAATTCTGAAAGTTTCTTACACTTAAACAGGCAATTTTATTCACCAAATGCAAAATCCCTTTTTTAAAAAAATTGTTTAAAAAGTTTCTATACAAATTTTCTTTAGTTTATTCTAAATTTCAAAGTGTCTATTTATGCTTTTACAGAAAAATCTAATTTCTTTGGCACAGATAATGTTTTCTTTAAAAAATAGAATGAATTATAATGAGAACTATCCATTGGGAAGGTGCGTAAGACTGTGGATCAAGAACCATTTGCTTCACGTATTCCTAAGGTTAACCAGACAAGAAATATAGTTGTGGGTTTTACTTCTTATTTGGGAGACACGTTTAAAAATATGAAAAATTAGCAAGACACATATGAAAAGAAACCTACCAACTCAGCAGAATTCCAGTCGAAGTCCCAGCTTTGCACATAAGACCAAAGGATTTGGAATGAGTCTTTGAATCCTCTACTTTCTTAGAATCAGGTACAATTTTGATGCCAATTTCTATCAGAAAAAGGTGATACAATGATTAACAGAATTTTATCCTTTGTGCTGTGGAGAAACACAGTGTGCTTTAGACAGAGATGATGACATAAAATCATAATGGGTCATTTGGATTTTTCAAAATTAATGGTCCTAAAATATTCAATTTCTACAAAAGGTGTGTATCAAAAACTTCACAACGTTTTGAGCCATTTTAAGTAATTTATAAAATGCATTCTTGAAATATTTGTCCTCTGAAGATTTTAATACTGATTCAGTCATTTTTAGAAGATGTTACTTCTATCTGAAGTTTTTACATATAAATTATCATGTTATCTTTATTAGATAAAACACAACAGTTAGGTCATTCCAGAATTACATCATCTTGACCGTGAGATCATTTTCTATTAAGTGCAATCTAGGATGTGGGACACGTCTACATCCAGAAAGAGGCTGATAGCTTTAATTGTGCAAGGAATGTGTGCTGTGTGCATCCCAACACAGGAGACCAGAACGCGGGTTCGTTGAGGCTGTCCTTACATTCCTCTTGGTCACTGGCCTTAAAGACAAGAATCCATCCTAACCTTCCATCACTACATAGGGGCACAGTGAGGAGTCAACTTTCAACAGCTGCAACCAAATCTCCTGTAACTCATGCATTTTTACTGAAAATGCCTAAAGAATCTTTATATTTAAATATAAAAAGAAAAAAACCAGAAGTGCTAAAGTCTTAATGAGGCAAGTACAAAAGAAAGACATTTTCTTAGAGCCCCTGAAAGCTGGTGGTTTTCCCACTGTGCAGTGCCTCTGAGCTCATTTATTTCCAATGGTGAAAATGTCCTGTTTGGCCATAAAGGTCAGGGGGTTGTTGTTTGACGGTGAAGTTTTCTAACATTAAAAACTCATCTTCGGATGGTCACAGGAAAACCTTCTGTGTGTTCCACTCTGATGATCTCTGCCCCACTTTGGCTGAATAGTTGTCTTCTGGGTGAGAGAAGGTGTTGGTCTCCATGCAGGAAGAAAGGTTAGCATCTGTGCTGAGACCCGGTGCTCAGGGGAGGAGCTGAGAAGTTGGGTATTGGATGGAAATGCATGGAGGGGGCGCCCCCCACAGGTGACCAGGTCTTAATCCAGAACACACTGGGAATTGATTATAAGTCTATAACTCTAGATTGGGAGGGGCACTATGGAGCAGATGGAGTTCAGGACGCTGGTCAACTGACATTAAAAGAGGAAGATTATTTAGAATTTTCTAGGTGGGCTAACGTATCTCAATGGCTAAAAAGTCTTAGTGTAGAGAGTCGTGGACGGGAGCAGGGGAAGGGCCAGGGCTGGGGAGGCGTTGGGAGGACACTGCTCGAGGCTGTGCTGGCTTTTGAGGTTGGAGGGTGGGCCGTGGGGTTCGGACAGCTCCTACAAGACTGAAGGGAAAGCAATTCCCTCCTGACCTTCTAGGAGTTCCCTGGAGTTCTGACACCAATGTCAACCCAGAGGCCCAGGTATGTCTCCTCACCACTGACATGTAACGCAGTCAGTTTGTGTCATTTTAAATCATGAGATGGTGGCAATTTGGCATAGAACTGCTAAAAAATATAAAAATAAAAATAAATAAATCAAACAAAAAAACACCAACCAAACTACTATAGGGAGCTTGATTGAAAACTGTGAGGACTCGCTCACGTCTGAAATAAACATATCTTTTATTATTATTATTATTTTTGCTGTGAACTACTCTCCCCTGGCCCTCTCCCCGGACCCCACAACCGTGTATTTCTTTGTCCTCGTTCTTGGAACAGCCACTGTTGTTGGAACCTGAGCTGCTCCATTCAGTCCCCATTCCCCGAGCATGGCCATGTTTTGAGGGTGTCCAGGGCACCTTCTCTGGCATCTACAACAGCACATGGCTAAAGGGATGCTCAGACCACAGAACCATTAACCTTACAAAAATCCAGTTGTTGATAATTCCTAGTAAGGCTGAGGCGGTTCCTTAGCTATAAAAATTCTGTTTAGATCTTGGTGAGAGGGATTTTCTCTCTCTAGAGACCTTTGGGGACAACCTTGACCAGTACAGTGGCTGAGAACATCTAAGCAGATTAACCAGGATCAAGGAACCCCACATCTCCAGACTGATGCAAATGTCCCCACCTGTGACCACTGCAGGACAGACGACCTTGCCTATCTGGGCCTGTAACGGGGCCTGTCAAGACCTAAGAGGCCACAGGCTCTGGGGTTCCTCATATGCAAACAAGCAGATTTCTGTATGTCAAGACATAGTGTGCAACCTTAGAGTCACCGCAATTTTCAGTTCTATTATGAACCAGGGACAGAATGCAATCTTGACTGGTTCTGTGTACCCTGGGCCCTCAGGCTGCTGCACAGGACACCCAGGACACCTGCAGTGCCTCCTTAGAGGGAGCTCTGCACAACTCTCCAGGGCTGAGCTGCAGGGCATGGCTTCCAACTAACAGGAAGCAGAGATTTAGCTCTGACCTGTGTTTAGCTACCCTTCTCAATGCCCCAGCCCCAATCTAGAGCAGTTCTTGGGAGTAGGAAGAAATGTCACTGTGATGGGCTCAGGGAACATGGAGTGCCCCTCTGCAGAGACTCTCAGACTGCTGGCGTCTCCCAAATCCCTTGCTCATTTCCACTCTGGTGATCATCAGGACTCCTAATGGGTCCATCAGGTTCTGAGCCTTTGGAGGGGGCCTGGCACACACTGCCAGCCTGCCTTCTCCCTCTACCCAGGGCAGAGGGCTTCTCTCCACACTGGACCTCACGTGGCTGCCCCCTGGTTGCTCTCTGGTGAGGCTCTTGGGGTCAAAGCCTGGCTTTCCCCTTTGCCTCTGAACGAAGATGCAGATGAGCTGAGGTGGTCAGTTCAATAATTTATTTGTTTTTATTGCCCTGAAATTCAGGCAAGTGCAGAACCCAGGGGTCAAATGGATTCTCCAGACTTCCCACAGTGCTGGCTTCTTCTGGCTGGTGTGGGCCCACTCGGGACTCACTCCACTGGGTGCTGCCACCAGCCCCACAAATGCCCACTTCGTATCCACCCACGTCCCTGACATCTCTCCGGGAAAAGGCCCCCCTCCAAAGCATAGAGAGGGCTTCTATCAGAAAAACAGATGAGCTTGTTGATGAAAGGGATGGAAATTTGAGTCATAATGAGCTACTGTCTCATAAACAAGAGCTAATTACATTGTCAGTGCTATTTACAATTTCATATCAAGTGAGATAAAATCATCCTGGTTAAGTGCAAAGAAAAATTACATTTATTTAACGCTTACTAAGATTGCGATCCAGGAGACTCCAAATTCACTCAGCTTTGAAAATGTGTTCCAAGGCTTTGGAAGAGAGAGAGTGGCTGTTTCACAGATCAGACGGCACATGAGCTGTTAACCACATCTCCTGTGTGTCAAGAGGTGCGGTGGGTGCGGTGGGGGCTGCCACAGTCAAACTCCTGTTGGAAAGGGATGGGGCATTGTCTCAGAGCCAGGGGACAGTTTCACAGACCGCCACAGAGACTACTGGATTAGTTCCAGAAGCTCTTCTTTGCTCACAAGTCTCAGGTACTGGAGTGGCCTCTGTAGCAGCCCAGTTCAGCTGGGGACGAGCCCGGTCTAGCCAGGCCTCCCCGTTTCATGGCAGCTGGTGCCCGGAACCAGTGCTGCTCCACTTGGATGGTGTCCCCTGGTGTTCTCATGACACACACCCTGTCACTACATCCACAGGGTGTTCCACTCATAGGACTCTTCAGTGAGGCTTCTCACCATAGCCACACCCATCATGAGCGTCCTGCTGTGCACGGGAGCTAGAACCCCCTCCCCAAGTCAAGACTGTGCCTCCAGGTGCTAAAGGTCGGCCATCATCGGGAAGGAGAAGTCCACGTTCAGGGGAAGCACACAGGCCGTGGTACTGAAATACCCAGTGAATCACACTCTACCCCTCAGGTCAGCATAAGATTTCCCAAGGAAACACACATTATGCTGAAGTACACTGTTAAGGACAAAAAGTACACTTTCAAAACTAAAGAATAAAATAACCACATACCATCATCTCATGTAAAGGTATTTATTCATATCACATTTCTGCTCAACATCTAAACCTTTTTGAACTTAGATTTATGGCGTACATATTATGCTGTTCTCCCTCCAAATATTAGCATATCAAACTTTTAATTAATTCCATTAAGGTTATCAACTTTATAATTAGATTATTTTGGACCCCAAGGACCCATGGCTAAGATTCTGATACACCTGGGTGTTTTGCAGTAGTTAATTTAAATGGCTGAACAGATAAAAACAAAACCTGGCTTTGTCTAAAAGCTGAGTATTTCCTCCAATGGCACGGAAATTTGAAGTATTGACTAGAAAAGATGAAGTAAGCTTTTATTATGACACAAGTCAATATTAAATTGTAAACTACCACAGATATTTTGGAAGACATAAAGATTTCTTAAAACTAAAGATAGAATTAAAATATGAGAAAACTTGAAAAAAGCGAACATGAATGTATTAGCCAGATTTCCTTTGCTATAACAAAATAGTTGAGATGATGAACCTAAAGAGAGGAAAGGTTTATTTGTGCTCAGGGTTTTGGAGGCTTTGGTCCATGGTGAGTGGACCCTGCTGCTTTGGGGTCTGTGGCAGGACAGGGTGGGGCTGCATGGCAGAGCAAGATGCCCTCCTCACCTGGCCAGCAAGCAAAGGCGGGAAGAGGAAGGGCTGGACTCCCATATCCTCGCAAGGTGCAGTCAATGACCTAACTTCCTCCAACCAGGCCCTGCCTCTTAAAGGTGCAGCCACCTGCAGAGGGTCCCCACAGGCTGGGACCAAGGGTTCAACACACTGGCCTTCGCTCAAGATCCAAACGGCAGTAGAGAAGCTTCTAGCTGCCCTGAGAATGGGTAAGATGGCAAACAGGGGCTCGACAATGGCCGTGGGATTGCCTGGGTGCACAGTTCCCTGGGCCACGTGGACAGCCCCGAAGTGGGCCCACAGCATTTCTGATGTGAAACTGGAGCAGCCCCTCCCAAGAGCCCAGCTCTGCTCTGCACCCAGAGGGGCTCAGCCGAGTCCTGGCTGGACACAGAGCCTTCCCTGCTTCCTTGATGTCAGCGGGGGCAGCTGCAGGACCCATCGGCCTCCATCTGCTATGACAGAAAAGCAAACCCCACATCTCTCCCGGGACTGCCCTGCTGCTCAGCTGGTTTAGATTAGTGCTGCAAAGCCACCTCCTGGGGTCCTGCTGGCAAAGGACAAGTCAGTCAGCACTCACCAGGGTGACCTGGGCGCCTCTGTTCCTGAAGCTGGCCACGCCCACTCCTGCCTCAGGGGCCCCCTCCTTGGTCTCTTCCTCCTCAGAGGACAGTGTCCCCATGCCCTCCAGGGGAGCCTGCCCTGCCCCTGCTGTCTCAGGCAGCCCCGTCCCCCACCCCGTCTCTCCATCTGATCACCCCTGATGTTACCTTCATCACACTTCATTCCACTGTCACCAAGGGCCACTCACATCACTGCACCTGGCATAGGTGTCTCCCCAGGTGTACACAGACATGTCCTCTGTACCACGTGTGGAGACAGAACCCGTAACCCGCCCCTGCTCTAAGGAGGTGGTGTACCTGGAACTCAGCCCTAGGTCCAGCTCCCTGTCCATCAGGAGGTGGCTGGATGTCACTGGCTGCAGAGACATGCCCATTGCTCTCCAATCACCCAGAGGTCCTGTGACACTGGTGTGACAGCACCTGGTATCCTGTCCTCTGTTCCTGGACTCCTCTGCACCTGCAGGACCCAGGCTGGTGCTGTGTCAGGAGCAGCTGCCCTCAGCCACCTGGGGTGGAAACGACCGACCACAGGACCCAAGATGCTGAGTCTCCAGGGCATCCGGGGCCTCTGCCACCAAGAACAGTCCTGGTCTGCTAAACCAGGCTGGAGATGCTTTGACGCAGCTTTACCTGCACACAACGCTCCAGGCCCCAAAGGCTTGGCCGTCCTGGCCTTAACTCACTGTGAGGGGCCGGGTTGAGACCAGTGCTGCCTCACTCTGGCTGAGCCTCCACCCACCACAGGCGCTAATGCAAGAATTAATAAACTCTGCACTGATCACACTGATTAATCCCAGCATATGCTCATTACATGGAAATCAGGGGCTATGTGCCTGCTGCAGGGAACACAAGAGCCTCTTAAACCCAAGCACATGCTGGCACTGTCTGTGCCCAATGATGGAACCACTTGGGATTTCCCTTGTGTGTTTTCTTCTTGGCTGCAGCGTCTCCGAGGTTTGTGGGCCTCGTCGGGGGTTTCACAGGAGCTGTGTTTAATCAGGCACACCTGCAGCCATAGTAAGATCAAACCTCATCCTGAGGATGTCCCACCCAAGTCAAAAAGAGACATTAACCAAGGACAGACAGTGGGAATCACGTTATCTTAAAAGCCAGAGATGGCAAATTATCACTATTTGCAGATGACATGATTCTTTACCTAGCAGACCCAAAAGGGTCTACAAAGAAACTATTAGAGCTAATAAATGAATTCAGCAAAGTGGCAGGATATAAAATCAACACGCATAAATCAAAGGCATTCCTGTATATCAGCGACAAATCCTCTGAAATGGAAATGAGTACAACCACCCCATTCACAATATCCTCAAAAAAAATAAAATACTTGGGAATCAACCTAACAAAAGAGGTGAAAGACTTATACAATGAAAACTACAGAACCCTAAAGAGAGAAATAGAAGAAGATCTTAGAAGATGGAAAAATATACCCTGTTCATGGATAGGTAGAACTAACATCATCAAAATGGCGATATTACCAAAAGTTCTCTATAGGTTTAATGCAATGCCAATCAAAATCCCAATGGCATTTCTTGTAGAAATAGAGAAAGCAATCATGAAATTCATATGGAAAAATAAAAGACCCAGAATAGCAAAAACAAGACTAAGCAGGAAGTGTGAATCAGGCGGTATAGCTATACCAGACTTCAAACTATACTACAGAGCAATAGTAACAAAAACAGCATGGTACTGGTACCAAAACAGGCGGGTGGACCAATGGTACAGAATAGAGGACACAGAAACCAATCCACAAAATTACAACTATCTTATATTTGATAAAGGGGCTAAAAGCATGCAATGGAGGAAGGATAGCATCTTCAACAAATGGTGTTAGGAAAACTGGAAATCCATATGCAACAAAATGAAACTGAATCCCTTTCTCTCGCCATGCACAAAAGTTAACTCAAAGTGGATCAAGGAACTTGATATCAAATCAGAGACATGGCGTCTGATAGAAGAAAAAGTTGGCTATGATCTACATACTGTGGGGTCAGGCTCCAAATTCCTCAATAGTACACCCATAGCACAAGTGTTAATAACTAGAATCAACAAATGGGACTTACTCAAACTAAAAAGTTTTTTCTCAGCAAAAGAAACAATAAGAGAGGTAAATAGGGAGCCTACGTCCTGGGAACAAATCTTCATTCCTCACACTTCAGACAGAGCTCTAATATCCAGAATATACAAAGAACTAAAAAAATTAGACAATAAGATAACAAATAACCCAATCAACAAATGGGCCAAGGACCTGAACAGACATTTCTCAGAGGAGGACATACAATCAATCAACAAGTACATGAAAAAATGCTCACCATCTCTAGCAGTCAGAGAAATGCAAAGCAAAACCACCCTAAGATACCATCTCACTCCAGTAAGATTGGCAGCCATTAGGAAGTCAAACAACAACAAGTGCTGGCGAGGATATGGGGAAAAGGGTACTCTTGTACATTGCTGGTGGGACTGCAAATTGGTGCAGCCAATTTGGAAAGCAGTATGGAGATTTCTTGGAAAGCTCGGAATGGAACCACCATTTGATCCAGCTATTCCCCTACTCGGTCTATTCCCTAAAGACCTAAAAAGAGCACACTATAGGGACACTGCTACATCCATGTTCATAGCAGCACAATTCACAATAGCAAGACTGTGGAACCAACGTAGATGCCCTTCAATAGACAAATGGATAAAAAAAAATGTGGCATTTATACACAATGGAGTATTACTCTGCATTAAAAAATGACAAAATCATAGAATTTGGAGGGAAATGGATGGCATTAGAGCAGATTATGCTAAGTGAAGCTAGGCAATCCCTTTAAAACAAATGCCAAATGTCTTCTTTGATATAAGGAGAGTAACTAAGAACAGAGTAGGGACGAAGAGCATGAGAAGAAGATTAACATTAAACAGGGATGAGAGGTGGGAGGGAAAGGGAGAGAGAAGGGAAATTGCATGTAAATGGAAGGAGACCCTCAGGGGTATACAAAATTACATACAAGAGAAAGTGAGGGGAAAGGGGAAAAAATATAAGGGGGAGAAATGAATTACAGTAGAGGGGGTAGAGAGAGAAGAGGGAAGGGGAGGGGGGAGGGGGGATAGTAGAGGATAGGAAAGGCAGCAGAATACAACAGACACCATAATGGCAATATGTAAATCAATGGTTGTGCAAATGATGTGATTCTGCAATCTGTATACGGGGTAAAAATGGGAGTTCATATCCCACTTGAATCAAAGTGTGAAATATGATATATCAAGAACTATATAATGTTTTGAACAACCAACAATAGAAATTAATTTAAAAAAATAAATAAATAAAATTAAATTAAATGTCATTTTAAAAAATTAAAATAAATAAATAAATAAATAAAAAGCCAGAGATAGAAGAGGGTGTGTGAGTGAGTGTGTGTGTGTGTGTGTGTGTGTGTGTGTGTGTGTGAGAGAGAGAGAGAGAGAGAGAGAGAGAGAAAGGATATTGGCCTTACGAGTCATCATCTGCAGTAACGATTAAATGTCTCTGCAGATGTCCACTAGTATCTAGAGCATCTTTAACACACTCCATTCAGGTCTGGGCGTGGTAGCACATGTCTGTAATCCCAGCAGCTCAAGAGTCTGAGGCAGGAGGGTCCCAAGATTGAGGCCAGCATTTCAAAATAAAAAAATAAAAAGCCTAGGGTTGTAGCTCAGTGGTTAAGCACCCCTGGGTCCAATCCCTGTTACCAAAAACACGCTCCATTAGAAGTTTTCATTTATTTCTAGGACACTAATACCACCCCCTTTCACAGAGAAGGTAACAGGCACAGAGAGCCGGGTGCTGCTGGCGCCCCCCAGTGGGGAGGGCCAGCACTGGGGCTCAGACCTTTCCTCTGGCTGTGGAGCTGAGCTCATCCTGGGCTCTGCTCAGTGTCCAGCTTGGTCGTCAATTTCCCAGGTGACTGAATAAGCTGTGTTTCCTCTGGACCTCAGGTTGACTGCACAGGAAGTGAGGCAATAGCACTTCCTTAGCTTGGGAGCATCATTGAGGCCAGACATAGGCAAAAGGGTGCTGACACCCCTGCAGTCTAGGCTAATCATTTCTTGCATGGTGGACTAAGCAGCCCTGTCTTCCCCACACCGCACACCACCCTGTGTTCCCATCCTGCTGTCTCAGTGCCCTGCACAAACAGTTAACTCAGGGAGAGCCACCTCCCATGTCCTCCCTCCCCCTCCTCACCAGGGGACCTCCCCTCCTCCATTCCTGTTTCCTCTTCCACCTGAAATGTCCCCTCTAGGGATCCAAGGACTGTTTATCCACAAAGAGCCCAAGGTCACACTCAGTCTCTCTGACATGACCTAGTGCTCGAGTCTTGTCCACGCCCTCTGTGTCTTCCCACCCAATCCCCAGGCTCTCCAAATGGCACCTCATAGATTTGTTTGTTTGAGGAGTTGAACCCGGAGTTCCCTGCCACTGGTCACATCCCCTGCCTCCCCCACTTTTTTATATTTTAACACCAGGTCTTGCTAAGTTGCTGAGGCTGCCTTGAGCTTGCCATCGTCCTGTGTCAGCCTGAGTAACTGGATCACAGGTATGCACCACTATGTTTTAAATATCTGTGACTCAGCACGCAGTTTGGTTCACAGTGGGAAATGAACACTATGCGTTGAGTTTAATCTACCCTGAGTGTGTACTTTGGGGTCCACACTAGTTGGAGTGCTGCCTGATCACCATATCCAAACATAGCCATGTGTTTCATTTGTTGGTACCAACTCACTGCTTACCTGGTGGTGATGGCTTAGCCTCTGGCTCGTCTTCTCTGACAGGGGCTGTGAGACTAATTCTTCTCTGAGCAGCAGGTGTAAGCTTTACAGGCAAGGCAAACTCAAACATGCCCACGTGGACTCTTAGCATTTTTCGAACTGGTCTCGGATATATTCCTTTCTACACCCTAAATGCAAAATTGTCCTTCAGGATGTTTGCATTTGGCATGAATAAACATGGATGTGCCCAAGATGAGTTTGAGAATGTTTTAAATTCAAACCTAGATCCTTTCTGAAGCTATTTAAGATGCAGGCCACAGTGCCCTATTGAGAAGCATCCCCTCTCTAAACACAGTGGCACATGCAGTCACGGGCCCTGAGTAGTCCTTGCAGGCATAAAGCAGGCTTTTAAAATCCCTTTTTGGCATGTATCTGGCCATGTATTCCCTGCTTCTCCATGGAGAAGCCTCAGGCTGGCTTTCAGTTTATATAGGGCCTGTGGAGTCTCGTGTTCCCTTTCTAAAGGGAGCGGCCACTTGGTGCAAGTTTTGTTTGTGGGCACCCATGAGGCCCGGAGCCCATTTTTTTCCTTTCTATTTGCACCAGGGTTTGCAAAGTGCCCGATAATTATCAGCCACTTAGCTGCCACCTCATGCTGGACTCTTTTGCCTCTGGGTTCTTATTCAGCACAAGTGAGTAGCTCTCTCCAGGGTCAGTGTGTGGAGACTGGCAAGGTCACGTCCCTGAACTTTTGTTCTCTCTCAAATGCTGACCACAGCTATCCCACCTCCATATTTAGTGTTCCCCAAACTGTGTTTCTGCTGAGAGTTCCACTGACTTCTCTGCTATTCGATGTCACTTTCCTTCTCTTTGGCACCTCAGCCTCACCTCCCTGGCCACCCAGGACCCCGCTCCAAGGGTAAGACTCTCATAAGACACTTCCTTTCTTTCCTAGGGGCCTCGTCCCTCAAGGTCCCTCAAGACAGGATGGAACACAGCTGCTCTGCTATGTGCTAACAAATACAATTTCTTTGTCCATTGATGTAGTGTGTTCAGCTATTCTAGTGGGGGGCTGGTCCACTAGAAGCTGAAGTGTCTACATGGGGGTGATAAGTTCCGTGAAAATTGCTAAGCTAAATAAAACAATATAAATAAAATATAAAATCACCTTCTTTGAATTCATCTCAGCATATTTTTGGTCTTTGTGTTCAGTTTTTTGAGTTAGATACCTCAAATTAATTTAATGGGCATTAATCTAAGCTTATCTAAGCTTAGACCAGGGCTCACAGCTGAAAGGGTGGTAAAGAAACTGGAAAGCATTTTCCATTCTATTTTAGGAGAGAAAGCTAAGTCCAATGATCTGTACTCTTCCACAGGAAGTTCAAACCTCTATGCCATGTCACCGTAATAAACTATGTTATATTCGCACAATGACTGTTATTCAACTATAAAAATGAGCCATGGAGCCAGGAGAAGATATGGAGGAAATGTGGGTGCATGCTGCTAAGTGAAATAAGTCAATCTCTAAAGGTTATATACTACATTATTTCAAATATACGGCAATCTCAAAAAGACAATATTACGGTGACAATAAAGAGGATCTGTTGTCAGGCGTTAGGAGGAGTCGGGGGAAGCAATAAATAGGGGAAGCCCAGGGATTTTTAGGGCAGAGAAATTATGATGTAAGGTACCTTAATGGTGGATTCAGGACACAAAGCATTTTTCAAAGTCCACACAATATATGATACCAACAGAGTAGCCTCTTGAAAACTAGGGGCCTTAGTTAATAATGATGCAATGGTATTAGCTCAAAATTAGAACGAATGTACCAGGTCCATGCAAGATTATGCTGATAAAAGGGTAACTGGCAGAAGGTGAAGGAATGATCAGCAACTTTTTATACTCTCTGCAAAGCTAAAACTGACTTAGAAGTAATCTATTAAGGAAGCTTCCAAAACAATAAGTACTGTTTTCAGAGCATTGCTTGTGGACTCAGTCACAACAATATAATTAAATCCTTTCAAGCCTGGCATTTAAAACAAAAAATCTTCTGGCTTTTTCTGTGGGATTCATAATATGCCACTCAAAGTATTTTCCTGATTTATTTTTACAACAGCATTAGTTAGGCAAACAGAACTCAAGGCACTGTGGTATTTTAGGTAATAGAGCACATTTGCATACAATAAGCCTCTGGGATGTCCATCAAGACATACTGGGAATATCTGAGGATGACAGGAGGAGGGAAGGGCTTTGCCTGAGCATCTCAGTTGTCTGCAGCTTTAGTTCATCTTGGTTTCCATTGCTGAAATGGCCTTGAGTAATTAATGGTTTATTTTGGAAATCAATGCTTTGTCTCTGCCAGCCCATTCTCACTTTGGGTCCCCATCATTTTTCCCTTGGTGAGAAACCTGCAGAAAGCCACTGTTCTAGGATCTACTTCCATAGAAGTATAGTTCATGGGAAGCAGAGCGCTGGCTTGGACACCAGCAGGACGCATTTCTGGAGTCTCAGTTCAGCTGTGCAGCCATGAGCGGCAGTGCAGGAGGCAGCGTTTAGTCCTTGCTTGTCCAGGCCAGGGGGCCCTAACCCTGGCTGGGGATCTTATCAGTCATAGAAACCTGTGTGCTGCTCACACTTCATGAGGAGCTGAGGTCACTGAGAGTTGGAGCTGAGGCCAATACCACTCTCAGTCTGCCCATCACTCTGTGGGTCCAAACCTTGTTGGACTATACAGTAACCACACATAAACCAGCACGTATGCTGAGGAACTCACCAGCCCACTTGCTATGGTTGGATCTGAAGTATCCCCTCAAATCTTATTTTTTGGGGACCTATGTTGGTCAGCTTTCCATCACTGTAATAAAATATCCCAAATAATTAACTTGTCAGTTGATTCCTTATAAGAAGGAAGGACTTGTTTTGGCTCCTGGTTTCAGGGCCTTCAGTCCATGATCCCTTGGTTCCAGTTTGTTTGGGTGAGGCAGAGCACCGTGGCGGGAGGTCAGGGCAGAACAGTGCTGCTGACCCTAGGGAGACCCAGAAGCAGGTGTTTGTGCAACATTTGACTTGCACAGTACAAGGAGGATTCAGTAAGTGCATTGACAAGCTACGTTCAAATTCTCCTCCATGAACTCCCTACCCAACACCATGCATGCACACACACACACACACACACACACACACACACACACACAGGAGCATGCAGGCCAAAAGATTTGAAAATAAGTTGACAGGCTATGGGGACCCTGTTCTTCCCCCTTTCTCTTCTCATTTTCTGGTTTCCCTGAGCTGAGCAGCTTCCTCCTCCCTGTGCTCCCAGCATGCTGTGCTCCTTGCCACTGGCTCCAAAGCACAAGGACTGACTGATCCCTTGAAACCTCTAAAACTGTGAGTCAAAAGAAACCTTAATTCTTTTAAAGTGGATTATCTCAGGTGCTTTGCTACAGGGATGGAAAGATGATCAACACATTCCATATTATTTTCAGCTTATTATTTGACTTATCACCCAAACATTTCCAAATCCTTAAATTCACAGGCAGAATCTTTCTCCAGTGAACACATGATTAATACAAGAAGCAACTTCCCTGTCCGGCCTGGACCCTATGCAGGTTGCCAGACAGCCCAGATCCTTCATGGCCTCTCCCTGGGAGGGCTTGATAGGGAGATTTCGTGAGTTCTCCTTGCTGCTCCTGCTTTAGGATCACAGTACAAGCAGGCCCCCTGTTGCACATGCTCTCCAAATGGCCTTTGGACGGTGAAAGCATCCAGCCACTCACAATAGCAAGGTGCAAAGGCACCTGGTGAGGGTTGTGAGTTAAGTGGGTGCTGCTCACCTGTCACATCAGCTAGTGCTGCAGTGGTGGGGGAGGGGTGGTTTGTACCAAGAGAAACAGAATGAAAGGGCTCAGATGCTCTTCCCATTCTCCACACCTGGCCCTGCCTGCCCCTGTAGCACTCTGTTCTTCTAATCTCATGTCTGCCAGGTGGGGGGATCCTATTGGGATCCACTTCATACAGGTGGGGGAGTTGAGGCTCAGAGAGGGACGTTAAGTCTATCCAAGCAGCTTGTATCCTGGGCTTCCTTGGATGCCATCTCAACAGCGCCTCATGCCTGGGAATGTCTAGATACTTAGCTGTTGACTTAAAGAGGAAATGTGCCTAAGAAGTCATTTTTAGGGGCGTCAGGAGCCAAGAGGATGAACATGTTTCTTTTTGTGAAAGCTTGTCTGTGTTTAACCTGCTTTGCTTAAAACCAGCCACCTGAAATCCACCTCTGAGGAAGCAGAATGATTCCTGCCCTTTATTCCCTCTAAGAAGACATTTTCCTGACTCAACGAAGAAGCATCCTGAGTTGAAAAGAAAAAAAAAAACAAAACAAACCTTTTGCTGACTCGGTGTCTGGGATAAACTTTTCACATTTAACAAGAATAAGTAACTATTGCTTCTACTCACGCTATAAAATAGGTCAGGAAACTGGGCGCGGGAGGTGGGAGCTGCCTTGCAGGAGCAGGAGGTAACCTGCAAGGCAATTATCGCCTCCTCCCTCCCAGTTCCCTTGCTGTGGACAGATGACCTTTTATAGAAAAATCTCAAAGTGGCACATCAACTCCACTAACATCGCTGCATCTCAGAACAGAAAAACTCAGTTGTGGTGTGGGAAGCTCTCTATTTGCCACCTGACAGGAGAAGGCAGGGATGGAGATGGGCCATGTCCATTTCTACTCCTTGGTGCCTCCATCTTTTATCAAGGCAGCTGACCCAGGAGCCTCCTCAAGTGCCTTTGGCAGGTTAAAAAAAAAAAAAAAAAAAAAAGGAATGACCTTTGGGAGCTATAGATAAAGCAAGAAGCTGAAAGCCATAGATGATACTGGATTACCTGCTGCGACATGTGACCGAATCAGCCAGGATGACTCCAGGTGAACTGGGCTGGCTATTAAATAACCACACAGAAGCAGAAAATACCTTTTGGAGGGTTCAATAATGGCTTCTTGACCAACTCCCCCAAGGGTGGCCAGAGAGGCAGGCAAAAGAGAGAGCATGCCTGAAACCCTCTTACTTATTGGGGGAAGCCCTTCAAGAATATTCCACCCAAACAAGGCAAGGGATTGTGTGACAGCCAACAGCGGGGTGTGGCCCAGTCCCATTGGGGGAAGCCTATTCCCAGAGCTGCACTTCCTTGCTTTCACACTGCAAGCAGAGGCCAGTTCCACACCTTCATTATTCAAGGTAAGTGCTCAGTTCCTGTTCATGGAGGCCCCCAACAATGACCCATGGGTCACATAGTGGGGCTCAGACTGAGCTTGAGTTGGGATTTTATGAAATCATAGCCAGTCATAATAGATTTCCCAGGATTCCTGAGAGTGAAATCATCAACTTCGACCCAACCACTGTATTAATTAAACTCATTCTAGCAATGAGAAAAAAACATATTTTGGTTTCAAATGCCTTCCCTTAGGGAACATGCAACCTTATGAACAGCGTGATTTATAATCTTGGTTCAGGGGGAAATAAATTGCAATGTTGGGGTTTGGTTGCAAAACCAGAATTGAGATACCATCTTTCTGCATGATTCATTGGGACTAAATTGGTTTCTGGAGGGGATGATAAATCCAGACAGCCTCTGACTTTTGCAATACATCTTAATGAAATGCTTCAGTAGGCTCTTATCCATGCTCCGACAGCTAATGGCTTTCCTTTTACCTGGGCCAGAGCATTTTAATTTTTTTATTTTTAAATGATTTATCACTACTCTATGAAGTCAATCTAACCACTAGCACTGTACATCTTAGTCAAATGTTTAAGTTATTTATACGTAGTAACTATAAAACAGGGATAGTTCAGGCATGGTGTGGAGTCAAGATTACTTCTTTCAAATTTGTCATACAGAAAAGGATTCCTGTGTAAGAAAAAAATTCACGTCGACAATGTTTTTAATTACTACCCTGATGCAGTGAATTGTGACCCTAGTTTCACAGTCTCTCAAGTACTTGCTCACAAAAATAATGTTTCACAGAGTATTTTGGAATGCAAAACACATTGTCATGGTAGAAAACTTGGAAGTTCAAAAGAAAAATAGGCCAAACTTGATCATCCACCATATGCCCGTCAAGAATGGACATTTCTATAGTGCAGTCATCTGTGCTCATACCATGTATAAACATGTACATGTGTTCCGTGGGTTTTAATGCCGTTATTGAATGCATCATGAGAACGGATTCTGTTTTATGAACACCCAGTCTCCTTCCTATTGTCCATTGGCCATAATTTCTGTCACTGTTTTTGTATCTCTTTGATAATTCCTCTGCTCATGACCTCTTTGAACAAGTGTTCAGGCATACTCTGGGGTACTTCTGAGAAAGGGGGCTGCTGGGGTCCTCACACATTTGCCCTTGCAAAAGGCCTGTGGGGAGTGGCCCCTATCTCCAGGTCCAGGAACAGTGCCCCAGCCAATGCATTCTCCTGCCATTGGATATGGCGACTCCAGGTGGCCATCGGGGGCCAAAAGGAAGATGCCCACAGGCCATGGTGAGGGTGAGGCTGTCACCGTGGCTCTGGAGCAGGGGCGTGCCGTAGCCCTGTGCACTGCAGAGAGCTCTCATTTCCTGTGTTCTTTGCCGTCTGAACACCTGGCTGTCCATAGGCAATGAAATAGGTGGGAATATAAGAGAATAAACAGACTTTATTGGGTGATGGAAATGGGAATTTACAGTAATCCACTTTGAGAATTCTCATTTCTACTTTAGCAGAGCCATGAAACATAGATTAGATTTGCCCCGAGCGGAGCTGGAAAAGCCCAGCTCCTGCCTCTGTCCCCAGTGGTCTCTGCCCTAGTTGGCTACTTTGTAGGTCAGAGCAGGTTCCACGATTCTAAAGGGGAAATCACCATGACGGCTCTTCTAACTCTGCTGAGCACAAAGTGAATTAGATGAGACTTCTGAACATGCTTTTGATTTTTTAGGGAAAAGATTCATAAGTAATTGGTTCAGGCAGAAACCGTTCTCATCCTGCTGTGCCTTTAAAGATGAATTATACAGATAAGTTGTGTAAGAAACAATAATGACCCTGTGGAGGTTGCCTCTTGCTGAATGAACCCTGAGCTTTCACCTCTCAGTCTGTGAATCCTGTAAGAACCGGGGCTTCTCATTTATTTCCAGTGTCACCTGCCCTCTTGTCTTATGAACCCACTCTGTTGACTTTCCTCACTTATTCTTTGTGTGTCACATATTGATGCTTATATAGGAGAGACTGTTTGCTGAGATGCTGATTTTTAAATCCGTGAAGTGGTAATGTGTGGAAAAGGAGAGGCTTTCCCTTCAGGTGAGTTGAAGAAGCTGGCTCCCACCGGTGATGTTCATGATAGCTATCTCTTTCTTGTAGGGATGCTGAAATACCCTATTTCATTAGACTCTACATTAGCTTACTCATCCATATACCCATTAAGCAAACACTGTTGGTATACAGTAAGGTCTACACATTACCTGGATGGGATTAAAAAGAGAAACCCAGTTCCTGCCCATGGAAAACTTAGAACTGAGTATCAATGGAAGAGCATCACCTTACTTCAACTGTTAAGGAGCTATCGCAGGGGATTACAGGGTTCTCCTTGCCCATTTAGAAACACACATGAGTGTTCTACCTGAAAGACTAAACCTATGTATTCTACCTGCATTTTAACCTGATATTTAATGAATGCATTTAAATGTTTTATTTTAAGCTATCTATTTTGGTTTTGTAGTTCTTTTAATCCTAAATATTAAAAATATCAAAAAAGGACTTTAAAATTAAAGAATAGTCAAAGGGAAGATAAAAGATGCAATTCTCATCTTTCTAAACTCATGCTATGTAAAGGACCTAACACAACTGATCATCTTAATAACATATTGAAAGGTAAACCAAAGGAACACATTCAAAGCCATGAACTGGGAACCTGAAAGAGGCAAGCTTTCTGCATGTCTGTTTGTGATAATATGTGTTCTGCAGTGCTGTGTTATTTTCTTTTATTTTTTTTTCCAATAAAATATGTTCAGGGGCTTCCAGGAAAGTAATAATAAATAGTTCACCCTTCTACATAAAATATAAATTAATGAGTTAAATGATCAGAAAAGTATAGGAAACAATTTCAAATGCACAGAATATGGGCCACCAAGGGGAGTGAGTCTTGAGAAAATGAAAAATAATGAGGTGAATTCCAGAACTGTCCCAAATGCTGCTTTTAGAGGGTGTCCACAGAAAGGGAGGGAGAATGCAGAGTGAGGCTGTCTACTGCAAAGTGAGCAGACAGACAAGAGGGTCCAGGCAGCTGAACGATGCAGAGCAAAGTCTCTGGAGACCTGTGGGGGTCCTTCCAGCTGTCCAGCAGGGTGCTGACCTGCACATGAAGGAGAAACCTACCAAGGCCCTGGGAAGGGCCACATGGAAGAGTCAGGGAGCAGGACCATGGTACCATGCGAAAGCCTGGGGTGGTCTCTGCCACATCAGGGAAACAAGAAGACCTCAAAATTCAAATGGAAATAAGATGGGACACTTTATAAGGCCTGCAATCCAAACTGGGAAATAACCAGCTCTTAGCTCTAAATTCATGCTTCCCCAGTCCTTCTGAAGAAATCCTGCAAGCCTAACAAAATGAATCCAATGATTTCTGAGTCCTTTAATAGTGTTCCACAACAAACACAGTTTATGAATATAGAGAAATAAAATGTGTGTGGCTCGCCATGAGATAAATTTTACAGTATTTTGCTTTCAGTTAAAAATTACCAGTCATGCAAGAAAACGATAACCGTGGAGAAGAAATGTTAGTCAGCTGAGCTGACCTACTCTCAGCACATTGGCCGGGATGAGAGTCAGAGGATATTAAGACAGGAACTCCATGGGCTCAAAGAGCAGAATAAAGGCCGAATACATTGCCTGGACACTGAAAGATGAAAAGAAAAAAAAAAAAAAAACACAAGTGGAAATGGTCCAGATGACATCTGCAATGTGTGTGAGAGGAAAAGTCATGTTGGGGGTGTGGACAGCAGGTTAGACAATGGTGAAGAAGAAATTAGTGAAAGTGATGCAAAGAGATCAAGAGCATCCAAACTCAGACACACAGAGCTAAAAAGACCCCGTGAAATGGAAACAAAAAGTAGCAGAGATTCATTACGCTCAGATGAGGTGACCTGATAAATGTGTAATTGAAAATTTCAAAACGGGGAGGTTGAAAAATCATTTGAATAAGTAATGTAATGAAACTATAAACTCAGGGATCCAATAAAAGTCAAGAGCAGGAAACTTTTTTTTTTTTTTAAAGATCATACAGAGAACTCTCATAACCAATTGCTCAAAACTAGTTTCAAAGCAAAATCTTGGAAATAACCAGAGGAAAAAGAAATGTTACATAAAGAAGAACTTTGAGAATTGTATGTTTCTTGTCAAAAGCAAGGCAAGTAGGAAGAAACAAAGACACCATTTTCAAATGAGGGAAAGAAAGAAAGCTGTAAAACTAGAATTCTGGAGTCAGAAATGGATGTGTGTATGTTTTCATTTCTTTACTCTTTTTTCGGGGAGGAGATTCTGGACATTGAACCCAAGGGTGCTTTATCACTAAGCTAAATATCCAGCCCTTTTTAGTTTTTTTTTTTTAATTTATTTTTATTGATTTTTTTAAAAAACGAAATGCATTACAATTGTTATTAGACGTATACAGCACAATTTTTCATATCTCTCTTTGTATATAAAGTATGTTGACACCATTCGTGTCTTCATACATGTACTTTGGATAATGATGTCCATCTTATTCCACCATCCTTGTTAACCCCCATGCCTCCTCCCTTTCCCACCCACCCCTCTTCCCTATCTGGAATTTATCTATTCCTCCCATGCTCCCTCTCCCTACCCCACTATGAGTCAGCCTCCTTATATCAGAGAAAACATTCAGCATTTGTTTTTTGGGGATTGGCTAACTTCACTTAGCATTATCTTCTCTAACGCCATCCATTTACCTGCAAATGCCAAGATTTTGTTCTCTTTTATTGCTGAGTAAAATTCCATTTAGTTGCCCAGGCTGACCAGAAACTTGCAATCTTCCTGCCTCATCCTCCTGGGTAGCTGGATCATAGGCCCGTGCCATGGAGACCAACTGATTTTTCATTCATTTTTTGAAGTGAAGTGTTCTCAAAATTCTCTGAACATTTTTAAGTCTGAAAATGTTCTTTTTTTTCTCTGCATTTAAAATATGCACACATACAGAGATGCATGTGGTGGAGCAGGCCTATGATCCCAGCCTTTTTGGGAGCTCAGGGAGGAGAATCTCAAGTTCCAGGCCAGCCTGTGCAACTTAGTAAGATCCTGTCTCTAAATGAAAAATCGAAGGGACTGGGATATAGTTGCAATGCCTTCATCACCCCCCAAATAAAAAAAAAATCATTTGATAGAAGAAAATACTGATACTAGGTGGAAATATGGATCTCAGGAATAAAAAGAATTCCAAATGGCAAGCATTTTGGTAAAAAAAAAATAGTTTTATACCTTATTATTTCAATTACCTTAAAAGATCATGAAGCTGAATTAATTCATGGAGTAAATGCTTAGAGAGTGCCTATTAGGTCACAGGCACAGGAGGGGATTCTGTTACACTGCAGTAAAACAACTGTGAAAAAATAAGTTAAACCCTGTATTCTAGAGCACAGAGAAATATGCAATTTAGTTTCTTTACAACAATTTTGTTTTATTAAAAACAAAGTTATAAATAAGCAAAGAACCAAGTTTCTAGTTATTAGCACATTTCCGACTGTGCATCCCAAGAAGACTCAGAGCGTAACTGGTGTCCACAGCCCCTTCGGGATGAGAATTTATGTGCATTGATGGAATGAGCCAGGGCTCTTGAGATTGCCCTTGGTGTCAGGACAAGTTGTAGGTAGACTGTATGTTGACTGAATTCCCTTTGCATAGGCTAAAATCTTCAATCGCTGAAAATCACAATTATTTTGATTTGTTTGCAAAAATCCTATACGGGCATTGATACAGCTTTTATTGTTTGATAAATATTTCTGTATCTATTAATCTTTTTCTAACCTGTGTACAAATCCCTGAAGGACAGATTGCCTTAACTTATCTTAAAGGCCCCACTTCCATCCCCCGGATTGAACACACCTGGGGATTCTTGTCGGAGCATGCGCAGCACAGAGGCAGACCCTGTCATTGGGGCGATGAGAAGCCCACTTCAGGCTCTGAGCAATACGTGCATTAGTTGCTTCTCTACATCTTTCCAGTATTGTGTCTGTATTAGTTTCCTAGATCTGCTTTAATAAAGTACCACAAGAGCTTAGGGTCAAAGTGGAACAACAGAAGTTCTGAGTCTAGCTGTGCAAACTCAAAGTGTTGGTAGAGCCATGTTCCCTCTGAAAGCTCTAGGGAGGTCCTTCCTGGCCTCTTTCCACTCTGGCAGCCCCAGGAACCCTTGTCTCATGAGTCACTACAGTATCTGCTGGAGTGATGCTCACAAGTATAGCGGTTAGGTCTTTGGGGGACACAATTTGACCCAAAAAATGAGGTTTAGTAACATGGATTTCTGTGATCCTAGGCATCCACAAATAAAGCTGCAGTACCAACAGTCCCTGGGTTGTTCTCACACAGTGAGGGCAGGTGTGAAGAGTGCCATTCTGGACTCCTGAGTCTTTGCATTAGAAGGAGTTTAACATTAGGAAGCCCTTCCCAGCTCAGGCATCCAGGGTGGAAAAAGGTGTGTGTGTGTGTGTGTGTGTGTGTGTGTGTGTGTGTGTGTTGGGGGGAGGATTGGCAGGTGGAGGATGGAATTAAAAGGAGTTGGAAAAACCCTTTCATAGCTGAAGGCTCTTCTGAAAATTTATGATCAAGGAAGGGATTTTTTTTAAAACGGGAAATTCTTAGTTGGACTTTGGAAATTTAGTTATTTCAGTCCTCTGAAAAAGAATGAAATGCTACTGAATCATAACAGAATATAAGAACAGCACATGGAAACCATTGAAATTGTATAAAATTAGACAATTTTTTATTACCAAGGGATGCTAGCAAGCATCTAGAAAGAAAACCTTGCCTATTCATGCAGTCACAACACAAAGCTGAAACCCTATGCTAATGTATCTGGATATACTTTTTTCTAAATCAGATTTCAAATTCTTACTTTATTATCAGATATATCCCCAGGCCTCCAATAATGTGAGCTTTGCTCAGGGGGAAATCTCCTGTTTAAGTCTCTGATCATCACCGTAATAACACTGTTTCCTTTGGGATCCTCTCAGAATCTTCTAATCCAAGGCTTCCAGGCAATCAGATTGCTACATTTTCTCAATTTAGAAACTCAAATGGTCTCCAGTGGATATGTGCATAGGCTGAATTGAAGAGACTGTTCAGCTCTTTGTTCTAAATATCCATTTCCAACTTCAGATTTGCCAGCAAGTCCCAGCTGAGCATTGCCTGGGCAGGGACAAACAGGTCCACACACAGTGTGAGGGTCTGGGGGTCAGATACTCTTAGAGCCCAGGCACAAGGCACTTGGGCACCCTTTAGAATGATAGTGCTCTGTTGGTAGCTCTCAAGCTATTTACCAGGTGACCATCACACCTAGAAAAATGCCAGCAGGAAGACATTAAGACTGTATCTCACAGTCCCAGGAACATAGAAATAGCATATGATGAATGGGATTCACAGGGTTCATATCCCAGGGGCTCAGGGTCAAAGTGGAACAATTCCCTGATGCTGTTGCACAAATGAATGAAATGAGAACATGCTGTACAGGAGAGGTTCTGAGATTAGCAAATCGACCCAGGCTGCTGGCCTTGGCTGAGTCAATCCTAAAGGACTCTGCTACAGAAGCATTCAGCAGGTAGGCAGAAGCACCGGCTCTGTGGGATTCACTGGCTAATCCAGCTCTAGAATGGAAACTCCATTCTCTTGGGAGCCTTTGAGCACAGACAGGTATCTCTGGGGGTTGGGGTTGGTACTGAGATCTTACAGGTCTGAGTTTTGCTATTTCTTTTTACATCCCTGTGTGCCCGTGTTGCATTTGTGGGTATGACAATGATGTGGCAGGTGTGCAGCCAGTGCTAAACCAACACCTTAATCTGAGTCTTTTTGTCCATTTCAGAGATTGCCTCTGATTTAGAGAGAAATCTTAGCGACTCTATTGTAGGTATGCTGACTGGGGACATGTTCCCAGCTCCAGGCATTAGCCTCAGTATATGCCTTTTATAGTCGCTCATGTAGTCTGCCTGGCCACACGTGGATGGACTGGGGACTGAATTGTGCTTCTTTCTGTTCTTTCTTCCTGGAGTCCTGCTCTTCAATGCTAAGGTGCTGGCGACTCCATCAATCTTCTTGGGACATGAGTGCTTAAACCTCAGTCATCACAGTAGCCTCCTGCTGTCGACGCCCTAGGAAGGGAAATGGGAAGCAGAGCTCAGAAAGAAACAACGTGACCCAATGGAGGCCTGTCTCTACACTGTCTCTGAGGTCTTCAAGGCCCCAGTCTGTTGACTTGTATTCATGTCCCGCAATCCACTCTCCATGGAGAGTGTGGTCATCTTAAGGCGTAAATCAAGTATTGTGTCTCCTTGCTGAACATTTATCAGAGCCTTCCCCTTTGGATTGGAATAAAACTCAAAGGCCTCACCACACCTTAGCAGACCTCTGGGCAGGACCTGATTCTTTTCCTCTTACCTGGTGTCACCAACTACCCTTTACTGGCTACCTTCAGCCTTGTGAGCTTCTTCCTTTGCCTCAAACACACCATGTCACCTGAGTCGGCACTGTCAGAATGAAACTCTATGACAGCTGAGCTCAGCCATGGGCAGAAGAGCCCTTGGGGTACAGGCACGGAGATTTCTTCTCTCCATTTCTTCTGCCATGTTTCCCACACTGGCATGTTGATGCAGGGTTTCTGATTTCAGAACACAGGGAAACCCACTCAGGAGAACTGCTTCTGAAGAGCTCTGAAAATAAGTCTCAAGTACACAGCATGCAGGGATTTGCTGCATATGTAGGACTTGCCCTGTAATAACTACGCCCCATCCAGGATGAGAGCCACTAAGAAGCAACCCAGAGGAAAGCTGTAAGCAGACATTTGTGCTTCCAACCTTCCTCCTTTACAGATCACCATCAAATCCTCATTGGTCGATGAGCAGCGGAGGAGAATCCCCAGCAGCCCCAGCCTGTGGTTAGGATTCACCCCTTTCCCTTTCACTCCTCAGCCTTCCTGATCTCAGTTCATGTTAATAGGTTTCCTTGTTGTGAGGATTAAATGAGATCACAGGATAACACCTTGCCAGCGGATTAGATCCTAATGCCAGAAAATAAGTGCCCCTGTGATGTTGCATTTCCATCTGTAGGAGATGCTCTGCATGCGTGGAGCAGGATATTCTCAGCAAAGCATCACCATTGCCCAAGCAAGGCAAGAAACCAGCATGCAGATTTTTCAAAGGAGCCTCTAAAAATTTATTCACCAATTCACAGTCTCTTTGCCTTTCAAAGCAGGCAGGAGGAGGGAGTAGGTGGGAAGATTAGGAGAGTCTCAGGATTGGTTGGGCTATCGGGGACCAAGATCTGACCACCCAGGGATGCTAGCACTCACACCTTGTTGGTATGACACACTGACACATTGACAGGCAGAGCAAGCCCCTCATAGCATGAGACAGTTCAGAGATGTGGGGGCCACCACCCAGAAGGTATGGGAGCCAGAGGACTCCTGATGGAAATGATGCTCACGCATCTAGCTTCTGTGGCCCAACTGCATGGTGAAGGTCTCCAGGTCAGAGAGCTCAGAAGAATGGGAACCACTCGGGGGTCTTTATTGCTACAGGATTTGTCTTATCTGTGGCTGGCAGATGTTGGATACCACTTTGCAGAGCATGCCAGGCAGGCAGCTTTTGATGGCTAAAAATATGCTTATTGAGGCTGTGCTAATAACAATGAGATGTGTAAAAGTTTGAGTTTGGCTCTGGCAGGCTTTCAAACTAAGAGGTCCCAGCCTCTTATAAAGAAGTAAACAACCTGGCGGCCACTGTCCGGAGGCCATCTTGGATTTGTTTATACAACAGGGTAGAAGTTATGGGAGAAAAGAAGAATCTTTCATGAGAGCTGCCACTCCTAAGGTGGGGAGATTGGGGGCTGCTGCTTTCTTTATGTACTGACTGATGGGCCACATGGACAACTTGAAACTTGGAGATGTCATGGACTATGGTACGATTTCTCCTCCAGAAATGTGCAGGGGGCTTTGTAACCTGCCTGGTGCAGAGGGTCTGGGGACTGCTCTGTGAGGAGGGACCTGGTGCTCAGGTTAGAAGGATGAATTCACCTGCGTTCCAGGCCTGGGACAGTCATGCCACGTAACCCAACAGGGACTTGGGAGAGTGAAGAGGGTAATATCAACAATTAAGTCACAACAACAGAAATTTCCTGGGGTGGTTTTGAGGAAAATAACGCATGATAAGCTACCCATGCAGGATGAAAGGGCAGCCTAAACATCTATGAGGACTTTCAGGGACCTCTTTGGGAAAACGGTGGGAAAATGAGTGTCTGTCCTGGGTGGATGGAGGATAAATGGAAGTAGGGGAGAGGAGAGAGGGGAGAGAAGGCAACAGCAGCCCGCTGTGAGTGGACCAGAGGACGTCTCACCAAGGAGCCCAGCAGGAGGCCTCGGAAAGGGTAAGGAAGTCCCCCCAGGAAATGGAGTCCACCTCCACAAGACTAGAACATGATACCAGCTTGAGAAGCACCTGCATAAGTGCCTCACGGACCCTCTCTGTTCACTTCCCTTCCATCCATCCCTGGCAAGCCAGCCATCAGCTGTTGGGCTGACAGGGCAGGGAGAAGAGAAAACAGAAGGAGCATTTATGTCCATAGACACCGAAATGGCAATTCAGCATGCAGTTCCAATGACAAACTCTGAGAAAATAAAAGTGGGGTATTTGGATGTGAGAGTTAAAGCCAACAGTTGACATAATATGGGGACCCTTGAAGGATCCCAGTGAAACTATGAGCAAGGCAAGAAGGTCAACCATTTCCACCATAATGTAAGTGATCTTGAGGTACTCGTCAGAGAATTAGATGAAGAAAATGATTATGGTCATCAAAGTTAGGAAGAAGAAATAAAACTATACAGAGAAGGCCTGATTAGGTAGCTACAGAATCAATGATAAAATTAACCCAAAAGATTTTAACAGGACAGGAAAACATAACATTGACATACAAAATCAATAGTGTATATATGCACAAATAATAGCCAGGTAGAAGATGAAGTTAATCCATGTACCTCAGTTATAATAGAAACAAGAAATAAACTTTTATGGGCAAGCAGGCAGGAGCAGAGGGGTTTGCAGCCAATAAGCAGGAAAGCATAAACACGTCTCCTGATAAAAATAAGCTTGAATGGGTTGGTCCCCCCTCAGTCGAGGTGACACATGTCAACATTATCAACAGCTCAATTATCTCTGACTTCACGTACAGCTTTAATGTGATCCCAGTGAAAATCTTAAGGAATGTTTTCTTGGAGCCATGCAAGTTGATTTTAAAATTTGTACAGCTCAATAAACAGAAGAAAAGCCAGAAAGATTCTAGACTGTAAGTCTAGGATGGGGTTCGTCATGCTGGGTATCAAAACAAAGGGGGCCATAAGGGACCAGCATTCTGAGGGCCAGAGGGGCAGACAAAATGGGGGAGGGGGAAGCAAAGGGCAAAAGGGAATATAAATTATTCAGTTTTGAAAATGAATGACATTCTGATCAGTTTGTATCCTGGATGTGGCTGGAGGATATTGTGCTAATTGATTGAAATGAGCCAGACTTAAAAGGGCAAGCATAATAATAATAATAATAATAGTTTTAGTATTAGTATTGTATAATGCTTCTTACAGGAGGGTCCCACCATAGTCAATTCAGGGAGACAGGAAGTAGAGGGTGGCTTCCAGGGGTGGGCAGGGGCCTGTGGTGAGCTGTGTCTTAATGAGTACAGCCTCAATTTGGGGCAACACAGAGGGTTCTGGAGGTGGTGTTGCTGCGGGTTGCATAACAATAGGAAGGTAGGTGAGGCCACTGAATCACCTACACCTAACAAGATTAGAAAGGCACAGGTTAGGTTGAGCCTAAATTCTGCACAGTAAAAATCAATGAATAAAAAGAGGACAGAGAGTGCACTATCTCTGGTGTAAGAAAAAAAAAGAAAATAGTAGAATATGCACATGTCTGGGTTTATTTACCAAAGCAATCACAAGAATGCGTGAGACAGAGTTCTCTAGAGCAATGGAATCAATGGGCTATATACAAACATATAGCATAGATATTTAAGAGGAGACTTTTAGCGTCATTGGCTCTTAGGATCTTGGGGTGTGAGAAGCCTCATGAGATACATCTGCAGGCTGAAGAGCCAGGAAGTCCAGTGCTGTAATTCACTGTGAGGCCAGAGCCCTGAGGATCACAGAGGGTTGGGTGGCAGTACATCAGCTGGTCTAAGCCCTGTCTGCATCTGAAGAGTCAATAATAGGAGGCCATTGAACAGATGGCCCAATTCAAGGGAAGAAAGTAACTCGCCCTTCTCCCATCTCGTATCCTATTTGGATCATCAGTGGTTTGGATGATTTTCACTTGTGCTGATGAGGGCAGATACCTTCACTCCATCTGTTGAATCAAATGCAAATCTCTTCTGAAAATACCTTCACAGAGACACAGAGAATTGTGTTTTACCAGATATCTGGGCATCCCCTAGCCCAGTCAATATGACACATAAAATCAACATTTACAAATAAGGACAAATCAGAAAACAAGATGATTACCAACAAGGAGTGGGGATAATGAAGAATAAGGAATGTTGTACATATTAAAAAATTAAATACATATATATATATATACACACACACATATATATACATTCAAAAGTTTAACTAAATCAATAGAAATAAGATGAGAGTAAACAACCCCTGAACCAGGCTGAAGCAAAGGACACAAACTGGCCTTCACAGGATGCTATCATCACGTTAAACTGGTGAAGGAGGAGAGAAGGAGCAGGAGGAAGGGAGGAGGCAGAGGAAGAATGAGTCAAAGTGAGCAAAATATTATCAACAGGGGAATCCTGACAAAGATGCAGAGTTAGATTTTCCATGACATTTATTTTCGAATATTTTCATTAATCCAAAATATTTTCCAAACAAAAAGTAAAAAAATAAACGAAAAAGGCCAATGACAACTAAAGCTATCATGTCACCTGGCTCTCTCCCTTCCTCTAAGCCTGGTGTCTGGCCTGGCAGCAGGCAGCTTTGTATTTGATATCATACTGGTGTGTTTTAGATCAGCCCCCCAAACTGTTGCCGTGGGGGACCTCCACTTTTAGTGATGACAGTCACTGAAGAACAATGCCTAGGGATATTTAGACTTCAAGCAGTTTCATGTCTTTCCCTTGACAACTCAGCTTTCAGTCTGAGAGCAGGAGAAAAAAAGAAAATAAAAAGGAAATGAGAAAAAACATCAAAATACTTCTTCGAATTTATGCCTCATAATTCTGCACAGATCACATAATTAGAACTCCAAATCCATGCTACTTTAACTTGAAATGAATTGGAAATGTATGCCATCTTTTTTCATCTGAAAAGAAAGCAATGTTACTTCAAAATATTTCTTGCCTCCTTTTGCTTCATGATAGTTTATAGTCACATTGAAATGATTTTAAGATAATGACCTTCAGTTTTTAGCATGCACACTGATCCACTGACTGTGGACCATAACACATGGGCCTTCGGGGGAAATTCCAGATCCAAACCAGAGCACTGCCTGAGATAAAGGTGGTGTGGAATGTCCCCACCAATAGTGACAACAGTCTGTTTACTGTTGTTAATATCCTCTTCCCAGCCCACACGCACACATGTGCATGTATGTTCAACCCATGTGTTGGCTGAATGACATTCAGGCTGTTTTTCCCTCCATAAAGATCAATCTTTTTGAATCTGATCTCCAGACTTGCTTAATCACAATTGAAAAGTGATAGAAAATCGTGGTCTCTTTTGCTTGCTCATTAAATCAGATCAAATATATGAAACCACCATGTTTAGAACATTGCAGATGAGAGATAATTGGTGGTTTCTCCCCTTAATTTGCATTTGGAGATGCAGTGAGATATGGTAGACAGTCAACGGAGAGATCAGTGAGAAAGCCGTCCTGAGACTTGGGCTCAAAGCATGGATGTGCTCTGGCTTCTCGGAGAGACAGCCTGTGAGGGAGGCAGGAGAGAACAGGACTGGAAGGTGAGTGGACAGTCATGATTAAGAATGCCAACCCAGCAGGTTCAATCTTCTTCCCTAGGCATTGGGTGGCCCTTGGCCAGGGTGCAACATGATCCAAGCTCTGTTGCAGGAAGGATGGTGTGCACAGGGAGGAGTGGGTCCTAAAGGGGGAGTCAGTGGCCCAGAAAGGAAGGAGAGGGAACTGCATCTGTTCCTATTGATGCCGTAACAAATGAGCATAAGCACAGTGGCTAGAACCACAGCAGTTGATCGCCCTACCCTTCTGAAGGTGAGTTTCCTTACAACTAAGGCGACTTCAGGGGAAAATCATCTCACTTTTTCTGGGTGCTAGAGGCCAAACATTTCTTGGCTCATGGAGGGTTTCTGCATCTTCCAGGTCAGGAGGACATCATCTTCAAATCCTTATTCCTCTCTCTCCCCTGCAGTTCTGTCACAGGGCTGGAGGGTGCAGAGGAAGTCCCCAAGAGGAGGAAGACCTCTTGAGAGTCTTTTGCTTCCTCACAGAAGGTAATGTAAAGATGGGTCAAAGTGAGACACAGATCTGTTTAATCAGGAAGAAAACAAGGGGCACACACAGATAGGGTGTGATGTTGTAAAGGTAAAATTTTTAAGCTGATTCTAAGCCGCAGAGCCAGAGTTAAAGTGTAAAAGATCAGACATTGTGAAGTTTCTAAACTGCAAGGCTTGGGTTGTAAAGTAAAAGACCATTGTTATGTTTATTATTGTTAAATTCCTTGGCTACCCCCTGAGCCTGTGATCTCTGTAGCTGTTAGGACAATACCCAAACTGCCCAGTAAACATTCTCACTGGCTCCTCTGGTGGTCTGATAACTTGGGACTTTGAGTAGCCTGGCACGTAGGCACCTCGGGGGGCCCAGAACCAATCAGTTTAAATGTTCACCCCACTTAAAAGTAACCAATCACCCCTTCCCAATCTGTTCCCGCCAATGAATGTGCTAATCATGACTCAGAGTTGTTGTTCAATTTTCCCATGCCTCCTGATGATTTGTTCTGATGTATGCAAAGCCCCCCCCCCCCCCCGCCCTCTCCAAAAAGTGTACTTAAGCTCTGCCTGACCTCTGCTGGGGGCTCTGGGCTGCTCTATCTTCCTGAGTGAGCCTGGAACCTCAGCATGCTGAATCAATAAAACCCCTTCTACCAATTGCATGGAGCCGGTCTCTTGTGGTCTCTCCCTTCGACGCTTCGCCGGACCCTTACAATGTGGGTGTGGGCTTTGCTCAGTGTGTATATATGTTGATCTACAGCACAAGATGGGAGAGGGTGTTTTTCATTCTCTTGTGCTGGTTACTTGACATGTTGATAGTTACTTGTTAGGAGTTTATCTTCTTTGCTTTTGATGAAATGTCTCAGCTAGCTTCCCCATCTTGGGGAATGTGAACTGTACTACATTTTGGAACACTGGGAGTTTGATGGAGACCATGAGGAGAAAAAAGCAATTAGATCCTAAAAATATAAATCACAGAAGCATCTGTTTGTTGAGCAGGAGCATTTTTTAGGCCCAGGACAGGAGAGAGGCTATTTACTGATCTGCTCACAGGTCTCATAGTTGATCTCTAGTGTGTTTGTGTTCAGGGTAGGTGGTGGTGGCGTTTAACCCTGACTTTCAATCATGGCCACTCGTGTGTTGTCCCCCACCCCTTTCTACCTGTCCTTATGTCTTCTAGCCTTGCTCACTTCCAACAGGGGCTCCCGCTGAGCCTCCCTGAGCATGGTGGTGTGCACACCTCTGTCCTGGCCACTCATGAGGGCAGGATGCAGGGATTCCACAGGCCTCCATGCTCACCGTGGAGCTGTGGGGGATGGCAATGCAAAATCGGCAGGCACTGGATGAGGGAGAGGGACATTCTTAGCAGAACACTGTGATACTGCCATCAGAAGTGAGGAAGAGAATCTGGAAACAGAAGACACAACCCGGAGAGCAAAAGCCCAGGAAACACAACACAAGCCCTGCGCCAGGTCTCTGGGACTGGCCCTGGACTCTAAGGCCACTCCTCCTGTCTGCACCCCAAGAGGGAGCAGGTGGAAGCCCCTGGGTGTTGTGTGCCTGTGTCCATTGCCTTCTGGGTCACTGGACATGTGCACCCTGTGCCCTGTGGGTTTAGTCACTTCTGTGCACAGGCTCTCAGCGGGAGTTTGAGAGGAATTCACAGCTGAGCACTTTCATTCCAGTAAAGCCACAAGGCCTGCTGATAACTCTTTAATTGAAAAGCTTTTTCAGTTTTCAGATGGGCCTGGGATTACATTAGGTAATGATGATACTTCAGCTGGTGTGCCTGTGTCACTGTTAGTACAGCTCATCCCCAGACAGATCCATAAACACAGATTTGATGTTTGAAATGCATGACAACATTGGCCAGGAATTATATTATTCATGCATAAGAAACTACACACTTATTTGGATGATATAAATATATATTTTTTTATTTTTAAATATATTTAATGAGTTAGTACCAGGTCTATGAAACATATTTAGTAATAAAAACAATAATGGTGCCTGTGAGGATATGGAATCAATAGTAACTTCAACTCTAGTGTATGCATTAAATGAGATAGTATTCTGCAGGTGAGAGGATTTACATAGGCCCCTCTGAAAAGGTTTCTAAGTTACTCTTTGTACTTAAAATGAGTAGAAAATGAATATGTGTGAGCACATATGTGTATGATGTGTATGTGTGTCTAGAGTTTATTCACAGGTCAAACTTAGAGCCCTAATATCCAGAGTATACAAAGAACTCAAAAAATTAAACAATAAGAAAACAAATAACCCAATCAACAAATGGGCCAAGGACCTGAACAGACACTTCTCAGAGAAGGATATACAATTAATCAACAAATACATGAAAAAATGCTCAGCATCTCTAGTGATCAGAGAAATGCAAATTAAAACCACTCTAAGATACCATCTCACTCCAGTAAGAATGGCAGCCATTATGAAGTCAAACAACAACAAGTGCTGGCTAGGATATGGGGAAAAGGGTACACTTATACAATGCTGGTGGGACTGCAAATTGGTGCAGCCAATCTGGAAAGCTGTATGGAGATTCCTTGGAAAGCTGGGAATGAAACCACCATTTGACCCAGCTATTGCCCTTCTCGGACTATTCCCCAAAGACCTAAAAAGAGCATACTATAGGGGTACAGCTACATCAATGTTCATAGCAGCACAATTCACAGTAGCTAGACTGTGGAACCAACCTAGATGCCCTTCGATAGATGAATGGATTAAAAAAATGTGGCATTTATACACAATGGAATATTACTCAGCACTAAAAAATAACAAAATCATGGCATTTGCCAGGAAATGGATGGCATTAGAGTATGCTAAGTGAAGCTAGCCAATCCCTAAATAACAAATGCTGAATGTCTTCTTTGATATAAGGAGGGCAACTCAAAACAGAGCAGGGAGGAAGAGTATGAGAAGAAGATTACCATTAAATAGGGACGAGAGGTGGGAGGGAATGGGAGAGAGAAGGGGAATTGCATGGAAATGGAAGGAGACCCTCATTGTTATACAAAGTTACATATAAGAGGATGTGAGGGGAAAGGGGAAAAAAAACAAGAGAGAGAAATGAATTACAGTAGATGGGGTAGAGAGAGAAGATGGGAAGGGAGAGGAGGGGAGGGGGGATAGGAAGGGCAGAAGAATATAACAGACACTAGTATGGCAGTATGTATAAACATGGATGTGTAACCAATGTGATCCTGCAATCTGTACACGTGGTAAAAATGGGAGTTCATAACCCACTTGAATCAAATGTATAAAATATGATATGTCAAGAGCATTGTAATGTTTTGAGCAACCAATAAAAAAAATAAAAAAGAAAAAAAGAAAAAATGAAGATATTTTTTAAAAATATACAAAAGAGTATAAAATAAAAATTGCCCTGACATCCTGTCCCTTGGCACCTTAGCTCCCTTTCCAAATAAGTGTCTCCATTTCTGTGCACCCTAACAGTATGCTTACATAAGTAGATTCATATTTGTGTGTATTTGTGGTTACATGAATTTATATAATTATGCATAACTAAGTGACAAAATCACATGTGTAAGTATGTGTGTGTGGACTAGTGCATTTGTGGGTATTCCTCACTACTGTGAACATAGAGGAAAAGGAAAGTATGCAATAGTACAATCCATGCCAATTTGCAAAAAAGCAAGCATCTGAGTTCCTGCAGGTAAGCAGACCCAGATTATGCTCAGTTGCAGACACAGGGCTGTTGTCCAAGTAGATAGGGAGAGAAGACAGCACTGTCAAGTGTTGGTCACTTACACTGTTAGATTGTCCCCCTGACCATGCAGGAACTTTGGGTAAGGAAAGCTCTAAGGGAGTTTAGTAAACCCCTTTAGATCCTCTTCTTCCCTTGTCGGAAGCAGACCCCGGCCTTGCAGGCAGCAGAGGAGATGTGGAGCCAGAGGCCCTCGGAGGCAGGCAGCCTGGCCTCCTCTCTAGCAGTAGGCTCTAGGTGAGCAGAGGGCCACCTCTTCCCCGGGTCAGACGCCCCAGAGCAGGCAACCAGGGCTCACAGTGGGGTCAGAGCCTCAGACTACCTCACCAGTAAACCATCCCCTGACTTTCTGCTGTGGTAGCCCAGGCCCCATTGTGGTGGCTCAGTTATGACTTATATGACCTCCCCCAAGTGACTGCCTTCTCCAGAAATCATGAGAAAATACAGGGTGGGGTTACTAAGCCCAGGGACAGTTTGTACCTAGCAAAAGTACTCAGGCAAAAGCCCCGCTTCCAGAAGCTGAGAAGGGCAGCTGCCTGGCCTGCAGAGGGCCTGGGCTTCCCTAAGTGTCATGAGTCTTCTGGGGCCTGGGCCCCAGGGTGGCCTAGCTGGAGGCAAGGGGGCCTTTAGGAGGTGTGGCCTTGTGGGAGGTCCTTGGATCATGGGGGGCGTGCCCTCCAGGGATTGAGGTAGGTTGTGACACCCTAGTGAGCTCTTCCAGAGTAGCCAGAGCCCCTGCAGGAAGCCCTGGTGGGGAAAGGCCCTGGCAGGTCAAGGCCCAGCTTCGAATTCTCTGGTGCCCTTGATGGTTGCAAAGCTCAGAGTATGGGTTCTGTGTCTTCCACAGGGACTAGAAAGGTGCCAGCAAAGTGTCACCTCCACTCACTGTGGGCTACACATGGACACAGCAGGCTTCTCTGGGCTTGGGTTTGCCCTTCTGTGGGCCATTCTTACCTCTCACTCGCTGTCTAGGCCAAGTGTGCCATGAGGACTGTGGGAGAGTGCTGCACACCTGGGAAGTGCTGTGTGGAGCTGGGAAGTTTCCAGATTCTGAATTAAAATGAAAAACAAAACAACAAAACAGAGACCCACACAGAGCTCAGACCCCAGTCCAGGACCACCTGCCGACCTATGTGGGAGCCCAGGCCCAGGGGAGGCCCATGTCCACTGCCCATCTCCTTCCTGGGAGCCCAGGTCTGACCCACTTCCTTCTTGGGACACTGCAGCCATTTCCATAGTCCTCCGCATGCAGTAGCCTCCACCTTGGGACAGCGGACAGGGCCTAGAAGTGGCTGCATCTTGGAATAGGAATCCAAAAGCCAGTGCAAAGCCCACCCTTTCAGTTTCATCTCTAAAAGATGTTGCATCCATTTTGAGGCCACTCACAGTGCCTGATACCTCTAGTTACCTCTACTATGGCTGCCACCACCTACACTTGCTGTATCATCCATCCGGAACACCGGCAGGGTCTGTAAGCCCAACCTCAAGATGAGGTACAGATAATCCTTACAGATACTACAAGATTGTAGGGTAGAAACTGTGATACTTCAGATCCACACTGCAAGAAAGGAAGACACATAGACAACATGAAAAAACAAGGGAGGAAAGTACCCCAAACAAACCAGGATCCTGCAAGAACAGAACCTGGGACAGTAAAGTTGATGACATGTCAGAGAAGGAATTGAGAAGATTCATAATTAAAATGAGCTGTATGTGTAAATGAGCACATACAGGCAAAAATTGATCACTCCAACAATGAGATAAGGGGGACAAATAGGTAGCAAAAGATTACTTCAAGAAAGAGAGAGATTCTGAAAAAAAAATCAGAAATCTTTGAAAGGAAGGAAACAATAAACCAAGTAAAAAAACTTATTGCATCATCAACAGACCAGATCACTTGGAAGACAGAATGTCAGATGATGAAGACAAAGTATACAACTTGGAAAATAAAATTGACCACACAGTGAAGATGGTAAGAAACTATGAGGAGAACATCCAAGAATTATGGGACTGCATCAAAAGACCAAATTTAAGAGTTATTGGGACAGGGGAAGACACAGAGTTTCAGACCAAAGGAATGCACAATCTCTTCAATGAGATAATATCAGAAAATTTCTCAAACATGAAGAATGAATTGAAAAATCAAATACAAGAGGCTTACAGGACATACAATATATACAAAATTACAACAGATCTACACCAAGGCACACAATAATGAAAATGCCTAGCATACAGAATAAGGATAGAATCTTCAAGGCTACAAGAGAGAGGAATCAGATCATATGTAGGGAGAAGACCTACAATGAATAAAATTTGAATCTCAGCAGATTTTTCAACCCAGACCCTCAAAGCCAGGATACCATGCAACAACACATACCAAGCTCTGAAAGAAGATATATGCCAACCAAAAATACTATGTCCAGCAAAATTAAGCTTCAGTTTGAAGACAAAATAAAAACCTTTCATGGTAAACAAAAGTTAAAAGAATTTGCAGTGAGAAAGACCACACTACAGAGCATCCTGAGCAAAATATTCCAGGAGGAGGAAGTGAAAACCAACAATGAAAATCAGCAAAGGGGCTCTGGAGCTGTAGCTCGGTGGCAGAGCGCTTGCCTAGCATGTAGGAGGCACTGGGTTCAATCCTCAGCACCACATAAAAATAAACAAATAAAATAAAGGCATCTGTCCATCTACAGCTACAAAAAGTATTTAAAAAATAAATTAAAAAAAAAAAGAAAATCAGCAAAGGGAGGAACTATACTAAAGGAAAAACTAATCAAAGGAGAAACCAAGTTAAGTAAAAAAAAACAAAATAAACCAAAATGTCCAGGAATACAAATCGTATTTCAATAATAACCCTGAATATGAATGGCCTAAACTCATCAATTAAAAGACATAGGCTGGCAGATTGGATTAAAAAAAAAGACCCAACAATATGTTGCCTTCAAGGGACTTATCATGTAGGAAAAAACATCTACCGACTGAAGGTGAAAGGGTGGGAAGAACGTACCACTCACACGCACTGCATGAACAAGCTCCTGTCAACATCCTTCTGTCAGATAAAGTGGACTTCAAACCAAAGCTAGTGAAAAAGGATAACGAAGGACATTTCATACTGCTTAAGGGATTCATGCATGAACAAGACATAAGAATTATAACTATCTAAGCCCCAAACAATGGGGGCATCTGTGTATGTCAAACAAACTCTTCTCAAATACAAGAACCAAATAGACCACAACACAATTATACTGGGTGACTTTAATCACTCGATCAATAGATCTTCCAAAATAAAACTAAACAAAGAAATATAGAACTCAATAATATAATCATAAGTTGGATTTAACAGACATATATAGAATATTCCATCCATCAACAAGTGAATATACTTTCTTCTCAGCAGAACATGGTTCCTTCTCTAAAGTAGACCATATGTTATGCCAAAGAGCAAGTCTTGGCAAATACAAAAAAAAAAAAAAAATAGAGATACTACTCTGCATTCTAATTGACTATAATGGAATGAAGTTAGAAATCAATGATGAAATTAAAAAGAGAATCTACTTTAACACCAGGAGACTAAACAATATGCTATTGAATGACACATGGATAAGGAGACTTCATGGTGGAAATAAAAAAAAAAAATTCTTAGAGTTAAATGAGAACTTCGATATGACTTATCAAAATCTCTGGGACACTATGAAGGCAGCGTGAAGAGGAAAGTCCATTATATGGAGTTCATTCATTAAAAAAAGAAAAAGTCAACAAATAAATGACCTGTCATTACAGCTCAAAGCCCTAGAAAAGGAAGAACAAACCAACACCAAAAGTAGAAGATGACAGAGATAATTAAAATCAGGGTGGAAAGCAATGAAATTGAAACCAAAAAAACAATTCAAAAAATTGACAAAACAAAAAGCTGGTTCTTTGGAAAAAAATAAATAAATTGACAAACCCATAGCCGCTCTAACAAAAAGAAGGAGGGAGAAAACTCAAATTACTAAAATTTGTGATGAAAAAGGACATATCACAACAGACGCTACTGAAGTACAGAAGACAAACAAAAACTATTTTGAAAATTGATACTCCAATAAAATAAAAAACCTTGAAGACACCAACACATTTCTAGAGGCATTCAATTAACCCAAACTGAGGCAAGAGGACATACACAATTTAAGCAGATCAATTTCAAGTAAGGAAATAGAAGTATTTAAAAAACCTACCATCAAAAACCTACCAAACAAGAAAAAGGACCAGGACCAGAGGGATTCACAGCTGAGTTCTATAGGACCTTCAAGAAAGAAGCAATACCAATACTTCTCAAATTATTCCATGAAATAGAAAAGGAAGGAACATTGTAAAAGCAATCTTTGCTAAACCCAAGGCCAACATCATTTCAAATGGTGAAAAACTGGAAGCATTCCTTCTAAAATCTGGAACAAGATAGGGATGCTCTCTTTTACCACTTCTATTCAATATAGTCATTGAAACTCTAGACAAAGCAATTAGACAGATAAAAGAAATTAAAGGGATACAAATAGGAAAAGAAGAACTCAAACTATCATGATTTGCTGACAACATGGTTTTATACTTACAGCATTCAAACAACTCCACCAGAAAACTTCTAGAATTAATTAATGAATTCAGCAAAGTATCAGGAAATAGAATCAATACCACAAATTAAATACATGTTGATTCATTGTACACAATTGCAGCACAACTCTTCAATTCTCTGGTTGTACATAGTGTCACACCATATGTGCTGTTGGGAGTCGCCTGGCTCCAAAGACTAACTTCCCCATCCCCCAAGAACAGCCGTCCAATGGTGGGCCCTGCTGGCTCACATGATCCTTACCCACCAATCAGAGCCCTGCTGGCTCACATGATCCTACCCACCAATCAGACTAGCCCTGCTGGCTCACCTGATCCTTACCCTCCAATCAAAAAGCACCCCATGTCAAATGACCCCTGGCTCTATAAATATGCAGAGCTGTTCCTCAATAAACGGGCATTTGCTCTGACAACAAGCCTTGTTCGTTCTTTCATGGGCAGTCTTACACGTATCTAGGGTCATGATGTCCATCTCATTCTAACATCACTGCCGCAGTCTGGCTGGGCACAATTCAGGAGCCACTTGTCAAAAGAAACTAACTTTATTTTTAGAACCACACAAGATAAACAAAACAGCTCCTCAGGAAAAAACCCTCAGAGCCCAACTGCCACCACCGGCTTCCCACAAGCCACACACCCCAACAACCTCTTCCTCCCACAATCCTCCTGCTCTTGAGGCCGATTGGCTGGGTCGCATGGGCGGAGCCAAAAAAGTCCCCCAATGAGCAGCTCCGTGGTCTGAAAGGGCAGGGAAACAGCCCAATGAGCATCACCGCAGAGGAGCCAATCAGCTAGATGTTGCTGGGGCAGCTGTGAGCCAATCATCAGCTGGCAGTCTGAAAGTTTGCTGGGGCCCCTTCAGCTCATCAGCTGGCAGTCTGAAAGTTTGCTGGGGCCCCTTCGGCTGTGGCTCTCAACACATCACCCCTGTTTCCTATACATCAGTGATGAATCCTCTGAAAGAGAAATTAGGAAAACTACCCCATTCAAAATATCCTCAAAAAAAAAAAAAAAAAAAAAAACTTGGGAATCAATTTAACAAAAGATGTGAAAGACCTCTACAATGAAAACTACAGAACACTAGAGAAAGAAATTGAAGAAAGCCTTAGAAGATGGAAAGATCTCCCATGCTCTTGGATAGGCAAAATTAATATCGTCAAAAATGGCCATAATACCAAAGCGCTATACAGATTCAATGCAATCCCATTTAAAATCTCAGCATCATTCCATATAGAAATAGAAAAAGCAATCATGAAATTCATTTGGAAAAATAAGAGACCCAGAATAGACAAAGCAATTCTTAGCAAGAAGAATAAAACAGGAGGCATCATAATACCAACCTTAAATTATACTACAAAGCTATAGTTACAAAAAATGGCATGGTATTGGCACCAAAATAGACATGGTCTACCAATGTTACAGAATAGAGGACACGGAGACAAACCCACATTAATACAGTTATCTTGTACTAGACAAAGGTGCCAAAAGCATACAGTGGAGAAAAGATAGCCTCTTCAACAAATGGTTCTAGGAGAACTGAAAATCCATATGCAGCAAAAATAAAACAAACCCCTTTCTCTCACCATGCATAAAACTCAACTCAAAGTGGATCAAGGACCTAGGAATTAGTCCAGAGATCCTGTGCCTAACAGAGGGAAACTTAGGCCCCAATCTTCATCACGTCTGATTAGGCCCTGATTTCCTTAACAAGACTCCTAAAGCACAAGAAATAAAATCAAGAGTTAATAAATGGGATGGACTCAAACTAAAATGCTTCTTCTCAGAAAAAGAAACAATCAGTGAGGTGAAGAGTCAGCCTACATTTTGGGAGCACATTTTTGCCCCATACACATCAGATACAGCATAACTCCAGGATACATAAAGAACTCAAAAACTTAACAAACAAACAATACAATCAACAAATGGGCTAAGGGGCTGACTATTCAGTCAACAAATATATGAAAAAATGTTCATCATCTCTAGTAATTAGAGAAATGTAAATCAAAACTACTCTAAGATTTCATCTCACACCAGTCAGAATGGCATTTATCAAGAATACAGACAACAATAAATGTTGGTGAGGATGTGGGAGAAAAGGCACATTCATACATTGCTGGTGGGGCTGAAAATTGGTGCAACCAATCTGGAAAGTAGTACAGAGATTCCTTGGAAAACTTGAATAAAACCACCATTTGACCCAGCTATCCCACTCCTCAGTCTATACTCAAAGGGCTTAGGATCAGCATACTATAGTAACGCAGCCACATCAATGTTCATAGCAGCTCAATTCACAATTCACAATAGCTAAACTGTGGGAGCAATCTGGATGTTCTTCAATTGTAATGGATAAAGAAACTGTGGTGTATATACACAATGGAAAATTACTTAGCACTAAAAGAGAATAAAATAATGGCATTTGCAGGTAAATGGATGGAGTTAGAGTATATCATGCTAAGTGAAGTAAGTCAATGCCCAAAATCCAAAGGCCAAATGTTCTCTCTGACGAGTGGATGCTAATCCAAAACAGGGGGGGGGGGAAGCAGTGGAAAAAAGGAGAAATTTTGATTGGGCAAAGGGGAAGGAGGGGAGGGAGGGTGCACGGGGGCAGGAAAGATGGTGGAATGGGATGGACATAATGATCCTAGATACATATAAGACTGCACTTATGGTGTGACACTACATTGCGTACAACCAGAGAAATGAAAATTTGTGCTGCAATTGTATACAATGAATCAAGATACATTTTGCTGTCATATATACCTAGTTAAAACAAACAGACAAAAAACCCAAAAAGGTTCAGACCGTGAATACCATGGCACCAGCAGATAAGAAGGCACCTAGTGCAGGAGAAATGACCTAGTGCAGGTGGCAACGAAAGCCCTCTGGACACGTTGCTGTGTGACCTAGAGAATGCTACTTTATTTCTATGCTTGACTTATTTGTCCATAAAATAAAATGAAAATATCCACCCAGCAGATGATCTTATATAAGTAAAGTATTTCAAACATTTCCTGGTAAGTTGCAAGTGTCAAATGAGCTCTTTCCATCCAATAAGATTATGAGAAGCTTACTCTATTTTCATGGTTCTCTGGACATTTTTATTTTGACCATATATGGTCAATTCATAGCATTTCAAACATGGAGCAAATTTGAACTGTCACTCACGGGACCCAGTCCTCTCCCAGGGATGCCAGTAACCCCAATAGATGGCTGCCCCTCCTGCTTGCTTGTTCTGAAACAGGAACAGGAGGTCAGTAACTTCAGCCCTTTGCGTCTTTAATGATTTGACTCAGGAAAATACCCAAGAAGGAAATGAGTGAGTCAGGCATAAACTCACCCACAAGCCTTAACTTCTGATAGTCAAAGGGTCATGCAGAAAGGTCACTAAATGTGCAGCATCTCTACTAACATCCAAATGTGCCCATTCCAACCCAGCCCACAGCAAGGGCAGTTGTATTACAAGTCACGTGTCACTTACGCCAGCAGAACAACAACTTTACCCTTATTTTGTATTCCTTTTATGACTAAGGAAACAGCACAATATTTTTTCTCAAATGCTTGTTGACTTTTTCTGCTCGACTTGTCTATTAATGCCCTTTTTCCATTTAGTTTTATCTTGATAAATTTCCAAACTTTCTGTCCTGATAATATTCGTGATCTCTCAACAGTTTGGCAAATATTTTCCCTAACATGTCAGTTACCTTTTAGTTTTGTTTTGGCATCATCATGCAAGGAAGAGGGATTCCAAAATATTGTCTAGTTTAAGTGGTTTGATGTAGTTGATTCCTTAGCTTTTATGATTCGAAGGCCTTTCTTGCCTATATATCACATCAGGATCCACGTCCCTTTTTCTCTGTGCTTTTGATAGGTGGTTTCATGGCAACGTGGAAACTGCTGTGTTTTGTAGGTCCTTTCTTTAGCCCATCGTTCTCTCATTCTGGTGAGACCATTGGACACCCAGTGACCCACAAAGGGAGGGCAGCAGGGAGAAATGAGAAACGCAGGTGATTCTGTGTGCCTCCTGAGAAGGGTCCTGTTCACCCCTCTTCAGCCCCCAGCCATCCTCACCCTTTGCCTGTGTGTGCAGGGGCAGGGGCAGAGCCACACTCTTTCTCAGCTAATGTCCATAGAGAGCCACCAAAGCTTCTACAATTGGTTGTTCCAAATGTGGCCCAGAAGAAAGACATCCTAACAAGCCTGCAGCTAATCGCCCCGGGGAGAGCTGCAGAGTTTAATCTCTTGGAGTGTAGCAGATGCTTCCACCAAATGCTTTCTTATGTCCAAATTGGTCACAAGAGCCTGCAAGAAAGCCTGGGAGGCAGCAGACTTCCCAGACAAGGAGCACATCGGAAGCCTCCTTGACTCTCCCTGAGCTCCACACAGTATGGATGGAATCCCTGCATCATTATTGGAGGGCAATGTTGAGGTGACCGAAAACTCCAATTAAAAGAGGTATAAAAAGCCCCCGTCACACAGATACTGGCTTGAAAGATGTGCAGCAGAGAAGTCAGTCATCTTGCTGCATTTCTGACCAGAGAACCAGGAACTATGAGCTCCTAAATATACAGGGGTTATTTGAAAGTGACTTGAGGAAATGAGAGACCGTGAAATAACGGTCATCTACTTGTGCTAATATGGTGGAATACTGCAGAGAATTCTGTGGTCCCCCAGCCCTTTCTTTCAATAAAGGGAACCCGGGATCCCTGAAGAAATGGCTGTTTCTAGGACTGAGACAGGGAAGACAGAAGCTGGGCCTGGAGCACCTTCCTGGTGAGAAGGTAAGAAATGGCTGGACAAAAGCCACTGTTGCGGGGCAGTTGAAGAAAAGGTCAAGAGAACTGTTGGCCAGACCTGAAAAAGTTTGGGTAACAAGCCCAAAGGGCAATGGCCCAAAGTAGAATAGCGTAGAGTATAAGAGAGCTGTCTGAGAATTCAAGATTAAATAAACAAATACATCAATGAGAAGAAATAAGCCTCACAGGAAGAATGATTCCAGATCATACATAGACTCTTGTTGTTGTTACTACTGAGGCAATCTCACATTTTAAAAAATTTATCTTGTTTTGATGCATTATAATTCTATATGATAGTGGGATTCCTTTTGCCACATTCACACATGATGCACAGAAAATAATTCGCTCAATTTCCTTCCCCAGTAATTACAAGTACATAGTCTTCGCTCAAGGGGCTGGAGCATGCTCCCTGCTCCTGCAGTGTGGGCTGCACCCAGAGACCAGTTCCCTATCAACCCCACTGGTAGGAGCCTGGCTAGTTCTCATGTCTCAGAATCAAATCTGAAATGCAAGTCTCACCTCCACGATTGTCAGTAGCATCTCTCATATACGCCATTAGTGAGTGCCTCCAGGAATAAGCACCTTCCCTAGGAGCTTGTGGGGTGGGAAACTTGATTATGTCTATTTTACAGTTCAAAAAAGCAAGGGTTAGTTTGCTAAAGGGCCTGTCACAAGGTCACTCAGAGACTTAGTTATTTGGTGGTTTTCTTCATTTTTTAGGATGCTAAGACAGATGGAAGGACTCTTGATCTAAACTGCATCAAAAACATGTGAAATTGTTTATTATTGATAACCTGGGGCTTTCTGGGTGCAAGTGGAAGCCAGGCCCCTGAGTGGAACAGAGGTGGCAATGGAGAAATGGGTGCCTTTGCTTTTTGCTGTTGGCAGGAGGTGGGACTGGGGTGGGGCTTCCCTTGCTCAGGCCAGGGTTTCTGTGGCATGAACCTGCAAGTGCTCAGAAAACCAGGTGCCAGATTGTCATCCAGGTTTGCTCAGATATGGGTCAAGAGGGGAGCAGATGAGGGGTCATGTGGGTCATCAAAGTGGGCAGAGGAGTCTCAGGACTCCAGAACCACTAGGGGACTTCCACCACCTGGCACATGTACCAGCACAGGTGCACATGGACATGCAGTGGGTGGGACGTGCTCTATAGCCCATGCCCTGACTGCTCCCTCCAACTTGTGGACCTCAGTGTCTCCCAGGCACATTGGATATAACCCGAGTGCCAATGTTACAGGACTGTCATGGGAACTGAGTGACAGAGTGATAGAGAGGTGTGTGACCTGAAGCCTTGTGTGTAAGTGGTATAAACTCTTATTTACTCTAGGTGACCTGAGGAAATAAGACCCAAGGCAGCATGATGACAGAAATGCATCCAGGATGCAACATGTATCCACAACACAATGTGTCAACACAATAGAACTTGAAGGAAAGTCTAGCTACACAATTTCATGCTAGAACCGGGATGTAGCTTAATGTTAGAGCACTTGTCTAGCACATGCAAGGCCCTTAGTTCCATCCCAGTACACCACACACACACACACACACATGCACACACACATGCGAAACAATGAAAAGAAATGCTAGCCTTCTTATCTAATTGTCACATGAGAAAATATTCAAAAGTTTGAGGTGACGTGACCTGCTTCAGGAATGTCTCACTAATTAGCCAGAATGTGAGATGTACAGGATCTATTTTCCAACACTGCCTAGGGAGTACTGAGTCTGCTCGGGCATCATGAAAGAAGACCTCCCTAATCTATAAGGCACCCACTAGAGGAGCATGGTCGATGTTTACTCCCTCTAGGAGGCCAGGCAGCACTATGACTTTATCCCTGGGGAAACAGCAGCCCTCAGAGCTAAGACCAGCTTCTCCTCCACGGCTTTCCGGGTAAGCCCTCTGTGCACCCAGGACACAGAAGGCTCACAGTGGGGCTAAAATGAAAGCTCACTTCCAAAGATGGGCCTTATTCTTCAAATGCCTGCTTGCTTTTAGGAAAACAGAATTAGCCCAAGCACCAGCAGCCAGACCCTCCCAACAGAGCAATTGAGGGCATTCTGTTTCATGCAATGCAAGGGGAAAGGGCTTCCCGAAGTAAGGAATTAGCCACCAGGTGTTCACTAGGAGACCCAGACATCAAAGGGCCATTTACTACTGGCCTAAGACTTTTCAGGATCTATATTTCTCATTAAAATGATTCTATCTTTAAGATTTTTAACATAGCAACAAAATAATAGGAAAAATAAGCTAAGTTTCCCAAATAACAATAAATTTTATTATTCATTTTTTTGTTTGTTTTTAAGTGCAACAGCATGATCTCAGTTATTTAATTGGAAACAGATTAAAATCAGCTTCCCTTTCCAACCCAGAAGGATCAGAATATAGAAGCAGACAAAATATGGAAAGAGAAAAAGTCAATACTTCTTATTTTCTTCTGGGAGAAAAGCCAATTTGTAGGTCTATGGAGTAGGTGTTTGCAGAGCTGACCTGGAGGGTCAGTCTCTGGTGTGTGCATAACCAGAAGGGACAATTGGGCTGCCAGCATGCAAGCCAGCTGCAGGACCAACCTGCAGGAGGATGGAGCTATGGGCAGGTAGCAGGTCTATACACTGCTTTTGCCAAGCCCAGGGAGTGTCCTTGAATCACTCAGCTTTTTATGATAGAGAAAATAGTCAGACTGTTTTTTTTTTTTTTTTTTTTCAGTAAAAATTTGCTCTTATTTCATTAGCTGTGGTCTCTATTGAATGGAGGGGGAGAAACCCCCAATAGTTCATGCCATGGATTCACTTTATCCCCAGCACTCTGTACTGTGCATCTATTATTAGAGTTTCAATGGTAGTCACATGACCCTTTTGTGCAACAGAAGGTGATTGAAGAATACTGTCCTCAAAGATAGCAGTGACATTTCACAAGAAGTCGGTGGATGTAGAGCTTGCAGTGGCTGGTTAAACGTTCATTGCTTATGGATCTTGGATCATCCCCACATTTGCACCATTACAAACAATATGGATGTGAACGTATTTGAGCCCAAATCCTTGAAAGCAGTGTGTGATTAATTCCTTGGGGTGGATGTCAATGACGGAGACTTCTAGAGGTTAGGTTTTCTAAAGTTTTTAATGTGTATTGCAAAAGCGCCCTCAATAACATCTCTAATAACAGAAACCACCAGTGGCCCATGTGAGTGCCTATCAGTTTATATCTTCCAGCTCTGGGTATCGTAGTACTTTTATATATTCTAATTGCATATTACCATCATGTTAATTTTGATGTTAAAGTTACAGCTATTTGATTCTTGGGACATCTGAGCATCTCTCATTTCTTTAGTGCTCTTTGGTGCTCCTTCTTTGGCTGATGCCTGCCTATTCATGAATGTTGTTCATTTTTCTCGTTCATTTCTGTTTGAATTATTTATGTATCAGGGATATTGACAGAGGTTCCAATTTTGCCTCCCTATATGAAAAATAATTTTTAAGAATAATTTAATACAGATTTAACATTTGACCAAATAGATCACAATACTTCTTAAGATTTGAGCTGCAGGTCATCATGTTCCAAAATTAGTGTGCACTGTTTGACAGGAAAAGCGTCATCAAAATCACCTTATACCGAGTCTCACTTCAATAGTAGCTCATTCTCAACATGCACAGCCACAGGACTGCACTCTTGAAAGTCCTTTAACCAAAGGCACAGGTTTGTTAAGATGCACCCTAGAATATTTCCTTTCATCAGTTTCTTCCTTTCTAATCTATATCACTTCATTTTGTTTCATATGGATGCTACTTGCACTATTTATAGACTACTCATACCAAACAAGGTGCAATAAAATAATAACATACAGAAAAAAGTTAAATCCTCATGACACATGCAAAGACTGACATAAATGATAATCACGTCCATACTATATTTTTCCAACTCCCATTCTTGCTCACTACCTCTTGCAGACTACAATTCCTTCCCCATGTTTTCTGCCAATTTTAATGGTGTCATTAGCTCCTTCTGGAAGCTTCTGCTGCAGCCCAGTTCTGGACTAAGTCCCACCACCCTGTGCTCCTCTAGTGCCCCAAGCAGGCCCCTGCTGCTGCACTAATCATAGGGATCTAAAGCAGCCAGCCGTGTGCTACTCAGTCCCGTAAAACACACACCCCTGGAGGAGGACTGTGTTTTGTTTATACCTGAAATTTCAGGGTTTTGCACAGTGTTTTGCATGGTAGCGGCTAAATATACTCCTTAAATGAGAGAATTAGAAAATAACAGTTCTAAAATCCATGATATTTTACTGTACTTATCGGCAAAAGGCCAAAGAAGGAGCCATTATTTTTAATTTAAGAGGTGTGAAATGTCAGGCTCTGGTTTCAGCTGTATTTACAGTTCAGTAAAGGTTTATAATGATTCATTAAATCTGCATTTCCCACGTGGTCATACTTCATCACTCATCACCCAGGGAGCTCTGGCCTGCTTGGAGCTAGGAATAATGCCAGGCTGAAAATATGCAAACGGTTAGAGCCTGAGCCCTCTATTCCTCTCACCTGGATCTTAGGATCTGGCCTAGAAACCCTGGTTTTGGCATCTGCACCTTACATATTTTTCACTCCTGTATGTGTTGACTAGGACAGGCTGGGGGAAAGTCATTGGTGTGAGATGTCCTTCATTAGAGGAGCTAATTCCAGATGCTATGACAGAGAAATCTTGGGATTTTATTGGCTTAAGGCAGCAAAATTTTATTTCTCTTTTAAGTCCAAAGTCGTCAGGAAGCTCTCTTCCATATTGCAGCAATGAGGAAGGAGATTTAGATAGGTTGCCCTGGCCCTTACCTGCATCTGCCAGTATTGACAGCAAATACTAACCCCCGGAGTCCACGGGTGCCGAAGAGCCTAATATCAGGGGACCCTGGGAGAGTAGGGGACACATGGTGTAGGACACTACCTGTCTTTGTTCCATATGAACAAGTATTTTCTTTATCATTAAAATTCATCCTAACAGCTGTACAGAAGTAAAATCCTGTCTCAAAAGATTCTTCCTTTCCTAAAGTACAATATTTTATAATTTCTTGATCATGTAGCAGTTTCTGGCTGAAGCTCAGAAATGTTTGACCTTCAAGTTATACTATGATAATTAAGTCAAACATGTTAAGAAAATTCAAAAAAGTTATTTTAAAAAAAATGAATTGGTGCAATTAGAAAAATGAGAAATTATACCCCAATGATTCAAATGTATGAATTGCCAAGATCATTGTTATGTCATGTGTAGCTAATAAAAAAGAATAATTTTTTTTTTAAAAAGCTAAAAACAAAGGGAAGAAAAAAATGATTCGGAATAGAGAGTTAGTTGTCCAGTCTGTTTTCTAAACCTATTTAATCCAATGTGCTTATTTTCCTTCCTTCCTTCCTTCCTTCCTTCCTTCCTTCCTTCCTTCCTTTCTTCCTTCCTTCCTCTCTTCCTCTCTTCCTCTCTTCCTCTCTTTCTCTCTTTCTTTCTTTCTTCTCCTTGTTTCTCCCCCCCTCCTCCTTTTGACAAATTGAAGTTCAGTTTCTTTTTTTTTTTAATGGAACTTTTATTTCAAAATGGCAAGATGGTACAGTTTTACATATACTCCCGTTTGACTAATTGCATCTTAGTTTAGTGATGTTTGTCACAATTTCTGAAAAAAATTAGATACATTAACCAAATTCTTCCTTTCCTAAAGTATAATATTTTATAATTTCTTGATCAGGTATCAGTTTTATTTTATTTTATTCAGAATCCTGCAGCTTTACTTAATATCACTTTAGTTTCCCTATTCCATCTGGAAAACCACATTATATTTAGTTATTACATCCCCTTAGGCTCCTCCCAGTTGGGATAATTTTTGTTTTTGATGACCTTGATGTTTTTAAGGCATGCTTGTCAGGTGTTCTGTGGCCTGGGTCTCGGTTGGGATGTGTCTTGACGTTTTCTCTGTGATCAGACCAGAGGTATGAGTGATGAGAAAGATCACAGAGGTAGCAGGCTGTGCTAACCATATCCTGTCAAGGCAACATGTTATCACCATGGATGATCACTGTCCATGTTGAACTTGATCATGGGTGCCACAGTCTGGCTGGGCACAAATAATCAGGAGGTCACGAGCCACTTGTAGATTCAAGCAGGAAAAAATTTTATTCCAGAACCCACGCGAACTCAACGGGAACTCCGTGAGAACTCAAAAGTAGGGGGCACCAGAGGTAGCAGGAGCCGCCTTATTGCCAGACAGCAGAGGTTTATGTACACAACTGAATACAGAGCTTGTTTCAATTTAGCATCATCCAGTTACAGCAATCACTCATCATCTTAATAATTATACACAGTTTAACTTAATTATCATCATCTTAATGGCTCGCTGGCACTACCCTTCAACCACTCCTTCTGGCAAAATGCCAGGCACCATCTTGACTTGGTTGTGGCTCTCAACACACGGGGCTCAATAGTGCTTACTATGTTTCTCCCTCTAAAGTTACCCACCTCAGTACTTCACCCTTTGGAAGGAGGTCACTATGCATAGTTCCAAATTTTAGGATGCAAGAACCATGCTCCACATCTGTGAAGAGGAGAATCTATGGAAGCTCTGGAATTCTTCTATGTTGAGGACAAGTCTATTCTCATCCCTTGTTCAGTACTTATTCAGTCATTTATTTCAGCGTGGAGAGTTGCTGCATATTTTCAGCTGAAGTGCAATCCATTTGACTTATTTATTTGCTCACATGATTCCAGGTTTGGCCACTGGAACCCTTTCCATTGTTCTTGTGTCCATCTGATACATCCCAACAGCAGGAGATTTTTAAGCCCTTCCTTATTTTCTCCTCCACAATATGATTCAGGTTCATGCTATGTATTCCCTACTTTTTTTTTTTTTGTAAAGTCAGATTCTTTTCCAAAGATCCCTGGTTCATTTTATTAGAAAATGACATTAGAGGCAAGCATGAGGAATACAGATAATGATAAATCCTGGCAAAGACCTGGGGGGATAAAAGAACTCTCATACACTGTTGGTGAGGGATGTAAATTAGTAGAGCCCTTATAGAATTCAGTATGGAGATTTCTCAAAAAGCTAAAAGTAGATCTACCATATGACCAAGCTTTACCACTCCTCAGTATTTACCCACCTGAAAACGAAACCCAATGAATTTTAGAGATACACATGTACCCCTGCTTATTGCAGCACAATGCACAACAGCAGCTACAGAATCAGCTTATCAATGGATTAATGGGTAAAAAAAATCACACATAACACACATACACACAATACCCACACATACACACGCACACACACACACATATACAGATATTTATATAATGGAGTCATATATATGTATTTATAAAAGGAGTTACATCTGTCTGTTTGTGGGTGTGGGTGTGTGTGTGTGTGTAGTGCAGAGTATATGTGTGTGTGTGTGTATTTAGATGATCCACTTCTCTCTATTAAGGATCTCCCAGCTACTCACAGGGGCAATGACCTCAGACAAGTCACAGATTCAAACCTGCACTCGGCCGGTGCCCTCCCACTCCTCTCTGAGGTCCTATCAGGCACCTGCACTGTCCCAAGGGCTTTGCCCACGCACCTTTCTCACCTGTCTGGATAGCAGTCTTCTGCTCTGGGTCCCCAGCCCTCCTCTGCTCCCCATGTGATCTGAACGTGACCATCATGCATGTTCCTGAGACGCCATGTCAGGACTGCAGCTCGCCAGGAATCCACCGGATGGATGATGGAAAGATGAGGACTACATGAGGGCCCCCAGTGGCTTCGTGGAGGAGTGACACAGGATGATGGTATATAGAAGGGCTGTGGTGTGAACTGAGGATGGCCATGGTGTGGACCACGCTGGGCCAGACACAAATAGCGTGTCCAGCAGGGGCCTGAAGATGAATTGTGGGTGTTAGGCAGTCCTGACCTGGCAAAGGATTGCTGCAGCTTTGCTTCTGGGTGCCAAGTGGACACAGGACACTATCGCCCAGACATAGGACATCCCGCATCCCTAACGGAAGGTCTCCTGGGAAGGGCTTGGAGCCCACTCTGCACAGAACTGAGCCCGAGAGCCTGAGGGTTCTTGGGAGGGACCTGTGTCTTTGCAGGGAGTGTCACCAAGAACCCAGTGGATATCAGACCAGACCCCAGACCCGTGGCCCAAGCTCAGAGCCAACACCAGCACTGGGGAGGGAGATGATTGTGAAACTGACTCAGCCCCGGGCCCTGCCTCCCTTCCAGGACACTCTGCTCTCCTCCCAGACCCTGCAGGGTCCTCATCAAGTCCTCTACCTTGGCGCGGGGACAGGACAGCCACTCTTCCAAACTCAACCAAAGGCCACTGTCACTCGGTCTTCTGTTCTCCAGAGACTTCCCACTCAGCACCCAGTCACACCTGCCAACAAGGTTAAGTTAAATAGCTGAGGCGACTCTGAGCTCTGCATTCCTACATCATGAACTGCAGCTGAATTTGGCACATAAACCAAAACCCAACTTAAGAGCATATTTCAGGGTTCTAGCATATTCCAGGCAGCAACTAGGCACACCATGCCCCTACAAGGCAAATGTCTCCTCATACCATGCCCAAGTGAGACAGCCACCTACCTGTAGCCAAGCAGGAGAGTTATCTAGTTTGCTTTCCTGTGCAGCCTGTGGAATTCACTGCTCACTCTGCTTACTAGGCAGAGCCCTCGCAACCTCCTCTGCTTCTGAATTGTGCCCATTGTGAATCATTCTCTGCTCAAGCTCTGCTAAATTTAATTTGCCTTGAGTTTTTCCTTGACAGTATATAAAATTGGCAGTACTGTTTGATTCAGATGCCCAAATATTGATTTATGGAGGCAAGCAAGCCTTCAGCAATCTAACTTATACAGTTCCAAACAAGTCTGATATTCTGGAAATTCTAATGGAAAAATTTCCAAGGAAAAATACCATTTGGATTCACTTGTTGTCACATTGATTTTAACATTTCTGGTGACCATAATCACCCACAACTTATCATTGAAGAAGACCTTGGGGATCACTCAAGCTGACATTTTTGTGGGTCAGTTTCTTGCTAAAAATAAACGATGAGGTGGTACTCTGAGTAGTAGTCAATCCACAAGGGATTTGTAATATGTCTGCTATTATTAGGATCTCCTAGAGAAAAAGACAACTTTTACTATACTTGGAGATGAGAAAAATTTACTTGGTATATCAAACTAACAAATACAAGAGCTGATTGAAAACACACATACCACAAATATACTCAGACACTGCCACACAGAGTGGGTCTTCCTTAGCAGGGCTGACTCAAGTTTTCAACTATTGGGAATCACCTGGAAGTTCAACAGTAAGTGTTGGTAAAATAAATCATGTTAATAATAATGACAAAAAAAACTATTGTAAAATAACTGATATGGTTGATAGAAATTATTGTAATCACTCTGAGCTTTGGTAATCCTCAGAATGTTCTAATAAATATATACAAATATTTACTCTATCTTGGGATGTTTGCAACAGCAAGCAGACCTCTGTGGGTGATGTTCTCTATTAGGCAGCTGTTGTTTTAATTTATTAATTTACATTATTTTGGTGCAGGGGATTGAACCCAGAGGTGCTTTATCACTGAGCTACATCCCCAGCCATTTTTTATATTTTATTTAGAGACAGGGTCTCACTAATTTGCTTATGGCCTTGCTAAGTTGCTGAGGCTGGCTTTGAACTTTCAGTCATCATTAGATAGCCATGGTGATGGCAGAGCATAATACTACCAAAATCTCGGTTGCTCCTAATTCAGGAATTTATTTTTCTGGGACATATCCTGTGAATCCTGAAGGCACAAGCCAGGTTTGGGTACAGGCTGAGGGTTTGATTCAAGCTGACTTCACCTTTCCAAGTCTTTCATCCATTATTAGGAAAAACGATACTTCACAGGCCACCCTTAAAGGTTTTCCTCTGTCAGAGGAAAAAGCCAAAAGAAGTTGTGCTTTGGGACTCTGGGACACATCACCAAGGAATCTCAGGAGAAACCACGAGGCCCTTGATTCCTTCCACAGACTCTTGAAGTAGCATCCAGGACTCCCCAGCAGCCAACCCTCTGCATGAGAAAGTGTAGATCTTAGGTTGATGGATGTTGTAAATGTGAACTTTCATTTCTGAAATCTTAAGATGCATAATATTTTCCCCCTTATCTGGGGAATATGTTCCAAGACACCTAGTCTATAACAAAAACCATGCATAGTACTGAAATATACATACATTTCTGTGATAAAGGAGAACTTTTCAAATGGGCACAATAAATGATTAATAATAGTAACAAAACAGTACAATTATAACCATATGCTACTGTGAAAAAGTGAATATGTCTCTCTTGAAAGAATAATGACAAATATTAATGCTTTAGACTGTGGCTGACCACAGATAACGGAAACCACAGAAAGCAAAACTTTGGTTCACGTGTGCGTGCGTGTGTGTGCAGGGCTGGGATGGGATCCAGGGCCTTGCACGTGCCAGGCAAGCACTCTACCACTGAGCTACCCTCTCAGCCTTTGGATATCTTTTTGATGCACCCAAAGAGACAAGAGTCTTCAAGGGGATGCCATTCCCAGCGTGAAAGTCTAAACCCAGAGAGCAGCGGTTCCTGCTCTTCTCCACCTGCCTGCCAGCCAGCAGTGTGTCCTCAGGGAGGCTCTTCTGATGCCTACAAGAAGAAGCTTCCAGATGGCCATTTCCTAAGCACGTCTATCTACTCTGCTTTTCTTCATAGTATAATTCTGTTTATAGCAAGGAGAGTGGCAGGAGGTCCTCTGCATTCTCTGTTCTCCACGTTGTCTCATATGCATTGCACGGCACAGGAACAGAGAGGGCTTGGTCACATCATTATTCTCTGGTCCATAGTATATTATTCCCGGGCACACAGAGGACACTTATCACTTAACTAACAACACAGACACATGAAGCCATGGAATGCACAGCCCCGTCTCTGCAGGAAAAGACCCTCAGCCCCCTCCCACCAGGTGTTTGCCCACACTCGCCTCTTCCCCTCCATCTTGCCAGGTTGCCCTCTCAATCAGTCACAGTAAAAGTCTGGGTGGCAGAAGCACGGTCTGTCCAGGGCCACTAGGTAAACTGAGTGAGGTCGAGGTGGTTCCTAAGAAGAGACAGCACCAGAAATGATGTCTTCTAATGGTCCCCACTCTGCCTGGAGTTGCTCGGTGCCCAGTGCTCAGAGTGGACTCAGGAAGGATCTCCCTGCCCTCCCTCTTGCTCCCAGGTGGTGTGACAGTGCAGAGCATGGGAAAGAACAGGAAAAGAATGAAGGAGGCGAATCAGAGTAGGTATGTTGCTGGTTCCCTTCCTGTAGCTTGATGATGTTGTCTGAGGTCACTGCCCTCTTGGGCTCCAGGTGCTGAGATCAACTCGTTCCCATTGACTGTTCAGGCCTGTGGGTGGTAATGACAGGCTGTATGGTCAGGATTCTCCAGAGGAACAAACTAATAGATGATCTAAATATAAGACTGGCTCACATGACCAGAGACTGAATATTTATTTCCTCAGTGACCATCTGCGGCCTTCAGAGCAGGGTCAAAGTAGTTGCACAGTTCAAGAAACTTCAGAATAAAGTAGAGGCCAGTGAGGACCCAGTCCTTGGCCAGAGACCAGGAAGTCCCCTGGAAAACTGCTGATGCAAGTCCATGTTCAGACTGGAGACCCAGGAGTCTGGCCTCCACCATGACGGCAGCAGGTAAAGGCTCACCCTTGCAGGAAGGCCCAGTGTGTGTGTGCGTGTGAGGACGCTTCACCCTCAACTTCTCCTTCCGTCCAGACCTGAGCCTGTTGGAGGGCTCCTCTCTCTCTCAGGGCAGGTTTCCCCAATGGGGTTGACGGACACCCTGTCTCTGGAAACACCCTCACAGCCGCACCCAGAATGATGCGTTGGCAGTTTTCTACGTGTCCCTCAATCCAGTCAAGTTGACAACCAACCGTGGTTAATCATCACTGGTCTTTATTGGTACCAGTCCTTAGACACCACATTTGTGATTTCCCTTCAACTGGCTTCTGCTTCTTGGTAAATGATTTCACAAATTATTGCCACTGATTCTGGGAAACAAACAAAAACACCCCAGATGCCATAGCAACCAAAACAGGAAGGAAATATTAATCATGGTCCTCCAGAGAGGCCTCTGTCGGGTTAAAAACTAATCAGTGCCTAGGAAAGCTTGCAGGGAGATAATAAGGTCTCTAAAGGATGTGATAATGGAGGAAAGGGAGATGAGGAGCTGGCTAGTTCCCTTATCTCCAGTCTTTTGGACAGGATCTAAACAGAGTGACCTTGGTTTTAAAGTTAATGGATGCATTCATAAACAGCTGAGGAATCCACCTGCCTACGGAGCAGGCAACCTAGGCTAGATATTCTCCCTGCTCCTAGAGGCTGTGAGGTAAACAATACTGGGGTGTTTGCATCCCTGGGGTTGAATGGCCTCCAAATCAGCACAACACATCCAAGGTGCCCCAAAGGTTGCATGGAGTGGAACAGAGTGATGGGGTCCTGCCTCTAGAACTGCACCTCCCCTGGGAGACCTCCCAGGTCCTCAGGCAAAGGGTCCAGCCACAAAGAGGTCAGGGATTTCCTCCACTGAGAGGTCCTTGAATCAAGGTCACATGATTTACTGCTTCAATTCTTCGGCACACAAGATGCTGATTCCAACTCTGAGTGCCAACAAGGCAGCCTCACCCCTCTCCAAGACATGGGGAAACTAGCACCTCACACTGCAGAGCCCCTGACAGAAGGTCCCCATTGCAGCTGACACAGCTCCTCCACTGTGCCCTACACCTAAGCCTCTTCCCCCCTGTCCACAGGAGCCTCTCTCTCCCTGTGGGTGCAAGAGGTCTGGGATCAGCAACTTGGCATGTGAGTGTATTGATGAGAGAGAGAGAGAGAGAGAGAGAGAGAGAGAGAGAGAGAGAGAGAGAGAGAGAGAGAGAGAGAAAAGAAGAAGAAGAAGAAGAAGAAGAAGAAGAAGAAGAAGAAGAAGAAGAAGAGAAGAGAAGAAGAGGAGGAGGAGGAGGAAAGTATCTAGTTTCCTCAACCAAAACTGCAGCACCTTTTCTTCAGATTGGTGTAATTCAGGTCATGTGTTTACTCTTGGGCCCAAACTGTCACCTGTGGGAAGCTGAGCATTTACTGGATTTTGAGATCAGTCTTGGAGCTAGCAATGGGGTGAGTTTTCCTGAAAGAAAAGAGAAGGACTCTTTGAATCAGATATGCATTCTCTCAGGAGTTAGAAAGGGATTGGTGCTCTCCTTAATCAGGAAATCATTCCTTGCCCTCGGGGCCTGGATTCAACCAGTTGCCAACTCACTTTTGCTTTGGGGTTGATTGTGAAGGGGCAGCATGTCCTTCCCTCAACAGGAGGAAAGGTCTAGGGAGGGAAGTAAGGAGTGACCCCATGTAAGTCTGACCCACAAGAAATATGTCAGAGATCTGTTCAGTCTGCAGTTTTACCAAAGACTAATGATCCACCGTCCAGGAGCTTATGAGGGTAAGCTCATCCCTGGAGCCTGGCAAGAAGCTGCCAACCCTGCTGACCTGCAGCATGGGTTTCTTGAAAGGAGAAATGAGGGTCCTTACAATAAGTGTAGAATTGCACAATTATTAGAACCAGCTTTTTCTTCATAAGTGTTGGGCTCCTCCTCATGCTCAGGGCTTGCTATAGTGTGGAATTGAAATGTCCCTGGAAGGCCCTTGTGTTTAAGGCTTGGTGCTATTAGGAAGTGGTGTGACCTTTAGGCCATCAGGAACATGGCCTTCAAGGGTACAGTGAAGGTACTCTGGCCCCATGTTCTTCCTTTTCTCACATCTGGCCATTATGTGCTGCCTTGCCAGAGGCCCAAAGACAACAGGGCCCATCAGGCAGGCATGGGTGGGACCCTCCAAAACTGTGACCCCAAAAGAGTCTTTCCTCTTTGTAGGCTGAGTACCTCAAGTGCTGGCTGTAGTGATGGAGAACTGACCAGCACATACCTCAAATATTTATATGTTTCAGGCCCGAGGTGATTTATTTCTGTATACTTTTAATTTTCTCATACAGTGTTCAAACTAAGCCAGAAGTTGTTACAAATGGTTGATGTTAAATCATGTAGAGGTGCTCTATCACTACTTAATGCCTGCATTTGATGTGGTTATTAAAATGGTGACAATATAAATCACCATAGCAACATAAACAAGAATTTATGGCCCATTTCAAACACTTGAGGCTGAACATTTTTATAGCCATCAAAAGCTTAGGTGTGAAGCAATTCAAACATTTAGCCACGGAGGAATTAGGATCCAGAAATACATCACCTTTGGTATTGAATCTTTAGAAGAATCAATATGGAATAATAGCGCAGGTCATTTACTTTTAATTGTCCAGCCACAGGAATGCTTGAGCATGAGTATAGTGGCTTCACCCGTGTGGCTTATTCGAGTGTCTTTCATAAACTGGAGGCTACCTTCAGAGAGCTAACTGCGTGGACAGGACAAGTTGCCACCTGATAAAATGCTGTCCTTTCCTGCGAAATCTCCTCTGCATCGCCCAGAGCCGTGACATCTTGTCTCCATGGTAACCAGTGCTATCAAGGCAAGAGTCACAAGAGGGAGCATCACCAATGCCATCCATAAAATATATGCCCAGGATCATGTGAGATGCCAGAGGACCGTGTCTTCTGTTGCTCTCGTTGACAAGGCACATGAATCACTTGGTGCTTCACTCATCCATACACGAGAGCCCCAAGTGGAAGATGGCACCTCTGTTCTCAAACAGGCTTGTGAGATGGCTGTGATTGAAGAAGCCACTTTGCACACATCTTGCTGGATGAGACATGTCCCCTTCCATGAGCCCACTGAGGAATCCACCATACAGAGGAGGTGGAGAGTGGGACGGATCAAGTCCACCTTGGAATCTGGACCCACCATGGAGACACCCACAGATCGAGGCAAAGATGTGAGGGGATTGCTTTTTGGAAGAGGAGGTGAGCTTGATCCTCCTTCTGCACACCTTGCATGGCTGCTCAGTTCTACTCCTAACCCCAACCTCTTGGAACAGTTCCCTCTGCCTCAGCCTACGTGCCTCTTGTCACAGCCTACTCTTAGATTCCTGTGCCATTTCTCTGTAGCAAATAATTCATCCTACTGCTGTACTCATTTTTTTATTCTATTGTACAAACACACTGCAATGTGTCTATTCATCCTCCTCTTTGTGGGTGTTTGGGTGGTTCCAAGATGTGGCTTTTCTGAAGAAATCAAATCTTCTGGAGGACAAATTCCTCTTGGGGAGGCACCTAGGAGGGGATCTTGTGGTCATTAGGTGTTGTCTTAGACGCAGGAGATAATACTGCTGCCAGTCCTCTGGCTTTTACTGTCACTGTGTCCCATTCTCTTTCCACCACCTAAGCTGTCAGGGGCTAGAAGGAAATTCTCCTTCAAAGAATAGCCTGACAGCCCCCTGGGAGACATCCTGCCTGGGAGACATCCTGAAGCTACCTGTCTCCCTGGAACATCCTGCGGTTATCAGGATCATCAGACATCTCTCAGCTGGCAGTTTTACCACCCACATCCAGCAACTGCTGATTAGAGAGCTTCCCTATCCCCAGAATATAAATACCCCTGTGTGAACTATAAAAATTTGCAGCTTGATCAGAACTCCTGTCTTGCTGTCATCTCTCTCGCATCTCTTTTCCCTTCATTCCTCCCCAACTAGCTTCGCTGCTGGACGGGACATTTGGCGCCCAATGTGGGGCTCGAGCCTTTGACTATGGGGGGACGCTGTCCTCGGGGAAGACTTGGCCAAGCGGAGCTCAAGATCGCCTCGGCAGACACAACCAAGACAGATCCAGGAGGAGAGTGAGGACAACGCAAGGTGAGTGACCCACCATGGGACAAGCAGTCTCGTCACATGATTTGTTTTTGTCAGGCCTCAAGGAGGCTCTCAAGACACGGGGGGCATGTGTTAAGAAAAAGGACTTAAAATTAATCTTTTCATACATAGGAGAATTGTGTCCATGGTTTCCCCTTGAAGGGACCATTGATGGTAAAAGATGGCTTAGAGTAGGAGACTGTTTAAAAGATTATTATGAATCCTTTGGCCCAGAAAAGGTGCCTGTTCCCACCTTTTCTTACTGGAACTTAATTAATGAAATTCTTAAAAGTTCACCCTTTGACAATGGTACCTTAAAACTTGTCAGGAATGGGGAAGAGGCTATGCAAAAGACCTCTCGTCCCTCTCGTCCCCCCTCGGCATGCCCTTCAGTTAGTATAGACATAGACCCTTCTCAGTCTCCCCAGGACCCTGGGAACCTTCCTGGTCCCCCTCAAAATCCTGCCCTAATGAATAAGGCTCCAATGGTTACCAACTGCCTTTATCCAGTTTTAAATCCAGGAGACACATTGACCCCTGGGGAGGAGGCTACCTTGGAGAAGGAAGCAGCTTGTTACCATTCAGAAGCCTGCCACCTCTCAGGACCCCACCACAATCTATAGGACTTACGCATCCACCTCCCTCCTATATCCCTCCTGCCTTTTGTGCTCCGGCCCTTCAGGGGCCAACTGCCCCCTCAGATAATTTTTCCCCACTTCCCCTGCCTAACCTGGCTCCCTTGCGAGAGTCTCTCCAACATAGATGGGAACAGATCCAACTCTTAAAAGAATTAAGATCCCTTGACTCCGTGCCTAAGGCTAATGAGTGAATCTCAGAGTCAAGGGATCTTAATTCTTTTAAGAGTTGGAAAGGAAATTCTCCTTCAAAGAATAGCCTGACAGCCCCTGACACTAAGCGTCTCCACCTGACATGAAGCATTTTCCTGACTTGAAGTTGAAGAAATCGTGAGGGAGGCTCCAGTTCTGTTTTCTTGACTATGAAAGAATCCCATGGGTACTGATGGTACCTTGAACGTCCAAGGAAATAAAAAGCATTTCATCATCCTTCTTCCCTTCCTTCTGCTGAGAATCCTGCCCACAATCTTTGAACCACCTAGTCTCCCATGGCTGCTTCTTGAGTTTACTTATCCACTCGCCTCCATTTCACTTTGATTACTTTGCTGCCCAGAAAGGAATCTGGAAGGGAACAGGGATTCAGACAGCTGCTGGACCTGTTGCTGGTCTTCCCTCGTGAAATCCCAGTCAGGCCCACTGGTCTCTCCAGGTCCTGGGTGACAAGGTGGTCATGGCCTGGCAGCCCTGGGAGGCCAGCGTCCACAGCCCCCACCTGCTGCACAGCGACTGACCAGTCCTCCTGAACAGAACAAAGAGGGTTTCTGCCGGCTGAGTCTTGGGATCCCTGGCTGAGCCCTAGCTCTTAGTTGATTCTGAAGCTTCTGAGTGGAGGCCACCGTAGCTTTGCTATTAGAGATCAATGGAAGCGTTTTCACAGAAGTGTGGGGATATAACTCTGAAGGGCTGAATTCAAACAGCAGGTTCAAAACTCATCCTCTAGCAGCTCAAATTGCCTTGTTTCTAACTCTCCAAGCATGAAAAACAAGGGTAGTATTACAGAGGCTGAAAGACAATGACTTGTTCCAGCATTTGGAGAGAGAGAGAAGAGAGAGAGAGAGGAAGGTTTCCCTAAAAGGAGCTCAGAATATTACTGAGCTGGGCCCTGCAGCCACAAATGTGGGAGACCTGCAGTCATTTTTATTTCCTAAGCAACTGGCACCAAATGGACCCAGGGTCTGGCTCCTGTACTGAGTCCCGTGGCTGCAAATGTACCAGCCAGCTCCATCCCACCTGATACTGGTGAGCAGCGCTTCTCATGCAACAGGAATTATGCTGTCAGTTCCCCAAGATCAAAGAGGTGCTGGTCAGCTTCCTAGCCACTGTTTTGCTGAGCCCCACACACTAAAGAAAGGAGAAAGACAAGAACAGCAAAAACAGAGACTTCAGATAATTTTGCATTTTGCTTTTCTCAGGTTTATTAAATAAATACTAGGTGAGATATTTCAAATCTTGAGAAAATCCTTGACAAGGAAATGGGCGTGCCACCCACACTGGGCACCTTGGCATTTACAAATGTATGGAGGACTTGTAAGTATTTTTCTAAGTCATTGAACTGTAATTTGAATAACACCCCAGCACCTCTCTGGACCTCTCCTGTACCCAGGCGCTGTGAACACTGAGGCAGCAGCAAAACCCAGTGTTCCAAGCCCAGCTGGTGTTCTCCTCCAAGGGGCATCACTCTCAGCATTTTAAAGTAAAATTTTCAGCATTTTATTTTCATTGCAGAGAAAACAAAGCAAAGCAAAATGAAAAAACCACACACACACACACACCCCACAAACAAAGCTATTCATCTGCCCCTGTTTGTTCTGCTGCTTCCCCCCAGGGCTTTGCATATCTGCAAATTCCAACCAGGCTCAGTGCCTTCCACGTGGTAAATCTCCACTGCATATAAACACAGACAGCATCAGAACCTCTCCAGGACTCCCTGCTTGGGTAAACATCATGATTTGTTTTTCTTTAGTTTTGCGTTTCTATTTTCTCTTCCCATGGTCAACCCCCCCTTCTGATATTGGCACATGGTTTCTCCTAAGGATTCATTTTCTCCTCTCTCCATCCCCTGAACCTGGCTCCTCTGGTTTATTTGGGACAGACTTTAATGGAGGAGGCAGGAAGTCACCTGACCAGGCCTGACCAATCCGTGCACCACGCCTCCTGGGGCACATTGAAAGGGCAAGTGTGTCAGTCAGTGAGATGTCCCCCAGGCTCTGCTGCAGGATTCAGAGGAAGTTGCTCATTTTTCTTTTTCTTTTCTTTTTTTTTTTTTTCATTTTCTCAACTGGTACATGAAAGGAAAGTGACCACAACACTCAGAACGACCAAGAGAGCTTTATTGCAGCAGTGCAACAGAGGAGAAGAGAGAGAAAGAGAAGGAGGGAGGGAAGGAGGGAGAGAGAGAGAGGAGAGAGCATGCTCACAAAGGAGACAGAGAGAGCAAGAGAGAAGAGAGAGATGGGTCCAGCAGGAGGAAGTTTTTGTAGCCCAAATCTAATGGGGTCTCTGGGTCTGCAAGCTGCCTTGTTGGCACAAGGGGGTTCCGCGTTCGGCCTTGAGCAGGGGGTTGAGTGTTCAGCCTTGAGTGGGGGCTTGGGCGTTTGGGCTTGAAGCAAATAGTTGATAAAGAGCCAGACAGAGAGAGCGTTTGAGCGGCCAGGTCATCCTGCAGCTAACTTTGTTTGGCATGCCCTGCAGACAGCTTACTCAGCCTGTCCTGCACCTAACAGTACATGGATAGTTTGGAGCTGCAGGTATCATCTTGTTTTACTTAGGAAGTGTTTACCTGAGATTTCAGAATAAAATAGAGACAAAGATGAAAATCCCACCACCCGAAAACAGTTTAGAGAACGTGGTCCCCTCCCGCACTTCTCCACAACAAAGAGAGCTCCCCCAGCTTCTGTCCTTCTGCATTCGTTTCTGTGCCCTCCTCTTTGTGCTGGGTCTGGGTCCTGTCACATGGACACACGGCATTCCTGTGCCCTGTCACCTTCACACACGCCATTATTTCCGGCTCCTGCTTCTGACCATTGAAGATAACTGCCTGCTCTCAGTCGGCGGCACCACAGTCGTTCATGGTGCCCTTCCTCTTCGTACCCTCATGCAGGTGGACAGTGACCCCAAGTCTTCCATACCCCACTGTGATGGCCAGGGCTGTGAGGACTGTCTCAGTCCCCTTTGTTTGTACAGTGAAACTAGCACAGAGAGGTCCCCCAACTGAACTAGACATGGACCAGGGGAACAACAGGGGACACCACATACTCTTCTCTTCAAAAAATTTTGAGATGGATTGTCTCTAAGTTGCCTGGCAGAAAATGAACCTGACAAATGGATGAATGACCTTGTTAAACTGGAACTGGAGCATCTGAGACTTCAGGCCACAATGATAATGTTGTTATTCTAAACTTCAAGCCATGACCCACCGATTTCTAGACCTCTGAATTGGAGCCTGGGATGGTTTGGATGTGGCTTTCTATGTCCCAAGAAGGCTTCCCTAAGGAAGCTGAGCCCTCAGGCAATACTGAGAGATGTCCTCAAGAGGTGGGGCCCAGTGGAGAGTGATTAGGTCACTGGAGGCACCACCCTGGGAAGGGACTTTCGTAGTTCTGGAGGAACCTGGTTAGTTCCCCTGAGAACAGTTGTTTGAAGGAGGTGAAACTGCTCCCTAAATACCATGTTTCCTATCTCACTGTGTATATTCCCCTTCCTGTACCTGTTTCCACCATATTGTGTTATAGTCCTCAGCAGAGCCCCATGGAGGTCAACACCATGCCCTTTGAACTTCAAAGTGGCAAGCTAATAAACTTTTCTTCTATACAAAACACCCAGCCTCAGGAATTTTGTTACAGCAACACCAAATGGATTAAGATGTAGCCCAAGTCTTCTATTTCTTATAACCATCAATGGTGCATGAGAATAAATGATCATAATATTATCTCTTTGCATTGCACCATTATCCTATTATCCTGCTTGGCATGCAGTTTCTGGAGAGCCTCTGAAACCAATTAATGGCAAACATTTATATTAACAGCTGCTACAGAGCACAGCCCAGCTGTTGCTTTGTGAAGGACATTCTGCATGCTTCCAGTTTTGCCCAGGGCTCATGGAAGAAACCAAATTCAACATCAAATGAAACAGATTTTCCCTTCACTCTCAGATAGAAAGACATAGCCAGACACGGCATTCCTCCACATGGGAAACCAAGAGATCATCTTTGCTGTTTGATTTGCACTAGGAGCCTGCAAGGCAGGATTCCTACTTTCTATTATGTTCTGTACAATATCCAGTCTTGTGGAGAAACTCGGGTGGCAGGTTCTCCTCCCATCAAATGCAGGTGCTGTAGACTGTTAGATGTAGTCCTCACCCCTGCAGACAGGAGAGATCACAGCATGATGCCCTGGAGCTCCCCTTCATTTATGCTCTGGGAGAGAACCCTCGCGTTAATAGTAACCAAAGCAGAAGTTTACCAGGAGTCAAAATAACATCTTCAAAGAAATTAGTTGAAATACTTTGTACCGCTCTCGATTCCTTCCCACCCACCTCAAAACATACCCATGCAGGGAATTGTACCCTCAACCCCTCTCTCCCATTCTCAAGATGAACTATAGGTAATGGAGAAACTGATTTGAAAAATAATAAATGCAGGGATTATTGGAAGATTGAGAAAAAGCCGAAGCAGTTTTCTATTTTATTGGGAACTTCTAGGAAAAGTCAGAGAGATTCTCTTGGAAATTTTAGGGAGAGTCACAATGTAGTAATGAGAAATAATCTAATGATTTTATATTTCCTGATCAACTTCTGTGCACACAGTCACCTTCAGCTCTTGGTTACAATAGTCATCTCCCTGTTCCTCTTTGAGCTTCACAAGTGGAAGCAGCTGATGTGCCTCTTCACATGCAATACCACCTATGCTTTTTTTTTTTTTTTTTTTTTTTGGTACCAGGGTACTTTACCACTGAGCCACAACCCCAGCCCTTTTTAATATTTCACTTAGAAACCAGATCTTACTACATTGCTTGGGGCCTCAATAAGTTGCTGAGGCTGACTTTGAACTCACGACCCTCCCGCCTAAGCCTCCTGAGCTGCTGGGATTACAGGTATATGACACCCCACTCAACCCCTCTGTTGCTTTTCAAAACTTCCCTACTTGCTCACCCTTGCTAGGTTGGAGAGTGGGTGTAGGGAGAGAGCCGAGCACAAGTAAGGTCAACCCGGAGCAATCCCTGTGAGTGACCCTTGGAGGTCCAGAAACTTCCACTGCCCCCACAGACTTGCTATCCAGAGTCGCAGTTCAGCTGATGAAGGTTTGTTTGTTCATTTATTTATTTTGGTACCAGGGATTGAACCCAGGGTCACTTAACCACTGAGCTATATCCCCAGACCTTTTTTTTGGGGGGGGGGGGGGCAGAAGTCTTTCTAAGTTGTTTAGAGCCTCACTAAATTGAGCTGGCCTTAAACTTGAGATCCTCTTGCCTCAATATGCCAAACCACTAGGATTACAGGTGTGTGCCACCATACCTGGCCTGATGGAGGTATTTAAAATACTGAAATTTTACTCAGGGCAACAGCACACACCTGTAATTCCAGCAATTTGGCAGACTGAGGTAGAGGATGGCAGGTTCAAGGGCAGCCTCAGCAACTTTGCAAGGCCCTGTCTTGAGATAAATTAGAAAGGGCTGGGGATGCAGCTCAGTGGTAGAGTGTTGCCTGGTATGTGTGAAGCCCTGGGTTCCATCCTTAGCACCACACACTCATACACAGAGCCGAAACTTCAACTTAAAATAGTGAAACTCTTAAGTCACTTACAGTGAACTCTGGTTGGGTGTTGAGCTTAAGTTGTCTTCTGTATAGGAATATGGAGTTGTATAGTTTTACAATTCTAAACAGGAGAACCTACCAACACAGACAAGTATATTCCAGGTTTATAATATCTGCACTTTGCATTGGTAACCACTATTCATAAATGTTATTCGCTTAACTTTCTGGTACATTGAGAAAATCCAGTTTTGTACAAACTGCATTATTGAAACCTTGGCTGACACCTATTGCCAATTCTGCTGAGGAGCTGGGTGATACACATGGAGTCTTGAGCCAGAAGATTTTGCCCTTGGCCACTGCAGATAGCAGAGTCTGATTCGCCCTGATTCTGCCTCATCTGTGTATTCACATAGCAGATATCTTTCCAGAATCTGAAATAGTGTCAATCACCTGCTTTATACGACCAACACACATCTGCATTGGGACAGTATTTCTATGACGGTCTGTGATTTCTTGCATGGTTCTTGTAACAAAAGTCCATCTTTATTTATGCAGCCTTGCCAGATCCTCTATGCACCTGTGACCCGGCCCTCCTTGACAGTCCTCTCTCGATTGCCCTCAGTCTGTTCTCCTGAGCACCTTTTCTCTCCTCCCAGGCCTGAGTTTCAGTCTGCTACACCAGGATGGAACCCCATTCAGGGACCACTTGGACCCCTGCTGCCTGGGCCCCTACAGGACTTCCTTCAGGGACTGCTCTCTGGGATCAGGTCTGGGTCTCCTCTTCCCCAGTACAGTCCCTTCCTCCACCAGCCAGTCCTCATTCCACATTAAAGAGTCATGGCTGAAGGGCTGTTCCCAGGTTAGGGGAAGCCTTGCCCTCAGACTTCCTGCCCGCCCACCTCAGACTGTAGACATTCTCACTTCACAGTTGTAGGGAGGAGGAAGGACCTGCAGGCCCAGCAATAAACATAAGAGGTTGCAAGCTCAGCACAAGGCAGAACATTCACATGGAATGTTCTAGAAGCTATAGGAAGGGTGGGCTATTGACAACATTTGAAATGCTGTCTGTCCCCTCTGTATAAGGACAGATATGTGCTTCCTTTGCCTGGCCTGCTTCTTGCCACCTCAGTTGTAGGTTAACTGCTGACTTCTCGGCCTCCAAACCCTGGATTAGCTGAGCTGCTGCAGTTCCTTGGGGAGCCCAAGCCTCTCATCCGTGAACTACTGCACTATGTCATGTCTGTCCCTCCATGTGACTGTGTCACCCCTCGGCTTCACCCTCACTGAGGGCTGGGACTAGCGGATCAGCACACAAACCCAGCACAGCAAGACAGATATGGATTTCAGATGAACAATAAACAGATTTCTAGTCTCCGCACACCCCATGCCTATTCTGCACAGACGGTTTCTGCTGTGAACCTCGTGGGGTCTGTCACAGGATAGGTGCCCATTTTGATGAATGAATGAGCAGAGCTTTCCCAGCAGCATTCAGGGCATGCAGCCGGAGGCAGATGGGAGCCTGGGTTTTGCAAGCCTAAGCTGACCTCAATGCGGCTAATCCTGCACGACCATTGTTTTCTCCCCCTGCAGAGAGTGACAAAACTTTATATGTACAGTAACTGCAGAAGAACAGTGGTTTATCTGTCAAGTGCCATCATCATCTCTCAGGTATTAAAGTGAGAATTATGGAACAGCCCTGACAAAGAAGCCGGGGGAGCTTCATTGGAGAATAAGTTGGAGAAGAATAATTGGAAAGGGCAGTAAGGGTCAGCAGTGCTGAGGTCAACCCCAGGAAGGCCCGTTCCCATTTGATCCGGTCCCTCACTGCTCCTCTGGGAAGGTGGGGCCGTGGTTCTCCAGCTGAGGGAAGTGGCTCACTGGAGGTGGGTCTCAAGTGGCCACAGGGAGTGAGTGACAGGGCTTGGATTTAAACCTGGGTTTGTCTGAATGAGAACTTGCACTGTTAACCAACACATGGAGACTGTGGGAAAACTTGCCTCAGAGCCAAGGTGGATGATAACTGGTGTGCTGAGGCTTATAAGGCTCAGGAGGCCGTGAATGTGCCCTGAAGCCAGAAGAGGGAGAGAGAGGCCTGAAGGTGCCCTGAGCCTTCCTCAGGGTGACTCGGGCTGCGTGGATACCAGCATCTCCCTGGAGAAACCTTGCTCTCTGCATAAGTTCATTGAGCGCCCTCTATCCATGATACTGACATGCTCCCTGGTGCAATTTAAGCTTTAAATGGACAGAGAACGAGCTTACTGCCAACTCCTCCAGGTTAAATGTTCCTCGGGAAGTAAAACATCTCACTTTACTGAATCAGAGAGTCCACTGTGTGTGGCTGCCTTGCACTGACCACAGCTTGGCGTCTTCAAGTGTAAACCAGTCCTTTGAGAGAAGTGCCAGGTGCCTGTCATGGCGGCTAAATATTCTTAGAAATTGAGTCAAAGAAAAAAAATCCTTTGCCTTAATGCTGACTTCCCAGCATTAAGGATGCAGGGCAGGGCTATCACCTGGACGGATCTGGGCCATGGAGAGCTTTATGGCTCAATCCATGTTTAATGTCTTTGTCAAGAACTCACACTTGCCAGGTGACCACAAGTCTCACTCTCTCATATGGCACCTGCAGACCCCTGCCACCCATCTTGAACACAAAGTTCAAATGCCTGAAAGTTTTGTAAGTATGACACTTTTTTCTGTATATATGTACAGAGATACTGATATTTGATTAAGAGAATTTGATTTTTAATCTGAGGGTTTCATTTGGATCTTTTTCAAGGAAGAATAGGCATCTGGAACAGACAGGATGTGCCTGTGGCCCCAGCAACTCAGGAGGCCGAGGCAGGAGGTCTGCAGTTCAAGGCCAGCCTCAGCAACTCAGGAAGATCCTGTCTCAATAATAAATAAATAAATAAATAAAGGACTGGAATGTAGCTCACAGGCAAATTACCCCTGGGTTCTATCCCTAGTACCAAACAAACAATCAAACAAACAAGGGACAGGATTGATCATGTTGATGTTGCCACTTGGATGTTGTGGACAGGCCCCTTCATGGATGACTCAGAGAGGGACATGTGCTGTCTGCAGAACCTGGCTGCCAGGACATCCTGGCTCCATGGCTGATATCCCTTGGGGTGCCACACCCTTGAGGATGAGCTGACATGTTGGAACTCAGGGCCACCATGCTTTAAGGGCAGAAGTAGGGAGTAAGCTTGCCTTTTGCAATCTGAATACTAACTAGTCTGAGTGTCTAGTCAGAGTAAGGAAAGGTTCTCAAGAATCAGAATAAAATTAGATTACATTGGGTTCATCTGAAGAGTCCCTACTCTGCTCCTGGTTCAGGGAAGCAGTAACTCACTAAAGTCTGGGGTAATCTGTTAAGAGATGGCATATTTAATTTGACAATTATTATTAATATAAATGATTATTAATAGATTAGATTTTTTTCAACTTAGTGATGAGGTGGGGACCATTCCCCCCCCCCATGTGGATAATTATCCATGAAGGGAATAATTATAGATCTCATAAGTAAAAATCAAATTAAATAATTTTATATGCTTGGAGAAATATGAAATGTTCTCCTCATTAGTTTTCATAATTAAGAACCCTAACCTAAAACTCTTCGATAACATAATGATAAATAATGTGATATTTTATTTTAGTTCTATATTACGGTCAGTTAGGAAGAAAATGAAGACAGAAGACACAGACCCCTGGAGAATTAGGACAGGGATTCTGGAGGTGTGACCTAAGCTGTCTGAGGTTCATCACGGGAAGTCCTCCTGGGGTCATTCCTGCTGCATAAGAAGAAATTCAGACTCGGGGGTCCTTTGGTGTAACCTAGCCCTACCTACGCATTGGGGTCAGGATGGAGAGATTTAGGACCCTCTCTGGATGATTGACACCAGCAGAAGGAAAAGATGCGAGAGAATCAAAAGCTTGAACAATAGAGTCCAAGGGACTTGGATGGCCCTGCCAAGCAGCCCACCCAGCAGTAGCAGGTTACAGAACGTTCTCTGGCCCGTGGAGCAGCTGCCACCATGGGCCACATCCGGGTCCCGAGAAGGGAGCCAAGGAATAGCCAAGAATAACCTGAATGATATTCCCTGACCACAACAGAACCCAGTTAGAAACCCATAACTCAGAGACCTGCAGCACTTGCCAGATGTTTGGAAGGAAAATGATAAAATACCGAGGAAGACCTCGAAGTCCAAGCTGGGAAGGGTTTCTGGCTGAATGGAGATGAAAAGCAACATATGGAAACCATGGCCCCGGGGGAAGGTGTGTTGCCAACAGCCTCCACATCACTGATCGTCATGGAAACGTGCATCCCCACCATCCCGAAGTCACCACGGCCCAGGGGGAAGGACAGCAGCTGGCAAATGCTGAGGAGGGTGCCAGGACAGGGCACTCGTTGACCTCTGTGGGGATGGAAGTTAGTTACCTGGGGAACAGTACATAGCATCCACAAAAGTTGAAGAGGGAGCCCCCATATGACCTGGCCGTCCCAGCACTGGACACGCGCCCGAGGGCAAGAAATCGCCTGCGGGCTACAGAGGCTGAGCTCACTGCACCTGGGCATGGGATCTGCCTGGATGTCCATCGGCTGAGCCTTGGGTCAGGAGTGCCGCAGTCTGGCTGGGCACAAAATCACGAGCCACTCACAGCTTTGTAGATTCAAACAGCAATTCTTTATTCCCGATCTCACACCAACACTCTACAATCACGTTCTGGGGAAATCCACGTTCTCTGCCCAAATACTCATTGAATCCCGGGAGAACTCAAGGGGAACTCAGGCAGCAGGATATGCCCTATTCCCAGCAGGAATAATCTTAAACCTGGAACCGCCCTAAACCCGGATTGTCCTAAACTGGGAATGCCCTAAATCCAAGGAGCGCCTAAAACCCTGATCCGCCCTAAACCCGGATCCGCCCTGGTCCTTGAGCAAGGTCACCTTACATGCAATGTCACTGCAAAATGTCTAAGGCAAGTTCATTTTACCCCATTTAAGCAACATGGGGTATGCTGGCAAGGAAATTGTCATACCTACTTGGCTAATGGCTCCCAGCACAGGAAAATGTGCTGCACACGCACAGCAGGGCACAGCCAGAGAAAGGGACAGGGTCCTGTCCTTGTGACAACAGAACGAATTCAGAGGACATTACATTATGTGAAATAAGCCAGACTCAGAAAAACAGAGACTGCATGATCTCACTCATGATGTGGAATCTTAAAAACTAAATCTCATAAAAATGGATAGTGGTTACCAGAGGCTGAGGGAGAGGGCAGGGCTGGCGGAAGGCACAGTGACAGGAAGGAGGGGTAATTTCTGGGATTCCCTGCCTGGTGTGAGCACACTTCACAAATGGATTGTGGAGTTGGCAGAAGGGAGGATTTCTAATGTGTCCCCACAAAGAAATACATGTCTCAGTTGACAAATGTGCCAATGACATTGATTGGATCACTGCACAATGGATACTTTGTACCAAAACATCACAGTATACCCCATCAATGTGTACAATTTCTGTGTGTCAATTTAAAAATAATCAACCAACCAACAGGAAAAGGAAATTCTTAAAGCTAACATCACAAGAGCAAAGGAATGTTGGCTCCCTCCTGAGGTCGGGAGCGGCTCAACAGTGTCCACTTTGACCAATGTGATGACAGATATGTCATGTGCAATGTATGCACATAGTTATTTTCTAATTCTACACACACAGCATGCATGCAGACATACAGCCATATGCACACGTGCATACTTGTGCAAGAGAAGGGTAAAGCCCGTTTCCGAGGTGCCTTAGGATTTAGTGAACTAGACAGCTCAGGAGGTCTCCTAGGATGCTGGGAGCCACCCTGGGAATGCCTCCTTTTGAGGGTTTGTCCATCGACTTCTCCACTGAGTCTCATCATTTTGACTTACAGTTGTGTTTCTAGACAGTATTTACCATATTTTAAATATTTATCCCTCACAAGATCAATCTTAGCTCACACAAGCACAGGCTGAATTTCAAAAGCACCAGCGGGTAGCCGGGGAAGCAGTACCATGACACGGTTTTCACGTTCAAATCTGTTGGAAATGTTGCCACCAACAATAAATCATCCTGTGAATTAACATTAAGTGGCAACTTAACAACTTCTAATATAATGTTCGTATAAAGATAAAACGAGATAATGGGGAGATGTCTCATGTTTCCTAAATGACTTCTATTTTTATATAATTCAATTCTCTGTGCACTAAATTAACTAAGTATCGATGATACAAGATTTTTTAAAAAAATGCTACACCTTCCCGTAAGATGATCCTTATAAAATTGCTAGAAGCAGACACAGCTAGATCTTCTGGCTGATATTTTTATGTCTGCATGATAAATGTCATTGAAATAAAAATAGTGTCATAGGATACACATTTTTCCTACGTAGAGCTTCAGGTAGGCCACCTGGGATAATCGTCATTATGAACAGTGGTAAATCACAATGTTCCGTCATATTTGCACACAGATCAGTGGTTTTCAAACTGTGTTCCCAGCACCCTCCATTTCTACAGATGCTGCTGTGTTTGGGTGGAGAAGGTGGGAATCATGTGGGGTTGGTGTCAGGAGGTCCTGCCTGGAGTACCTGACCTTTTGCCTTGGGTCCAGATAAAAGAGTAATGCCATGAAGAAATTTTATCCTTCCAAGTTGTGTTTAGCTGTAAGCACTGGAAAACCAAAGTCAGGGTGATTTAAAATATGAAGACATTTGCTCCTGAGTTAAAGGAATGTCCAGCAATAGCTATCTCAAGGTTGATTTCCTCAAAACTACATAACATTATCTGAAAAGCAGGTTCCTTCCACTTGTTCTCTCTCACACCCTCAACTTGTTATTTTTCTCCTTAGATTTTGATGCCTCATAATCCCAAAACAACTGCCTCCGCTCAGGCATCACATTGTCACAGACACCCTACCAGTCAGGGACAGAATGTAAGACAAGTGAACAAGATTATCTGTGAATTTTTTTTTTTTAATTAGAAAATGTTTCCTCAAAACTCAGTAGATTGTATTTATGTTCCATTGTCCAGAAATGGGTCACACGTGGGTCTCAGGGTCAATCATTGGGTGGGAACTGTGCGGTAGGAGTCAGATCAGACTGGTCCTGCTTGGTTCCCAGGGTGAGAACATGGCTAGTCCCACAGCACTGGTTTGTGAGCTGTGAGAAGGGTGGGGTGGCGGCTGGGTGTCTGCCACAGGACCACAAGGACTTTGAACACTTTTAAGCACAGTTTAATTTCCTGCTGGATAGGGAAATAATGAAAAAAGGAGTGGTGACCTAAAGGGACCCCAGTAAATAGTAAAAGCCACCTTTAATTATCCTTTGCCCTCAAGCAGAAAAACCACACAGGTGAAAATTAGCTCCTGTCTCAACACTTGAGTGTGCATGAGGGTTACGTTCCTGGTCACATAAACCTTAAAAAGAAAAAAAAAAAAAAACACATAGCTCTAACAAACACGACTGCCATTAATGTCACATCAATCCATTGGCAGCAATAGGGGGACTTGGGGGTATGAGGCGGTGGGAGGTGTTCTTGGTTTTGTTTTGTGTTTTAATGAAGTTTAATTTGGAGATGTGGGAAGATATATTAATATCAAGATTCCCTGAGAAAATCAAGTACCTGGAAGGCACTTTGGGGCCAGAAGAGCCACCAAAGTGTTTTCTTGTTCTCTTACAAGAAAACAAACAAGCAAACTATGTTTCACGACCAGTTCTGTTGATTAGTTCTCATTGTTTAATAGAAAGTCATAGATGGTGGTCACTATTTCAAGAGATTGGGGTCATTCACAGTGACCTACATGGACAGCCACCATTATAACTTTGACAATTAAGGCAAATATATCCTCAAAACAATATGCAAAATTCACGCATTGCCGAAGTACTGATTCTGCAAGAACTACATCTGTCTGTCATGGGTGACTCAGACATGATGTGGAATCAAGCGCGATGAGCTCATTTTGGTGACATTAATAGCTGAACCTCTGATGAGACACCCCAGGAAATAATCAACAGACACATTCAGATGTTTCTCCTGCAGATGTGAAGCCTCGGCAATGACTCACAGTGGAAATTTTGAAAGAAATGAAGGACTGTGATGTCACATGAGGCACCACCCAAGTGCGGATGGATGGAGAAGGATGTGGACTGGTCCCAACCGTGAGGTGTGTCCCCTTCCATCAGCCACGGCCCCAGCACACATCAGGTTAGATACTCCAGCTGCAGCAGGGCTTGGAGGTAGATCTGCAGCTTCTTCACAAATTAGAGGCCCTGTTCTTTCTTTGTTTTCTTTTCTTTCTTTCTTTTTTATTTTTGGTACCAGGAATTGAATCCAGGGCTGCCTAACCACTGAGCCACATCCCCAGCCCTTTTTATTTTATTTTTTTAATTTTGAGACAGGGTGTCACTAAGTTTCTTAGGGTCTTACTAAGTTGCTAAGGCTGGTTTTGATCTTGGGCACCTCCTGCCTCAGCCTCTGAAGCCATGGGATTATGAGAGGGTACCACAATTCCCAGTGAAGTTCCCATTCTTTTAATAGACATTTTCATTTGTTTTAAAATATTTTAACATAGGACTACCCATTTATTAAAAAACAAAGTAGAAAACACAGTTTAGAAAAAGATGTTGAAATTCATTAAAGTCCTACAATCCAGGGATAAAGATGAACACATGTTGGTGGGTTTTTTCCCATATCCCATGTTGTTTGTTTTTTGATGTTAAGTTTTTTGAGTTTGTTATATATCCTGGATATTAGTGCTCTATCTGACATGTGTGTGGCAAAAATTTTCTCCCAAAATGTAGGCTGTCTGTTCACCTCATTGATTATTTCTTGCTGAGAAGAAGATTTTAAGTCTATCCCATTTATTAATTCTTGATTTTATTTCTTGCACTTTAGGAGTCTTGTTAAGGAACTCGGGGTGAAAATTTGGGCCTACTTTTTTCTCTATTAGGTGCAAGGTCTCTGGACTAATATCTAGGTCCTTGATCCACTTTGAGTTGAGTTTTGTGCATGTTGAGAGAGAGGGGTTTATATTCATTTTGCTGCATAAAGGACTTAAAATCAGCATACTACAGTAAGGCAGCCACATCAATGTTCAATAGCAGCTCAGTTCACAATAGTAAAACTGTGGAAGCAACCTAGATGCCCTTCAATCGATGAATGGATAAAGAAACTGTGGTATATATACACAATGGAATATTACTCAGCATTAAAAGACAATAAAATAATGGCATTTGCTGGTAAATGGATGGAGCTGGATAATATCATGCTAAGCAAAGTAATTCAATGCCAAAAATCCAAAGGCTGAATGTTCTCTCTGATTAGTGGATTCTGATCCATAATGGGAAGCAGGGAGGCATGGGAAAAAATAGAGGAACTTTGACCTCGTAAAGGGGAGGGAGGGGAAGGAGGGCTCAATGTGGCAGGAAAGATGATGGAATGAGATGCACATCATCACCCTAGGTACGTGTATGACTGCATATATGGTGTGTCACTACATCATATACAACCACAGAAATGTAAAGTTGTGCTACAATTGTGTACAAGGAATCAAGATGCATTCTGCTGTCATATATACCTAATTAAAATAAATAAATTAACAAATGTATAAAAGTAAAAAAAAATATGAATGTGTGTGTGCGTTTTCAGTACAATTGTGTTTTGATTACCAGACAGAAGATATGTACAGAATGCATTCCCAAAATAATATCAGAATTACGAAACAATCAGGTGAGGTCAGTTTCCCTGCTGATCAGCCCATTCCTGACTTGATATGCTGACTGGATTTTACAGGGAGATGCCTTTTTCATGAGCTCAACCAAATCCATGTGTCTGCAGCTTTATGGATTGGATTCTGCCCCCAGTCCCCCACTACCTCAGCCTCAGGTGCTGTTCTGTAATTAGTCACAAGCAACATGAACACTTGATAAATTCATCCCCTGGTTGAAATCAATAATCCATTAGCACAATGAATCTTCTGGACTTCAGGTATCTGATGATGTGTTACTACTTGGAATGGTCCCAGTTGAGCCCCTTTTCTCTTAAAGCTGCCCTCTACAGGTGACCTCTTGTGGCCCACAGGGCAATATGGGCTGGGCCAGGGTAGAGGTGGGGGACCTCTATAATAGCCCAACCAGCAAAGACAGCAACCCTATACTTACAACACTCATTCAGAGATTGATTCACCCTTCACAGAATTATTTCCTTAGGAATTGGGCAAGCAGGTGGCTGCAATTTGTACCACTGAAGTTTTACCCTGCTACATCCACATTTTTTTCCTTATTGGCAGCTTTTGAACAAAACTGCTAATGTGCAAGTATTTATGCTGCTTGGCTTTTTTTTTTTTCCCCTATGCACACGATCTTTACCTCTATCCTGGGAAGTTTTAATCAAAAATGTAAGTGCTATCTACCAGAAACCCAATGAGCAAAATAATTAATTTATTTCCTTTATTTAAAGAAAATAATGTCTTTAATATCACTTGTGGAAAATTATGAGCAAGGACAAATTAGGAGCTCACATTGTGGAGCTCGGCAATCTTTCCTGCTGGGCCCAGAGCTATCATTATAATCAGAGTTCTTTTTTCTTGGAAAACCAAGATAAAATTTTGAAATTTCTAAATGGTGCAGGAAGAGAGCACATAGGCACTCTGGCAAAAAGTTAAAGGGAACTCAGATCCTGGGTAACAGTAAACAATCACAAAGGCGAGGCCCTGGCTGAATGCCCAACCACTCTGAACACTCTTCACCTCGTGCAGACACTCAGGGGCCTGGATTGGGTTTCCTGAAGTCATGGTGACCAAGAACAGAGGTGCTGCTTAGCCTGGAGGAAGGGACACCTCCTGCCCCAGGCAGGTGGACATGCCTGTGTGGCTTGTATTTCCAAGGCAGGGCATGAGCAAAAGCTGACAAGAGCCCACCCCCCCACCACCCCCAACATCACTCCTTTCCCAGACCTCCCCAGGTACCTGGGCAAACCAGCACGTGCCAAGACCACTGACTCCAACATGTGTCCAGTCCCCCAGCGTGTCTCTGAGACCTGTGGGGAGTCACGCTGTTCTTCAGGTGTTAAAGAGCCACCACCTGGGCTGGGGATGTGGCTCAAGCGGTAGCACGCTTGCCTGGCGTGCGTGCGGCCCAGGTTCGATCCTCAGCACCACATACAAACAAAGATGTTGTGTCGGCCGAAAACTAAAAAATAAATATTAAAAAAATTCTCTCTCTCTCTCCCCCTCTCTCACTCTCTCTTAAAAAAAAAAAAGAAAAAGAAAAAAAAAAAAAGAGCCACCACCTGCGAGCTGTGCCTGCTCTCATCTTCCGATTTTCATCCTGCCCTACCAAAGATGCCTACCTGACCTCAGCCAGGTCCCTACTTCTTGAAGTTCTCAGTGCCTGTTGCTCCGGGACCTTGGAGCAAATGATCTCTCAGTCCTTCCACCTGGAGAAACCTAGCTACCATCTTAATAAAGCCATCTTTACGTAGTGGCATTTGACAAGCATGGCACTTTTGATATTTTGGGCTGGATAATTTTCTACCTGGTGTAGGATACTTTGCACCCTAGACTGCACCGTGGGTGACCATCCTGTGTATTGTGGGGTACAGCATCCCTGACCTCTGCTTTTGGGGGAAACCATGCCTTCTTTCAAGTTCTTACAACCCAAACTCTTTCCAGACTCATCCAAATGTTCCTAGGGGCCTGTGTGTCCACTTGTTGGCTCCATTTCATCTCCATTGCATTCAGGCTAGAAGATCTGGTGTCTAGCATCAGCAGGGGACAAGGGTCATGAGGCACTTCCTGGCAGGCTTCGTGGGAGCTGTGTGCTGCTGGCTCTGATGGCAGCTGTGTGGGCTCTTCAGCCCCCTGGACATCATGTGGCTCCATCCCCAGGTCTCTGAGTTCTGGGCCAAGGAGGAGTGTTTGGGTTCTTCAACAAATCCTGCTTACTGGGGAGGCAGGGAACTTTGAGGACACTATTCCCCACTCTGACCAGGGAGCCAGCACTTTTCCACTCCTCCAGCACCCCCTAGCCCAGGTCCATAGACTTTAGGAACCTTTGACTCAGAGCTCCCAAAACAGCACCAAGAGGGCTGAGGTCTTCCTTGTGGGCCACGCGGGGCTTCCTATCCCCACTCCAGGTCCATCCTGCACCCCGAATGGCACCCGCTGTGGGTGAGGTGAGGGCATCATTTATACTGTGATGGGCTCCACAGTATCTCCAGTCATAGCCCCAAGGTTTAGCAATCCTGAGGATGCCGTGGCATCAAACTCTTCTGCCTTGCTTCCTCTACGTACCCACAGCTCATCCAGTTCCTCCTAGCTTTGTTCTTCCACCTGTTCAGAGCCTGTCTGGGGGTCATTCTTGAGTCTTGAAGTGTTCTTATTCTCACATGCAATCCAGCACCATGTTTGATCATTCCAACACTAAATGTCCTCCTCTCTGTCCAAACTTCTACCACTCTGCTCCGGCCGCTCCTTGTACTTGAACTCTCATTGTCCCCTCCAATGTCTCCCCAGGTCTGCTCTTGTGTTGACATACCACCAAGAACCTGCAGAGATCTGTGCAAAATGTCAGCTACTCTACTTCACTCTCCTGCCTGAAGACCACCAGAGATCATTTCAATAACTAAACCATCTCTAGTGTGAGTCGACTTCTCCAATCCACTGTGCATCTGTCTCTCTCTTTTTAAAAATTTTTAGTTGTAGATGGACACAATACCTTTACTTTTTTATTTATATAGTGCTGAGGATCAAACTCAAGGCTTCACATGTGGTAGGCAAGTGCTCCACCACTGAGCCACAGCCCAGCCCCGCATATGCCTCCTTTGTGTGTGCCAGGAAAAAGGGTCTGTTGAACTTTCTTGAAATGCCTGACTCTCTCCTGCTTCTCCACCTGTGCAGGTGGGATCTCATGTTGAGATGGAGCCTCTGCACAACTGGGTACCCACAGTGTGGAGACCTCCACTCTTAACCCAAACCCCCAACTGGACCTGTGGCAAAAACATGAAACTCTCTTCCTTGTGGTCATTTATGTTTATGCTACAAGATGAAGATGCTGTTGGTACCCAGAGCACAGCCTGGCCACCCTTACTGGTGCAAGCACAGCCCTGCCTAGATACAGTGCCAGATGTAGTTGACACGGAACAGGGAGGGCACCCCCTTTTCCTCAGGAAGGTAAAGTCAGGTGAGGATGACTGAAGAGTTGCCATGTGAGTCACGGAGCCATAGAATGTCATGGGGACACACTGAGCTTCACGGTGTGTTTCTCTATACACACATTATGAAACGCTTTCATCCTTTATTTGTGTGTTTATTGCTTGATCACTATTGTTAACAACAAAAATTATCAGAGTGAGAATTACTCAACCACTGTCCTTCAAACACATCTGTGGCTGTCATACTGTGCCCCATTGATGTGGTTGCCACTCACAGATATAAATGAACAAAACATCAGCCTAGACCTTAGCCAACCCAAAGGGCATCCCTTGAAATGTTGACAACTTGCATCCTAAAATCATTCCTGACGTGGGAAGATATTTGCTGGAGACCAAGGATGGATTCTCTTACTTCTGAAAGTACCTGAAGGCAATAGTACATCAGAAGTTCACCAGCTGGGTAGGAGGTAGGGGATTTACCAAATGTCTGTGTGTGCGCATGTGTGTTCCTCTCTCTCACCATCCTGTTCATCTATTGACTTGATCACTGCTGACCTGTCCCAGGGGAGGACCAGTCCCACGACAGAGTCCTAACCCCAGCATTAACCAACCCATCTCCAAACTGATGACAGGACCCCAAGATGCTAAGGGTGGGTTTGTGGTGGAATGAAATGAAATTATTGATTTATTTTTAGCATTTTTAAAAAATAAGTATTATTGCATTTAAAAATACTTTGTATTAAAGGAGCTGTTTTATCCCTGCTTAGATCTCATCTCCATGTGGGAGATCTTTCCGTCTCTCACACTAAGCCATTGAGGAGCAGAACAGCCAGTCTGGTCAGAATCATCTTGGATCAGGAGCACTTACTAAGCGAGGCTCCCCTGCGGTCTGATCCACTTGCCTTGGCATCCTGGGGCAAACCCACGAGGGAACTGAGAGCACATGTTGACATTAAGGAGTGATTGATTGGTATTGCCTCTCAGGGCCACTGGAAGGAAAAGTGAAACGCTTCATATTATGCATTTCATATTAATTTTATGATATTATGATGGCATCCACAAAGCTGATAGCACTGATGCTATAGCTGATATTTCCCAAATTCTCATTCTATGTCAATATCACCAATGTAATTGCATAGCTCTTCATACTCCAAAGCTGTGATCCTGGATAACTGGTAGTTTCAAAAGTTAAGCTTATTAATCCAAAGTTATGATGAGAATTACACAAATCAGATTGCTTTTCTTTTAAGCAATATGCAACCCATTGAAAATATTCATCTAAATTATGAAAATTAAATTATGTTAAACTATAAAGTAAATTAAATTAAGCAAAATAACTACCATCTTTTTAAATTTTAAATATAGTACCTTGATTGCCAGAGAAGTAATTCCTATTAGTAATTTATTTCTACATTTAAATTATGCTAAAATTATCTCCAAAATTAGCTCATTAAAAATTCAATGACATTCTTAAGTTCATGAAAATAACCTTTAATTTGGCTTACAGATTCCATTTTGCATTTATACTCAGAGGAGAAAGAGACTGTCATCCAGGAAGGTAGAACTCTTGGCAAAACAGGGTTTTATATTTTGCTCTTGGGAGAATTGACACAAGAGTTTGCATCCAAGTATCAGTTTGGGAGCTCACATCTGGTCCCCTCGTCCTGTCATACATCATCTTTCCTGTTTAGCTTTGTGCTTTCTTGCAATTTTGCAGCTGAAAACACATCCTAATCACGACTTTCAGTTACACTGGGCTGGCTACCAACACGCGATCATTTCTTAAAAGGCACATGGTCGCCATGTGCCTAGAGTATGAGCATAACAGGCAATTAGGAGTTATTCTGGAAATTTCATCACATTAAGTCATCTTTAAGTTTTCTGAGTTTGACTTACTATGATCTGGAGACAGTCTTTAAACTCTGGCCACCACTGGCTGTGTTTGAAAGCAATATTCTACCAATTAGCTTCTTCCTTAAGTGTAAGATGATTTTTTTTTTTTAGCAACATTCCTTTTGCAGATAGCCAGACATCAGCAGCACTTTTAATAAGTTATTTGAAAAATGTTCCCTATTTGTTTAAGATCAGAGAATATCTACCAGATAGCAGATTACCCTCTTATTATTTGTTACATTTATGGAGCGCTTACCCAGTCCTGGTGCATATTCATGATCTGCTGTTGGTTACCAGCTCCCCACTCCACCCCCCCCACCCCAGGCACACATTTGAAATTCTCCTTTCCACTCAAGACATCTCTGGTTTCAGCCAGCGTGCAGATTGAACAGAGCATTTCCAATTTCCTTGAAGCCACACGTGATCATGTGATTCAAGTTTGGTGAATAAGGTAAGGAGGATGGGCAAGCACCATTGGCAAGCATCTTTGAGGAAGGCTGTCTTCCTATACCTATCTCTTCTCGCTGGTTGTAATCCGAGGTGAGGATGCACCATCTTGAAGGACATAGGGAAAGATGATACCCTAGGGATGGGTAAGCAAGAAACAGAAAGTGCCTCATCTGGCCACTCTCTAACAAGTCCCTAATGTTCATGAGACCTGGGAAAGTACAGATAAGCAGCATCACCCTGTTTGAAAGACAGAGAGGCAGGAGATCCCTACTGAGTCACATGTTGGTTTTGTGGTGACATCAGAACTGAGAGTCCGAACTGAGGTGGTGACAGGGTTGTATGGAATTTCAAAAGTCGACGCAGCACACTTGCTGCAAGAGGCAGCCTCTCATTCCAACTGGCAGTGGGTTCCATGTGGGAGGCGGTGAGAAGCCCATCGTGTGAAAGGTGGTTCTATGCTCCCAAGAGTGCTTGAATTCCAGCACCAGCCCTGGGAATAAAACAGCCTGGGGGTTCCTCTTTACAACTACACAGCCGGAAGCCATGTAGATTCCCAGCCAGGCCCTGTCCCATGCTCTGAGCCACCTTGGAAGCAAGGGCACTTCCCTGACTCCAATTCTGCTCTGGGCTGCATTATCACTCCCATAAGGGGGACAAGAGGAAGATTCTAGAACATCATTAACAGGTGCCCAGACTGTAGGTCCCATATGTCCAACAGAGAGCTGGAGGGGACCCACACCTCCTGGGGGCTGTGGGAAGGTTTTTTCATAGCAGCGGCTGGAGCAGATGTAGCCAGCCCTCTGGGAAGACGCTGAGACTTCCATTAGTCAGGGTTTCTGACAAGATTGGGTTAGAAATTGAGTGTTGTTTCTTATTGCTTTTAAGAAGGTAGTAGCACTGCAGCACTGGTCTTTTACAAAACAAACCCAGCAAACATTTTAGTCCAATAATGAATACCTGGCTATTGGGCCAGAGAAAGAGTTAAATTAATCAATACAAGACTCAATGCATAGAAAACCATGTGTATAAACTTTTTTTTTTTTAAAGAATTTCTGAATTAGCAATTGACTTCTAACACTTTGCCGCAGTCCGGCTGCAGCAGAATAAGCGGGGGGTGACGAATTACTTGTGTAGATTGATGCAGCAGGAAGAGGAGCCGTTTATTGTAGGATCTGGGCGATATTTATACATTTTACACAGCATATCTAATTAGCATAAAATAGATACAGCAGTCAACCAATAAGGAATCTCCACACTTAATGACTTGCTTTTGTTACTTCACAAACCACTCCCTCTGGCATTTTGCCAGGCACCATGCAGACTTGTTTACAGATTCTAACATTTCTCTGGCAAAATACCAGGTGCCATCCTGACTTGTTTATGTACCTTAACACACTTGACCCTAAATAATAATAATAATAGTAATAATAATTACTACATTATTTCTGCACTATTTTTTTAAAGAGAGAGGTGAGAGAGAGAGAGAGAGAGAGAGAGAGAGAGAGAGAGAATTTTTAATATTTATTTTTTAGTTTTTGGCGGACACAACATCTTTGTTTGTATGTGGCGCTGAGGATCGAACCCAGGATGCTCGCATGCCAGGCAAGCGCGATACCGCTTGAGCCACATCCCCAGCCCATTTCTGCGCTATTTTTAACCTAAAAAATTAATACTAAAACCATTTTTATCTTGACCACATATACCTAAATTAGAGATAATTAACACATTGATAATATTCTTTGTCTACAATTTCTAAATTGTTTCTACTTTTAGTACTTTTAATGAAATCCATTCTTAAATCAATAGTTTTGTTGAGGCAAAGATCAAGACTCTGGGAATTGTGATTTTCTTTAATTATAATGCAAAAGGGCTTAAATTAAAATTTTTAAGGGAACTTCACCATTTGGTTACTGAAAGTCAATTTTGAATATAATACAGCATACATTTTAAATGCATTTTAAATAAATAGAATCCATTAGGATCCATTTCTGATTGTTTTACTGTGCATGACACTTTCCACAGTAAGAAAATGTTCTATGTGGAAATGCAGAAATCAGAGGAGGACATGTGAAAATTCCTGTAGTGTTAGGATTTTAAGTCTTCAAGGAGTCTTTTAAGGTAGACATGAACTTTCCTGGCACCTGCTTTTGTGCCCTTTCCTCCACCACGTTTTTATAAAAGATTACAGAGGCTGTTGGACCATTTTGAAAATTACACCTTGCCACTCAGGATTTTATTGATTTATCTCTATTTTCAGTGAAGTTGAGTTTCAAGTTGAAACTGCCACAGCGATATTGTGTTTGTGGTGACACCAGGGGAGTGGCTGTTTGAAGATTTGTGCTACTTGTGTCTCTGAAAGGGCAGGACCCACCTGGCTCACCTGTGCTCTAGTTGTAGAACCAGGGTGTCATTTCTGCTGTTTGAGTCATATTTCAAGCCTATGGGTTAGGGATCAGCCATATGCACATTGTGGGTTCTAGGGGTGCAGGCATCTTTGGGGATGCCTGGTGGTAGAGCAGGTGCAGACTTTGGTTGACATACAGACCTGGACTCAGGTGCAAGCCAAACTGTTGGTTAAACTTTTGTCCTTGGACCAGCAGCTCAGACTCACTGAAGCTCACATCTCTCCTCTGTAAGAATGAAGCGTGAGCATCTCTCAACTTCTGTGATGCTCTAGCTCAGAAGCTGGAGAATGGGCCATCTTCTGCCTTCTGTCCTTTCCTCTGAGTGCTACTTCTTCCATTGCCCTGAGATTCTGCAGCAGCCATAAAATGTGTGGCTCCCAGAATCAGTAAAAGGCACAGAGTCCTCCCTCCTTGGACAGCATTCCGAGTTCGTTTCCAGTGTCATTTCATTTAACACAACACGCCTGCATGGAGATGGCAATCCAGGCAGATACTGTGCCTTCAATAAAATTACACTATGACAAGCAGGATTTGAACCCAGAGCCCAGGTCATCATGAAAGGGTAAAGTTTCTAAGCTGCAAAGCCTGAGTTAAAATGTAAAGGACCAGGCATTGTAAACCTGCTTCTAAACTGCAAAGCATGGGTTAAATTCCTGAGGCAGTTAGGACAAGGCCCTACTGGCCATTTAGTTAATTTATGGTCTGGGGGTCCTGTGCAACTCCTCACGTAAGCATTCAAGACCCTGTGCTGCTTGTCACGTAGACATTCAGGGTCCGAACCAATCAGTTTAAATGTAACCCCCTCTGTAGGAAAGACCTATCACTCCAGCCAGCCTTGTTCCCGCCAATGAATGTACTAATCAAGTCTAAGAATTATTGTTTGATTTTCCCGCGGTGTAAGGTGATTTGTTAAAGGAGACTGTGATGTATACAAAGCCCCCCGACCCTCGTCCTCCCCAAAAGGTGTACTTAAGCATTGTTCAACCCCTGCTCTGGGCTCTGGGCTGCTCTCGCTTCTTAAGTGGGCCTAGAGTCTCAGCGCGCTGAATCGGGATCCTCAATAAAAATCCCCGTCTGCTTATTGCATGAAGCCAGTCTCTTGTGGTCTCTTCCTCCGATGTTTCGCCGGTTCCTTACAGTCACTCCTGTAGTGTGTTGAGCAGATGCCTCAGAGTCATGAACTCTGTGGCACCCCCATGGTTCAGGGTTGGCTCCTGCCCTTTTCAGGGAAAACTCAGTGCATATCAACTATATATTTTTTTTAAGAATTGACACATTAAAATCACACATGCTCATAGGGTACCATATGATGTTTTGATACATGGACATGGTGCATAATGTTCAAACCAGACCCATTTGATCTCTTTAGGTGGGTATCATTTCTTTTTGGTGAAAACATGTAAAGCCTTTTCTTCTAGATCTTTTGAGGAGGATTCTACTTTATCATCCTCTGTGGTCCCCCTTGGTACAAGAACACACCAGATCTTACTTCTGTCCAACCGTAACTTGGTCCCTACTGACCAGCCTTCCCCAGCCCTCCTGCTGCCCAACTCTCCCCAGCCTTGGCTAACCACTCTCCTACCCCAGCTTCCTCAGACTCCACATGTGAGTGAGAGCATTTCAATCATTATCTGGATGCTGAAGGAGATCATTTACTCTCCTTTCCCCAAGATTTTTTGTCATCAGATGATTCTCTGAAGATGAGGCTACCTGGAGCTGCTGGGACATGCTGAGCCTGGGGATCCAACCATGGTTGAGCTGGCCTACCTGGACTTCCCAGTTCCACAGGGCACTACGTTACCTGTCATAGTGAGGCTGAGCTGATGTGATGCTGTCAGAGACCTTACAGAGAGAATATCAAGCCGCTGTTACTGTGTACAGCAGTATATATAAAACGTAGACAAGATGCACATGGGTATGCACATATGCCCACCTACGTGCATTAAGGAACATAAATTTAGAAGCTGAAGCTAAATTTATCTAAATGAAGAGAATGTCCATGAGAACCCCTTGGATAATGCCTGCAATGACCAATATGCATAAACAGGAAACCCACTGGGAGCTAACCACTGGGCCTTCTGCAGTGGGAAACCGTCACAGCTCACCCTGCTCCCCCCACATTTCTGTTTTAATTTTTACTGTATGTTCTCATTTTTATGGCTGCTTTCTTTCTGCCAGCTAAACATGTAAGTTGTTCTTTCCTCCAGTTTCTTATGCGGAGAATTGCATTATTAATTTGACCATTTTCTTCTTCTTTTATGTGTGCATTTGATGGTACATGCCTTCCTGTCAGCAACAGTTTATCTTTTTTTCCACAAATTCCAACATATTATTTTAAAATTTTCTTTTTAAATAAAAATATTTTCTGACCTTCCTTGTGACTTCTTCTATGATCCACAGATGAGTCTGAAGTGTGTGTGTTTGATTCCAGAAAACTGATGACTTCCTAAAATTTTTATTATATTTGGTTTGCTTATAAGAATGTCACCTCCATTACTTTAGACTAATTAAGGTTTGTTTAATTTCATAGAATGGAGTCTACTTCAGCAAATGTCCCATATGCACATGAAATGATATGCATTCTGCAGCCCGGTGATATGCTGTATCAGATTCACGTAGACCCAGTTGATTTGCCTGATTTAAGAAGGTCTCTATGCTTGACCGACTTCCTGTCTGAGGAAGAGCTCAAGTGTGCAGTAAGGCTACTGAAGATTTCCATTCTTTTAGGAATATGTTTGTTTTTCTTTCCTGCTCCCAGAGGTGTTGCTTTATATATTTTCAAGCTATATTATTAGGGAACACAATTTAGGATTGAGATGTTTTCCTGAAGAATTGACTCCTATTAAGGACAGCCAATGGAGAGAATTTACTGTCCCCCCCGCCCACAAGGAAATGGTGCAGGATAACTGCATATCCAAATGCAAAAGAATAAACTTTAACTGTGTGACTAGCCACACGAGATTAACTCAAAATGGATGAAGTAACCAAATTACATTAAAAATGTTTCTAAAACGTAAGTTATTAATCTTCATGGCTTTGGATTAGTCAATATTTTCTTAAACATGACAAAAAATTAAAGAAAAATGGAGAATTTCATCTAAGTTTAAGTTCTGAACATCAAAGGACATTATCAATGTAAATATTAACACATAGAATTGGAGAAAATATTTTCCAGTACTGGTAAGGATCTAGTATGCGGCACACCTGAGGGATTCTGACAACTAACAAATAAAAGTCACATGACTGAACTAAATAAGCAAAGGAGCAAAGGATTTGATTAGACATTTCTCTAAAAACATTCAAATATTCCATCAGCACATGGCAAGATGCTCTAAGATGCTGAACATTGTTAATCATTAGGGAATTCAAGTCAAAACCCCAGATACCACTCCTCACACATCAAGATGTTGATAATAAAAGACAGGAACAGTAGCTGGTTTGGGAGGTGGAAGACGTGTTGCTGGGACTAGGAAATAGGGTGACATCTTCAAAACCACAGCAAGAAAACCACAGCTCCTCCAAAAGTCAGTTACCAGAAGACCCGGACATTCTTCTGCTTCTAAGTGAATTGAACACATGAACACACACATGCAATGTATACAAAATTTTTTATCCAGTATTATTCATATTATCCAAAAGTAGAAATGAACCAAATGTCCATCAATCATGAATAGAACAGCAAAAGTTGTGTACATCTACACAATAGAATCTAATTCAACCATAAAATAAACAATCAAATATTGATGCCTGTTATAACGGGAATGGAGCTGTAAAACCTCATGTTAAGCAAAAGATGCTGGTCATAAAAATCCACTCATTATATGATATCAATTAGATGAAATATCCAGACTAGATAAGTCAGAGAGAAAATGGACTAACACCTGCCAGGGTGGGGGAAAGAAGTGGGACAGCCTATGGGCACAGGGTTCCTTTTAGAGGAGATGAAAATGTTCTAGATTTAAAGAGTGCTGATGGTGATAAATGCTCTACAAATACACTAAAAAACAGTGTAGGTTCTTTAAAAAACCATGGCGTATGGATTTATCTCAATTTTGAAAGAAAAACAATTCAGCAGTTTTTCTCAACTGCTTTCCCTTCCTGTTTTCTCTCCCCACCTCCACTAATGCTTCCAGGGAATCCCTTTCACATAAACTACTTGTGTGTGAAAACTTGTCCCCAGGTTTGATTTTGAAGGAATGCAAATTAAGGCAAACCCCTCTCACTTCCAGGGACCTGGAGACAGAAGCTCCCCTGCAGCTCTGGGAGGAGGGGTCACATTGTTCCCTCTCTCCAGGGAAGTCCCCCCTCTCTAGTTCAGCTCTGGGACTTGGGGCTTCCTGTGGCTTCAATATTTATAGTCACCATCTCTGCAATGACGATCTAGTGCTGTGGACTGGAAAATGGGTATATCTCCATTGCTTGGTGGAGCTGTGCAAATATTTCCCTCTTACAATATTCTTCTAGAAGGATGAGAATAATGTAGCAATGGCTGCATGTGCCAAAGTGGCTTCAGGAGTAAAAGTTTACAAGCACAATTGGAGATTTGGGGGACTATTTATTTGTCTCTCTCCCACTCTGAGATATTCATGGCCCTGAGTTCCAAAATCACATGTGCAAGCCCTTTAAACTTTGGAGCTTGGTCTTATTCTTGGCCCTAGAGCTTAAAGACATAATTCACACTTTGAAATGAGAATATCTATAAAGGAGAGATTTCAAATTTCAACTTACAATTACCAGATCTCATGCATTTTAATTTTTCATAAAGGAACAATCTATTTCATTACAACTTAATTTATTTAACCTAACAAGTCCTCCCTCATAGGCTGTGCTGATAAATTCAACAGACTTCATAAATCATTGATCAATATTCAGTTTGCCACAAATTTACTCTAAGTTTGGAAACAGGCCCAGAAGCTAATTTTTGTATTGCTTCTTGTAAATGATCCATAACTCATAATTACTATTTCCTTCAAATGTGACAGGTATTTGATTTTGTAAAATGGCAAAGTATGGTACACACACACACACACACACACACACACACTTCCCACTAAAAGCAGGTATCTCCAGGACAGGGTTTTGCCAGTGACCCTTTTTAAAATTCTTTAGGGGAAGTGAAGACAGTACTTAGAGAAAGAGCAATATTCTGAAGTAACAGGAAAGCACAAGAAAAATTCCCATTGCTTATTTCAGCAGAAAGATGTGAGTTTAAAAGTTATGGCTGTTGGTAGCACGTGACCGACAATAACGTTTTTTAGCCCAACATTGAAATTTATTTCAGGTGTTTGACTAGGTAACTTGAAGGCTCTGGGAATTTCTAATGCCTTGAATTTCTGCCTTGGCTTTGGAATAAGTGGTGGGAGTGTAAAGGTAAAATTTCTAAGCTGATTTTAAGCCGCAAAGCCTGAGTTAAAGTGTAAAAGACCAGGCATTGTAAAGCTTAGAGGCTTGGGTTAAAAAGTAAAATTCCTCTACTACCCCCAAAACCTGTAATCCCTGTAGCTGTTAGGACAATACCCGAACTGCCCAGTAAATATTCTCACTGACTCCTCTGGTTGTCTAATAACTTGGGATTCTGTGTAATATGTCACGTAGGCATTGCAGGATCTAAACCAATCAGTTTGAATGTGTACCCTGCTTAGGGGTGACCAATCACCCCTGCCCAATCTGTTCCCACCAATGAATGTACTAATCATGTCTCAGAGTTTTTGTTCAATTTTCCCGCGCCTCATGATGATTTGTTCTGATGTATGCAAAGCCCCCTGCCCTCCCCAAAAAGTGTACTTAAGCACTGCTTGACCTCTGCTCTGGGCTCTGGGCTGCTCTATCTTCCTGAGTGAGCCTGGAGCCTCAGCATGCTGAATCAATAAAACCCCTTCTGCCAATTGCATGAAGCTGGTCTCTTGTGGTCTCTCCCTCCGATGCTTCACCAGACCCTTACAGGGGCAGCAGGGGTCTATTGACTTTTGGTGCTTTCTCTCTAATCCAAAACCTTATCTGCTGAGCACATGCAAATAGCAGCCCCAGCCATGTGGCCAGTGCTGCAGGAGGCCAGGCCTGTGACTCACTTCTCAAGGTACGTGAAAATGTCTTCAAACTCATGTGAGGATCCTGTGAACTCCAAGGAGAGCAAATGATTGGAGAGGATAACAAGTTCTTCCTCCTTCAAAAGGTAACCCTGGAACCAACATTCCTCCCAGAGGATGGTGAGTTGTCAGCTTGAGAAACTTTGTTCTTGAGAGACATTGTTATTCAGTGTCTGGAAGCCGCAAAAGGATAGAGAACAAATTGGCAATCTTTGAATCCAACAGCACTGCACTTTTATGATCCTTTTTCATGTTCCGAAGACATTGGATAAATTCCCAATTACTCTTCAGACCTTGAAAATAATACCCTTGTTTTTAAGAAACCTAAATATATAACCACCAGTCAGCAGCAGATTTTCCAAGTGCGTTTCCTCACCCGGGCTCACTGTTCACATTGGAAAGCTGCTGTGGTCCAGACTCATTGGAAATGCTCAGCCTCTCTAAGACAGGCACAGCTCTCCTTATGAAAATGGAGTCCACGGAATGGATGGGTTTCCGAGTGGGTGATGTTGCAGGGATCGACAGGGGCAGGGATCAGGACCCAGATGAGAGCTGCCCAGGGGTCTGACCTGGTGGCCCACATGTGTCTGAGCCCAGCCACCACAGGTGACAGCTGTGCTAACACTCCATCTCCCAAAGTGGGGTAGAATTTCATCCAGCCTGCTGTGTTGGTCAGGTGGCTGCTGGCTCACCTGTGCAGAGAGCTGTCATTTAGCTCAGCATAACCAGCAGGGAGGGAAAGAAGCAGTTCTGTAGGAGAGAAACACCATGCAGATCACGCCAGGATAAAAGCAAGGGGCCCACCAACCTGTGTTCCTTTCTGGAGGCACCAAGGAAGACATTTTTCCTTGCCTTTCCCAGATTCCAGGGGCTCCTGTATTCCTGGGTTGGTTGCCTGTTTCTCCCCTCATCCAGGTGAACAACATTGCAACCCCCTGTGCCCTTCTTCCAGTGCTACATGATCTTCTGATGCCCACCTTCTGCAGTTCCTACACATTCAGGGATTTGTAGGATAAGATGGGTCCTACCAGGATAATCCAGAATAATCTGGATTGTCAAGCTCCCTAACTTGAATTGTAAGGGTCCGGCGAAGCGTCGGAGAAAGAGACCACAAGAGACCAACTTCATGCAATAAGCAGGAGGGGAGTTTTATTGAACCAGCATGCTGGGGCTCTATGCCCACTCAAGAGAAGAGAGTAGCCCAGAGCCCAGAGCAGAGGTCAAGCAGAGCTTAAGTACACTTTTTGGAGAGGGCGGGGGGCTTTGCATACATCAGAACAAATCATCACGGGGCGCGGGAAAATTGAACAACAATTCTGAGACATGATTAGTGCATTCATTGGCAGGAACAGATTGGGCAGGGGTGATTGGTCACTTCTAAGCCGGGTACACATTTAAACTGATTGGTTTTGGGGCCTGGATGCCTACGTGCTGAGCTACTCAGAGCCCTTTGCTATTAAACAACCAGGGAATCAATGAAAATATTTACTGGGCATTTCTAGTATTGTCCTAACAGCTACAGAGATTACAGGTTCTGTGGGTAGCAGAGGAATTTTAACAATACCTAGTCTTTTACTTTTTAGCCCAGGCCTTGCAGTTTAGGAACTTCACAATGCCCAGTCTTTTACACTTTAACTCAAGCTTTGCAGCTTAGAATCAGCTTAGAAATTTTACCTTTACATTCCCCACTCCTTTTTCTGACTACTTTTAATCTTAAAAGTACTGAATCATAATTTTTGGAGGGTCTCATTTTCTATTTCTTCCAGTGGAGCATATTGTTGTCTGATTACCATGAGTTTCACCTGTCCAATCTGAGCCTGGAGGAAAGAAACTATGCGGTTAAGCAAACAGGGACCCACAGTCAGTAACAACATAAGAATGATCAAGGGTCCAGCTAGAGCTGATAGGAGTATAGTTAACCAGGGGGACTGGGCAAACCAAGACTCAAACCACCCTTGTTGAGTTTCCCTCTCTCTCTGGTGCTCTTCAAGGCGTTTTATTAATTTACTCATGGATTCTTTTACAACTCCAGTATGGTCAGCATAAAAACAACATTCTTCCCTTAGTGCTACACAGAGGCCTCCTTCCCTCATAAAAAGAAGATCTAACCCTCGCCTATTCTGCAAAACAACCTCAGAGAGAGAGGTTAAAGACTCTTGCAAGGCTGTGATAGAAGTTTCCAATGTTTTCAAATCCTGATCTATTGCTGTCTCTAACTGAGCCATTTGTTGTGACCCCCGGATCATAGCAGCAGCTCCTGTACCAACTCCTGCAGCAGCTCCTATCCCCAATAGTATGGCCAGAGTGAGGGACACTGGTTCCTGGCGGAAACGGATTATTTGTCCTCCTACTAAACCTTCAAATGATTCTGCATCATGAAAAAGCACCCTGGGGAGTACTTGCACCATCACACAATAGTTTACTGAGCTGTCAAACACCTGGACTGAAATGCAAGGAGTTAATTCTGAGTCACACACCCACCAGGTTCCTTTCTCAGGGACTAGAAAGCCCTGCGTAACATTAATTTCTCCTATCTGGGTACATATATGTTGTTTACTTTTAGGTGGGGACCCTATACATAAACCTGCCCCGGTAACTTCTGGGAGAGTTAACTTTGGATTTTCACTCCAATTGCAGGTGGAACTCTGCGTCTTTATGGCATAAGTCCCATTAACTGCTATCCCTTCATAATAAGGGGGTGCGGCAGAGAGGCATAGCCAGAAGGATTGGGTGAGGTCTGGCTATGTGGAGCTTAGCACCTCAAAGGTTCCTTTAATTAATTCCCAGGGGGAGGAGTCAGCTGTACTCTGGACTGGGGAAGTAGGCAAAGATTAAAACCGGGAAGAATGAGATAGTAAAGGGGTTCTGATAGTTCTAAGCGAAGGGGGTTTGGGATGCTTAATTTCTGGCTTAAGGGGATTGGGCCCTATTGCCATGGGATGTTCTTCCTGCTTAAGTCTGATGGTGAACCAGAGACCAAAGTCATAGGTGGGGCCATAAACATAGAATCGCATTCCCCAGGTATTTCTCGTAAGCCATGTCGTCCTGAGGTAGCCCCTTGCTTTGGAGGTAAAAGTTATGTTGAGGGGGGTACACAGGCTATTTTTTCCACAGCGTGTGTTCAATACTTGGCTAGTTACACAGTCTCTAGGGTTTATCCAGGTGTTATTTCGCCCTACCTGAATCATGCTGTCTGGGGAATTTGGTTTCCACCATGCAGCTCCCGTTTGTTCACAACCCCAAGATTTGCAATAAAAGTCATTGGGCCCTCCACAGGTTTGGGCCTGTTTGTGACTTCGGAAATCAGCTGGACACACATAATAATCAAGACTGGCTAGTCTACACCTATGATGTGGGCGATGACATCCATAATGCATATGGTTACCCCGTGGGGAATGTTGCCCTGGCTTGGGGTCGAACGGGATCTGTGCAGGGTCCTCTATGTCAGGGAGGTCCCAGTCAGAGAGACCTATGGCCAGCTGACAAATGTCCGGATGGAGAGATGGCCACCAAGTCCATAAGGGAGCTATATGTGATATAGACCATACTACTTGTCCAGTGGGATTTATAATTTGCCAGTGTTATTGAACAGGCTGATGAGGATTAGGGCTGCAGGTGGTCAGGGGAAGAATCCATAGCCCTACCCACATGACGGACACGCAACTTGAGAGGGTTACCAGTCTGTTCCAGTTTCCAGCCGGAGTCTGGACAGGGCACAGGCTTGAGATGGGAGGCATGGATCCAGGAAGCAATCCCATCTACTTTTACCGCTGTAGGCATTATAAGCAGCACCTGGTATGGTCCTTTCCAGCAGGGTTCCAAGGATGACACCTGATGTCATCTCATGTAGACGAAGTCTCCCATTTGATATCGGTGTGGGATTTCCTTGTCTCCGGGCTGATAAGCAGTGGCCAGCCGTTTCCACAGGTATCACTGGGTGTGTTCAAGGGCTTTAAGTCTATTAAGCAAGGGGGTGTGAAAGGAATCATTAAGTCTCAGGGTTGGGGTCAGGTCCCTGATTGGAGGAGAGGCACCATGGAGAATTTCATAAGGGGTGAGGTTACACAAAGAGACGGAGGGGGTATTTCTTGCACGAAACAGGGCATAAGGTAGGAGCATAGTTCAATCTTTTATGCTGGTCTCCAAGCTTAATTCTGTTAAGGTCTCTTTAATTGTTCTATTCATCCTTTCTACCTGTCCTAAACTCTGGGGTCCATAGGCACAATGTAACTTCCAATTAATCCCCAGGGTCCTGGCCAATCCCTGACTTACCTGGGCCACAAACGCCGGTCTGTTATCAGACCCCATTACCTTAGGCAGTCCAAATCTTGGAAAGATGTCTTCCAGAATCTTTTTGACCACCATCTGAGCTGTTTCTTTCTTCGTGGGGAAGGCTTCGACCCATCCTGAAAAGGTATCTACAAAGACTAGGAGATACTTAAGTCCATACCTTGCTGGCTTGATTTCAGTAAAGTCCACTTCCCAGAACTGTCCGGGTCTGGTCCCTCACAAACGCTTTCCTACTGGAAGCTTGGATGGGTATGCATTAACTAATTGGCAGACTTGACAAGCTCTAGTCACCTGTTCAGCTATTTCTTTCCTCTGCGAGTCAGTCAACAATAAGTCCTTTCTTTTGTCTTTGAAGAGTGCCTATAACTTCTTTGAGCCTAAATGGGTGAGCTGGTGTACATCTTTGACATAGAGTTGGGCTTTTTGGAACTGTAAACTTGGCTCTGTGGGATCCCGGAGTTCAGTGTCTGTGTCCCCAGGCCATAAGTTGCCTGAATGTCCCTGTGCAGCCAAGTTTCCCAGTTGTTGTTCCCCCGGGGTGGAAACAGTTAACAGGGTCACTCCATTTAGGGCTGCCAACTTAGCTTCCTCATCTGCCCATCTGTTTCCAACTGCCACGGGGTCGTTCCCCTTCTGGTGCCCCTGACAGTGCACTATCACTAGTTCTTTAGGGCCTTTTACTACTAAGAGAAGGTGGAGGATCTCATCTTTGTTTTTTATTTCCTTCTCGGCAGAGGTCAGTAGCCCCCTTTGCTGGTAAATAGCCCTGTGCACATGAGCAGTGGTGAATGCATAGCGGCTATCAGTATATATGGTGGCTCTTTTGCCTGATGCTAGCTCCAGTGCTTTTGTAAGGGCAATCAGTTCTGCTTTTTGAGTTGATGTTCCTTCTGGGAGGCTAGAGGACCAGATAACATTAGTTTTGCTAACTACTGCTGCTCTAGCCCACCGCTAACTGTCTTGGAGGAAGTTGCTCCTGTCCATAAACCATACAACCTCAGGGCGGGGCAATGGTTGATCCTTTAAGTCTCGGCGTACACTGGTCTCTTCTGCCAGTATGTGTTGACAATCATGAGCGACAGGTCCTGATGATTCTTCCGGCAGCAGTGTAGCCGGGTTAAGTGGAGCAGGTGGTCCCAGCGTTATTCTGTCTTTGTCAAGTAAGAGGCTCTGGTAATGAGTTATTCTGGAGTTTGATAACCACCTGTCTGGAGGCTGACGGATGATGCTTTCCAGGGCATGGGGGGCTATGATGGTTAGCTTCTGTCCCAACGTTAATTTATCAGCATTCTTTATTAGAAGGGCTGCCACTGCTATAACCCTTAGGCAATGGGGCCACCCGCTAGCCACTGGGTCCAGTTTCTTTGATAAGTATGCTACCGGCCTTTTTCAAGGTCCCAAAGTCTGAGTGAGCACTCCCCGTGCTGTTTCTTTCTTTTCTTCAATGTAGAGAGTGAAGGGCTTTTCTACATCTGGGAGTGCCAAGGCCAGGGCAGATAAGAGCACCTTTTTGATATTATCAAAAGCCTGTTGGTGCTCAGGAGTCCATTGGAATTGGACATCCCCCTTTAACAATAGGTATAAAGGGGCCACTAAAGACGCAAACCCAGGAATCCATAACCTACAAAAGCCAGCAGTCCCAAGAAACTCTCTGAGCTGTCTATTATCAGATGGGGGCGGTATCTGCACAACAGTTCATTTTCTAGGCTCAGTAAGCCATCGTTTGCCGCCCCTAAGAGAATAACCCAGGAAGATTACTTCTTGTTGACAAATTTGGGCCTTTTTGGCAGAAGCCCTATATCCGAGCTGAGCAAGCTTGGATAATAGTGCTTGGGTCCCAGACTCACAGTTCTCCTTGGTGTTGGCTGCCAGCAGCAGGTCATCCACATATTGGAGTAGGGTGACTTCGGGGTGTGTAGTTTGGAAGTCGTTGAGGTCCCTGTGGAGAGCTTCATCAAAGAGAGTGGGGGAGTTTTTGAACCCCTGTGGGAGTTGAGTTCAGGTTAATTGGCCAGATGTTCCGATTTCTGGGTCTATCCATTCGAAAGCAAACAACAACTGACTGTCCTTATGTAGGGGCAAACAGAAGAAAGCATCTTTTAAGTCCAGCACAGTGTACCATATCTGCTCTGAATTCAGAGTGCTAAGCAAATTGTATGGACTGGGCACCGTGGGGTGAATGTCCTGCACTCTGTTGTTGATCTCTCTCAGGTCTTGAACAGGACGGTAGTCCCCAGTTCCTGGCTTTCTTACTGGTAACGGGCGGGTATTCCAGGCCAATTGACAGGGCCTTAGGACCCCAAGAGCCAGGTATTTCTGAATATGGGGTCTTATCCCATCCCTAGCTTCTTTGCTTAGTGGATATTGTTTAACACTGATTGGAGAGGCAGAGGCTTTTAATTCTATTACTATTGGAGGTTGTTTTATGGCCAGACCTAACCCGGCAGTTTCTGCCCAGGCATCAGGATAATCTTTTATCCATCTCTGGGGTAGTCTACCTGTTTGATCAGTCCCAGAGGCCATGAAGGGTTGATGTTCATCTTCTACTGACATAGTCAGAGCCGTGACTATAGGGGCCTTTATTGAAGGGTTTAGAAACTCCACTTGGGGGCCATCAGGGTTAAAGGTTATTTTAGCCTGGAGCATGGTGAGTAGGTCCCTGCCCATTAATGGGGCCGGGCATTCTGGGATTACTAGGAAAGAGTGGTGAACTTTTGCCCTTCCTAGGTCCATTGTCCTCTTTGTTGTCCAAGCCCGATATTTACTGCCATTAGCCCCTTGCACTAAGGATATTTTATTAGATAGAGGGCCCAGTGGGGCCTTGAGGGCTGAATATACTGCTCCTGTATCTACTTCAAAGTTCACAGGGGTCCCCTCCACTTCAAAAGTTACCCTGAGCTCGGGGAGGGGATCCCAGCCCCGACTTTCCTAGTCATCTTCTAGAGTCAGCATGGCAGGCCGGCACGTCTGCTTCTTTTGGGGGCACTCTTTAGCCCAGTGTCCCTTTTCTTCACAGTAGGCACATTGATCTGAGGCCAGGGGCAGCCTTTGGCGTGGGCCCAGGTATCCCTTCCTGTCTCCCTGCCTTCCAACTTCTGGCCTATCTGTGGCTGTGACCAGGACCTTAGCCAATGCTTTAGTCTGCCTTATGTTTCTCTCCTCTTCCCTGTGTTCCCTTTCCTTCTCCCTCCTCTGTTCTTTTTCTTCCTTAGTTTCTCTCTTATAATATGCTTTCTCAGCCTCTCTGACCAAATCTCTTAAGGTCATATCTTGTAATCCATCTAAACGTTGTAACTTTTTCTTAATATCTAGGGCAGCCTGCCCAATAAAAGCCATTGCAACAGATGCCTTTTGGTCATCTGCCTAAGGATCAAAGGGAGTATATCTCCTATAGGCTTCCATAATTCTCTCCAGAAACATGGAGGGAGATTCACTGGGTCCCTGAATAATCTCTCTTACCTTGGCCAAATTAGTTGGCCGCCTAGCGGCCGCTCAGAAACCCACTACAAGAGCCCAGTGATAGGTGGACAGATGCTCCCTACCTTCAAAGGTGTTAGGGTCCCAGTTGGGTCAGTTTAAGGGGAAGCCAGCTTCGATGATGTTAGGAAGTTGGGTTGGTCTCCCATCTGGTCCAAGAATATTCTTTCTGGCTTCCAAGAGGATTCTCTCCCATTCCTTTGTTGTGAAGAGAGTCCCCAAAAGCTGTTGGCAGTCATCCCAAGTGGGCTGGTGTGAGAACATCAGTGATTCAAGTAAACCTGTAAGCCGGGTGGGGTCCTCAGAAAAAGGGGGATTGTTATTTTTCCAGTTGTAAAGATCTGAGGAGGAGAAAGGCCAATATTGGTAAGCCTGCATCTCTCCCCCATGCCCATCACCTATTGTGGGCCCATAGGGACGAAGAGGAAGCATCACCGGGGCTTCCAAGTTCTCCATTATCCGCTGCCTGTGGGTTCCTTTAGCTGGCCCAGTGTCCTCCGGTGGGGGAGGGGCTGCTGCTGCTACTGCTGCTGCTGCCACTGGCGCTGGTGCAGGAAAGTCCCTGGGCGGGCTTGGATCTGACCCCATCACCTCTAGCTGCGGGGTGATCGAGTCAGCGGCAGGAGGGTCACCTAGGGCGAATTGGGGGTTTGGGAGCATGGGTAAAGGATAAGGAGGGGGGGTGGAGTCCAGTAAAGTTAAATCCTGCAACTCAGGGAGAACGGAGGGACGAGGGGGAGGAGCGGAAGGCTTGAGTGATAGGATCATAGGGGAAGAGATTGGAACAGGAGTGGGAACAAGGAAAGGCTTGACCCATATGGGAGGAAACTCGCAGAGGTCCTGACAGGTTAAAACATATGGTTGTTGATCTGGATGGCCATGCGGCCCTGTCTGAAAGACAGTATCTCTGACTTTGCGGATTAGAGGGAGGTGGAAGGACCCTCCTGGGGGCCATTCAACTCCGAGGGTGGGCCATTCTGAAGTGCAGAGTGTCTGCCAGGTCCGGCATTTCACTGTAAAAGAGAGATTCTGGGCCCTTGCGCGGACCTCTGTCCAATGATCAAGTGTCAGAGACAGAGGTGTGGAATGGCTTTGTCCCATACTGGGAGTTACTTGAACAAAGGCAGAGACAAGACAATACAAATGAGACACAATGAGACGCAATCACAGACACACAGTAAAATGTTTAACACAAGTTCAGAAGCAAAAATTAAAGACAGACAGTGAATTCAACCTGAGAACAACAAAAAGAATTGCCAGCAAAACCAGATGGGTTGGCAGCACCGACGGGGGCGTTTTCCCCCCCGAGGCGAGGGCACCTTCGTCCCTCCCCGCGTTCTCCAGGGCGTCCCTCTGGGGAACGTGGCCCGTGGCTCCAAAGACACGTCTGTCCACCACAGCCAGAGAAAACTTACATTTTCCTCTGGCAGCCACACGCTGCCAACCCCAAACCAAGGCTCTGAGAGCTTACGCGCCCTCTGGGAGCTTACGCCCGCCATTGAGCCAGAAACCGAACCCGAGCGATCAAGAAAGAAAAACAAGGAAGAGAAAAGGTGAAGAAGGAGGGGAGAGAGAGAGAGAGAGAGAGAGAGAAAGGCGCTTTACTTACCCCTGGAGCAGTCCGTTGGGTCTCCCTGTCCGGCGATGCGCAGTTCCCGGCCAACGCACCAAATGTAAGGGTCCGGCGAAGCATCGGAGAAAGAGACCACAAGAGACCAACTTCATGCAATAAGCAGGAGGGGAGTTTTATTGAACCAGCAAGCTGGGGCTCCGTGCCCACTCAAGAGAAGAGAGTAGCCCAGAGCCCAGAGCAGAGGTCAAGCAGAGCTTAAGTACACTTTTTGGAGAGGACGGGGGGCTTTGCATACATCAGAACAAATCATTATGAGGCACGGGAAAATTGAACAACAATTCTGAGACATGATTAGTGCATTCATTGGCAGGAACAGATTGGGCAGGGGTGATTGGTCACTTCTAAGCAGGGTACACATTTAAACTGATTGGTTTTGGGGCCTGGATGCCTACGTGCTGAGCTACTCAGAGCCCTTAGCTATTAAACAACCAGGGAATCAATGGAAATATTTAGTGGGCAGTTCCAGTATTGTCCTAACAGCTACAGAGATTACAGGTTCTGGGGGTAGCAGAGGAATTTTAACAATACCTAGTCTTTTACTTTTTAGCCCAGGCCTTGCAGTTTAGGAACTTCACAATGCCCAGTCTTTTACACTTTAACTCAAGCTTTGCAGCTTAGAATCAGCTTAGAAATTTTACCTTTACAAAATCACATCTGCAGAATCCCTTTGGTCAATATAAGGTAACATGTAGTAGGTCCCCAGAGATTTGGATCTCAACATCTTGGGGCTGGGCATTCTGCCCACCACAAGCAATAATCAGTCCTAAGGGAACTCTCAGCCATCATATTGACAGGACACTTGTGCGAGGAATCTGAAGGTGTCTTATTTGCTTTTTAAATGCCAGGCTTGATATGTTAAATCTCCCTGTGCACATAGAAAACAGAGGACTAAATTTCAAGTATGGAGAAGAGTCTAAGAAATGCAGGCCACTTAAGACCTTGTGGGGCATTTTAGAAAATCAACAATCCTTAGGGATTCATCCAGGAGAGCTGAGAGGAGGAAATTTCCCAGGCATCTATAAAAAGCACAACACAAATTGCCAGCTGATCTCAAGACAAAAGGAAGCTACAGAGCAACTTCTTAAAAGTCATTGCTAAGTGCCAATAAATGGAAAGGTGAAAAATGAAAATTTCCCAGGTTTGTATTCAATACTAAGACTCAACCTATAGAATGAATAACACCCCCATCCTCCCCCAACCCTGGCTCAGATTTTCAGCTAAACATGCTGAAGAAACACTGGCTGGATTTAATGCAGTCCTTTAAGCCTGTGACTTTGCCAGGGTCCCAGGGGCCTTGTGTTTAGCAGAACACATTTGTGCTGCAAATGGACATTCTGAAAGGTATGCTGTGAAGTGTCAACTTGAATTCTTGTGCTTTTTATCAATTTCAGTGTTTTCAGTAAGTTATCAGAGAGCAAACAAAGGGGGTCTGCTTCCTGGGAGAAATTTGAATTGATGTAACTAGCTCCAAATCAGACCCTGTACAATTATACAGCAGTGACACCTTAGGATGGTTTGACACAGGAGAATGGTTACTGAAGACAAATTCTATAAAACAAACAAACAAAACCCACAGAAAGGCAAAAATGACAGGAACCTCTGTGATTAGGTTTCTGCAAGGGTTTCTTTCTAGTCTGACCCTGAAACAAAACATCAGAATGTGGAATAGGTGTTTGGGACTCTCCAGAATATCAACACCAAGACCTGCATATAACTGAAAGACAGAAAAAAGGATATTTCCCGAAAGAAGTGGGAAGAGAGAGAAAGTAGTATGTCCATGCCCTGCCCCCCAAGACCATAGCCCAAACTGAAGAGATGGCTTGAGAGCACCTCAATTCTGTGCAGGTCCATTGGGTTCATGGCTGAAACCCCTGCACCTATAACAAAGGAAAACCCTTTGGGTTTTTGGAACCCACTGATTGTTTTTTCCACCCACGTGTTTTTAATTGGTGCATTATAGTTGTACATAATGATGGGATTTATTGTTACATATTCATACTTGCACAAAGTGTAACAATAAGAATGTGACTGATATACCTCCCTAGTGTTCCCCCTCCCTTCCTACCTTCCACCTCTTGGACCCTTTCTTCTAGTGACCTCTCTCTGATTTTCATGAGATCTGTCCCCAATTTTCTTTTCCTTTTTCCTCTCTAGCTTCCGCATATGAGATGAAAATATGGCCCCTCTGCTTAAAAGGAGTCTGACTTATTTCCCACTGCATGATGGTCTTTAGTTCCATCTATTATCCTGAAAATTGTCAGAGACTACAAGGAAATTCTCCTTCAAAGATTAGCCTGACAGCCCCCTGGGAGACATCCTGCCCGGGAGACATCCTGCAGCTACCTATCTCCCTGGAACAACCTGCGGTTATCAGGATCATCAGACATCTTTATCAGGATCATCAGACATCTTTATCAGGATCATCAGACATCTTGCACCTGGCAGTTTTACCACCCACATCCAGCAATTGATGATTAGAGAGCTTCCCCATCCCCAGCATATAAATACCCCTGTGTGAACAATAAAAATTTGCAGCTTGATCAGACTCCTGTCTTGCTGTCACCTTTCATGTCTCTTGTCCCTTCATTGCTCCCCATCTAGGTTCCCTGCCCACGTTGATGTGTCCTGCCAGACAGGACATCAAATGACATAATTTCATTGTTCTTTCTGGTGAATAAGACTCCATTGTTTATGTCCACCATATTTTATTTAGCCATCCATCTGTGGGTGGACATCTAGGCTGTGGAACCCATGGATTCTTCACAACTGTTGGAATGCTGTGGGTTGTTCATTCGACCAATGCTCATGGGCAAATTGAAAGCAGCCTGGTGCTGCACTTACTGAAGTTTAGATGAACAAGGTGGTCAGGCTCTCTCCTTTCAGGAAGCACACAGTCAAGAGAGCATGCAGCCTCCTAGGCAGATGTCATTCACAAAACACACTGAAAGTCTGGAAAAACAAACCTCAAAATAGGAGGGAGAAGTGACTACAGATAGCAGGTCTGGAAGGCCATGGGTCAGAGGAGAAGCATGCTTGGCATTTTATCAGCTGCGCTCACCACCTGGAGCAGTCTCAAAACCACACTCCCCTTGACTAACTCAGCCTGTGTCCTTTGACCAACATCTGCCATTGACCCACCCCTCCGCCTCTCCTGACCTCCCCCAGAATAAACCCAGGTGATGGATATGTTAATTAGCATCACCTGGCACCCCATAAATATGCAAATTTACTATTTATCAGTAAAAATGCAACAAAATAAATCAAAGGGGAGATTTCAAAGACCTTGTCCATTTAATAAGGGGACAAATCCATGCAGCAGCCTCCAGTGTGTCCACACTGAGATCACAAGAAAGAGAAGCACCCTTTCTTGGCAGAGTCCATTAAGACAGAGCTGTTGGAAGTTTTGGTAATCAAAGGTAACATTTGATACCCAGAATCACTCAATTTTAGTACAGCTGGAAATGCACTTTCTTTTTGCCATCTAACTGTAAGGGTAAAAGAAATTGAAGTTAAAGTGTAAAAATTAAAGTGTAAAAGACCGGGCATTGTAAAGTTTCTAAGCTGCAAGGCCTGAGTTAAAAAGTAAAGGACCAGGTATTGCTAAGCTCCTCTGCTACCCCCAAAACCTGAAATTCTTGTAGCTGTTAGGACAATACCCGAACTGCCCAGTAAATATTCCCACTGACTCTCTGGTTGTTTAATAACCTGGGACCCTGTGTAGCTTGTCATGTAGGCATTCAGGCCCCAAAACCAATCAGTTTGAATGTGTACCCTGCTTAGGAGTGACCAATCACCCCGCCCAATCTATTCCCGCCAATGAATGTGCTAATCATGTATTAGAGTTGTTGTTCAATTTTCCCACGCTGTATGATGATTTGTTAAAGGAGACTGTGATGTATGCAAAGCCCTCGCCCTCCCCAAAAAGTGTACTTAAGCACTGCTTAACCTTGGGTCTGGGCTCTGGGCTGCTCTCCCTTCTTGAGTGAGCCTGGAGCCTCAGCGCGCTGAATTGGATCCTCAATAAATCCCCTTCTGCTAAATGCATGAGTCAGTCTCTTGGTGGTCTCTTCCTCTGAAGTTCTCCAGACCCTTACATAACTTTGGCAGTGACTTTAGTACACAGAAAAAGAAAGGACTGAAAAGGAGAAAACCAAATTTCACACATGTATGATTTTGTCAAAATGAACCCAACTACTATGATTAGCCATAATGCTCTAATTAAAAAAAAATTTAAGAGAGCCACCCCCGGAGCCTGCAAGGCAGGCAGACCTGCGACCCACCGGCAGGTCAGGCCCAGCAACCTGCGGAGGGGCACAGCTGCCCCACGCGCCTGCTAGGTAGGCAGAACTGTGACCACCGACAGACCAGGCCCAGCGGCCGGCCAGACACATCGCCCCACCCCGGTTGGGGGAGGGGCAGAGCCGCCGGGCACCTGCAAGGTAGGCAGGCCTGCGACTCACCAGCAGATCAGGCCCAGCGACCCACGGAGCGGCAGAGCCACCCCCGCGCCAGCAAGGTAGGCGCATCTGCCACCCACCGGCAGGTCAGGCCCAGCAACTCTCGGAGGAACACAGCTGCTCCACGTGCGTGCAAGGTAGGCGGAACCGTGACCACCGACAAAACAGGCCCAGTGGCCCGCCAGACACATCGCCCCGGTTGGGGGAGGGGCAGAGCCACCAGGCGCCTGCAAGGGAGGCGGACCTGTGACCCACCAGCAGAACAGGCACAGCAATCCGCAGAGCGGCAGAGCCACCCCCCGAGCCTGCAAGGTAGGCAGACCTGCGACCTACAGGCAGGTAAGGCCCAGCAACCTGCGGAGGGGCACAGCTACCCCACGCGCCTGCAAGGTAGGCGGAACCGTGACCACTGACAAAAAGGCCCAGTGGCCCGCCAGACACATCACCCCGGTTGGGGGAGGGGCAGAGCTGCCACCAGCGCCTGTCAGGTAGACAGACCTGCAACCGACAGACAGAACAGGCCTAGCGGCCAGCGGAGGGGCAGAGCCGCTGCTCACGCCTGCAAGGTAGGTGGACCTGTGACCACCGAAAGAACAGGCCCACCGAAAGTACAGGCCCAGCGGCCTGCCGGCATGGTAGGCACATTGCCCCAATTGGAGGAGGGGCAGAACCACCGCCAAAGCCTGCGAGGGAGACTTTGCAACTGTACAAGAGCAACATAAATATATAGGGGGAAAAATCAATAACACAACAGTTTCACCAAGCAGAAAGAAACGCGATCAGTATGAAAAGACAAGGAAAGAAAGGAACACAAGCAATGCAGGTCAACTCAACTTTAGAAGAGGTAATATCTGCAGCAGATGGAATGTCAGATAAAGAATTCAGGATATACATGCTTCAGATGATCTGGAGTCTCAAGGAAGACATTAGACACCAAAATCAGACAATGAAAGACCACTTCGACCACTTCAACAATGAATTACATAAACAAATCCAAGAAGCAAAAGATCAATTATACAGGGAGATAGAGGTTATACAAAACAAACAAACAGAAATCCTGGAAATGCAGGAAACAATAAACCAACTTAAAAACTCAATTGAGAATACTACCAGCAGAGTAGAACACTTAGAAGATAGAACATCAGACAATGAAGACAAAGTATTTCAACTGGAGAAGAACATAGACAGCTCAGCAAAGCTGTTAAGAAACCATGAGCAGAACATTCAAGAAATATGGGATAATGTAAAGAGACCAAACTTAAGAGTCATTGGGATACAGGAAGGTATAGAGGTCCAAACCAAAGGAATGAGCAATATATTCAACGAAATAATACAAGAAAACTTCCCAGACTTGAAGAATGAGACAGAATCCCAAATCCTAGAAGCCTACAGGACACCGAATGTGCAAAATCATAAGAGATCCACACCTAGACACATTATAATGAAGATGCCCAACATACAGAATAAGGAGAGAATTTTAAAAGCTACAAGAGAAAGGAAGCAGATTACATTTAGGGGTAAACCAATCAGGATAACAGCTGATCTTTCAACACAGAGTCTGAAAGCTAGAAGATCCTGGAATAACATATTTCAAACACTGAAAGAAAATGGGTTCCAACCAAGAATTGTGTATCCAGCGAAATTAAGCTTCAGGATGGAAGATGAAATTAAAATCTTCCATGATAAACAAAAGTTAAAAGAATTTGCAGCTAGAAAACCATCTCTTCAAAACATCCTCGGCAAAATATTACAGGAAGAGGAAATGGAAAATATCAATGAAAACTAACAGCGGGAGGTAGTACAGTAAAGGGGGGGGGATAATCAAAGAGGAAAACAAACCATGTTTAGTAACACAAATAAACAAATATGGCTGGAAGAACAACCCATATCTCAATAATAACCCTAAATGTTAATGGCTTAAACTCACCAATTAAGAGACACAGGCTAGTAGAATGAATCACAAAACAAGACCCAACAATATGCTGCCTTCAGGAGACGCATTTGATAGGAAAAGACATACATAGACTGAAGGTGAAAGGTTGGGAAAAATCATATCACTCATATGGACTTCGGAAACAAGCAGGAGTGTCCATACTCATATCAAATAAAATAGATTTCAAGCCAAAGTTAATCAAAAGGGATGAAGAGGGACACTACATACTGCTCAAGGGAACCATACACCAACAAGACATAACAATCATAAATATATATGCCCCAAACAATGGTGCAGCTATGTTCATCAAACAAACTCTTCTCAAGTTCAAGAGTCTAATCGACCACCATACAATAATCATGGGAGACTTCAACACACCTCTCTCACCACTGGACAGATCTTCCAAACAAAAGTTGAATAAGGAAACTATAGAACTCAATAACATAATTAATAACCTAGACTTAGTTGACATATATAGAATATACCACCCAAGATCAAGCAGTTACACTTTTTTCTCAGCAGCACATGGATCCTTCTCAAAAATAGATCATATATTATGTCACAGGGCAACTCTTAGACAATATAAAGGAGTAGAGATAATACCATGCATCTTATCTGATCATAATGGAATGAAATTGAAAATCAACGATAAAAGAAGTAAGGAAAAATCATGCATCACTTGGAGAATGAACAATAGGTTACTGAATGATCAATGGGTTATAGAAGACATCAAGGAGGAAATTAAAAAATTCTTAGAGATAAATGAAAACACAGACACAACATATCGGAATCTATGGGACACATTGAAAGCAGTTCTAAGAGGAAAATTTATTGCTTGGAGTTCATTCCTTAAAAAAAGAAAAAACCAACAAATAAATGATCTAATACTTCAACTCAAAATCCTAGAAAAAGAAGAGCAAAACAACAGCAAAAGAAGTAGAAGACAAGAAATAATTAAAATCAGAGCTGAAATTAATGAAATCGAAACAAAAGAAACAATTGAAAAAATTGACAAAACTAAAAGTTGGTTCTTTGAAAAAATAAATAAAATCGACAGACCCTTAGCCACGCTAACGAAGAGAAGAAGAGAGAGAACTCAAATTACTAGCATACGGGATGAAAAAGGCAATATCACACAGACACTTCAGAAATACAGAAGATTATCAGAAATTATTTTGAATCTTTATACTCCAATAAAATAGAAGATAGTGAAGGCATCGATAAATTTCTTAAGTCATATGATTTGCCCAGATTGAGTCAGGAGGATATTGACAACCAAAACAGACCAATATCAATTGAGGAAATAGAAGAAACCATCAAAAGACTACCAACTAAGAAAAGCCCAGGACCGGATGGGTATACAGCAGAGTTTTACAAAACCTTTAAAGAGGAACTAATACCAATACTTTTCAAGCTATTTCATGAAATAGAAAAAGAGGAAGAACTTCCAAATTCATTCTATGAGGCCAACATCACCCTGATTCCTAAACCAGACAGACACTTCAAAGAAAGAAAACTACAGACCAATATCTCTAATGAACCTAGATGCAAAAATCCTCAATAAACTTCTGGTGAACCGGATACAAAAACATATCAAAAAAATGGTGCACCATGATCAGGTAGGATTTATCCCTGGGATGCAAGGTTGGTTCAATATACGGAAATCAATAAATGTTATTCACCACATCAATAGGCTTAAAAATAAGAACCAAATGATCATCTCGATAGATGCGGAAAAAGCATTCGACAAAGTACAGCATCCCTTTATGTTCAAAACTCTAGAAAAACTAGGGATAACAGGAACATACCTCAATATTGTAAAAGCAATCTATGCTAAGCCTCAGGCTAGCATTATTCTGAATGGAGAAAAACTGAAGGCATTCCCTCTAAAATCTGGAACAAGACAGGGATGCCCTCTCTCACCACTTCTGTTCAACATAGTTCTCGAATCACTGGCCAGAGCAATTAGACAGACGAAAGAAATTAAAGGCATAAAAATAGGAAAAGAAGAACTCAAATTATCACTATTTGCAGATGACATGATTCTTTACCTAGCAGACCCAAAAGGGTCTACAAAGAAACTATTAGAGCTAATAAATGAATTCAGCAAAGTGGCAGGCTATAAAATCAACACGCATAAATCAAAGGCATTCCTGTATATCAGCGACAAATCCTCTGAAATGGAAATGAGGACAACCACCCCATTCACAATATTCTCAAAAAAAATAAAATACTTGGGAATCAACCTAACAAAAGAGGTGAAAGACTTATACAATGAAAACTACAGAACCCTAAAGAGAGAAATAGAAGAAGATCTTAGAAGATGGAAAAATATACCCTGTTCATGGATAGGTAGAACTAACATCATCAAAATGGCGATATTACCAAAAGTTCTCTATAGGTTTAATGCAATGCCAATCAAAATCCCAACGGCATTTCTTGTAGAAATAGAGAAAGCAATCATGAAATTCATATGGAAAAATAAAAGACCCAGAATAGCAAAAACAATGCTAAGCAGGAAGTGTGAATCAGGCGGTATAGCTATACCAGACTTCAAACTATACTACAGAGCAATAGTAACAAAAACAGCATGGTACTGGTACCAAAACAGGCGGGTGGACCAATGGTACAGAATAGAGGACACAGAAACCAATCCACAAAACTACAACTATCTTATATTCGATAAAGGGGCTAAAAGCATGCAATGGAAGAAGGATAGCATATTCAACAAATGGTGTTGGGAAAACTGGAAATCCATATGCAACAAAATGAAACTGAATCCCATTCTCTCGCCATGCACAAAAGTTAACTCAAAGTGGATCAAGGAACTTGATATCAAATCAGAGACATGGCGTCTGATAGAAGAAAAAGTTGGCTATGATCTACATACTGTGGGGTCGGGCTCCAAATTCCTCAATAGGACACCCATAGCACAACAGTTAATAACTAGAATCAACAAATGGGACTTACTCAAACTAAAAAATTTTTTCTCAGCAAAAGAAACAATAAGAGAGGTAAATAGGGAGCCTACGTCCTGGGAACAAATCTTTACTCCTCACACTTCAGACAGAGCCCTAATGTCCAGAATATACAAAAAACTAAAAAAATTAGACAATGAGATAACAAATAACCCAATCAACAAATGGGCCAAGGACCTGAACAGACATTTCTCAGAGGAGGACATACAATCAATCAACAAGTATATGAAAAAATGCTCACCATCTCTAGCAGTCAGAGAAATGCAAATCAAAACCACCCTAAGATACCATCTCACTCCAGTAAGATTGGCAGCCATTAGGAAGTCAAACAACAACAAGTGCTGGCGAGGATGTGGGGAAAAGGGTACTCTTGTACATTGCTGGTGGGACTGCAAATTGGTGCGGCCAATTTGGAAAGCAGTATGGAGATTTCTTGGAAAGCTCGGAATGGAACCACCATTTGATCCAGCTATTCCCCTACTCGGTCTATTCCCTAAAGACCTAAAAAGAGCACACTATAGGGACACTGCTACATCCATGTTCATAGCAGCACAATTCACAATAGCAAGACTGTGGAACCAACCTAGATGCCCTTCAATAGACGAATGGATAAAAAAAAATGTGGCATTTATACACAATGGAGTATTACTCTGCATTAAAAAATGACAAAATCATAGAATTTGGAGGGAAATGGATGGCATTAGAGCAGATTATGCTAAGTGAAGCTAGCCAATCCCTCAAAAACAAATGCCAAATGTCTTCTTTGATATAAGGAGAGTAACTAAGAACAGAGTAGGGACGAAGAGCATGAGAAGAAGATTAACATTAAACAGGGATGAGAGGTGGGAGGGAAAGGGAGAGAGAAGGGAAATTGTATGTAAATGGAAGGAGACCCTCAGTGGTCTACAAAATTACATACAAGAGGAAGTGAGGGGAAAGGGGGAAAAATATAAGGGGGGAGAAATGAATTACAGTAGAGGTGGTAGAGAGAGAAGAGGGGAGGGGATGGGGGAGGGGGGATAGTAGAGAATAGGAAAGGCAGCAGAATACAACAGACACCAGAATGGCAATATGTAAATCAGTGGATGTGCAACTGATGTGATTATGCAATCTTTATATGGGGTAAAAATGGGAGTTCATATCCCACTTGAATCAAAGTGTGAAATATAATATATCTAGAACTATGTAATGTTTTGAACAACTTACAATAAAAATTAATTAAAAAAATTTAAAAAGAAAGAAGAAATATTTTTAAAAAGAAAGGGAAAAAAATCCAACTGGACTTCTTCTCCCCGATCAAGGATGTAGGGGTTTAGGGAACAGATGGTTGGAGAAACTGACCCCACCATTGGCCTCCTGTTCTGAGGGGCATCAGCCTGGAATTCCAGCTGGGGAGAGCAAAGTCGAGCCTTCCACATGGAGGCTGGAGAGACCGCCCATCTCTCCCTGATGTTGCAGATGGCACCATATTTCAGAGCACATTTGTAGATGAAAACTGTCTCTGGGAACTGAGGGTTCACTCCCAGCACTAGGTTTCAAACTGAAGAGCATTGGAAACAGCGAGCAAACCATGACAGGCAGGTTCTGCAGGGGAGTCAAAGTCACTAAATTAATCTCCAAGTGCAGATTTTAGCTGAATGGTAACTTGAGACAGACCCATAGCCTGGGGTGAGCTTAATGCCAATGCTGTTATCCAGAAGAAGGCTCTGCATGGCCACAGGGTAGACAGAGGCCCATTTCTGCAATATGTTGGACAGCGCATTTCATTTCACAAAATATTTGCTGTTACTACCTCAAACCAGAAATGTGCACAGCTAAAGCCTGTGATACTGTGGACACCCACAGGAAGTGTACAGATTTCAGCCCAACGTTACAGCTGAAAGACCCCAGCCCAGCAACCTTAGGCTTAGTTACAAAATTATTAGGGCACGTCACAAACCTGCAGACAATGTGTTTTTCAGATAATCAGTTAAGTGTGACCGATTGAAAAGGGAAAAACAGGATGGTTGGGAAAGAGCAGAAAAACAGATTCCAGGGCATGCCTGAATAAACAGGGGCTAATAAGCAGGAACAGAAAAATCAGAGTGCTCATATGTAACTGTCATGTGGTGTAATTCCAGGAACATAAAATGAAAAATAACTTTACCCTTTAGGTAACCTATATGCTGGGTTCAAAATAGCCAATAAGAAACCTGTTGCTTACCGCGCGCGCGAAACCTGCCCCTTGACCCTATAAAAAACCTGTACCCCAAAGCCCGGTGTGCCAGCTCACCGAAGCTCCGGCTGAGGTTTCGCTGAGCACCCACAGGCGTCTGTGTCTGAATAAACCTCTTTAGTTTGCAGCCAGTGCCTTGTGCGTCTTTCTTGGACAGGGGGTCGGTGGGTCTTTCACAGCTATTGGGCCACATTTTATCAGTACCAGGATGAGGGGGAATAAAAGCCCAGATGCTGGACATCATGGGCACAGCTGCTGTGCTTTCTGCAGGAGGGTTTGGTTCACATCTTCTCGAATCCTCAGATGAATGGCAATTAGTCTCCCTCCTGAGAGAGCTCATTAGTTTCTCTCTATTTTCCAGCATCCTCCCTAAATATGCTTCCTCTTGGGAAGAGAACAGGGATCAAGGCAGGAGTCAGTGAAAGCTTTGCATTTCCAGCAGAGGATGAAATGTGACTCCAGGAGAAGAAATGTCTCACACTGGCTAGAGGCAAAGGAAATCCTGGGAGCCTTCGGGTGCTACAGATGAAATTCAAGGCAGTGGCCGGTTTATCAGACACAAGGGTCGGGTAGCTGTTCAACACAGATCCTTGTTCCTGGGTCCATCCTTTGTCTGCTTTCACTGTTATCTGCAAAGAAACTGGACCCCAAATAATTTAATGTAAAACTTGTAAATCATACCCAAATCCACCATCTTGAAGGAGTCTATTTTTTACACTTGTAGGGCATCAATTTCTCTTTAGTTTGGACAATAAATAGGACCATAGAATGAAATAAATCAGAGAAATAAAGATTCATAAGCATTTGAATTGTCAAGCTGAGAGGAGCAGTTGCTGCACATTCCAGAGTGTATTTAATTAGCATGTGTGTATGTAATTTGCTAAGGTGTTCAGCAGGAGGTTATCCTATGCAAACACAGAGAAGGGATCACTACAGGTAAGGATGTCACACACCCACCAACATCCGCAGTCCCTTTGTCCCTGGTGATCTTTTTTTTTTTTCTCTAAGACAATGCAAATGCTTGGTATTTAACTGGAGACCCTGCACAGGAAGCTCAGCTGATTTGGCCAAGGCTGTTGGCCAGGGCTGCTGAGGTAACAAGAGGCTGCTCTAGCAATGAAGTTGCTGCAGATATTGAAGCCAGATTTAAAATTAGGTAGTCAGTTAGGTAAATCGGGTCTAATATCGATTGAGTAAGATCTAAAATGGAGGCCATGTTAAGAATGAATTCCGGAAACGCAGGACGACTCATGGAATGTTAATGAAGTCCCTAGAAAAGCCCTAGGCCCAAAGTCTATCCCAAAGAAATGTTAATGAACAGCCCCAGCAGATTTGAAGATAGCCCATCCCAAAGAAATGTTAACGAAGTCCTTTCTGCCCAGATTACTTCTTTGGCCCACCTGTGTCCCACCCCTCAGGCCTTCCAACCTCCATTCCATCACTGAAAGAACTATAAAAAGGGGAAACAACTGCACTTCCATGGATTCCACCTCTTGGGTCCCCTTCTTCCTCTGGGAGAAGTCTTTTCTGCTGTCCTTTAATAAACTTCTATTTTCTACTCTGACCTTGCCTCGGTGGAGTGCTTCTCTGGTGTTATTCTTCAACATTGGGGAAGCAAGGACTCGTCACCAGTCATCAGTGGTAGCAGCATGTCACACACCCACAGAAAACATGGGGGGAGACAATGTGGCACAGCTGGGCCCAGTTCCCTGGAAGGAATGGATGGAGCTGGGCAGTGGGACCAAGCAGCCTTTAGCCATGGGTCCCCGGTTGTCCCCAACCCTGGCCAAGCTCACCATCCCTGTTGCCCTCCAGTTCTGCTGGCTCAGGGGACTTCTACCCCAGAGAAGTTCCCTCCAGGGCTTGTGAAGGAACCATCTGAAAAAGGATTCCCCCCCTTCCCCCGTCCTCATTTTACAAAAGTGCTCAATGAATTCTCCAGTTTCTAAAACTGGCTTTCATTCTCCTCTTTTCCAAGCCTGAATTTCTCCTCAAGGCCTCCGTCAAAAGGAGAGGGGAATAAAAACTTTTTAGTTTTCCACGAGAAGTTTTGCTGCAAAACAGATCCAGATGTTTTCAATTATTTTTGCTCCATATCATCATGAAGAACCAAAGCTCGGTGATCAACCTTTGGGGAGTGGGGGTTGATGCTGAAGCCATAAATATCGCCCACCTGAGTCCCACGTGAGACTGCCGGGTGGGTGCCGAGTCCCATGATGCAGGGAAAGCAGCTCACTTTTAATTGTCTTTAGAACTGTTTTTTTTTTTTTTCCTGGAGTGTCAATTTAGAACAAGCTTGTTGATCAAGTTCCACGGAGCCAAATAATTCACAATCCAACAAAAACGACTTTCTGAAATAATAATGAGATTTTTGAAAGAGGAGATTGGTTACAAAGCACCAGTGAGCCAGTGCCAGCCACTCAGGGACAGTGCAATGGTGTCACAGGAGGCCTCCCTGGAGAAAGGCAAAACACATTTCTGTGGAGAGTAGCAGAACGTGAGTTTAGACTCTTCCTATTTCTTAGGTGAATGTTCAGTTAAAGCCCGTCGCTGCTGCTGGGTCATCTGGGGTCTCCTTCCTCCCTCTGTCTTCCCTTCCTGTCTTCCATCAGACATTTTATTTCCATAGTTCCTCATCTTAGAAAGATGGAGATAGTGTGTGGTCCTGCATTTTAAAAGTGAATCCGTTAGTTCCCTTTCTTTTGCAAGGGATACAAATAAGTGCATATGATTTAGACAAAAAAATTAAAAGTAGAATTGTGAGCAGGACTCCGGGTCTGAGTCTCTGATTTCCCCTCAGCTCCAACAGCACCACCATGGTGGCAACAGGGCTGTCTGCAGACCTGGCTCCAATTCTCTCCAGGTTTATATCTTGTTAAAACAAGATTTCTTTCCCTCCAGTGACACCCACAAAGTTCTGGCATTCACTGATCCCAGGACAGGTCAAGACTGCCCGGTTCCACCTTACTTAGGTTTTGAGTTGCTCGTGCATGCTCATGGGCCTGGCTTTATATTAGCTGCAGAATGTCCAGGTGACATGATGTCCACCAGTCACGGTGCACGTGCTGTGGGCCATTTGGCACAGTGGTGTGTGAAGGACAGCAGGAAACTGAACTTCAGAGTTAGATTCTGACAAGAGGGATGGCCAGGATGAGGACACCAGGCTCACTTTGAGAACTCAGGGTCCTCTCCTTATTGCAAGGTCAACTAATTAGTAACCTTAATCAGGTTTGCAAATAACTCTTGCTACAGAAGGCAATATATGGGCAAAACATCAGGGGAGAAGGTCTCGGGGACCCAAACTCTACCAACCACAAGGAGATTTGGGACATCTTTCCCTCATGTGAAATTTCTGAATTTTAAAATTGTTGACAACTGATTCCAATCTATTTCAAAATTTGGGTATCCAAAGTGCCCCCCTCATTGTGGACTGCACCACACTTCTCAACTGAGATTCTGTGTATCACTGTCACTGAAAGCAGAAGGATCCTGAATTTAAACGCAGCATGGGGGCTGAAAGCCAGCTGGCCTGGGCATGTCATCCCAGGGAGGAGCCCAGTGATGTGGGTATCTCAGATGGTCTCTGTCCAGACCAGGTTCAGGGGCTGGCTGCTGTCCTTGCCAGCTTGTGTATCTGCGGCATTCTTAGGACTCGTGTCTCTGATAACCAGGAATGGTGGACAGGGCAGGTGTGCAGGGGGTACATGCTCAGCCCTCAGCGGTCACTCTTACACCCACACATAGGTGGTTGGTGAGATGAGTTCCATGGCACCAGTGGGGAGACGGATGGTGCTGTGGAGTCACACAGGTAACACAAACGCTGGTGGACGCTAGAGAAACTTGGTACAAGGACATCCAAAGTGATTCAGATGTGCTTTAGGATGGACGCATGGTTTAAATTTCTCACAGAAACAATGGGCCACGCCTGCAAGGCATCTGATTTCAAAGTCCAGTTTCCAAAACTCTGAATTAAAAAATACTTGGCCAAATTCTATTGTTATGTTGTGCCTGGGTATGAATAGGTAACAACAAACCCCACCACTATGTAAAACATTAACGCACCAATAAAAATGGGGAAAAACTATATTTGGTCAAATATTCTTACCCACATTTTTTTTTTAACATTTACAAAATGTACTGCAGACTATCCAAATGTTGGATTTAAACCCAAGATCTCAGGAACCTAGAAAATTTGCAGAAAAGGTAACCCCCACAGTGAAAGAAAATGCTGACTGTCCAGGGCAAGGGCACTACTGTGTACAAATGCTCCTCACCCTGCTCTGCGCTGGCCTGAAAGGGAGAGTGCAGTTATCTGGAGAGGGGAGTCATCTCCTGGAATACCCTGGATGGACTCTCCTGCCTCCCTGATTGGTGGGCTCGGGGAGCAGCTGAGGACTGGCCAGCACACCTGTTCCCTGGAAAGGCTTCTTAGGCCAGGTGACAGAGCCTGGTGATGCAGGCAGGATGAGAACTAGAGAGACAGCCAAGTTCCAGGAGAGAGAACTAGAGAGTGAATGAGGGCACGGGGCAGGTTGTGGCAGGTGTCGCTGGGATTGGACCACTTCCCTCACACAAGGCATGAAATAATTAATGCTCTATTTCGAGACACTCATGCTGTTTCAAGGTTTTTTTTTTTTTGTGGCTACTACAAATCACTGCAAATAAGCTTTCTACATACATGTACATATACTTCTATTTTCTTAATGGAATTCTA